>NC_136063.1:227812717-228412717 GCF_964261635.1 Lissotriton helveticus
AGCTGTCGCATGATGCACCTTGAGTAACTGTTCACCTATGAGTGCCTCCCCTTTTCTCTAGCGCACCCTAAAAAACATAAACTAACAAACAAAGCTCTACTTGCGTAAGCTGGCTGCCTGTGACAGAGTTCAACGTGGCAGTGTTCTATCATATGATGCCATCAGCAGTCTGCGAGGTTACCACTGGTACACGCATGATGGAGACGATCAGCCACTAACCACCGCCGAGTCACGTATGCAACCTTCCAAGCGCTCTCTGCTGTGTGTGGTTCCGAGTGTTGCAACTGCCTCCAGGACATCCTGTCGCTCGATCTGATTTTCTCCTAACTCGGCACTGCTGTCCCTGGTTTTGCGTTTCGCAGTGCCCCCTGTCTTCCGCACCTGCTTGTTGAGTTGCCAGTATCCAGGCTTGGGGGTGCGTTCCCCTCCACAGTCCGGACTCCTCCAGCCAGTCCCATGCCGCCACGGGGGAATTTAAAGAAGCGGGTCCCCCCCTTTCGTTACCACCCTCAGCCTGGCGGGGAATAGCAGCGAGTAGGGCAATTCCAGGTCTCTGAGTTGGTGCTTCACTGCCGCATAGTTGCCTCTGCGTCGCTGCATGAGTGCAATGTAGTCAGGGAATACCATAACCTGACTGCCGCTCACTTTGAGGTCTTCTAGTTTTTGGGTATCGCGTAACACTGCATCCTTGTCTCTATAGTTGAGAAGCTTAAAGGGGAACGGGCGTGGCCTGACTCCTGGTTGGGGCTTCTGTGTCGGCACACAGTGTGCCCTCTCCACTGCCAACTGTGGCGACATTGTTCCCTGAGGCAGTAAGTCTTGCAGCCAGTGCTCAATATATTGCTCAGGATTTCTTCCTTCTTCCCCCTCCCACCATGCGAATGTTGTTGCGGCGGGAGCGCCCCTCCGCGTCTTCTACTTTATATTCCAGTGCATGCATGCGATCCATCATGTATTGCAGCGCAGAAGCGTGGCTTTGGGTGACAGGCTGAAGTTCCTTAAGTGTCTTGTCATGGATGGTGACTTTCTCGGCCAGTTTACGGTGGTCTGCATGCAGGAGTGTGAAGTCCGAGGTGACTTTATCGATCTGTGTTTCCAGAGAGGTTCAAGTGTGTTCTGGTGCGGTGCCAATGTTCTCCACTGCCTCAAGCACCGAATCCATTTTGGCCGCCGTCGTCTCTTATGCGTGAGGGGTCCAATCTTCCCATACGTAGTGGTCCTTGCTGTATCTTGGCACACATACGGCCCATCACAAGTTGCTGTGCCGTTGGCATTCGCAGTCAGTTGTTAGTAGGATTAGTCCCGTCTAAGGTTGGGCCACTATGTGAGTTGTGGGGGCCGCCCCGGCACCCTCACAGGCGTGGGTTACTTGTGCCGTGTGTCCAGGTCTGTGTGTTGGAGGTGGTTTTACTTTGTGTGGCGTCTCGTTCTCGAGAGCTAGGCCTGTGGCATGTAGATCCTGTTTCAGTTTATCTCCAGCAGTGGGGATTAGCTGGCCTCCCAGTGGGGCAGAAGGCGTGAGTTTCTCCGGGTGTTGGGGTGTCTACCTCTTTAGTAACATCGCTCTTCAGCTGCAGGGTGCTCGTGTCTTTACCTCTACAGGTTTCAGCAGCTTCGCAGGGGACAGGCTTGCCGTATTCCACCCACTCCCGCTGCCTTTGTCACCTCCCCCCGCAGCAAACTACAGCCGCCGTGCCAGTCCTCTTGTCCTGGTAGGCCTGTTTTACACAGCCACTGAGGGTCACTTCTGCACTACTTTCTTTGTTGGCTTTGGGGCATTTTCTCCCCCACAGCTTCACTCCTAAAGCAAGCCACCTCCAGTACTTCACCTCCACCTGTTGTCACCCACTCCGCTGGCCCGTTTATTACAGGTACCCTGCATGCGACTCCAATGGTGTGTACTCACTGGGCTATTTTCCAGCTGGGGGTCGTCTCCTCGCCCAAAGTGTGGGGAACGGTCCCCAAATGCGGGTCAATGTATCCAGACAACAATTGCTGGACTCTGTGAAGTGGCTCTTGATGCTTCTCGCACTGCGGCCTCGGTGGGGCCTCCTCCTGGGGTCAGCGCTGTTGTGTCCGCTCTTGTTGCTATAGCCACTACTTCGTTGGATGTCGTCCCGTTTGTGTGCTAACTGGGTCTCTGTTGGCCGCTGTGGTCATCCGTGCATTATACCACCCACCAGGCGCCTCAGGGGTAGGATCTTCTACAGTGCCGCTCCTTGGCCTACCACCACCAGTTACCTCGGGCTTCCCCGTTGATCCAAGACTGCCTCGAGGGGATCCCAGCCTGTTTCTTAACTAACCCTGAGTAAAGTACTACGCTACGCTTGGGTAGTTTGCAAAGTTTGTGCTACTACTACGTGAATTGCACGTAGCACAGTGCAAACACGAGTAGCTTAGCGGAGCGGTAATATTTTGCTTACTCGCGGTCCACAATGTCAAGTTGGTGACCTCAAGCGAGCAAAATGACATCCCGGCGAGACTTTTTCCTCGTTGGCGATCAGCAACATCAAGTTGCCAATCGCGAGCGTGGGAAATAAATTTCCCGGCGAGATTTTCAACACGGAGAGGTCAGGTTTCTCATTGCGCGTGGTCACGTATGCTCTCAACCGCTCGCGATGAGAAACTACCGGTCCGTATTGAGAAAGCTGCAGCTCGAGTAGAAACCTACTCGAGCGGCATAAAACAACCGCTTGCACTGTGCAAGATGCGGTTTGCACTGATTGCACAGTGCAGACAAGTATCTGGCACTGTGCAATAAGTGCGAACAGCATTTTGCACAGTGCACTCCGGAGTTCACGTGGCTACGCGTATCGCTACTACGTGAACTATGCCCAGGGTTCCTGACTGTCACTCGTCTCTTCCGCTTGCGGGGCCGTGCTGAGGATCTGTCTCTCAGAGAGCCAAACGACTCGTGGGGCCTCCATCACAGCAGACATTTCGAAGAGTGCCTCCCCGAGTTTAGTATATATGTGCGTCCTCACTGCCTCAGTCGCCTTGGTCCCAGCTGGGAATCAGCCGCCCCTCCACTCCAGTGGGCCACCTCACCAGCTAAAAGCTGCGGCTTTGGTGCGGGCGACCGCCTTATACTCTGAGTTGCCTCCATGTGTCTGCCCTAAATGCTGGCTGCTCTCCACCCCTCAGCCACAGCAGCAGCCTTAGCTGTCGAAATGGCGCTTGCTGGACCTGCTAAGCGCCGCCTTCACCACCAGCGATCTCGGGCCTCCGGTAGCAGCCTGGAACCGTTTCTAAGGGAGAGGACCGCAACCTGCTGCCTGACTGTTACCCGCCTCCTCCTCCTCCACTTGCAGGGCAGCGCTGAAGATCCGTCTCTCAGGGGGTCAGGCAGCTCGGGCAGCCACCACCACAGCAGTCGAGTTCAGTGAGTGCCTCCCGGATCTTAGCGTATATGCACGCCCCTACCACCGCAGTCGCTTGGGGCCCAGCAGGGAATGAGCTGCCCCTCCCAGCTGGCAGGCCGCCTCGCCAGTCAAAGGTTGTAGCGCCATCTCCACT
The DNA here is from genome assembly GCF_964261635.1 of Lissotriton helveticus. Classification (NCBI taxonomy): domain Eukaryota; kingdom Metazoa; phylum Chordata; class Amphibia; order Caudata; family Salamandridae; genus Lissotriton; species Lissotriton helveticus. The sequence goes on from NC_136063.1 coordinate 227,816,234, forward strand.
TGTCTGCTCTGCGTGTCAGTCGCTCTCCTCACCTCGGCCGCAGCCGCAGCAGCAGTCAGCAGAATAGCACTTGTTGGGCCAGTCCAGCGCCGCTCTTTGGTCTGCCTCCACCATCGATCTCGGATCTCTTTCAGCGGTCTGGAGCTGCTTCTAAGGGATCGCGGCATTTTGCGTAATGGCTGCCTGCCTCTTCCATCAGTAGTGTTAGGCGTACAACCACAAGATTCCAGATGTTCCGTCTTGAAGATGACTAGTCCCAATTCCTTCTAAAATCAACTAGCGTGACAAGGATTTAGCTCTTGGCACAACCAATTAGTCCCAAAAGGGAAGGGGAAGTGGATGAGAAACAAACAAAGAAACACAGGATCTCTTCTTACAGGAGATTGCTGCTGTTGTTTCTCGTGAAGTATTCTGGGCTTTCTCCTACTGTTGTGGTTTGACTTGAGCTGAATACTGTAGCTAAATTATTAACAACACAACATCACATGAATTAGCATCTCTAACTTGACATTTCAGTTATACCTGTATTTTCTTGACTCAATCAAAAACATACCCAAACTAGGAAAAACCCATTCATATACTTCGTAGTTGCAAGGTATTAGCGTTCTCCAATGTAAACTTGTTACCTACAGAAACAATACAGTGATTAAGCGTTGAATACAGGAAATAATGACATTACATTACAAACTGCGTTTAACCGATTAATGAGTGGGTTAGTACAACTTGTGAACAGTCATGCACAACTGGTATTTCCCTACCTTGCAACAAAATGTTCTTGCGTTGAGTAGGGATTCTGAAAAGAAAGGAAAAGCGAGAAAAAACACAACCAACTGCTTTCTCTTAATCCCTTAAAACTTAGGAATTGACAAAGGCTTTCTTCGAAATGCCTGCAATATGCCTGTTACAATATGCAGTTCCAATCTCAAGGCAACAGTTAAAAGCCACTGTTACTTTACATTAATTTGCTGAAATGACCTGTCCAACCAAGTCTTTTTCCTCAGGATAAATTGTCTGTAAATAACCAAAGGTTTGGATTCAAAAGTCTGATTTGCTTTTACCAAGGTTTGTTCTCTCTCTATCTAACTAACTAAATCTTACTGTTTCATTTTCAGGTCCGGAAGTCGGTTCGGGGGGAACCCCTTAGCAGGAGGACGAGTCCGGCGAGGAAAAGGCTCCGACGATGAAACAGGATTTTCGGAGCTCCGGCCGAGAAGACGAGGGAGAATGAAAGAAATCTCCGGACCTCCACTGCTCTGGAAGCTGCTGCTACTGAGGACTTCAGGTGAGGGGGCACGGAGGGAGAGGGAGGCAAAGGGAATCAGGAGGCTGGAATCTCGTAGAGACGCTGACGCTGACAACTCAAAGCGAAGCGTCTCTTGGGGCTCAGACGAGGCTTTTATAGTCTCACAGCCGACTGCAGTTTCCACGTGTTGTCGGGCCTCAGTTTAAACACATGTACCACGTGCTGGCTCTTCTTCTATGCACATTCAGTAAAACGAGCCAACGCCCAATGAAACAACAACAAGCATTGCTAAATTCAGTATGAAAAACACTGCAAAAAGCCCACGCCCAATGAAACAACAACAAGCATTGCTAGATGTAAATGTCCAATTAAGCAAACCCACATATTATCAAGGCATAACAAGTGTTGAAAGGGGAAGGTGTTTAGGTGCTCATAAGGGGAAGGTGTTTAGGTGCTCATAACAAGTTGGGTCACATTGAATGTTTGCTTCACCGGGGGCCCGACGATCCGGGCAGCCTCCGCCACATCTGCAGTCGTGTTCGGTAAGTGTTGCGCAGGGTTTAGCTTCCGACACAGGCTTCTTTGTGCAAGCCGCACTTTCCCCCACAGTCCGTGACCGTAGCTGGCGAAATGGTGCTCAACAGGGCTTTCTGGCTTTGATGGCTTTTCACCTCATCGGATCCGCATATATCCAGCGTGGATGGCACGATTTCAGGACAATTGCGGTGGATAATTAGGGGATGTCAGCCGGAGCATTAGAAATTCGCGTCCGCCATGTTAGCCACGCCCCTTAGCCACACTGCTTTGATGAGGTGACAAGTGGCCTGCATAGAGACAGAGGATATCTTGTGGGGGGAGCTCTGCAGCTACATGAAAGGGGCTTGGTAAACAAACTGGGTTCAAAGATAGCAGGACAGTAAGGAATGCCAACCAGGCCTACCTCCTCTCCGTGTCCGCCCCAGCCAGATGGGAGCCCGAGGAAGTGAATTTGCAGAACAGTCTCCATCTTGAATTTTAAAGTGCAGTACTTGAGGGACAATAATATACACACTTTGGTGGAAGCTGTCATGCCTTTGGGTGGCACTCTGTAAGCCATTGGTCAGGGGTGTCCCCCACTTGTCACCCCAGAACATTGAATATATTTTTTAGAGCTGCATAGCAAATCAAATCTGCTGCCTGAAAATAAAAGGAGAAGAAGGACTTCCCTGCTGCAACCCTAGTCTGCACCCGAAAGGATAGCACTCTGAAGGACTGCTCCTGGTGCACACTTGGAACTACAGCCCTGAGGACTTTGTCTTGCTTCAAAAAGGATTAAGGAGTGGACTCATTGAAAGCAACAGGTTAACAGAGCTCACCTGCACCATCTCCCTCTAGACGTCACCAGCGTGGAGTTCGTCCATTGGACTTCTAAGTATTGGGCTAGGTACATTGTGACAGGACAATAGATACTAGACCCTTGTATTTGTGTTTTGGACACTTTTAACCCTCAAGAGGAATATCAGTAAAAAGTTCCAGAAGCTTTGAGCATTTTCTGGAAAAAGCCCCATGAAGATGAGAGTCAGGCCGCTGGTATTGAACCGTGACCCAACCTGGATTTCAGGATAATCCCGCTGAAAGGACCGGAGATTAAGACTTCCAGAATTTCATAGAGGCCTTGTGCTGAGTCCAGCTGCTGTTGTCAACTGGAATCCCAACCTGAAGAGGAGCCTCGCTCAACAACTAGAGCAAATCCTCCAGAACAGTTTCCAAGTGTGAAGGTAAATGTTTGACTGGGGCCTCCTGCTTAGTGTACCCGACCTGGACTCCCTCCCGGTTGGCCTCAAACTTTGTCTTTGTCCCAGTCAAGCGTGATCAGATGTCCCTAGTGGGCGCTATATGCTTTGAAACACTAGAAAGTGTTTATTCTTTAAAAATCCACAGGTTTCCTACATTTCTATTCCTATGTCTATAGACTGGTGATGGATTTTTATTGAGTGTTTTTTATTACTTATTAAATGCTTTACACACCTGTCTCCTCAGTGGAGCCTGCCTGGTCGCAGCCTGCTACTAAGGGTTGAACCAGGGGCTTATGTATGGAGACCTTGACTGGATCTTATATTGCATTGGTGGTCTTGATGTGTGTGGTAGTTGCATACTTATCCCTACCAATAATCCACCAACCAACAATACCCATCTACTGAAAGTTGAGAAACAAAGTGTTCTAAATAGATTAATTTATTTCAGTAGCATATTTTACTTTGCTAGGGAAGGGGAAAGTTTAAAATATTAAGAATCTGGGTCTACATGATTGTTACCAAAAAAATATGCAAACATTTGCAGGTATGTTTTGGAACTACCCACTGGTGGTGTTGGGCAATGTTCCTATTGTGTATAGTTAAATACTTCACGTGGAGTAGTAGCTTTGTACAAAAAATGGTGCACAGAATGATGATAACAAAACAATTCACCATAATTAGCAGAATTGAGGTACTTTTCCTCAGTGTAAAATACAGTATAATATTCTAGTTGAGAAAGCATTGATTTCACAGTTTTGTCCAGGACAAGAAATGCTAAAATATTCACAAGGGACAGGTCTCCTTGAACATTATGTATTGACGAATAAGGCTTCAATACTTCAGCTACCAGTTCAACATCAGCACATTCTGGGAGATAATGTCCTTTTAGGTGCAAAAAGAAGACTGTGACAAATCCAACCCAAATGAAGAGGAAGAGCAGTGAAATGACAATCCATGTATATGACGATGTTCCAATCAGGTAAATGTTTTTTATTCAAAACCAAATGCTCAAATCTTGTATAATGGTGTGTCTGACGAATTTGAGGAAAAGTCATCACTAGCAACAAAGTAGCCAGAAGCAGTCTGCGTAAGAACAGGGTCCTCACGGGACAAAGTGTAACCGGTAGGCACTTCCTAAGGTGGTTGGTAATAAACAATTTCATTGTTTTGTTAGCGATAGCAGTCTAGAACTGGGTATTCACATATTGTATGTTTGCGGTGTAAACAGTAGTAACAGAAAGTAGTAGAACCTCAGTATCTGACATACCCCGCTAGGGAGTAATTTCTGTTTTATTGAATGCTTGTACCGGGATTTCATGAAAAGGTCATGGCCTACTGTGTAGGACTGGCCACATGGTGTGGTTTGACTAGGTGAATGGACACAAACTATTTTTTTCTATAACTAGCAAGCTGGTGGGAAAATCACGATTCTGGTACCTAAAATACCAAGGACTGGTGCTCTGTATGATGGCTCAAATTCTTTCTTTTCAGTAATCTTCTTAAAAAATAGATCTCTAACTTTATGAATCCAGACATGAGTGGCCGGTTTCACTTTCACTTATTAAGTGGCAGAATGTTTAATATTTTCATTGGAGTAGTCATTTTAGAAATCTTGTAGTTTCTGTGACATAGCAAAAGGTTCATTGATGTCAAAAGGAGTACATACTGCCACTGTGCCTGGATTATCAAGGTATGTGAATGTCCATCTGGATTACAAATAGGACGTCATAGGGAGTCCAGCCACCCAAGAATCTTTTAAGCAGATTATTTAAAGCTCTCTGAACTCCATACGAATGATGGATCCAATTCCAACCTTAACCTAGTACCTTAGCTGTTAAAGACTGCTATAACTCACGGTTATTCCTTCCCACTACAAAATTTCCTTCAGTATGATAGGGAGAGGAATAATGCGTAGCCACACCCAGGGTGCCCATGGTATCCTGGTAAGCCCTAGAGGCAAACACTGGTCCTTAGTCCGAGGGGAATGCAGTTACTGCATATGTCCCGATGAACACTGGCAGATCTTTTATAGCAGTTTGAGCACCAGCTGATCACTGTGGCTGATCACTGTTGCCATATCCATAGAAATCTAGAACATGAATCCACTGCACAAAGAATGAATTCAAAGGAGTCATCTGAATTTAGAGTTCTGCAGTGGTCAAGAGAGACACAAGCCAATGGTTTGTTTGAGACTAAGAGAAAAGTCTGTGTTGAAAGTGCTGTGGTGGAAGCTTTTATTTGTTGACAAATGTCACAAATAAGGACATATTGTTTTGACTGTTTATGGAGACAATGCCACCAATAGCTTGGCTGTAGTAATAAAACTATAGCCACCACAACTGCATGGGCAGACGCTAACCTCTCATGAGCAGCTATAATTAATCCTACTCTGTGGTTTGAATTTGGTATTACTCAATTCACAACTCCAGGAACTTCTGTCCCACCTACTACATACTAACTCCGGCGAAGTTCCTTGAAAAATGTGTACATGTTCAACCCTGAAACCACATTGAAGAATTCCATCTTCTTCATAAAACCCAAACTAGCTTGCAATCGGGGCATAGAACCAAATCAGTACTTACACATATAGTGGATGATGCCCTACAAATGTTGGATCAAAGCAAATCATGCCTCCTTATCCTTCTTGACCTATCTATAGCATTCGATATGGTTAAACATGACTTCCTGCTAGGCTTATTGGAACATAGGATGGGACTCTTAGGGACCGTCCTGAATTGACTCACCTCGTTTCTCCAAAACAGAACATGAATCCACTGCACAAAGAATGAATTCAAAGGAGTCATCTGAATTTAGAGTTCTGCAGTGGTCAAGAGAGACACAAGCCAATGGTTTGTTTGAGACTAAGAGAAGAGTCTGTGTTGACAGTGCTGTGGTGGAAGCTTTTATTTGTTGACAAATGTCACAACTAAGGACATATTTTTTTGACTGTTTATGGAGACAATGCCACCAATAGCTTGGCTGTAATAATAAAACTATAGCCACCACAATTGCATGGGCAGACGCTAACCTCTCATGAGCAGCTATAATTAATCCCACTCTGTGGTTTGAATTTGGTATTACTCAATTCACAACTCCAGGAATATGAGCAAGTTGTATGTTTTGAGGACTCAGTAGGTAGGAGTATTTTGCTGGATATTTTTTGGGTAATGGTGTGCCAGTGTATGAAGTGTTGACAGCTACCATGATGTCTGCATCTACTCTCATATGAGAGCGAGTAATTGCAGCTACTACAGCCATCTGAACCACTGCTTTTGTGGCTTCTTCAGCGAATGAATTCTCTGCAATGTGCAGTTCAACATATTGGTGACCCAATGTATGAATTACATGAGCCCATGGCAAACATTCTTTTAGAAGTGCCACCATTCCCCAAAGCTATTTATACTTGATAGCATTCCCTTATGAGTTACTATAACCATTCAAGGGCTACTAAATAAAGCACTCATTGAAAGACTGGATATATGTCAGATGTCCAAGATCTTACAAACCACTATACAAACTCCATGAAGAACATTTTAGACTCAATCACACCCTTACAGTTAAAAAGAATGTCCAACAAAAACTTTAACCCATGGTATGATGGTCGCCTTAAACCCAAAAGATGTTACCTGCAACTAGCAGAACGAAAGTAGAGATCCACACCTTCCCTTGAACACCTCAAGCAATCGAGATCATTGAGGAATTCAGATGACAAAAGCATTAGGAACTTGAAAGCAAATTTCTTCAGAAACCAATTAGAACAAGCTAGACCAAACAAACTATTTGAGATTGTTAAACATCACTCAACTGGTCTACCCGACCCTTCCATAGCTGGATCCGGTCTTCTACCAAACTACATAGTATTTGCCTCCTTCTTCCTTGAGAAGATGGGAAATATGAGATCTGATTTGCAGAGGGCACTGGAGCACAATCTCACTCCTGCCCTTCCCAGATTGCTATACCCTCATGTCTAACGTAGCACATCCTCTAAAACAATCCTTTGTGTAACTTTTTAAAAACCTTTGAGGAATACGCTATTCTCAAAATTCTAGCAGGTCTGAAACTCTCAAACCACTTCAACAAACTGCTACCCTCCAAATTCTTCTATGAGTTCAAACTACTGATATACCCACTTTGGATCAAGTTAGTTAATGACTGGCTACTGCAAGACATATTCCCGGATTGTCTAAAGTCTGGGCAGGTCACCCCTATCCCCCCCCAAAAAACAATGGCTGATTACACAGAGCTAAATAACTTCTGTCCCACCTACAACATACTAACTCCGGCGAAGTTCCTTGAAAAATGTGTACCTGTTCAACCCTGAAACCACATTGAAGAATTCCATCTTCTTCACCAAATCCAAACCAGCTTGCACCTGGGGCATAGAACCAAATCAGTACTTACACATATAGTGGATGATGCCCTACAAATGTTGGATCAAAGCAAATCATGCCTCCTTATCCTTCTTGACCTATCTTTAGCATTCGATATGGTTAAACATGACTTCCTGCTAGGCTTATTGGAACATAGGATGGGACTCTTAGGGACCGTCCTGAATTGACTCACCTCGTTCCTCCAAAACGGAACCCAAAATATCAAAGTTAATCAGTCTCTGCCTAAGTACTGTCCTGTCACTTTAGGGGTCCCACAGAGTTCCTCCCTCTCACCCTCCCTCTGTCTAATAAATGTCCTAATAATCATCCACCACCTGCCCCTTGGTTTACAGACAAACTTACGACTGAAAAGTCCAGATGTAAAGCCCTTGAATGACAATGGAGAAAAAACTACCAGACAGTTGCTAAAATGACATATAAAAAAGCTTGAATTGAATATCACACTCTCTGTAGAGCTGCTAGATCTGAACTTTTTTTCTGACAAACTTTTGGAAGCACACTACTGCTCCAAAACTCTTTTCAAGGTGGTAAAAGAACTATTCGGCTCGGAAACTCCACTTGCTCTCTCCAGTACGCAATGTGAGGAACATTCTCAATATTTTTGGGATAAAGATGAAAAAACACACTCTGCACTGTCTAGCACCAACTTACAAAATAATGTATCCGATACTGAGACCTTCCCCAATGCTACCAGTGATGGTGGGGCTGAGACTGTCAATTACATTAAGCCAATCAATAAACTAAAAGCTTGGTCTTTCCTAGAATGCAGCTCAATTAACCCCATTTAACCCCCTTTTGAATAATATTAAATCTGGTTTGCCCCGTGACACACTTCCTATTTCTGTGATGAAACAGCTTGATGCTCTGACTCTCTCCATAATCATGAACCTTCTCAATGCTTCCCTACAGGAGGGCCTAGTTCCTCTGGAATACAAACATGCTATGGTGCTCCCCCTTTTAAAGAAAGCCAACACAGACATGTCTAAGTTATCAAACTTTCATCTTATTTTGTTGCTCCCGACCTTCTCGAAAATCCTTGAAAAGCATGTCAATACTCAGCTGACTTCCTTTGTTGAGTATCAGAAATTTCTTCATACCTCTCAATCTGGGTTTAGAGCTGGTTTCTCTACAGAATAAACTCTTCTTGGTGTCACCGAAATGCTGAGGCATCGGCTGGTTGAGGGAGATACGGCAGCTCTTGTCCTGCATGACCTCAGCACTGCTATTCTATTGAAAGCCTTGAGGTCCTTGGGCCTTGATGGCTCTGCCTTGCAATGGCTCAGCTCGTTTCTAACTGGCCATATCTTTCAGGTCTTTTCTACAAAGGCCAGCTCTAATTCCTTTGTGTCACTCAATGGCGTTCCTCAGGTCTCGGTGCTGAGCCCTTTGCTGTTTAATGATTATGTTTGTTTGCTGGCAGATGTTGCCGAGGAGGCTGGGTTGTCCCTTTTTTCCTACGCCAATGACACCCAGATTATTTTTTCCCTCTCCTCATCTAAGGGATCTGAACCCTCTGCCCTTCAGTAAGGTCTGAATAAAATTTCATCTTGGAAGCCAAACAATGTACTCAAACTTAATGGAGATAAGATGGAAGTTATGATCGTAGGAAGAAATCACAACCTCTGGGGACCCCATCACTGGCTCTCTGAAATGATTATTTTGGCCCTGCCAGTACATCAAGTTCGGAATCTAGGCTTCACCATTGATGACCATCTCTCAATGAAACAACAAGCCAACAAGATGGCCTCCACATGTTTTTGTGTTCTGAAGTGGTTAAGGAAAAATCTTATGGATGATTCCTCTCTCTACACAGAAGACGGTAGTTCATGCCCTGGTCACGTCTAGACTGGACTATGGTAACATCCTCTACCCGGGATCCAACAAAATCACGATCCAAAGACTTCAGATGGTGCAGAATGTGGCAGCTAGACTGCTATGTAACATAGCTAAGACTGCCTCAGTCGCTGGATACCTTTGCGATCTGCATTGGCTAAAGATTGGGAATCGAATCAAGTTCAGCAGCAATGGGTCTGGTGCGAGTGGTATTTACACCTTCAGAGAGAGTTGTGCAAAAATCTGTCCAATAACTACCTATGTGTGGACATACCCACATGTGATGTAAGAATTCTGCTTCATCGGTGTGACATTTAGGGCAGGACGAGGGATGAGTAGGTTCTATCTATAACTGGGTTATAATGTATGTGCATTGAAGACATTTAAAGTGTATCAGTTTGTGTCTGTGGTTAGGGGAGACTTATTTGGTTTGCTGACAGCAGTAGTACCAGACATCATCCGGTAGGGAGCGCTGCAGTTCCTCCATCCATGCCATCGCAAGTAATCATCCTCCACAGGCAGCATAGCCAGGCAAGCCCAGTATAGTTTAGATACTAAGTGTCCACCATCCGTATCTTCTATGAGATTTGTGAGGGGGTGAAATCTGGCAGGGCAATTGGGTAAGAAGGAATCTGTTCACGCAGTAAGCTTTAGTTACAATGTAAAATAAATCTGCTGATTAGGTTAGCAGTGGAATAACGTGTGTCATCTGCCCAGAAAATGGCATAGTTGTCTGGAAATAGATCCCTCGCTGTATGTAATGCATAGCGCCTCAGAGTGACTTTGACTATGACTTCTGACATAGGGGGTAGCCACCGGTTCTCTGCAAACGGTAATGCAGGGGAGTATAGCCGTACCATCCCCAGCAATCTTAGTAGTCGGTTCCATGCCCAGGATGTGATAGTCAGTCGTTGGATATCTGTGGGGTCTAACGGTAGGCCTACTGAAACTATAGGCATTTAGTGGGACCCCACCAGCATGGCTGCATTGCATGCGTTCATAGGGAAGGCAAGCATCCTTATGGTACCAGTGATACGTTAACTGGCATTGTGCAATTAGATTGTAGAGGTGGAAATGTGGCACCCAAAGCGACCCTTTCCATAGGGGAGAACCAGCGCCCTCCAGCCCACCCACGATCTGCGGCACCTCCCAAACAAAACATAGTAGATGGCCTCTCAATGTGCCAAAGAAGTAGTTCATGAGGGAAATGGGTATATTGAGAAACAAATAAAGAAATCAAGGAAGAACCACCATTTTAATAAAGGCAATTCATCCAGCTATTGACAGTGGCAATTTAATCTATTATTCAATCTGCATTGTCAAGCTATCGAACGGGGGGCCAAAGTTCAGTTATAGAATATTTGACCGTGTCCTCCCACCACCGTAAAGGGTAAGCGCGGTAGAACTGCTGCATCACTGGGGTCAACGGAAACAACTCAGATTTCCCCCAGTAAATTTGCAGACCAAAATAAAGTCTGAATCTTTAAATTTCTTGGATCATTGGGTCAAGATTCATGGTGGGGTGTCTACGGCAGACTAATTTGTCATCTACATTTATTGCAAGAGGCTATGGACTGGGGCCAAATTACAATCTGCGCTGGAGGTGTCTCTACGCAAATGTCGCATCAGGGAAACCATGGCAATGTTAAATAAAAGCAAGGAAGAGCGGGCATCCCTGTCTTGTACCTCTGGTCAAGGTAAACAGGGAGGTCAGAGACCCCTTGACCCAGATGCGTGCCATCGGCTGGGAGTAAAGAAGCATAATATGAAACATATACCCACGCTAAGAGAAAAGGCCATTCAAGAGAATCAGAGGCTTTTTCCACATTAATCAGAACGACTGCTGCTGGAACATCAGGGGATAGCCTATTCAAAACTGAGAACAACATACGCAATTGATAGAGGTGGACCGGTGTGGAATAAACCCAGATTGGAGAGGAGAGATAATGGTTTCAAGCAAGATAGAGGCTGATGGCAAGTATTTTAGCAAGGACTTTGTTGTCAAAATTCAGTAGAGACATGGGGCGATAAGATTGGCAAAGCTTAGAGTCTTTCCCAGGTTTTACCAGATGGACTAGAATCACTTCACGAAATGTAGGGGGAAGAATGCCCACCTCCAGCACTTCAGCATAAAGCTCGAAAAGATGGGCGCAAGTAAATGTTTATACGTTTTATGAAATATTCCTGTCAGCCCATCGGAGTCTGGGGCCTTAGACCTGTCCGTGGAGTCAATAGTGGAAAGAATCTCGTCCACTTGATCCAGCGGCCTATAGAAAATATATCATAAACAACGCTACCCAACTTCATAACCTATAAACAAAATTATATACTAAATTATGGACCCATCATAAACCTGACATATTTTGGGCCTACTGAATCAGGTGGTCGGATTAAATCTATATACACATTATCTACAAACTATATACAATTTTATACATCTACGGAAAGAATATTGTCATTAGAATAAATCCTAACCATTTAAACGACCACCATTGGCGACGTGATCTAGCTAATAGTAACCTACACTTCTGAATAACCAAGACCAGCTTGTTTGTCAAAAGTAAGATTTTATTTACTAAATTATGGTATTTTAATTGATAGTTTTATAAAAGTTATTTATTAGCATTAAAGCAAGCATGATTGTAAAGAAACATGAGAAAAATACAATTTAAGCAAGTGAATCAAAGTTAAAGTGAATATTTAAAGTTTAGCATTTCTAAAACCTAAGTCCCTAACTGAGCTAAATAGATAGAAATTAAAGTAAAGTTCTTTGAGGATTCTTACGTGCTCCACGCAATGTCCGACAGCACTTCACCCTCATCGGAAAGTCAGAAAGCAACAGCCAGCCCATCCCTAGGGGCATGACTTTTTATACCTTTCTACGCTAACTAAACTACGCAAAGGAAAGTTTTCAGAAATCTTCGACGTCCCATTGGCTGAGAGTGACAAGTGACATGTCACCCACATTTCAAAAGTTCCATTAGGTCACTTTTCTTAAGGACCATTGTCTTTTCTGAATGCAACCAGGAGCTTCCTAGGTTTGCAACAAATGTATATTAATGTTCTCATTGCTTCCAATTGACTTCCGCGGATGCCAAGTTAAGGGCTGACAAAATGTTCTTTTTCGACCTTGGCCATGTCCGACAGAATGATGATAGCACGTCAGTTTTTGCTTTGTGAACGCAGCTTTTGACGAACATTTTATTTCAGAATGGGCGTCTCGTGACTTTTGCAGAAGTAAAATTCAGTTTTTTGTAGCTCGAGCAAACTAGGCCCAAAAGCAGGCAACTTATGCTTTCTAGTATAAAACAAACACAAGAAAAGTATTAATGTAAGAAATAATGTAGATTCTGTATCCACCCCAGGATTTACTAATTAATTAACCCACCCGATTAATCAAATGTTACCTAGCAAATGCAAACAAATAAAGCAGCGTTTATATCTACCAGTCTTCATTAATCCATGAGACCTATGTGCACCTAGAATAGTAGAAATGACATCACACAGACAAGGAAAAGCAAAACAAGCACATGCTTCTTTTAAGTTTGCAGCAGTTAGTAATGACAAAAACGAAAACAATAAATTATTTTATTATTTTGCACGAACAAAAAGATGCAACAATTATGCACGTTTATGAGCACACATGTTAGTCCCCCCACGTGTAAAGTTTAATCTAAGTTGTATTAGCAAGACATATCCCAAATCATTAATATTATTATTCATGTTATGGAAATGTGACTTCACGAGTTTAAACAAAATTTTGTTTTCTATCTCGCTCCATCACACTGTTATTGGTTCACTAAGGAATTGTTGCTGCGGGAAGGACAGCCAAACCATATCCACCTATGAAAGGTAACACACCAGCATATCTTCCTCTCCAGTGCAACCGGAAGTATAGAGGCCAGTATAATAACACAATAGTTCCACCAGGACCTCACCATTATCTGAGGTCTGCCTGCCATCTGCAAGTATAATTTTGGAATATAATCCCTGCCGTTCAGTGAGCGATGCAGTCTTGCTAATGTGCGGCCAGGGTGCTCGCCCTCACCCTAGTGGCGGGCCCTGGCGTACTTGCCAAGGAAGTTCGCCTCGCGATCAGCAAGTTCGTGAAACTCCTCAATCGCCTTCATTCAGAGTCGTAACTGGGCATTGTCACGTCACTGGATCGCGTTGTTGTCTAGTTGCTGGAGGGTGGCCTCAAATCACACAAGGGAATGGCTTATATCACGCAGTATTCTGCATTGTTTATTTACAGTTACACCATGTATGCAGGTTTGATGGCCTCACAGAGTGTGACCTGCATGGCAACGGTGCATAGTTGAGCTCAAAATATTCAGAGATAGCAGAGTGAAGTTCCTCACAAAATGCTGAGTTGAGGAGAGCTTGACAAGGAAACCTTCATACATATCCCGACTTCCCAGGAATGGAATGGCTAACACTATGTACACAGGAGCATAATCTGACAGCATACGGAGACGTCATTTCACCTCACTTAACCACGGCAGAAGAAAAATTGATAGTAGGCAATAATCTAAGCATTACCAGGTACCATGTGGTGTAGAGTAGAAGGTGTGTCTGAGGGAGAACATGGTACATATATCTTGCAATTGCTGAAGTGCGCAGGGTTTTCCACCTAGGCTACTTACCATTGAATCCTGAACAGTATTAATACATAACTTAAGATCACCCCCCATTATTACATGGTCTACATCCACCCTCTCCAGCATTGCCAGCAACTCCTGGAAGAAATCTGATGACTCTACATTTCGCGCGCAAACACTTAATAGAAGCACTTTCTGTCCCACCAGATGCCTCGTGACCTCCGTATACCACCATTCTTTATCGCTGAAGCAGTCTGTAAGTTTATAGGGAACTGAGCGATGGATTAAAATGCAGACCCCACAAGAGTATGTACTATAGGTAGAGAAGAATCTGTGTTGGCCCCAAGCAGAGGAATAGGACACTGAGGATCCAGGAAAGAGATGCATCTCTGTCGGAACTGTACCTTAGCCCCATGCAGGACTGGATATTGTAGTACTAGTTTTCTTTTTCTGGGGTTATTAACAGCAATTATAGAACTGGACAAAGGATACATGTGAGAAGAAATTGGTAACTATAAGACAACTACTGCAGCCATAACAGTGTAATGTGTCGCAACCATGTTTTGTTGTGGTGTCTCCACGAAGGCAGGCCAGTGCTAACCATCCTGTGAATTAGCACCTGAGATCAGTCCATGAAAAACAGGTCCAAGCTGTTTGTAGTGTGAAGGTCAGGGGGGAGAGCCCAGGAGAGTTCCAGAGATCAGCTCAATATTTCTTGGCATATTTTTTACAAAAGGCCAGGATGTCTGTGGGGGAATGAAGAACCGTGGTTTACCCTGAACAGCCACGTGGATGCAAGCCGGGTACAGCATGCCATCACATGGCCCAAGCCTGCTGAATGCAGCCTTTGCCTCTGCAAATGTTTGATGAGCATCCTAGACCAAAAATGTTAAATTGGGGTAGAAGGAGACTGTTGTTACCTGATATTGAGCCTAGCCCCTAAAATTCAGCATTTGGGCAATTATAGGCTGTGACTTTGCCCCAGGGAGGCCTAGGACCCAAGAATCGACGGGTCTGCTCCACCAGGAAGCCAGATGAAAACTGCTCATGCCCAAACAAATCCTCGTGTTATAATAGACAATGGAACCCAAGGATGTGACAGGGACCATGGGTGAAGTTATTTACAAAGGAACAAACGGTCTCTTCCAGAGAAGTCTTTATAACATTACATGTAGAAAACAAATAATTCCTATAACAGCCTAAAATAGGATCATGTATTTAGTCATTTTAATAGATATTCTTAGTCATTGTGGTCCACGCAGCAGGACCCTCCGGCAAAAGACCACGTTTGTGGCTGGATCTACCACCTCACCTTATCAACTTTGATGGTTTATAACAAATTGTGACACGTATCTACATTAACTGAGCTGACTGCGGTTTATTTTGATCCCTGAAGCATCTGAGGCAGCACATGCATCTTCTCTCTCAGGCATATATTTTAAGTCCTGATGATGGTCCCCATATTTCAATGAGGGATCAAAAAGTTGTCAACCTAAAAGTACCGTGACTATTCTAAATGTAATTTATTGAGATATGAATAACATTCTTACTAAAAATGTGGTGTTAATTCAACATTTGTGAAACCAACTTGTAAATGTCTGAGCTTTTGTTTGTTTATATAATTTGTTCAGTATTTCCTGTCCTTCCTTCTAGCCGCAATGGCTATGTTCGGTACACAATCCTATTTTAGGCTGCTATACAAAGAATTCGTTTTCTATATCTAATGTTATAATGTTATAAAGATTTCTCTGGAAGGGACATTTTGTTCCTTTATAAACAAACAGATTCACCAGCAAATTTTCAACTGAGAGGTCCATTTTACCAGTAGCTGTAGACTCAGCAATGTCATTTATGTGGAGATTGTTGAGGTATGACCTGTGCTCTAAATCTTTATTTTTGATAGCCACGGTTTTGATGTGACACGCCAACTTTTCAAGCTGTTTAACATGGTGTTGATCCGGTCCTATAAGGAGATCAGCTCCTCAGTCCCATACATTCGAGCCTGGTGTTTATTGAGGCACTCACCCATGCAATCCAATCTGCCTGATAATGCATTGGCGTAGCCTTAAACCTCATTCAGATCTCTACCAACATGGCTTCCATGTTTGTGTGTTGCGCAACCCCAGAATGTCCCTCTGCCATCTCCACCGTTATGACAGGCATTACTGCCTCATTTTGCTCAGCCGCACATTCAAATTCTGTTGTTTGGGATCTGTGCGACCAATTCTGTTGACAGTGCATGAGTGAATGTTGGGGGGGGGCCTGCAGATGAGGTTGTCACACACCGGAGTCAGCAGCGCCACATCAGGGGACCAAAATCCTGGGTCCAGGCAGGGCCCGGGCCAGTGACAGAGTCCACAGGTAGACCTCGGTATAATGCACATGCCACTCCCAGAATTTTCCTATCTGACCTTGTGGATAACTTTCGAGTGATTGCGTAAGGTTGGGAGAGTCGAAGGTTGGGGAAAATGGCTATTTGAAGTGCAATTGGCAGGTCTCTGATAAGTAAGGCAGTATCAGAACCTTTCTGTCCCGGCACGGAGAAAGGGCGGTCTCGTATAGAGTAGCTGTGGAAGGAAAGTGTCTATTATGCAAACCAGCCAGCCCTCATGTCCCAATCTAAAATGGCCACCGACAGAGGCAGTGCCGCTCTTTTATTTATTTATTTATTTATTTATTCATGCATTTTTATATAGCGCGGACTTTACCCGAAGGTGTCAGAGCGCTTCACAAAAGGAACAGAAATGAAACATAATGAGAAACATTACAAAAGCATACATCACTTTACATAAGGTAATAGTGACATTTGTGATCAAACAAAATACATGAGGTAGTAAAAATTGTGAGCATTGTGAGCTCTGCTCACCTGCAGACCGCAGCCGGCATTCATTGGCTCAACGGTCTGCCTCCTGTTCCCAGCAGGGCACCAATTAGACGCAGTAGTGCGGGGGTGGCGAAGTGGGCATGTGTGAAGCTCCACTGGGCCTCTGAGGCTAAACTAGGCCTGCATCGCAAGCATGCTCATTCCTGCCCATGCCATGCCTCCCCAGACTATGCTTTAAGGAGGCCACATGCCTGCTTCGCCCCGGGAGGGTGAAAACGGTTTTATGCGGAGAGGATGCTCCCAGATTGGCAGCTATCCTGTCGATTCAGGGATAAGACACTGGATTTGTTCCTTGTAAAATGTTCTGTGCTTGACATGGTTTAATTGGGCTGCAAATTGGTTGGATATTGCCTTGTGTGTGAATCTCGCTCGTTTTTAAGTTCAATTAGTGCCTGACTCATATTATCATTTTTTTCACTGTGAAGACTTTGGAAATCGCCGAACACTATCCATGACTTTTTAATAACTGCTTTTGTTTTTAAACTGTCACAACTTAGTTACTGTATGTTTTTGTACTCACCACTGCTGCCTCGTCATATCTCTGCCTGTTGAGCCGCTTTCCGGTCCACCACAGCATGTGCTGATTTTGTGGAGAAGGCTTAGGCTCACTTCCTCCCTCTTACGGTCAGCGGTCTAGTCTCTACCCTCCCTTGCACTATTAAAGCAATGCTGCTCTGGACGTGCAGCGGACGTGCGCCACGGGTGCGCCTAAGGCAAGCCCATTTGCGAGCGTCCGCGCCCGACCATGGCCAGGGGCCAGGTCCCCTGGCCGCATAGTGCCCTACTCTAAGGAAGACCTGGTCAACCTGAAACATCGGTCCCTTGGAACTGACCTTCCGGTTTCAGTTGGTAAGGTGCTGCTCGCTGAGAATCTCCTCCTGGCAGATCCTCCTCAGGAGTGCTTAGAGAGGTGCTTAGCTACCCTTCTGGCCCTGAAGATTGCTTTACTAAATACCAGGTCTCTTACCAAGCACAACCTTGAAATTTTCACTGTTTTACAGGAGACAGAGGTGGACATTCTAGCTCTGTCAGAGACCTGGCTTGACGAGGCATCTGGGCCTGACTTAGCGGCAGCTCTCCCTTCTGAATTCACCGCCTGGGCTTACAACCGCCAAGGCAACAAAAGAGGGGGAGGGTTTGCGCTCTTTAGCCGTAGGACTCTGGATTCAATGAGGATAGTGGAGGAAAGCTTAGATGGGGGAGAATCCTGGGGATTAAACTTGGACTTAATGCCTCATGTTCGATAGTGGTAGTGGTGTACCGTCCCCCCGACCCTCCCCCTCTTCAACAATCGTTTTTTTGAAGTTATGAGCGATCTTCGCTCGAGATATGTACACATCCTGGTCCTTGGTGACTTTAATTACCATTGGGAGATGACCCCAAGAGATGGCGCGGCCTGCAAGTTTGACGATGCTATGATCACGTTAGCGCTACGTCAAATTGTGGAGTCTCCCACCCATGAGAAGGGTCACACCTTGGACCTTATCTGGACCACGTCCACTGTTAATCTCCAGGCTGACTGTACGCCGTGTAGCTGGTCTGACCACTCATTGATCAGTCTCTCCTTCCGATTGACAGTCGTCTTAAGCAGGTGGCGGCGAAGTGGAAGGTTTTACGGAACTGGTGGGAACTAGAGGCCACTAATTTGAGGGATGCTTTGTTAGGTCATCTGTACCTAGATCGGTGTCCATGAACCCAGATTTAGAACTTGAAGCATTCTCATGTTAATTAAGGTCAGCCATTGATGAAGTCACCCCTGTTCGGAGGGTGAGGATCATGCATCACCCTCCGTACAGTGGCCCCGTGGTATACGCATGAGCTGAGAGGGGAAAAGCAAGCCCTGCGTCAAGCCGAGCGTGCATGGCGGAATTCTCTTGACCTTGAAGCCAAGGATAGTTTTAAAGCTAAATTGGCCAATTATAAGGCCTTCCTTATTAGAACTAAGTCTGCCACTATGAAGCCAGGATTAATGAGGCAAGTAATATGCAGAAAGAGACATTCATCGCACTTAGAGAGTTTAGTTGACCGAATGAGCAAAAACCAGTCACCAACCAAGCTGACTGTGATAACATACAGAGCTTCTTTCTAACAAAAGTGGAAGACATTGTTACAGCCATTAAAAATATGCATATCACTCCCTGCCGATCCTTGGTGGAGGAGGATCCCTCTAATTCTCTGGGCTTCTCTTTATCTAAGTTTCCTGTGCTCGAACCAGATGATCTAGCCCGTTTAGTGGCCAAAGTGAAATCTGGATCACCTGAGGATCTGTGCCCTCCAAAGGTGTTCAAAACGATCATTCCCTTGGTTGAGGCTAAGGTGCTGTCTGTCCTGAATCTATCTTTGACTTCAGTAACAGTGCCCCAGAAATTGAAGGAAGCTATAGTACTACCTCTACTGAAGAAAGCTGGGGTAGACATTAGGAATTTGAAAAACTATTGCCCCATCTCCCAACTTCCATTTCTGGCCAAGGTACTCGAACAGCATGTTCTGAGAGCCCTCGCATCCTACACGGAACAACATCAGCAGCTGCATCATTGGCAAGCTGGGTTCCGTGCGCATAACAGCACAGAGTTGGTCATGCTTTCAGTCTTGGACGATCTACGACTGGCAGCAGACAAGAAGATCCACTCTGCCTTAATCCTACATGATCTCTCAGCCGCCTTTGATACGGTGAATCATGGGCAGCTATTAGCACGTTTGCGGCGGCTGGGAGTCAAGGGGACGGCCCTTCAGTGGTTCACCTCATTCTTGGTGGATCGCCGGCAGAAGGTCCAATTAGGAGACCTCATGTCTAAGCAGGGCAACCTTTGCTGGGGGGTTCCGCAGGGCTCGGCATTGTCGCCCCTGCTTTTTAACATCTATCTACAACCTCTGATAGAGGCTCTGGCAAAGGCAGACTGCCAGGTGTTTAACTAGGCGGACGATACCCAGCTAATAGTCTGCGTCGACAACTCCTGTGATGCACAGCAGAATATCCATGACATTCTTTGGTTTACCATGAACTGGTTGACCTCAAATTCATTAAAGGTGAACCCTGATAAGACTGAGGATTTTGTACTCTCCCCAGTCTCTTCCCAATGGGCCAGCCTTTTTTGGCCCAAAGAGCTTGGTACAACTCCAATGCCAGTACCAGCAGTGAAAAGCTTGGGTATCAGACTGGACGCCGGACTGACCATGAAGACCCAGGTGTCTGCTGTCGTGGGGAGCTGTATTGGGCTGCTACGCCAACTACGGAAACTTTCGACCCTGCTGTCTTCAACCACTATACAGGCGGTGGTGACTGCTTTGATACTATCCCGCCTAGTCTACAGCAATGCAGTATACATCGGCCCTCCTGGTATCCTTCTGAGGAAACTAAAGTTGGTCATGAATGACGCAGCTAGGCTAATATTTAAACTGCCCTGTAGAACACATGCTGCCCCTGTGCTGAGGCAATTGCACTGGTTGCCTATTAAGCAAAGGGTATGCTTCAAGGGTTTGTGCACTGCACATAAATCCTTGTTTGGTGAAGTCCTCAAAAATATCAAGGACCGTTTGAAGCCATATGCACCGGCCCGCCAGCCTCGTTCATCACAGGCCAGTCTCCTTGCTTGCCCTCCTGTCAGCTTGGCGACATTTGGAGGCAGGGACTTTTCGGTCTGTGTCCCCCAGATGTGGAATAAGCTACCAGACGAAATGCGCAAGGAAGAGAGACTGCTCCCATTTCAAAAAAGGCTTAAGACGCTATTGTTCATGGAGGCGTTCGATCAGGTTTACTAGGATTGATGTCAGGCTTAGTGACACAATGGAATTTGGACTGTCGTTCTATGATGCAGCGCTTAGAGACCTTTGGTGATTAGCTCTTAATAAATGTAATTATAATAATACCTGGTGAAGCTTCAGTGCTGTGCAGCTGTCTTGGTCACCGGCTCGGCCACTCGCATTTGAAAATTTCTAAAAATATCAAACGAAAAATTAAAAACAGTTGTTTTTGGTGTCCTTTTGCTCATTAAGATACACTCTACTTTTATAAATTGGAGTGTGATTTTTATTATGTTGTGCTTTCACCTTTTTAACTATTTTGGTATTTCCAAATGCTTTTCTAAAGTTAAACCTGCCTGTTCTCTGCCATAGCTACCACAGGTTGAGCTCAGGTTTGCAGGACCTAGCTAGAATAGTTACACTATTACATGTGGTGTCTTACCCTCCACACCAAATAATATTCTAATTCCTCACAGTAAACGTTCTACTTTTGGCTATTCATACAATCCGAGTGTAAAGATGCTCCAAAGTGTAGAAGCAAATCATGTGTGCTACTTATTCAAAAGTATAAGCTACCTTTGTGAAGAGCCTGGCAGTTTGTAAATAGCCCCCAGGCCCTTCAGTTTGGTGTGAAAAATTACACTTTTTGGGTAAATTTGTACTCGAATTTTGTGATTAGCCAAAAAGTAGTAAACGTACTAAAAAGTGTAAATTACTGAAATGTGTTAGTTACCTTTGTGGATCAGCCCCTGTGTATTTTGAATTTTCTGCACAAGGGCAAAAATGCAAGTATTTGATAAAATAAGAGCAAGTCCTGCTTACTCTGTTTCCTTTCAAAGCTTTAGCAAACAAAGTAGACAACACTATGCAACTGGTGAACTTTTTGTTTATTCGAATCAAAGAGGAGATTTAGGAGTGGTGTAACCATCAGGGAAATGAGGGCAGCAGCTGTGCGGTGCCGCAATCTGGGGGCACCAGGGAGCACCAGATTGCAGTCGAGACAAGCAAATGTGACCTGTATTTCAATGTGATGCGATGCGAAATCAGCAACATGTAATTTTGCTTGTGGCACAAATATCCCTGCTGGGACCATGCTGAGTACACTGTTTCTTGGCTGCTGAGTAAAATTTCGACTAATCCTTCATTTGTATTAGGTCTCCTTAATACCGAAATGATAGAAGGATACGTTGACCAAGGAAATAATGTCTTCATTTTTCCTGCGTGTGCAAGCGTCAAACTTACAGATGTGTAGCTTTTGAGGGTGCAGATGAAAAGCTTCTCAGGGGACAGACCATTTTCACCTCTGCCGTCCTAAGTTGCATCTGCAACACCTCGTTCTTCAACTACCGATGCACTGCCTGAAATTAGTGCACTGCGTTCTGCAGGTGAAAATTGGAAAATGTTCCCGCTATCAGCCACCAAATGCTTGGAATTTAGTTCTGAAATCTTCTGAAGCTTGATAAGACCCATCTGGTTTGCAAATTGAAGAATAGAATATATAAAAAACGTAATTTATTATTTTCAATTCAAAACTTCAAAATGTATTGCCATATAATATCTGGGGAAGCTCCAGACACCAAAAAAGCGTTTTTAAATTCTGCAAACCTAATCATCTAAAACATTGTTAGTTACTCTACTACTAATACTACGATTACCACTATTACTACTATTGTCAGTCCCACCACTACGTCTAATACAACCACTATTACTTCTATTATTATCACTTCTACCCCACTATTATTATACTACTACTACTTCTAGCATCACTACTTGTACAGATATTTCTGTAGCAATCTCATACCCTAAATAGTATCTAGGTTCTGGCAGGGTGGAACTGGCCTACAGGACAATTTGGCAGCGCCAGAAGAGCTGGTCTAATTGATCAGAGTGTTTAACGTTTTTTAGCTGTTTCTTGGCCTGTTTTATGGACTGGATGGATGGTTCTTACTGTTGATTTCCTTTACATTACTACAAACAGACCCTGCAGAAAACACAAAGGCGTGCCTTTCCCCATACCTTTCAGAACACCTATACAGCGTGTCTTTACAGGTTCAACACTGCCCAGATTTGCAGAATGTGGGAAACCTTTTAAGATATCCGATTCGCTAATGAGGGATACTTTCACCTCTCCACCTCAAGTAAAGAACAAGTACACCCCATGTAAATTTATCAAAAAATCCAAAAAAGCTTTTTGCATTTTATTGTTGTGATGATTTTATAGCAAGAGCTAATTTTCACTATTTTTGGCCCTATACATACCCGCCAGGCTCACAACAAACACCTGCCTTAAAAAGCATTCAGATGTATTCATTGTTTTATCCTGACATATCTGGTACACTTGCAATACCAGTGCAGGCATGTTTAGGCTAGTTTCCTCCTGCACAATGTATATTCTGCATATTTTACAAATATTTGTTTTTATGCAATATGTACTTCTTCATCCTCGTTTGACAATTGACCGGTGGGGAATTTCTTCTTTCAGATTGTGTGTTTTCAATAGTGTGCTGAAAATATAGCGCCTGGGATTCTGCATAGGTCCTTGAAACGGCTCACATTTCTGTGAGGCCTCTATTACTTTATTTTTGTTATTTGTATTTGTAAAAGCACTATTACCCGCAAGGGTATCTTGGAACTGAGGAGGTGTGAGTGCCTAGTCCTGTCTACGGTATGTTGGTAAATTGGATAGCCAGGTCTTCAGCTTCTTGCGGAATTCAAGAAGAGAGGAGGAGGCTCTGCTGTGGAGGGGGAAGTCATTCCATCCTTTAGGATTGACATGTGTGAATACCTGTCCTCCTTCCTGCCCTCCTAGTTCTGTGTATGCACGGGATTTGTGCAAGTAGAAGTTCTGTGGAACGGGGGTGTCTGGGTGGTTGTTGCGAGGAGATGCAAATGTTCAGGTAGTTGGGCCTGATTTGTGTAGAGCCTTGAATGAGTGTGTGAGGAACTTTTATCAAGTGCATTTGTATATCAGGAGTCAGAGTAGTTCCCTGAATTGTGGTGTGGTGTGAGTTACATGTGGGAGGTTAAGGATGAGTAGTTTTTTAGTGAGTTGCTTGGTGATCCTGAAGTAGAAAAAGTTTCTATAATACAATTTGCTGGTGACCAGGGCATGAATAACAGATTTTCTCTTGTGTATTGGGAGCCATTTGAACATCTTCCTCACCATCTTCATGGTGTGGTGCAGGATGCAGTGACAGTGTTGACCCGACCGGTTATGTCTAGTTTGTTGTTGATTATTTATTTTGAGGTTCTTGGTGTGGGTTCTAGGTGTGGGTCTAAGTTCTGATGGAGTCCCATAGTGAGGTTTTCTTGCCGAAGATCACTACTTCTATCTTGTTGGAGTTCAGATTGAAACAGTTGGCTTTCATCCAGTTATTGACATCAGTCATGAGGGTGGTGAACTTGTTTCTTGTGTTGGGGGGCTTGTTCGAGAGGGAGAGTATGAGTTGTGTGTAATCTGCATAGGAGAGAATATTTACGTTATGTGCACAGATTGGGCAGAGGGATCATGTATGTGTTGAAGAGGGTTCGGTTTCCGGGCTTCCGAGGAATAAGGTGTCAGGCTGACAGCTTGTGTTCTATCTGTTAAGAAGGGATAGATCAAGTGGAGAGTAAATACTTGGATGCTAACCTTGCGCAGTCACCTGATGAGAATGAAACTTTATCAAATGTGGCAGAGAGTTCTAAGAAAATGAATGCTCCTTTGTCAAGGATAACAAGGATGCCGTTTGTGGTGGCGATGAGTGCTGATTCTGTTCTATGGTTGGGCCTGAATCTGGACTGCATGGCGTCAAGGAGCTGGTGGTTACTGACCTGGTCAGTGAGGCATCAGTTGATTAGTTCTGCTAAGACCTTTGTCGAGTATGTTAGGAGGGAAATGAATCTGTAGTTAGAAATGGTAAATGGGTCAGCAGATTGTTTCTTTAGTGAGGGCATGACGGTGGCCTTTTTCTATGTGTCAGAGGATGTCTCTCACAAATATAAACAGGGCGTGTGGAAAAGACAACTTCAAGAGAGCAGTGACAGGCTGGTTTTTTAAAAATTATTATTTATCATTTGACTGGGAGTCATCCTCCACCTAACATAGTCCAAGTCTCATCATAAAAGCATAAAGCATCATTACATTCTTTATAGAAGTCTCAGTAGAATAACTTATAAGTTCCCTGTAACTCACCTATGCTTCGTTCCAGACACAATATGCAGTAAAATGCGCTACAGAGTGTCAACCCCCCCCCACCCCCCCAGTGCCCTGAGACCCTCAACCCCCTGATTAATTGACTGAACCAGGCAAAGCAATGGCAGGGTCACAAGCTCACATACAATCTGGCAGACAAAATGTTCGCCTGCAGCAGGATCAATCAACATCGGCAAAAGTTGAATGTAAAATGGTAATGTTGCAGGACTGCATTCTGTTGGCCACACTGTGTTTACAGAGCACAGGGTTGGAAAATAAGAAAACCTGCAATAGTTGGGCTTGGAGTTTGGGTTTATGGAAGCAACTGTGTTAGTGTGGAAACCGAGAGTGGAAGCAGACTAAATGCTAAAGAGAACAGTGATTTGAAAAGGCGAAGAAGCCGAAGCAGACAATATGAAAGGACTGGTGGTTGGGAAGTGGTTGGGGTGTAAGATCTGTGCAAACCTACATGTTCCAATATATACCTTGGCCTAATCATGGCGTCTGCTCTCGTAATGAAGGATCACCCAAGGAATAGTTGGGTCTATAACTGACATAATGTCAGCAGTACTGGCCTGTATAGCAGCCAATGTGTGGGTACACAACAGGGTGTACAAAAACTTCCTGGAGGGCGAACCAAAGAAAGGATGGGAGCAATATTACCGAAGGAAAAGGAGGGGAACAACTCCCAAAAAGATAACTTCCTAGGGTCTCAACCGTTTGACAAGGGTATGGAGTCCTAAACTACTTCTGGGAAGTGTGAAGAAGCTATTTGTGAAGAGTAGGTGGTTTGACTGACTCCAGCCTGGGCTCAAGAGGAGAAATTCTTCATGCCCCTGGAAGATGGTACTCACAAGTGGGCATTATGCAAAGGTGAGGCAGAGCTTGGGAGAGAAGTGTTATCCAGGAGCAGACATAAATCATGCCCTAGTGTAGCTTAGTAAGGATGAGGCCCCAGAAGATAATCTGGCAATCCCTGAAGGTGGTCGGAAGTGCTTCCAAACAGTGGCAGTGAGTGGGGTCCATTTCAGTGTTCTGCAGAACAATTGGGCTTGTCAGAATTTGATGGTGGAAAGGCTGGTTTCTCCAGAAAATTATCTTCAACGTGAGGTCTGCACCGGACAAGATTTTAAACTTATTATTAGGGAAATGCTCACATACTCTCCCAACTAATAACCCTTTTTCTAATATATTTAACCTTGCTCCAGCAGCTGGCATGTCAGTGAGAAAACAAATAGGGGCTGTGATTTTCCCATAGAAATTGTATTTCCTAATTTGTCCAATAACTTCTGCTTCCAATCGAATAGGGAGTCAGAGTCCTATTTTAAATGGGAACAGCATAGTGAAATGTGCTTCTCAAAGAGTTAAAAAATAATATGTACTGTGCATTATAATATATAGTGTCCACTATCCACTTGTGGCTTTGGCCCCAGACTGCTAACTATTTGTGGCCCCAGACAGCTGACTACTTTTATTACATCATTACATATGAGCTTTCTCTATTGGTCCCTATATATAATGTGGCATGTGGAGATTCTTCACATCATCCATCAGTAAACACAAGAGCACCTTTCTCACGGTCCACCTGCAGAGACACTACAAATAGAGTCCTGTGATCTGACTGAGAGAGAGGAAAGCATAATTTCATCCTGCATGTAATGGCAGCAAGCACTCCCTGGCTGATAACCATATAGCCTACCATAGACTTGACTGTGTGAACTGATTACAGCACTTCCTTGGCACTCAGGAATCCGATGGCTGTATTCCACCCAAATGTTAATAGACAGTTTAGCTGCTATTTTTAATTAGGGAATATTCAGTAGGAAAGGATAATTTAAAGAATACCATTAAAACTCTTTCCGTAAACTTCACATTCGTTATATTCCACTTGTCACAATAATAGATATATTTGCTCCTATCATTTTGCAAATATTTGTCACTAGCTTGCTTCTAAAAGGACAAGTTCTGGTGTCTTATGGGTATGTCCAGGCTCGAGGGAAGGGGCAAGTAGAACATATTACTATTTGATTGTTGTCGCTTCCAGGTACCTGTGTTTCTAAGGTGGATCCTTTCAAATCAAGTTTGGAAGACGTTAAGGTAATGCATCTGTTTCCCATGATCATTATGTAAAGTCGGTATATATGCATGGCTTAGATGGTGAGAACAATCTACCGTGTTTGGCCATGACTGGCTTAGCAATACGACTGGAGGTATTTTTTTTCATTATGTCTTTAGCCAAGCGGGAGTGCAGAAGTGGACAGTTCCAGAAGGCCGGTTTACAAAGTTATTCACAAGATTTAAAGAAAAAAACTACTCCACCAACATATGGCATTTGTTCCCCTAGAGGACTTGATCATTTATAGATGTTCTGTTTCCCATGCGAGTTTCCTGTTGGATTCAGGAGGAGATTGAGCTACAAATGTCCACAAATGTTTGCAGGACATGCAAACTTTCTTCAGCAAGCCTGAAATTATTTCTGTGTTAGTTTCAAAGTTCACCCAGCCCTAATCATGATTGTTCAACTGGGTAAAATGGAAATGGAAGTTACAATTAAGGCTTCCAGGTTTATAGTTAGTCAAAAAAACTTTATTTTGATTTAAAAGAAATCATAAAAGTTATACCAACATATATAGGATTAAAAACAGAGGGTATCCATATACATGTTTAACTAAATTTAAAACATCCACCCTGTCATTTCATGATGTTACAATAAATACCTTTAAAACACTAAATCTCACCACATCAACACTGCTGTCTTGAATAGCCTTCCTTCATTGATCTTCATTTGGGGCGGAATCATACAATAAAGTGCATAGTGCTAGATAATTGGTGGAATCCTACGGACATAAGTGTGAACTTTTACCAAGTCATTCTTCCTTTTCAACGGATCACCCATACCCATCCCAAAAACTTTGCAACAGCGATGACTATGGGACCTTCCAAAGATGTTTTTAAGATCCTAAATGCCTCGCTGCTGGACCTGGTCCCAATGTTTGAACAAATAGGTTTCAACCATCTGGACCTAGGTCTGTGGTACAATGGGCAGGCAAAGAACATGTGTGCCACAGATTCCCTCTTATGATCACAGAAGGGACAGTTACTATTATCGGAACTGCACCATTTGTTGGTAAAACATTTGTGAGGATCGAGCCCACCCTAAATTGATGATACAGTTTTCTATCACTTGGGGAGGTAATTAGGTCCCAATAGCTCTCATAGGAAGCCTCATGCTTGGTCTCAAGAAATATTTTGGACAAAGAGGGATTAATGTAAGCTGAGAACCGCCTCGAGACCATCATATTCCAGTACACTGCCTTTAACTCAGTTTTAGATGGAAATGTACTTTCGGCAGATGCTGTCCAGAGGCGGTTCATCCCCATCTCACTAAGTATATTTTTAACACTCCGTAGCCATAGAATTTTCCTATAAACATCCAGATCGCTAACTTCTAACTGGGCCAGTGCATAATGAGATAGTTCGGGTGTAACCAAAGCCTCCTCCAATAGGCTACTGGCCTATAATGTGCCACCGATTGGCAACCGAGATCCAAATATAGGGGTAATAGTGGAGTGGACTGCGGAAGGCCAATTATGGACCTCAGAAATTTGTTTTGCGCTACAATCAAGTGATCCAGGTTGGCATAAACCCACAACTCTGCCCCATATAGGATCGAGGCGCCAATTTTAGACGTATAAATGTGTAACATAGGAGCAATTGGCTTGGTGTGTGATAACCTTTGCTCCTTCAACAGAGCACCTGACAATTGCGCGTGCTTAACCGTAAGCATGTCTATTTGGGGCTTCCCACTGATTTTTTTTATCTATGGTAACTCCGAGATATGAAAAAGTCTCTGTTTGCTCTAAGATTCCCCCTTCATTCTGACAGCACCCACAGTATTCTTATTGTTTTGTAAGACCATATATTTAGTTTTATCCACATTTACAATGAGATCATGATCCTCACAAAACTCCTCAAACCTCGTAAGGGTGCTTTGAATGCCCTGCCTTGTCTTAAAGAGAATGAGGGTGTCGTCGGCAAACATTAAAAGGGGGATCTTAGATCCAGCCAGGGATGGTGCATTCGTGGGAAACTTCTCATATTACTGCACTACCCCATTAATGTAAATTGAAAAGAGGGTTGGTGCTAGCATGCACCCTTGTCTCACCCCCTTCTCAACTGGAAACTTATCAGTGGTTTTGCCCCGTGTATCCCATCTCACTTGGGCAAAATTATCTGTGTGTAACTTGATCAATAGAGCCAGATTATCCAACTGCATACCAATCTTCATAAAGCTACACCATATCTTGGTGCGGGGGACGAGGTCGAAAGCCGACTTGAAGTCGACAAGTGCTGCATAGATTGTACCTCTCCCTAGTACTACGGTACGCCAGTATATAAGGACAAGCCTTAGATCCTGATCTACGGTGCTAGTGCATGGACGAAACCCGGCTGAAGGTGGGATAGGATTGCATATT
This sequence comes from Lissotriton helveticus, assembly GCF_964261635.1. NCBI lineage: Eukaryota > Metazoa > Chordata > Amphibia > Caudata > Salamandridae > Lissotriton > Lissotriton helveticus. The sequence continues at coordinate 227,845,351 of NC_136063.1, forward strand.
CTTCCAACCATGCCTGGATTCTACCCAATAAAAGCCTTGCTATCGCCTTTTGGATACAGTCTATAAGGCTTATTGGCCTATAGTTCCCAGGTCGGGAGTAATCCCCCTTTTTGTGGATGGGGAGGATTATTGCACCTGCCCAGGTCGCAGGGATGGGTGCTCCATTAGCGATGGCATTTGCTAGAAATTGAATATAAGATGCCCACTTATCTATGGCATGGAGGAACTAGTCTGCAGGAATGCAGTGAGGCCCCGGCGCCCTGCCTCTTGGAACTAAAAGTAAAGCATTTTCCACTTCTTTCTTGCTAAAGTGTAGAGTGGAAATGGAATTAGGCAGTTCGATCTGGTCTTGTATTACTTCATCACTTGCAAACTGTGCTTTAAAATATGAAACCCACTGGTCTGGCTCTACGTGGTTCATGGGCACCTTGCTAGGTGACCCTCTATCCCACTTGACCAAGTGCCAAAAACAGTCATGTTTCTTTCCGAACATGCATTGAGCAGTTCTGCCCAATGTTGTTCATCCGAATCCCTTTTGGCACGATACTGAGCAGCCTTGTATAACGCCCTGGCCTTACAAATTTCCTCCCTATCCTTTGACCTAACTGCCACTGATAGGCTCCGATAGGCATTAAGAAAGGAAGAATTATACCAGGCGGCAGCTTTGTAGCCGAATTAATCATGGGTTTCTTACTTTTCGTAATAAAATAGCCTTTAAGCTTTGTAAAAAGGTCCTCGCAGACCCGGACAGCGGTAGAATTGAGCTCTTCCTGGATAGCAGAACTCTGTAGGGTACCTAGCTAGGGCTTCCAGGTTTACATTTTTACTGATCTTCACAGATAAACAAAGGCAGAAATCCATTTAATTTTCGGTCTATATTTATCTGTAAAAAATTTAAAATTACAGAAAATAGATTTTTTTGGTACGATTTGCACTACTGTCAACCATGAGTGCTCTGTCTGAAGTTGTGTAGATTGAGCTGAGTAGGGGAGCTTAGAAGAAAAAAAGAATTCCTAATGAAGCTTAAATGATTGCATCATTACATCTGTTTAGCAATGCAAATGTTCTTAGGTGACTGTTTTGCACTGTAAATGGCTAAAAGCCACTGGGCATTTGAACATGAGTAAACATTTGTTGGTTAAATAAACGTAGAAGTATATCCATTGCAGCTTCATTTTTTACAGTCAGCTCAAAATAAATAGGGACAAATATATAGAGTTGTTTTCATCAATCATCGTCCAGGAGAAGTAAAGAGTTCCCTCACAGATAACACAAGAGTAGAGAGGATGTTGCCCAGTGGCCATAACTGCTGACTTGAGAGCCGGAGATTCCGGTTTGAGTCTCGGCAGCGCCGCGCAAAAATCCTGTGATTCAATCCAAATCACATAATCTCTCCGGGTGATAAATTGTTATATAAACATGCTGCAAGAGTAAAAGGCAAAACGTTAAGAAAATATAGTTCCACCAAAGCATTTGTTAACACTATTTCAGCAGTAGTGTGAAATTGATAAGAGAAGCAGATGAGGAACAAGATTTGGTACATGCAGGAAAATATGCTACATCCAATAGAAATTGAGGAAATGTAGGTGACCTGCATAGGAACCAAGGAGAAGCCAGGAAAGAGAGGAGGCGGGTTGTAAGTCCCTTTTGAGTTTATATTAAAAACAATAGATTTCTCAAGCACAGCGCAAGCGCTGTCCTAAATCCTAAAAATAACAATTGGTAAATACAGATGGAAATAAAAAAAAAACATTAAACTGGGAGCTCCAGTTATAATCCAATCCACCTTGGCTTTTACTTTTTACAAACAAGGCAAATTAAAAAGCATCTCTTCCTTCCAAATGAGGCTTCCTTGCTTTAAAGGCTCTGTCTCAGTACACTTCTGGACCTGTCACCACTCTGCCTGGAAGAAGAATTGCTGTACTGCTAAATGACTGCCACTATGCTAGACTGCTGTTTGCTGGATTCCTGCCTTGCTGTGTGCCCTGCTGCCTGCTGTTCTCTCTTGCCTGGGTGTAAAAGACTTGACCTCTGTCAATTGACTCTAGAATGACTATAAGTGCTAGTTGACTGACCTCCTGATCTGAAGCCTCATGGGCATAAATAACTTCCAACCTGCCAGCTCCTACACCTGGACTCTGCAACCTGTAAGTCTGCCTGATAAAGTGAGTCCTTAGAAGTGGGCCTGAGGTTTTTTCTCCAGCAGGATTGACACATCTTCTGCAGTGAGAGCAGAATCGATGCATCGCTGCTGTTGCAGGAACAGGACCAGCACATCACCCTTGGAACCAACGTTCCGCCTTCAAAACCGATACGGAATAGACAAAAGGTTGCCACTGCTTGGAGAAGATCAATGCATCACCTCTACTGCGTGCCGAACTCCGGCGAACCTCCTTTTGAACCATCGCATCTCAGAACTGGCACATTGCCATAGGAACTGCTGCATCACCCCTCTTGCTTGGAGAAAATCTAAGCTTCACCCCTACTGTGTGGGGAACACCGACACATTGTTCAGCAGCACCCCTCATCTTCATTGACACAACCTGGATTAAGGTACTTTTGTTCAGTGGGCCTCACTGTATCCCTGACCCCGGCCCGTGCTCCATCCATGGTCCGCTTGAACTCTTGACCTTGTCCCGGTCCAGCGCAACGTAAGTGCAAATTTCTTCTAATCGCTATATCAAAGTTTTATTCTTTAAAAATTCACATCTACTTATTGGATTTTTGTCGTTCTAGTCTTGCTTTGTTTATTAAATTAAAATCTATTTTTCTAACCTGGTGTGATATATATTTGTGTAGTATTTTCACTGTTTTACTGTTGAAGTGTTCCACAAATACTTTACACACTGCCCCTAAATTAAGTTTGACTGCTCTGTGCAAAGCTACCACAGGGTAAGCAAAGGTTAATTTAGGGTTCCCTGAACTATACCCTGACTAGAATTGTGGCTGTTGTTTGACTTAGAGTTACATCCCGAATCACCCAACAACCCAATTTCTACCATGAATGTTTCTTAAAATGTTGGATTGTGCACAGAAAGTAAGAACTATCATCAATGGTACTACACACTTTAGTGAATGGTGGGTGAATGGGTTTACAGGCTTGGCAAATATTACTTCGATTATTGGCTTTGCTGGAACTCAATTGCCCTATTGCATGAGCTAGAGAAGAAAACTGGGTGGATAGACATTTTGCCATGTTTAACTCACAGGACACCTTGAAGAATGGCTGTATTATGCCTTACAATGTAAATATGAAAATACATTTTAAATGACCAATTTTGCCACAAACGGTCCTGGTCTTGAATTACCTTGGGGGATACAATTTTAGAATGTAATCAATATGGTGATTTTATTTGATTTTGTATTCTGGTGACATTTTTGGGCTGTGTGAGAAGGAGTTTGGCCTTTGGGCAAATACTTGAGCTGGTAAAACATGGAAAGATTGCCTGTTTAGGATCAATGTCATTTTAGCTTTAGTGTTCAGGTCTGGACGCTTACCTGAAATCTGGTCGAGGTCTTCCACTCCAGATGTATGGATGACTGTTTCCGGATGCCGCAACATCACTGAAGAAAGGAATATGGGGTAGACAAATACACACGAAAAGCTGATACCTTTTTAGGAGGAAAATGCCAAATGGGTAAAAACCTCTTTGCTTCAGGGGGGGGGGGGGGGGGGGGGGGGTTGTGAAAAGCAGTAATTCAGAATCCAATTGTGGAATTCTTCAGGGGCGAGGATCCGGGATCCAGGATCAGCAAGTGGCAGGAGCAAATAAACAAGTGAAGGAACACACCTTTTTTGGGATGCACCCTCCAACCAGATTGAAGCCTTTTTATAGTAAAAGAACAGGAAAAGAAAATGAAATCAAACATGGCATGACAGTAAACACAAAGGATTGGGGAAACTCAAAAGGAATCAAGGAAGAAACAGGAAAGTAAATTGGGAAAAAAAGAGAAAGAAAGCCTGACGTGGATTGGCTCTGGAGCAGGTTTCAAAGCAGCTGTAAGCCCACAGATATGTGATTGCCATTTTGGGGCTAGAGAAGCAAAGAGCAGATGTTAGAGTTGCTGATTCCAGAACACAGGGATCACAGTTCGATTGCCGGCGGCAGCTCAGCATCATGTGACTCTGGGCAATAGCTCACTTAATCTCCCTGACAGCCCCAGCGCCTTGAAACCTTAAGGGATTATATGTTTGTGCTTTACAATTATGAGCCTAGAAGCATGCAGAAAGGCAGCCCCTGATTCGTGAAACTCAGAGCTTGCAGCTGCTGGCTTCAGGAGGGGGGACATCCTTTACAACGCAACTTTTACCACGCAGTGCCTTTATGACGCAACCATTACAACGCATGTCATTACAACGCATTGCGCTGGGGGGCGCTCTAGGATATGGAATAGATTTAATTTACTATCCAACACCTTCCCTATTATCCACGGGGACTGGAGTTGGAATAGTAAATTAAACTATTCACTATCCAGCACCCCAAAGCACTAGTCGATGTAACAGCATGCGTTGTAAAAACTGCGTCGTAACAGCATGCGTGGTAAAAGCATGCGTTGTAATGTCATACATCCCTTCATGAGATGTATTCTAAGCCCTGGGAATGGAAGGTACCGCGGTTCTCTGCTGTGTGTGAGGCGGAGACACCAGGACTGCAGAGCAATAAGAGAGACTGAGTAGAGATGTGAACAGAGTTTTTGTGCAACACTTTAATGCAACCACTAGAAAAGCTATTTATATATGTTGTAGAGTAGTGCCAAGATGATTTTGAGGCTCCACTAGATATGTAATTGCAATAACTAAGCCGCTGAGTTAAGTAGAAACCTATAAAACATAGTACCATTGGGCTACTGAGGGCAGGCCCTGGAAAATGATTTTTCAGAGATACATTGATTCTTGTGTGCAATCAGATCTGGCAATTCTCTTTCGAGTTCTCCCTGAATTTCCTCGGCTGAATGGTCTAAAACTGAATCAGAAATTTCCTGATGTGTGGGCACTGGTTCGAATCCGCTCCGGCCTCACTCAGTCCCCCCAATACCACTGCCCCATTGCTAAAACTTTACTTGGCTTCTGGGCACAGCTGAAGATTTCACCCTTCTACACATAGTTTCAATAGGACTGCAGACTACCCTATTAATCACTCGACATTGACTTAATGGGGCCAGCCTCCTGCCTCGACCCAATTACACTAATACAAGTTGAATATTCTTCCAAGCTACACTTTTAAATTCTCCAACAACTCTATCCGCTCATTAAAATTGATGGTATGCACCTTTGAGTGTACCCTACTGGGTACCGCACCCTTTTAAGACTTCAATACCGGGACTTTATCATGTGTTTACGTTTTCTCAATTCCTATTGCCTTAATTTACCTCTTTTTAGTTCCGTTGTTTTCTATATAAATATTCCACCCGGCCTACACAACAGTTACACTATTTCTGTGATTATTATCTGTCCATCAGTTTTCTAAAGCTACTCTTGATTCTTAAAAATTGTGTGCACTTTCAAATTATGTGTTTCTTCAACTCTACTGTTGTTTGGCTGATATGTTACAAATAGCAGATTACCATGTGCTCTAAGTATTATCTCTACTCTGGCCGTACTACTAAAGGAGAGCCACGGTTGCCATAGGTGAATCTTGTCTAGTTCTCTATATTCTATTTTCAGGTCACTGTGGAACCTCACCTATAGCTCACATCAATACTGCAAACTCTCTATGCCAATACACATATATATTCATATATTCAGTTGTGTGGGTATTGATATAGTGTGGTCATTACTCAAACGGTGTAACTGTGTCTTACATAGTACAGGCCACTATGGGCCACCAGGCGCAGGTTACCTGAGCGTGTGCTGTGTTTGCATCAGGCACAAATCAAATATTTCCAAGTGAACTACCTATATGAATGAACAGATTATTTACCTTATAAAAGATTGTTACATTGATTTTATATTTTGCTGCTCACAGTAATTAGTATTAAAGAAAATAAAAACACATGCTAATGATTTCATTTTTTAAAATAAAACCTGCCCGGACTGCAGCAATACCTATTGACTAGCACTTATCTGTGTGTCACAAACCGACTCCCCTCTTTGCCAAAGGGTTTTGAATCAAATGCTAAGGCGCTGTGGCTAAGAAATTATTAGAGTCATGTAATATTTATAGTCAATACCATGCTGCTATATTAATGTTGCCTCAAGATTGAATCAGAATTTTACAGTTTGCTGTGGCATAGATTTTGTTTGCCTTCTTTTTAGCTGGAATTGAGCTTTACTTTCTTGGACCAAAAATAAAGAGATGTCTCACTCCACAGAAATGCACAACAATGCAACAAAACTCATTGTGCTCGCTGGATAATATTCATGCATAGATCTTCAGGTTGTGTGTTGGAAGCAGATAATACCTGGTTGGTAACAAAAAAAGGTCCGGATTTTTTTCTTCTAGAGGAAATGCTTGATGTGTTAAATATGTAAAAGAATCCAGAGACGGACTTTCCTCTTTCGAGCGCCCAGTATGACGAAGGAAATTCCACCAGCAGATTCTCATGAAGCACTGCGGATTCATGTACCCGCTCATGGGAATGCAGTGCGGAAAAAAATTAATAAAAAACAGCTCCGGCTAGTCATATGAGGGGAACAGCGGTAAGCAGGAGGGTGGTTGAGCGGAGCTGTCTGGTGGGGTGTGACAGCTGATACAGGTCGTAAGTGGGGCCTGAATTGTGTAGTGCTTTGTATGTATGAGCTAGTCATTTAAACCGTGCACACCTGTGTACTGTGAGCCAGTGAAGGTCTCTGAGATGGTGGGAGATGTGAGTCCATTGAGGGGGGTTGAGTGTGAGTGTGAGTCATTCTGAATGATCTGGAGCCACTTGGTGAGTTGGGTGAATATCCAAACATAGAATGTGTTTCCCCAGTGTAGCTTGTTGGTGACGCTAGCCTGGAGGATTGTTAAGTGAGTCACAGGAGGAAGCCATCTGAAGATTTTCCTGAGGATCTTGGAGGAGTGGAAGCAGGAAGAGGTATCTGAGTTTACTTTGATTGACATCAATCGTTATTTGTCCAGGTTCTTGGATTAGCTGGATGGGATTGGTGAGTTTGAACAGCTGTGAGACCAAGGACCATAGAATGGTGTAATTCCCAAAGAGTACTACCTCTGTCTTGTCCGAGCTGAGTTTGAGGCAATTGGATTTTATCCAGAGGGCATCTTCAGTCATGCACTCAATAAATTCTCCTTGGGTGCTGGTGGTGTCCTTGGAGAGGGAGAGGATGTGTTGTGTATTGTTGGTGTATGAGATGATGTTGATTCCATAGGTGCACACAATGTTTTTGTCTGAAGCCTGATTTGGATTGGGATGGATCCAGGAGGTGGTTGTCATTTAGGTAGTTTGCTAGTCTCTTGTTTCTGAGTTTCTCTAAGACTTACCCTGGGTAGTAGAGGAATGGGTCTATAATTAGCTAGTGAGGACAGGTGTGCTGTTGTTTTTTTCAGTGATGGGAGAATCATGGGTTGTTTCCAGGGGTCCGGGAAGGTAGCCATTCTTAGTGAGTCATTGAGGATCAGGGAGGTGGTGTAAATGGGTGCACAGACATAATATCGACTCCAAAATATCGTTTGGACAGAATATCGAGTTTTAAATATCGTTTGGACAAAATATCGACAAGACAGAATATCGACAGCCAAAATATCGTTTTTAAGGTAAGTGAAGTAATATCGACTGTAAATAATATAGAAAGTGAAAATATCCAAGTATATAATCTAGATAGTAAAAAATATCGTTTTTTAAATAATATTTAATTATTTATAGTGTTTTTATGTTATAATATGTGTGAAAAGTGTCATTTTATGTTATAATTATTTTTAATTAATGATTTTTTAAAATTATTGTGTAATTTTATTCTGTAGCGGGTTGTGGTTTTATAGGGGAATAGGGTGGGAAGTAATTTAATAATAATTAATTAAATATGTAAATTTATTAATTGGTAGTAATAATTAATTAATTGGTAATTACATAATATTTGTTAATTATTTAAAATTTAATTGGTAATTAATTTAATTTAATTGATTATTTGCTAATTATGTAAATTAAAATAATTTATTTCCTGTAGCGGGTTGTGGGTTTATAGGGGAATAGGGTAGGAAGTAATTTAATTATAATTAATTAAATATGTAAATGTAATAATTGGTAGTAATATTTAATTAATTGTTAATTAAAAAATATTTGTTAATTAATTAAAATGTAATTGGTAATTAATTTAATTTAATTGATTTATTGCTAATTATGTTAAATTAAAGGGGAATTTTTAGGGTTCAGGGTCAGTTTTTAGTTTTTGGGTAAAGGGGTATTTTTTGGGTTCAGGGTCAATTTTTAGTTTTTGGGTAAAGGGGTATTTTTAGGGTTCAGGGTCAGTTTTTTGTTTTTGGGTAAAGGGGTATTTTTAGGGTTCTGGGTCAGTTTTTAGTTTTTGGGTAAAGGGGTATTTTTAGGGTTCAGGGTCAGTTTTTAGTTTTTGGGTAAAGGGGTATTTTTAGGGTTCAGGGTCAGTTTTTAGTTTTTGGGTAAAGGGGTATTTTTAGGGTTCAGGGTCAGTTTTTAGTTTTTGGGTAAAGGGGTATTTTTAGGGTTCAGGGTCAGTTTTTAGTTTTTGGGTAAAGGGGTATTTTTAGGGTTCTGGGTCAGTTTTTAGTTTTTGGGTAAAGGGGTATTTTTAGGGTTCAGGGTCAGTTTTTAGTTTTTGGGTAAAGGGGTATTTTTAGGGTTCAGGGTCAGTTTTTAGTTTTTGGGTAAAGGGGTATTTTTAGGGTTCAGGGTCAGTTTTTAGTTTTTGGGTAAAGGGGTATTTTTACGGTTCAGGGTCAGTTTTGGGTTTTTGGGTAAAGGGGTATTTTTAGGGTTCAGGGTCAGTTTTTAGTTTTTGGGTAAAGGGGTATTTTTAGGGTTCAGGGTCACTTTTGGGTTTTTGGGTAAAGGGTTTATTTTTAGGGTTCAGGGTCAGTTTTGGGTTTTTGGGGTACAGGGGTACAGTGTAAAAATAAAGTAAAATTAAATGTACATTAATTTAATTTAATGAAATGAAATTAAATTAAATTATATTAAATTAATTTTAAATAACTAAAATTATAAAAATTATTATATACTTACCAATACTTACGTTGTAATGGTAGTGCGTTGTAACGTCATATATCCACTGTTGCACTCTTTGGAGTGGGAATAGTAATTTTAACCCCTACGCTATCCAACGCTTTCCCTACTGTTGCACCCACTGGAGTGGGAATAGTAATTTTTACTGTTTTGTATTTGTACGTTAATATTATTGGCTATTATTTAATAAAATGTTGTTACTATATATATATATGTTTTAAGAAATATGATTAAAAAAATATTATTTTTTTTACTTTCATTAATTATTTAATTATTAAAAGTTATTTTAAGTATTGTTAAGTATATTTTAGTAATTAATTTTTTATATTAATGTACTTAAACATTGTTTTTATTAAAGTCGATATTTTTTACAACTATATTTTTGTAAACGATATTTTTTACTCGATATTTTTGTACTTACCTGTTTGTATATAGAAACTCGATATTTTGTCTCTCGATATTTTCTCAACGATATTTTTGTTGGTCGATATTCTTTCCCTCGATATTATTTCAGTGATCCGTGTAAATGGACTCAAGTCATTTTAGGTATGCAAAATGAAGGAAAGGTCAATGGGGATCGTGAGATAGATTATATGATAGTAGCAGTTTCTGTGGGGTTGTTGGTGGGCAAGCAGGTCAGGATGGTTCCTTGACTGATGTTGCCATCTTGGAGGATTATCAAGATGGAATGGTTCAGTTGGGGTGCCAGGTTGTTGTAGATTTTTCTTATCTTGTTGTGGGAGAAAAGTGTAAAATGGTAACAGGGCTCCTGAATGGAGGTGACAGTCATTGTGAATTTCTTTACAACGGAGAAGATTTCCTTTGAGTTGTTGGTACTGTTATTTATCCGTTTGATTAGTGCTGAGAGCTTGGTGGCACTCAAACTGTTGGTGGTAATGTCAGAGGGCCGGTTTGTGGGACTGTGTTAGATTTTAGGGGTCTCTAGTTGGCACAGGGAGGTACTTCTGACAAATAGGGGCCCTTGCTTCTAGTCAGGGTAAGGGGGTACACTCCTAAAATAACCCATGCTCACCCCCTGGGTAGCTTGGCACAATCAGACAGGCTTATCTCAGAGGCAGTGTGTAAAGCATTTGTGAACACATACAGTAATCAAGTGACAACACTACAGATGGACACCACACAAGTTGTGTATTAAAAATAAGTATTTTTACATAGACTTAGCACTAGACCACAAATGACAAAAATCCACAATACTGTACTTAAAATGGTAGAATTAGCTTAGTTTTCTTTAGTTCCTAAAGTGCGACACTTTGAGTCAATGTACCTTACGATGCGTCATGCTTCCACAACGAAAGTGTTGCAGAGAAGAAGATACGGCAAAGATCCGGTGCAAAGAAATAAAGACTTGAAGTTCTTCCTGATGCGGCACGCTTCTATGATGTTGTGAGAAGTCTTTACTCGATGCGTCAGCTGCAGCGGCGACACCCTTGTTCTGTGATACGACTACAGCGGCTTTGGCAGCAACACTCTTCTCCGACGATGCGAGACGCTTCCACTCAATGCGACAACTGCAGCGGTGACACCTTGATCTGTAATGCGATGCCAGCAGCTCCGACCACGGCATGCTTCTCCATGGATGTGAGGCACTTTTCTTGATGCGGTGCAATGCGATAGCTACAGCTGCGACATCCTCGATGCGATGGCAGCCGCTGCGACACGCTTCTTGGTTGTTGCAAGACGCTTCCCTTGATGCGGTGCAATGCGAGCTTCAGCGGCAACATCCACGATGCGATGGCAGCGGCTGTGACGGCGACACGCTTCTTCGAGGTTACAGGATGTTTCTTGAGATGCGGTGCAATGTGACAGCTACAGTGGCGGCATCCACGATACGACGGCAGCGGCTGTGACGGTGACGCGCTTTCCCTCAGAAGCACCCAAAACAGCAGCAGGCACTTCCAAAGATCTCTTGGGGAGCTGGGGGTTGAAGTGTGTTGTCCCTGAGACTTCAGTAGGAGGCAAGCTCTTCTCTCAAGCCCTTGGAGATCCTTACAAGTTGAATAAAGCACACAAAGTCCTTTCTCCTTTCTTTGGCAGTCAGGCAACCACTGCAGGCCAATCCCCCAAGCAGCACTTCAGCTTAGGGATAGTCACTCCTCAGTTTCTTATGGTTCCTTTCCTCAGCAAAGGTTTCTTCTTGTTGTTCAAAAGTGATCTAAATTCTTGGGATCAGAGTCCCAATACTTATACCCCAAAATCCTTTGCCCTCTGAGGGCAGAGGGGCCTTTGCCTAGTCCAAACTACTTCTGGAGCACTCTGTTACCATGACTCATTCCTCCCTTTCACAGTGCAGGGCAGAACCATCAGACGCCCCACAGGAGGTGGAGCCAGCACTCTGGAGGGAAAGCACAGCCCTGGAGCACTCTGTTGGCATGACTTCTTCTCTCCTTTCACAGTGCAGGGCAGAAACATCAGACGCACCACAGGAGGTGGAGCCAGCATTGTGAAGGGAAGACACAGCCTTATTCAAGTCCCAGGTGCAACTCCCCCCTCCCATCTAGATGCAGATCTCTCTATTCACCACTGGGCTGACTCACCCTGTCTCCTGGAATCCCCCAGCCCTGTCACTCAAATTCCAGAAAAGGAATACACAACCTAGCAGAGGCAGGCTTGGATAGTTAGACAAGAAAATACCTTCTTTCTAAAAGTGGTATTTTCAAACACAGAATGTTAAAACCAACTTCACTAAAAGATGTATTTTATCATTCTCAGTTTAGGCATACTAAACTCGAATTTCAACCATTTTCCCTGAGTCAGTTAGGATTATAAGATGTAATACTCTAACTGCCCATTCTGGCCTATGAAGAATAGGTAGCCTTGCAGTAGTGAAAAACGAAAATGGCTGTAATTCACTATTAGGACATGCCACACACACCAGGACATGTCCTACCTTATACTTACAATACACCCTGCCCTTGGTCCTACCATAGGGGTGTCTGATATGAAAAAAAGGGAAGATTTAGGGACAGGCAAGTGGGTGCACTTGCCCAATCAGCATGTCAGTACCAAACTGCACACAGGCTCTGCAATGGCAGGCCTGGGACACACTTTTACAGGCTGCTTCTGTGGGTGGCACAACCAGTGCTGTCAGCTCACCAGCAGCATTTGGATTGCCAGCCCTGGGCACTCCTGGTGCACTGTACTAGGGTCCAACAAGTAAACCAAATCAGCCAATCGTGGAATCACTAATCCATACTTCAATTTATAATAGGGAGAGCATATGCACTTTAGCACTGGACAGCAGTGGTAAAGTGTCCAGAGTCATAAAACAGCCAACAAAAGCTCAGACAAAATATAGGAGGAAGGCAAAAAGTTCAGGAATGACCCTGCAAAAAGGACCAAGTCCAACAGACTGTTTGTTGATATTGTTGTGTGTGGGCCTCCATATGTGCCCAAGCTGCTTGCAGTGGGGTTATGTTGCATTGCAGGTCGTCATTATGCCAGCAAGCTTGTGGTCTGGTCATTGCAGATGTCTTGCTTTTGAGAGGTGCCAGGGCCTTTGAGCAGGTGATGATCCAGAGACTGAAATTGTTTGTAGAGAGGGCATGATGATCTTGGTGTGCCAGGTGGTGGTTTTGCCGTTCTGTGGACTAGGTTTCTTCAGAGATAGAGTTCCAGTTGCAGTTGGTGGTTTGGAGGTTGGTTCGTTATTGTTGATTGAAGGGTAGGTTGAAGCGGATGAGGGAGTGGACCGTACAAGTAAGGGGGTGGTTTTGTCTACACAGATGCTATCAAAAGTTGCAGAAGATGGGGTCTAGCAGGTGGCCTGGGATGTGGTTAGGGTATTTCCCCCATTAGATAAGTCTGAGTGTGTTCAGGCTTTCCAGGAGTTGGAAATGTTCAGTTCGGGGAGGTCATCCAGGTGAAAATTAAGGTCATTGAGCAGGTGGGAGGAGCTGCAGTGGAAGGAGCTGCAACTGAGTATGAGGGAGTCGATGGTATCTGCAATGGAGTATCCAAATTCTGCTCTTGGCCCTCATTGTCGGTTGATAGTGAGTTAGAGATGATGTTGTTGGAGAGGCTAAGTCTGATCCACTCGAGTTGCAGTTTGTCACAGGTGTCAACTTCAGTGACAGTGTAATTGATGTATCTGCCCGAATAGTGGAGGGATCAGGCACTTTTGTCAGCAACAGGTTTGGACCCAGGGGGGTAGCTTGGCTCCACTCCCTGTTCGGGCAGAGCAAATATAATCTGCAGCTTGCTTCTTCCGCAAGATGCGGTGAACGTCTTCAGAGCCTTGAGTTGCAGAGAACCTCTGGCCTGGGTGCTGGCTCTGGCCATCAGCAAGAGGTATGCAGGTCAAAGGCAGCGTGATTTTGTTGGAAATTGCCCTTTTTGCAGGGTTATCCCCAAACCTTTTGCTTCTTCATACTATTTTTCCTGACCTGTTTGTGGTGGTTTTAGGACTCTGGGCACTTTACCACTACAAATCAGTGGTAAAGTGCATATGCTCTATATTGTGTTATGGATTGGTGTTTCCATAATTGGATATTTGATTTACTTGTCAGGCCCTAGTAAAGTACACTGAGTGTGCCAGGGCATGTAAATCAAATGCTAATAGAGAGCCTGCAGTGCTGATTGTGCCACCCACATGAGTAGCCTTAAAAGGGTAACTCAGACCTGCCATTGCAGAGTCTGCGCACAGTTGGTAACTGTCATGTTGACTTGGCCAGTGCACACACTTGCCAGTCTTAACCTTCCCTTTTCTTAAATGTCAGGCACCCCTAAGGTAGGCCCAAGGTACCCCTGTGGGCAGGGTGCAGTGTATGTGAAAGGTAGGACAGGCCCTGGAGTGTGTGGCATGCCCTGATAGTGAATTACAGCCAATTTCGTTTTTCACTATTGCAAGGCTACCTGTTCCCCATAGGACAGAATGGGAAGTTTGTTTATAACAACTTATAAACATAACTGGCCCTGGGAACTAGGAAGGAAATACAATTTAGTATGCCAGAATCTAAAGATGCATCTTTTAGTGAAGATTATTTTTACATTCTGTGTTTGAAAGTACCACTTTTAAGAAAGTAGGTATTTTCTTGCTCAGTCATCCTGTGTGCCTCTGCTAGAATGTGGATTGCCTATCTGGGTTTTGGATGACAGAAGGCTGGGGGAGCAGGAGGGGCTCCAGATAGTCTAGATGGGTCAGGAAAGGGCTGAATAGACCTGGGCTGTGATGGGGGAAAAGGGAGGACATTTCCTTGCACATCAAAGGGCCTGGACTGCCTCTGACAATGCCGTCTCCACCCCCTGCCAGGAAATCACACCAGAGAAAGCACAACTGGTTCTGGATGGGCACAGACACCCTCTGACTAGAGGATCAAAGGATTTTTGGATACAAATACTGGGGCCCAGACCCCTGAACGTTAGAACTCGTTTGGATCAAGAAGACTGCCAAGAAGAAGAGCTGGAGAAGCTGTGAGGAGGACCTACCAATTTGCTGTGTGCTTTGCTGTGTTGGCCTGCAGTGGCTGCTTCTTTCTTGGGCAGTGGAAGGACTGGACTGAACTTACTGCAATCTGTTTTTTGAGTTTCTCCAAGGGCTTGAGGTAGAGCTTGCTCCGTGTTCAAGAAGTCTACGGAACAACAAAGACTTCACTCTCTTCTACCCGCAGCACTGGGGACTGTGTGTTTTGTGCTGCTCAGAGGAAAAACCACTCAACGACATCTACGACGCTGCTGCAGGCTCTGTGTCGTTACGGCACCACAGAGGGCACCGCCTCAATGCCGCACCGCGACCTTGGTCTCACTGACGATGCCTGCTGATGCCATCACCGAGCCGCTACTCGCATTGCAACCTGTCGGCACCACACTCCATACCGCCTCACTTCACGACAATGCCTTGGTACCGCAGAGGTCACAGCCGCAACGCCGCACCGCAACCCTGGTCTCACCGATGATGCCATCTGACGCCACCACCAAGCCGTTGCTCGCATCCTGACCTGTGGACACTGCACTCCGCACCGCCTCGCTTTACGACGATGCCTCGGTATCCCCGACCCCACCGCTCTACAACGGAATCAATGCCGCTGCTTGCACCGTGGTTCGAGGGTACCGCTCGTAAAGTTACACGATGCACTGCCCTCATTCCACACCGCAGCCTTGGCCTATCGACACCGGTGCCATGGACTCCAGTACGTCAGCCGGCGACAGCGATTCAGCAACAATGACTCAGCTGCTTGCACCATGACCTGCCAGTACCATGACGAGCATCTCCTTCATCACCGCCTGCACCGTGACCCTGGTCTCACCAATGACGCCATTTAACTCGCCACTGAGCCGCTGCTCACACCGTGACCTGGGGGCACTGCACGCTGCACCGTCCCACTTCACTCTGCAGCACACAACGCCTGCCGACCCCAGCGCTCCTGATCCCAACAGAGAGGAGGTCGACCTGCAGCACATGTGACTTCTAGGGCCTGACGACTCCTGCACCGGCCTCCGGAACAGACGCCGGCGGACGCCGTGTTTTCAGAAGCTCAACGAGACGTCGCCGATGCCCTGCATTTCTAACAGGTACTGTTTGCGGGTCTTCCGGACACTGTAGCTGGCCTGCGACGCTGCAGTCAGGCAGAACTGTTTAGATTTATCTGCTCACGATGCCGTGATAGCCCCGGACGGAGCGATTCACATCAAGGTACTATTTTAAAGCATATTTTGATAAGTGAAGATTTTGAAGTAATGTATTGTGGATTTTTATCGTTTTTGGTCTTGTCTTAAGTATATAAAGATATTGGATTTTTTTCTAAACTGGTGTGGTGTCTTTTTGTAGTGAAAGCCACTGACACCTCATTTGAGGGTCAGTATGGACAGAAACATGTTGACCTCTGTCTGTGGATAGAACTCGCCTCCACTTTTTTGTTCTGCCACTAGAGAACCCATTAAAATTTACTTTTCTGCCAAGTAGGGAGTTATGTTCATGTTTTCCAGTTCATTATTACCCTATGCACATCCTCACACCACCTAAAATCAGAGTAGTGGCATAACCTTTCATTGCACTCTATCACCCTAAGATTCCGTATATATTGAAGGGTAGTAGCTTGCATATGCTCATTAGGGGAAGAATGCCACTCAGCAGGTGAATGAGGGCTGTTGTCCTTAAACAGGAAGGGTTTCCTATTAGGTTCACCCGACTTATGGGTTATTTTCTAGATATGGCGGCAACTAGTTCTTTTAGTGGTTGGTTGAGTACAGACATGAACAGAGCTGTTTTGGATCAATTTAATGAGGCACCAGAAAAGAATGTTACATATCTTTGGGGGTAGTACCAAGATGATTTTGAGGTTTCCATTGATATGCTACTGAAGTAACTAAGTCACCAAGCTAAGAAGGTAGAAACCTATACGTGTAGTATGATTGAATTGCTACAAGGCATGCCCTGCAAAATGATTTTTCAGACTTGAATTGATGCTTGGGTTGAAATGTGTAACCAGGACTGGCTATTCTGTTAGGAGCTCTCCTTGAATATCCTCAGCTCAACGATATAAACCTCTTAATCAGAACTTTCTTGATGTGTAAGCACTGGTAGGCATCTCGTCCAGCCACACTTTACCCCTGAATATGCAACGCCAATGATAAAATTCAACTTGACTAGAGCAGTGGCGCTGGATAGAAGATGGAGCAAGCCAACTGTACCCGCTAATCAGATAAAATACTTCTGTTTGTTGGGAGAGGAAAAATTGAACTGATTTTCTTACCTTTGTCCAGTCTGATGTGTTTTTGCAGCTGTGCCTATTTTATGATGGACAGCAACTAGTGGTTCAACCCACTGGATCTATCGAAGCTCCAAGAAACTTCAGTTAGTAGAACTGACAAAGGAAAAGCTCAAGCCACATCAAGAACATCATATCAAACATTATGTTCTGAAGCATCTGAATACAGCTGGATGGTTTACCCGTATACACATGGCCTCACCAAGACTTCAAAATGCCCTATTACACACTCAATGTTGACTTAATAGGGACACAAGCCTGTCTCGACCTAAAGCTGAAGATTCTTCTCAGCTATACATTTAAATTCTCCATCAACTGTATCCTCTCATTCAACTTGAGTGTGCCTCTTTAAATCGACTCTGCTGGGTACCTTATCCCCTCAAGATTTCAACACAGGGACTTTAAGATTTTCACATTTTTCTCACTTCCTATTGCCTTAAATTGGCTTTTTTTACCTACATGCTTCCCATGTAGCTATTATATTTGACTTGACTTCCAAAACAGTTACAATCCTTGTGTGATTGTGCGTCCATTATTGTAGTATTTTTTCTTATGCTACTCCTGTTTCTTAAAACTGGTGTAGACTTTCAGATGATTTGTTTCTTCAACTCTACACTTGCTTGGTTGATTTGATAAACACAACAACTTACCATTTCCTCTAAAAATTACCTTTATACTCAGGCCAAGCTATCAAAGGATAGCTGCTGGTTCTGTACATAATCCCTGCCTAGTTCTATGTATTTTACCTTTACGTGAGTGTGGAAGCTTAGTTATGAGTCACATCCATACTGTTAACTCACTCCCCCAATATGTATATATATGCGTATTTATATAGTGTGGCCAAAACGGTGTCACTATATCTTACCTAATAAACGGTGTAGCTATATCTTACATTATACAGGGCACTAGGGGCCACCATGCACAGGTTACCTGAGCATGAGTTGAGTATTTGCTTAAGACACAGATCAATGATTTATTTACTTATTTATTTTTATTTTTGGTGTTTTATATAGCGCGAACTTGACCCTAATAGGGTATCAGAGCGCTTTACATTCACATACTGTTATCCACTTATCATAATATGACCACCTTGCAGTTTCAGTAAACCTAATCTTTATACAGTAAGTTACGAGCAACTGTCCAAAACTGTCCATTGGCTAACCAGTAATCACCTCAAGCTTAACCGACAGAAAACTGAATTCCTCTTGATTTCACCCTAGAAAAGCACCACGAATTTCACGAAGTGGACCAAACTAATCACAGTGCTAAACTGTATACCGAAGATTGTAGACTCAACCAAATCCTTGGGCATTATGCTAGACAAAAACCTGAACATGCTTGCACATATCAACATGACGGCAAAAGACGGCCGCTTCCATCTAAGCTACCTCATCAAACTGAAACCTTTCATTAACAACGCAGACCTTAAAACTGCAGTCCAGGCACTAGTCATATCAAGGCTCAAGTACGGTTGCGCAACACTAGCCGGTCTTCCTAAGATCTCAGCAGCCCAATACAAGCCTGTTTCAATGCGGCTACAAGACTTATAACTGGATCCAGAAAATTTGACCGCATCACCCCTCATCTGAAAGTGCTCAACTGGCTGCTCTACGAAGCAAGAATACAGCTAAAAGTGGCAGGCATCACTCACAAAGCGATACATTACAATACACCCAGGTAGCTCAGATAATCACTCTATCTGGAGGTTGTCTGGTTTTCCGGAGTCATGGCGATCTATTGCTAAAACCGGCCCTCTTCCGTAAGAAAAAAACTTATGATCGAGCTTTCTCTGGCGCAACACCAAGAAATTGGAATGCTCTCCTCCCTAACATTAGAAACATTTCGTCCATCGCGGCTTTTAAAAGCGCAGCCAAAACCTTTCTTATGAGCAAATTCCTGCCATAGCTCCAGCGGGCCGGTCATTATCAGAGGACCTACTTGTTTAATACAGACACCACCACACATCGTCCAGTAACGTCATTTCGATCTCAATTTTATAAATGTGTATGTCATGCACAAATGTCTCTATAACAATTCAATGTACAACTAATTTATGACCTCGTAACATAACTGTTGCTCGAAGTGAACTACCTAAATGAATGTTCACATTATTTTTCTTTTAAAGATTCTTAAATGGATTTTTCATTTTGCTGTTCACAATAATTTGTATTGCAGGAAATAACAACACACGCCAACCCATTCTAAAACAATTAATTTTTTATTGAAAGTGCCTTGACTGCGGTAATACCTATTGACTCGTTCTTTGCTGGGTAGTAGGAAACCTGTGTACTACAAACCTCTTTGCCTGAGGCTTTTGGAGCAAAAGCTAAGGTTCTATGACTATCAAATTATTAGATTCATGTATTATTTATGCTAAATTCCATTTTGGTCTAATAATGCTTCCTCAAGAGTGAAATAAGATTTTTTCAGATTGCTATGGCATAGATTTTGTTTGCATTCTGTGTAGCTAAAAGCGAGCTTTAATTTCTCCTACCAAAACAAAAAGAAGCATCAGTCCACAGTAATGCACAACAATGCAACAGACCTCATTGTGATCATTCAATACGTTTCTTGCATAGAACTTCGGGTTAGTTTTTGAGTTCCAGTTTGAAAATTGACTACTTTCGTATCTCCTCATTTTGGAAAATAAGAAAGCAGAATATACGTGCTTGGTAACAATGAAACCCCGGGGTTTTTTTTCTTCTAGAGGAAACAGTTAATATGTTAATTATGAAAAATAATCCACCAACGGATTTCCTCCTCCAACCGGGCAGTATAGTGCGGGAAATTTCACCAGCAGATTCTCAAAATCACTGCGGATTCTTATGAGTATTCATGGGACTCCCCCGTGAAAAAAATGTTTCACAAAGCAGAACACAGCGCTGCTTTGCATTGCTTTTTGCAACTTTTTAACATGGGTTGCTTGTATTATGGCACAGGGTGGACCAGGCCTGGAAGTTCGGGATGAACGGTTCCCATTGGAGTAGCCTAGACTGATTTGCAAATGGATGGGCCCAGGCTGAGATGGCTTGTGCGCAAAATAAGGATGACTGGGGTGCAGCCACAAGTAATTACCAGGGGGTGAGATTAATTCAAACATTCCTTCATCACTTTTATGTATATTTAAATTTTTAAACACAAAACATGGATTGCACTGGGAAGTTATGTTGTGTTATGTTACATTATGTTATGTTATGTCATGTTATGCTATGATATTCTATGTTCTGTTAGCTGTACTGAAAACAATTGGGGTCACTGCTCCTAAAGAGAAAACAAAGAGAAGATATTATACAGGTTGAACAGAGTTAGGGCACATGAAGAGTGGCAGTCAGCAGGACTGTTTCATGTTGCCCTCACACATCCCAAGGGGATGTAATGCTTCATCATAGGGCTATTGCTCCTCGTTGGGCCGGCGCTGCAATGCCCAACGGGTCCCCCAAAGGGTCACTTTGATGGAGATAATTTGTGGGTATGCTGTATGATGAATGCAAGGCAGATTTTAAGTTGGGTGGTGTTAAATGTGTTAAAACTGGGGATAAGAGTGCTCCCTAGGATGACGCAAAGGTGCGGCGCTCAGGTGTGCTTAACTAGAAATATGGGAGTAAGGTAGAAAAGGATGTGGGTCAAACTAAAAGTATCTCTTTAGGAACAGTGACCCCAATTTTTGTCTGTATCTCAAACCCCCACCTCCTCCCTCTAGAGACTTTATGATAGATAGGTTAGATGTACTTCTAAAGCACACATCTCACTCAAGAAGGTATCCCGGTACTGAAGAGAAGAGGTGTTGGTGCAGCGACTGGGGCTTATGTAGTTTTCCTGAGGATATTTAGGGAGTAGAAGCAGGAATAAAGAACTGAGATGACTTGGGTGTAAAATGATCATTTGTTGTTGATCATTATTGCAAACCTCCTGGATTAGCTGAATGGGGTTGCAGAGCCTAAATAGCCATTGGGCCAAGGACCATAGAGACACAACCTTCCTGAAGGTTACTACCTCTGTCTTGTTCAAGTTGAGTTTGAGGCCGTTGCATTTCATCCAGATGTCAACTTCTAACATACACTCAATGAACTTTGCTTGGTTTCTGAGAGTTTCTTGCAGAGAGAGCAGATGAGTTGTGAATCGTTGGCATATGAAATGATATTGATCCCAAACGTACATACAATGTAAGCAGTGGGGCCATGTAGGAATTACAGGGATAGGTCGTGTAGAAGGTTCCAAATTTTGATGGAGTGTTTTGTGATGCAACGTGTGCTGAGCAGGGCTGTGTCAGGAATGTGGGTATTGTGATGAGGGAAAGAGTGCTGGCGGTGTCGATGAAGAAGCAGCAGCCACTGTGGCAGAGTAAGGATTTTGAAGACGAGACCGCTGCCAGCTTTCTTTATGCATCCGAACGGTAAAAGTGCAATTTAAGCCCCTGGAGAAAATGGGAGTAATCCTCCACTTCCACCCCCACCCCCAAAGATCAAATGGAAGAGAGTTCCAAAGCAAGGCAATAGCAATCAGAAGGAGCATTCTCCTGTGCACATCCTCTTGATTCTCTTAGCCTTTAGTAGTTGCAAATTTTCAGAGTGCATAGAGCGAGATGAAATAAAACACTGCAGAACTTTGGAAATTTCAGGATTGTTCTGCACATGCACTCTATGCACATTACGAAGATATTGGAACTGTAACTCTATGCTTGTTCGGAAGTTCAGTGAAGAGTTCTTCACACCTCTTATATGTGATCAAATGTGTGCTAGCTGTGGATAAATCCAACTGCACAATGTTTCACGCTTTGCTGCTTATCCATCAGATAATCAGGCAGACCCAGGGACAGACTGTTACAATAATCAAGCTTGGAGAGGACGAAAGCTGTAGTCACTGCACTGTACATCCATAGCACACCAGGATAAGACTTTACCATGGATCCAATCTGATTCTGCGTAGAGGCTTCCTGGTTGATAAGTGCACCAAGAGATTTTGCATAGCAAACAGGCCTTATATTTGCCATAAAGTGTCTTGGTCTTGCTATTATGAAGCTTTAGACCATGATTTCACATGTGCTGTTGATCAGCTGCCAGATATGCTCCAACACTGGCAGCAGAGGCAGGTGCTTGTTTATCCAGTTTGATGGTAACCTATGTGTCATCCCCATACAATACAGTATAACAGCTGAAGAATCTGAAGAAGGAACAAAATCAGTCCAGCACTATGGATTCTAAGCATGCCTCATCCGACTGTTGCAAAAATAGATCATGATCCACAGTGTTGAATGAGGCAATGTCACCGGCATCCGCAAATGATCGAACAGCATTTAGAGCTGTTATCAAGGTGGTTTGAGTTCCCTAGCCTGGACATAAACAGTGTGCAACTGGTCTAGCAGATTTGAGTCCCAATGGTCTTCAGTTTTTGTGACTCTGAGGGCCAGTGTATTTCGTTTCAGGACTGCATGAGGGATTTACTTGAGTGGATTGGGTCCACAGTATTTCAAACTAAAGCCTACAAAAAGCAAAATGCTATTCATGGTAGTCGGACAACAACTTCAAATTTGGTATCCTAAATTTAGCTCACCTGAAATCGGTACTTGGCCCAAACCAACTGCGCACATCATGTTCGCTTGTCCAGCCTACAAAGCGCCAAGGGCTCAAACCAGTCTGTATAGAGCTGGGCACCCGCAGCCATCATGTTGCGCTGCGCATTCTAAGATCTGACGCACGGGATCTCTATGTTTGTGGATTGACCACATTTTTAAGATCGGCATGGAGTATTAGATCAAGAAATCTGAATGTTGATTCTTAAATACTCCTGTGGCTATGTGTTTCCCGGTCTTTGTATATTCTACTTTTCTCTATGCTGAATATGTTATTTTTATCTATTTATTACTCTGATTTCAATGAACTTTGTTAGTCCAAGAATGTTGGTACATTATCTACTTGCTAAAATGTATTCTGTTTTATCTGTATAGCTTTTTTATTCTGGATTGTACAGCTTTTAAGATATGTTTTATCGAAATAAAGCTATTATGATGATGATGATGAACTTGCACTGTCAAAAGCTTTAGATTTTCTTTTGATGCTCAATTGTCACCTTTTCTTGTTTCTGTCAGATAATAACTGAAAATAATCTTGTACTACCTTGCATTTGAATGAAAGTAATCATGTTTAGCTGACAGTATTGGCTAAAGACTAGTTTATGGAAATTCTTTGTAAGTAGGTTCTGTAAAGAGTACACTCAAGCTCCATGGGAAACCTCAAGTCTTTGCACAATTCAAACACAGGAGGACCCTATTCACAAAGGAGATGTAGATTTACTAGAAATGTATTTACCCGTACACTTTTGAGCAACTTTAATAATATTGCTATTCACCATTTACTAGTGTAAAGTTCATCAAAAGTGTAGACTTACCTGTCTCAGCACCCTGAATTAGGGGTGGAGAACGCACAAATGCCAAATATGACTGTAAAGTTACTACTTGCACTCTCCATGCTTGGCAGAGATCTCTGTAATCGGGGCAAAGATCTCCGTACAGTAAAGTACAGGGAATAGCTTTTAAGTTTATTAAACGTACAAAAAAGAATTATTAACGTATTAATGTTAAATACTTGTATATATATATTTTTTTAATGCAGAGCAATATAAACAGTTTTACATTTTAAATTAAAGAGCAATTATTGCAAATATATATAATTAAATTAATATACTATTCTAACACGTAAATTAATAAATCCCATCTAAAGTAAAAAATAAAAGTAGGGCCTGATTCACAAGGGGGCTCCACACTTATGGCGAAGCACCACAGTTGTGTGGGTGTCTACGCTCACTGGGCTGAATCTCCGCAGTGAGAATTCCCATTGCAGAGATTCCACCCAGAGAGTGGAGAGACCCCCACAAGTGCAGGGCCTCCGCCACAAGTGTGGAGGCCCTTTGTGAATCAGGCCCATCGTTTGTATCTATGAAACATTATTAAAAATTATGTATAAAATTAAATAAAATAAATTGCATTATTTTAGTATATATCAATATGTCATTATATTTTAAATTTAATAACATATTTTTAAATATAATAGTAATTACTATTTGCAGACAATGTTTACCATAATATAAAATGTAAGTCTATTTTTAAATAGTGTAAGTAATTTTTAATAGGAAGGTATTGCAGTACCAGTAGTTGGCCAGCGTGGTGCTGGGGTTGCTCTAGCTCTCAGCTGGAGTGCATTTACAACAGTTTTAGTTCCTTTTTGGCTTTAGCAACTATAGAAGGGCAGTTTGTGATTAGCAATGGATTTAACATTTTGCTGGTGGGGTTGTTTCCTTCCCTAAATCCCTCCTAACTTTCCAACAACTACTCTTTACTCAAGCCGTAACCCCTCCCATTTAGTACTATGGATTTCCCCATCACTCCCACATTTAACACAAAAAATACACTTGCATGTGCAGATATATCCACAGTTGGGACAGAGACCTCTGCAGAGACGTCTGGGGATAAAAGATATAAGAGGCAGGGCCCTCCGCACATAGGTAAGGAAATAGCATTTCATAGTATGTTAGTAGTGCTATTGTGGAACCATTAAACACACTATAAAATGCAGTGTGTGAGTAGTGTCCAGAAGAGTGACTGCCTCCGGCCCATCTCTGCTACTGAACTCAGTTGCTGTGTTCCCTGAGCTGGCTTCATATTGAATTCAGGATTTGCTTTAAGATCCCTAGTTTAGTTCAAAGGGATCAGTTTGCTAATGGAACTCGGCTTTCTGTTCTGCTTTGGAGGCCTCATTTTTTCCTTTCCACTCCTACCCTCTGGATTTATCTGCCCCCTAATGTCAGGGCTGGTGTTTTGGGGGATTTATTCCTTTTGTAAAGCTTGACATTTCTGGCTCTTCCCCCAATATATGTATTTTGCTGCTATCTTCTCTGACAAGAAGGTCTTTCTGTCGCAGCACCTTAAAACCCGGGTGATCGATAACATCCGACAACATGATACTTCAAGCTGGTAGCAGAAATACCAAGACCTGGCAAAAAGTGACTAACCATAAACCAAAAACATATGCTAACTTTTCCTCTTCTTTATCTCTAATATCCTCAACTTCCTTCTAGCCTCATTTCGAACACTAATCACCCCCTTTTCTAGATTGCTATGCCCTAACCTTAGCCCTTACGCTAAGCCAGATTATATCTATGTACCTGGCCCTTATAAATGAACTAATTCATAACCCTTAGCAAAGAGTAACTTTACCCTAAACTATATTTTAGCTCACTGGAAATAATCCAGTCACCGCAATGGGTTAAATAATGTTTGTGATGACTTACATGGCCTGAACTACCCTTTGTAATTGTTTTTAGTCACGGAGGACTTTTGTAATGGTTCACTCAGCCGTTAATTCATTGTGATAACATAAGTCGAATTACAAAATGTACAAGACTGTTCCTTTATTTGTATTACGATTACAGATGAAGACAGAGTACCAAAGTACCAGGTCCATCTTCAGTCCATTCAAGAATGGATGTAGGCAAATATCGGTTGTTGGCTCTGCAAAGTAGGAAATATAAACACGTTCAACATGAGAGCAAGATACCTTTTACTCAAATCTTTGACATGGCTAAGAGCATAAGAAACTATAAGCTCTTCCTCTGGTTTGTGCATGCCTGCTCAGCTAGGTTGCCAAACCGGAATCTTCTTTTCTTTTCTACTAATACAAAGCGAAATAATAACTTTCTCCCATACAGGCTCACTTTCCACAGAAGGGAAACATATGCATAAAAGCATTAGGTATTACTGGTTGGGTCCCCACACCCTGTAAACTTCAGAATTGAAATGATATCTCCTGGCCAGATACCCATCAGCATTACACAACAGGGCCCATCAGACTAACAGCATCAAGAGACCCGGCTGAACCTCTGTGTTTACTGGTGCATGCGTGTGAGTATGGGAGGGCATAGCGCGGTGCACCGGTGATCGCTGACCACTCAGTGGTGGTATATGCTGACGTTTCGGGGTAGAGTGTGTGCATTGTTTCTGCTTGCATCTTCTGTGAACATGGTGGAACACTGAGTGGCATGCTGGGGATCTGTAACTGGTTAAGTGTGAGTATTTTACTGATGTCATAGGAAGATGGACTCTTGCACTGAGGGTGATGGCAGAAGTAGGCAATCACTGTACTTTTTCGACAGCGTACGCCTGGAGTCCAACCTTCCGGCATTCTTCAGTAGTGAAGTATTGGGTTCGATTGGTCCATTTGTAGCGTGGCTGTGGGGGTAATTATGAGGCAGACACTGCAAATTTATGAATGTAGGCGTTTATTCACTACCGAGCTCCGGGAACATTTACTATCGGAGCGCGGCTCTCTCTGTGAAATGGCCACCGGCACACCCAGCATTCCATGCCACCTCACATGACAGGAACGCTAGAGAGCTACACTACATATCTACCCCCTTTACAACATCCCAATACAAAACAATAACAATGTGGGAGGCTGCTGAGGGGTGATGAACAAAATGAAAGACAAGAGAAACTGAGTAGGCAGGGGTAGGGGGGTGCTACACTTTCATGTCATACTCCTTGTACCTCCTAGATAATACCACGGCCCTGCCTGTGCGTGTGTGTTTTGAGGGAGTGCTTGTACTGGTTTCACTTGTGTTACTGGGTTGGTCGTTACTTGGCATCAAGGTTGTTTGATGCCTGGTGTCTGACCCTCCAGTGCTTTGGTTCTCTTGCGGTATGTATCGGCCTGTGTCCTCTGGACTCCTCTGTGCTCTGGCGTTGTCCATCTCTTCTTCACTGGTACTTGTGGTCCTGCTTCTCAGCGATTCTGTTTCTGGTGACATTTCTTCCTCGTCCATGCTCCAACTGTCCTTCCTCTCTGATGGCTTTACTCCTGTCTTGTCCCACCTCATCACTCTGTTGCACCTGGCCATTCTGTCCTGGGACAATATTTTTCCATCACTTAATAGGGCAAGTCTGGCATAAGTTTCCCGTACTTGCAGGGGAGCGTTGAACTTGCTGTCGCATTTTCTCCGTAGCTGAGCTAGCTTCACTCTGACCCATTCGCCTCTCTCCAGTGACGTTTCTTTGACTTTGTGTCGTTTGCTGTAGTGGTCCATGTAAATCTTGTGTGCTTTTTCCAGGTTACTGCATACAACTGCTGGAGACCATTTGCTTTGTAACGTGAGCTGCATCCACGCCACATTATCTTTCTTGAACGGGTCCCAGCCCCGCAGTATCTTGAATGGACTGTATCCTGTCATAGTGGGAGTAATGCGGTAGGCCCCCACTGTGTATCTGAGTTCTGACTCCCAATTCTTTCCAGCGCTGATGGCTGTTTGTACTGATCCCATGATCACTCAGTTAAAGCTTTCTGCATAACTGTTCCCCGTTGGATACGTAGCTGAGCTAGCTTTACTCGGACCCATACCCCTCTCTCCAGTGATGTTTCTTTGACTTTGTGTCATTTGCTGTAGTGGTCCGTGTAAGGCCGTTCCGTTCCATGAATGCCTTCCATTTGTCGGACGTGAACTGGGGGCCGTTGTTGCATGTTATGACCCTTGGTATGCCTTCTCATAAAAAGATGGCTGTGAGGAAGGCTAGAACTGTGTCTGTGTCTGCTGTTACACATAAGTCAACTTCTGGCAACTTGGAGTATCAATCTATAAGGACGATGGCACACTTAGGCACACTCTGCGCATCTAGGATTGGGGCTAGGATGTCCATGGATAATTCTTCGAATGGGCAGATGGGGTTGATGAACTTCCCCAATGGAGGTCGTAGCATGGTTTGCGCTTTGTCGGAGTTACTGCACTGCTTGCGTGCTCTGACATGCCTCTCCACATGGTTGTCCATTGCTGGCCACCAGTATACCGGTTTGACTCTTTGCTTCATTTTGACTATCCCTAAGTGACCTTCATGCATGATCGCCAGCAGGCTGTCCACGCGTTGTCCTGGAGGGATTACTTTGTCTCCACGTAGGAGCAAGATGGCGTTGTCTCCTACTGATAGTTCTTCTCGGACTTCCCAGAATTTCCAGTGTTCTGTGTCTAAGTGCTTCTTCTCCGGCCACCCTGTCACGATAAATCGATTGACGGTGTGAGGCATGCGTCATTTTCCTATGCAGTTTTCGAGTCTTGTGCACTTATGACTGCCTCTTGGTCCTTTGTGAATGCTATTGTGTACTCGTCCCATTCTGTGCGCTCTGGTGCTTCTTCTATCGCCGCCGCTCTGCTGAGGTGGTCCGCTACTTTGTTTTTTGTGCCAGGTAGGTATTCTACATCGTACACAAAGTCCAGCAGTCAAAATGTCATTTTTGCGATGCGTGGAGTGGCACCGGCATGTCTACTGGATGTAAGTACTTTGACCAACGGCTTGTGGAACCCAGACAAACTAGCGAAATCTTTCCATTGCCCAGATTGCAGCTAACATCTTCTTCTCAATGACACTAAACTTTTCCTCATTAGGGGCAAGAGATCGAGACGCGAAGCTAACGGTCGTTATCTCACCTTCCGTGGATCTCTGCATTAGGCCTGCTCCCAACCCTCTGTCACTCGCGTCGGTGGTGAGGATGCACAATGCCTTTTGGTTGAAACCGTGTAGGGGCACGTCTGTGTAAATGTCGTCTTTGATTTGTTTAAATTACTCGTGGGCGGCCTCTAGCCATGTGAAGGCGTCCCTCTCTTTGAGTATCTGGTGTAAGTTGTGCATTTAGATGGCGAAATGTGGCACTTCATTATATCATTAAACACCACTTTTGACTAAAACACCCAACATCTGTAGTGAAAGTGGTAAGTCACTTCCATTAAAGAAAAAAAAACATTGATTTATTTTACAATTCACAGGAAGGAAATAGATTTTCTTAAAACTGACTTTCCTAATTGCTCTTGGCAAGCACAAAATAGGCACCAACAGGTGTGGATCGAGTTTGCAAAACTCCTTTGATTAAATTTAATGCATTTCTTGCTGTTTTTAATGAAAAAAGCACATATGTGTATTGATATTGCTGGCCAAATTGCGCATTCTCCTGGAGGGTGGCTTCCTTCACGTGAAAGATCTCAAGTTGGAAGTTTACAGATTAGCACGAATTCCAATTAAATATTTTTATTGGCTCTGACGCTCAACATGCCTGACATGAAAGTGCTTGCATGCCACAATTCAATTTCACCTTTCCTTCAATTCCATTACATTTCAGCATGCCTTCATTATTTATAGATACTTACAGGAGGCCGAACAGAGTTACCGGTGTGCGGCAGTAAAGCGCCTTTGCAGCAGCAGAAAAGGAATCATCGACTGATTATGTAGATGCTGTTGCTGCTCTTCTTGTGAAGAAAAGGACACAGTGCCAAAGGTGGGCATATATATTCCTTCATTAGCCATGCTGCATTTCAAAGACAAAAAGATAACAAGTGCATTTTCTAGGTGTGGGCGGGTTAGGCCAAGTGGAAAATGACTTATCTTTGCAACCAAATTGCATTATATTATCATGTCTAAGGGAAGGCACAGAGAAGGACTGGGAGGAAATAATGCATTTTGACAGCTGTCAAAAATTCTCTTAACAGTAGAAAGATTAATCTGAGAATATAACTGAATCAGCAGCGTCCTATCAGCATGCCTAGGTGCAAAATCCTTTCTGATGGTCGACTCCGGTGAAGGGGAGATGTGATGCTTTTGACAGCTGGAGCTCACAATTAAATTCTTGAATTGGAAGAATGCAAAGAAGTAGCCAGCACCCTTGGACTCACTGTGATAAGTTGAATTTTCATGGCAGTGGAGGTACATTGTTCTAGCTGGATGGCTTAAAGTTCCATAAGAAACAGGAAAAAAAGGTTAGGAAAGTAGTTATTTTTCTTCTCTGTAATGCACTAAGATCTGCACTGTCTGTAAAATATTTTTAACTATTGCCGTAGAATACAAATTCAGGCCTGACTCCAACTATGTGAAATAACATGAGCAGTCCCCTTGATAAGATATTTGTAAATTAAGAAAGTATCTCTCTGGCTATTTCAAAGCACAATTACTTTCATTTAACAAAAACGTACCTTGGAGAGAAATTGTTTATGTTTGTTTCAAAATTCATGAAATTATTAAGGATGGGTGGCATTTGCGAAATTGACTTTCGCAAACTATCGCAAAAGTGCGCAAAATCTCCGCAAGCATGCAGAACTTTGGCAAAGATGCGGAGATTGCTTTTCTCGCCCGTTCGCGATGTATTTTTGCATGCTCGCGGGGAAATGTACCTCTAACTTGCCCATGCGGTCGCTAATGGGCGCGGCCATTTTGCTTGCGATGCTTATTTCCTGTTCCGGGTCGAATGACGTGTTCGTGATTGCAAACTCACGTGGGAAAACGAGACCGGTTACCAACAATCCAACATCTCGTGGCACATGCAAAGGGATAGGAAAACTTGTCATAGAACGCAGGGACCCGATAAGTCGCTACCGTGCTCGCAAGAACGCATTTTTAAACTGCGAACGAGAAAAAACTTCAGTTTCGTGGCAGATTGCAAACGTTTTGACATTTTCACGCTCTCCGCGGAACGCGAAAAGTCAAAATATCGCAAATTCTGTGAGCATAATGAAATTTACCGCACAGGCCTAGAAATTATACACAATTTTAAATATAAACAGGAAAATTAAATAATTCGGAAGCATTTCTACAACCCGCAATCGACATTTTAAATCAGAAAAAAACAACTAATACTTTGAATCCTATATTAATCTGGTAAAAAGGTGCACAGTAAACACTTAAAAGACAAAAACCAGAACCACCAGTAAGGGTGAAGTAGATGGTATTCATATTCATCCTGTTGATGCGAAAGGCAGGTATGCATTTTTAAGAGATTTGAATAAGCCAATTACAGACGCCAGTTCAATGACCTGACTTCTGAAAGGAGTATACGTATTGGCCGAGAGAAAAGTACACGTTTTCATTCATTTGAAATCAGCATGCACTGTCACTTTAAAAACTGCTACCATAATCCAGAAGTTATCCAGTATGTATGAAGCCTCAACAGAGTGGTTGTGTCACATTGTACATGATGTGCGAGGAAGCGGCACTACCACAGTCTAACTTCCAATAGACAGAAAAGTTGCAAATATTTTTTTTTACACTTTTATACCTTTTTATCATTACTGACCAATCAATGGTCCTGAAATCATTGGATGTTTTTTTTTTTGTGGTGGTTTTATATAGCACGAAAGTGGCCCAAGGTCATTAGAGCCCTTCACGGGAGCTAGATTATATTACACATTTTTTAAACACGAGGAGATTAAGTGATGTGTTCAAAATGACAGGATGTTGAGTTGAAATCAGGATTCAAACCTGCTTCCCAGTTCCAAAATCTGCAACTCTAGCCATTATGCCACATCTCCTCTCCAGCGACTTAGAGTGGGAGAGTCTGCTATATAATAAAACGATGCTGATAATACATGAGGTGTGCATATCTTTCAGATGAGGCATAATTATTGCAACAGTGACCCTGGGCATTACTTCAAAGGAGCCACTATGCCCATCAGTGGTCAACCACGCGTAGGGCTGTTATGCCAAAGCAGAGGTGACCTTGGGTTTAACTCTCCTTATAGACTAATGAGATTTTCTGATTGTCAGGTTGGAACTTTTGCAGGACAGATTGAGGGTTGCTAACAATACCAGGACTTCCTGTACTGGCTAGCACACTGTAATTGCAGATGACCAAAAGCCGTGCTGCAAGTCCACAGATGCCCTTGGTGACTCTGGGTCTGAAATCCTCAATGGGCTTGGCTATGTAGGCAATTGAATCAACCATAGCTGGCCACTGAGCCAAGATTACCTCCAGTTTTTGGAAGACCTCCAGATACAGAAGGATGGAAAGGGTCACAGGTGATAGGAGGTGTGAAGATCGAAGGAAACAATAGGGTATACTGGGAGGGTGGGGTCACACCAGTGTAGGTGGCAGTGACATGGGAGAGGTGTTCTCCACTCCAGTGGGAGGAGTGCAATTCACAGCCTGGTCATGGTAAATGAATTCTTGTAATGCCTCATTCAGTTTGACATCCAGATGCAGACTTGTTTACATTCAAGACCCATTGTCATTTTCCTATCTGGGTTGTGGAAGCCAGAGACTGCTCGCATGCAGGTACTGGAGCATTAACGCTGGTATTAGTTGGAGCAACAGGCAGAGTTACACATGAATGTAACATCAGATTTCAGTGAGCAGGCACACAATGCACTGGAAACATATCAACACCATTCCCCTGCTCTCTAAAAATCTAAAATATCATAAGAAGTAATGTGTTTAGAATCAATCGTTTTTATTGTGTGGTAAAGCATCTTAATACACAGCTCAGCTGCCTACATCAAATTGCCGGCAGAGCATAATCTCTTGACAACTACACAGCGTACGGGTCTCTAACCCAGAGGGCAACCCCGTGAAAGAGATCAAGGGCCAGATGTAGCTCGCCAATTACCGGTCGGTAACGGCCGATTTCGGCCGTTACCGACCGGTATTTGGGAATTGACATGTAGGGGGCATATTATTTACAGAATCTGTATATTTACCGATTCAGTAAATTTACAGAATCGGTAAATATACCGATTCTGTAAATCAATATGTAGGTGGCACTGTAATCAGTGCCACAGGCCCTTACCAAATCGTTATTTACCATGGAATATTATTCCATGGTAAATAACGAATTACAGTGTACATGCACATCTGTGCATGTACACCTGTGCCATGTGGCACACAGACATGCCCTGAGGGCATGTCTGCGTGTCACATGGCACACAAGCCCGAAACTGGGGTGCAACAGGGTGTCAAAGTGACACCCTGTCCCCCTTGTAAAATCGGTAATTTTACCGATTCGGTAATTACCGAATCTGTATTTGCTTTTGAATCCTATGGGCTTCAAGGCCCATAGGAATCAATGGCAAATACTGATTCGGTAATTACCGAATCTTACAGATTCTGTATTTTTACCGAATTATTTACCTACATAGCAATTACCGAATTGTAAATACCGAATCGGTAAAATTCAGTATTTACTATTCGGTAAATTGCTATTACCCATCAGATCACTGACCTGTACCGCCCTGCATCATTTGGGATCCTTTACCCTGAAGGAAAGTGGTTTTACCCACAGTAGATTAGGCAGGTGGTAGCCTCATCTAATCACAGTATCTCAAATGTGAATGTGGTATATTCTGGCATCAGGAGGTGAACTGACTAGCAGTGCAAAATGTGAAACTAAATAATAAGTGCTAAATGTAAAAAGTGTTTAAAATTGGGTAGTGGAAATGGAAAACTGATTTTATTACATCCTACCCACTCCCAGACATTAAAAAACGGTGCATAGTAGTGCAAACAAATAACTACTTCAATTGGTGTATGGTCAACATGTTTCTGCAGTGGATGCAGAGCCTATTGGTCTCCTACTGCTTCCTCAGGACCTTAATTGCTGCTACTGCTAAATGTAAAT
Source organism: Lissotriton helveticus (assembly GCF_964261635.1). Classification (NCBI taxonomy): domain Eukaryota; kingdom Metazoa; phylum Chordata; class Amphibia; order Caudata; family Salamandridae; genus Lissotriton; species Lissotriton helveticus. The sequence goes on from NC_136063.1 coordinate 227,878,623, forward strand.
AGTGATGTGAAAAATCATAAACAATATCACCTGGGCTTCGCCTGTTGTGATGATCCATGGTCATCCCATATCGAAGAAAAGAACACACAGAACGTTTAGATAGTAACCATACATTTACAACATATGTATCATTTTGCATATGCCACAACATTTTCAGGTCAAAAGGATTCTATTAAAGTAACCCATTACAAGCCATAAAACTGTTCAGGCACGTCAAGTCATTTGTGATTTCCACTCACCTAGTAGTTAGGGAATGCACACCCCACCTCACCTGGCTACAGCTCAGGTAAAACGGAGCACCGCTCTATTGAAAGGAGGAAATGGAAAGTAAAATAAGGGAAGGGCTTAAGATTGCGCTATATACAAATCATGAACATCAGTGGCTCATAGTCATATTATGTTCTTGAGATGCTTGAATTAATATTCTTTATCTCCTGTCCATTGGGTGTTTGAATCTGTAAACACCAAGTTAACCGCCGGTCACCCTGTGCCACGAAATGTGCCATTCCTTCTGGTACATTCAGATGTTAACCTCAGAGGACGGGGCGTATTGAAACATGCGAGGCGCACAGATGCAAAAGGAATTTTTTTTCCAATTTGAAGACTCTCTGTATTTGCAGATTAGCGGGACCAGTATGGGCAGCGTTTTTGCCCCTAGTCTCGCTAACCTATACGTGCACAATTTTGAGCAGGAGCACGTGTTCGCAGACACCAACCCCATCTTGGGTGTCTGCGAACATGGAAACGCTACATAGACAACATTTTCGTCGTGTGGCGTGGCACAGAGTATCAGCTAAAAGAATTTCACGAATGGCTCAACCAGAGGAATCAATTCCTGAAGTTCACCATGGAATATGATGTCCATAAATTGGCATTTCTGGATTTGTTAATATCGAGCACACCGACTGGTCTAGCATCGGAATTATACCGCAAGCCAATGGCGTGTAATTCCTTGCTAAATTATAACAGCTGCCATCCCAAGTCACTGTGTGACAACTTGCCCTACGGGCAACTTTTACCCATACAAAGAAATTGCTCGACAAGAACTGCTTTTGAAACTCATGCAAGAAGTTTGGCACAAGATTTGGCTGTTAAAGAATATCCCAAGAGGCTAATTCAGCAATCTAAAAAGCGAGCAGCTAACAACAATAGAGCCAGCCTGTTGGAAGTTCTGCCTCCCAAACCCAAAACAAATCGCATTACTTGTGTCAGTACCTTTAGTATGCAATCGAATCAAATCAAAAAGATTGTAAAGAGACACTGGGGCATTTTGAACACAGGTGACGATACTCTTCCCTTTCCACTCTTTGCTTTTAAGAGGGGACAAAATCTAAAGGACAGGTTGGTCCATACAAGACCGAAGAGTGAAATTCCCTGAGCTATAGGCACCCTTTGGGACATGCCTGCGGTTCAGGGTCATCACCCATGTGGCCATTGTGCTGCTTGCCCCCAGACATCTAGGTCAGTGACCATCAACATCGGCACAGACCGACCGTGGCAGCAGCGCAGGTTCACAAACTGTAATAGCATGAATCTGATCTATTTGATCAGTTGTCCATGTAACAAGAAGTATGTGGGCATAACTACCCGAAGAGTTAAGATACGGATATCGGAACACAAGAGTTCGATACGTTGCTGCAGGCAAGCTACCAGACTTACCAACCACTTTATCCAAGCACACCATCTACCAACAGATTTACGTTGGACAGTGCTGGAACAGCCAATGATCTCACCCCACATACAAGACATCAGTACATTTCTTTTCAAACGAGAACAGAAATGGATTTAAAAATTGCAGACGGACAAGACGGGATTAAATGAAGATATCCTGTGGATGTCGCTATGATGTCTATTAACAGTAGAACCACACTACTATACAGGGACTGTTATGGCAAGATAAACTACACTCTAATAGTAACATTGTGTTGTTTTAACATTTATGTTCACGGGACATGAATTCTGAAAGAAATGGAGGCCCTAACATCATTCGCCGATTTACATCTAACCATTAAGGGCCAACATATGTCCACGCTATGGGGCATCCTTTGTACCAGCCTATTTAGATGTCCATTTATATGTGATGACACAAACAACCTCTTTTTACAATTACTGAGAGATGGGTTAAGAAACGTTCATTGAGTAAGACATCCACCTCAATTTGACGTCCATTAACTATGAATACTTATATATGATTATGTAAATAACCCTACGTGATTCATCAATACCAAAGTAGATTGCATTAAGAATTCGGTAATTTTCATGAACTTGTACCTATAACTGGAAATATTGACTACCGTGATATAACGTTCCAGTACTGTGCACTTGTACACTCTAGAAGTGCTCTTAACATGGTTATCGGTTTAGAATACATCAAGATCGTACGGCACTAGCAAACAATTAAAAAACTACAAATCCCACCAACATCTGACGCCCTCACGCACGGTCACATGCTACGACACGCATTCGTGTCCGGATACTAATGACGGCTTCCTGTCCGGTCGGGTACCTCCCCAAGACAGCCTAGACGGATGTCCGGAGTACCGACGGACAGGTAAGCGCCTGTGTGGTACCTTATGACTTCAGGTAGGGAACTTATCTATACTTAGTTTTCCGGAATTGCAATTCAATACGCAGTTCGAGTGGCTGGTTAAGTGTGGTCCGCATAGTATCGAGTGGAGAATTATGGCTCCGCAACAAACACGCTGAAGTAGGACTTTGCCACACTTAGTCTTAGAACCTTGGTTACATTTTCCTATTTGCATCTGTGCGCCTCGCATGTTTCAATACGCCCCGTCCTCTGAGGTTAACATCTGAATGTACCAGAAGGAATGGCACATTTCGTGGCACAGGGTGACCGGCGGTTAACTTGGTGTTTACAGATTCATACACCCAATGGACACGAGATAAAGAATATTAATTCAAGCATCTCAAGAACATAATATGACTATGAGCCACTGATGTTCATGATTTGTATATAGCGCAATCTTAAGCCCTTCCCTTATTTTACTTTCCATTTCCGCCTTTCAATAGAGCGGTGCTCCGTTTTACCAGAGCTGTAGCCAGGTGAGGTGGGGTGTGCATTCCCTAACTACTAGGTGAGTGGAAATCACAAATGACTTGAACGTGCCTGAACAGTTTTATGGCTTGTAATGGGTTACTTTAATAGAATCATTTTGACCTGAAAATTTTGTGGCAAATGCAAAATGATACATATGTTGTAAATGTATGGTTACTATCTAAAAGTTCTGTGTGTTCTCTTCTTCTATTCGTCCGATATGGGATGACCATGGATCATCACAACAGGCGAAGCCCAGGTGATATTGTTTATAATTTTTCACATCACTATTTACATTTAGCAGTAGCAGCAATTAAGGTCCTGAGGAAGTAGTAGGAGACCAATAGGCTCCGCATCCACTGCAGAAACATGTTGACCATACACCAATTGAAGTAGTTATTTGTTTGCACTACTATGCACTGTTTTTTAATGTCTGGGAGTGGGTAGGATGTAATAAAATCAGTTTTCCATTTCCACTACACTTTTTACATTTAGCACTTATTATTTAGTTTCACATTTTGCACTGCTAGTCAGTTCACCTCCTGATGCCAGAATATACCACATTCACATTTGAGATACTGTGATTAGATGAGGCTACCACCTGCCTAATCTACTGTGGGTAAAACCACTTTCCTTCAGGGTGAAGGATCCCAAATGATGCAGGGCGGTACAGGTCGGTGATCTGATGGGAATAATTATTTCACCACGTTATACTCTAAGTAGATTTCGCGGTTGTACCCCTAAGATACACAGATAGTTTTTAGATAGTCCTTTTTGTTTGACCCATTGTTATCCAAGTTGTTGGTATTCATAGTGATAAGGGAAGATAGCAATGCAAGGTCGGTAAACATTCCCTTAGACCCCCTCTTGTATTCGTTTTAAATTGCTAATACCTACATCTGGGCCTTAGAGTCATAACAAACAGCCAAGGCAATTGCGTAGATACCATGTTTATCAGGAAGAAACAAACAAAAGAAGCAAACACCCAACCACTCCACCCCCTACCCCCCCACCCAGCTCCGCATCACCTCTAACTCCACTGTCCACCCTCCAAGACCCTCAGACTCGCCCCACCACCACTGAGGCAACATTAGTGTCCCCCAAAGGCTTGAAAGGAATGAGCTGTAGAATTTGTAGGTACTTAGGGCACGTGACTTCCCTCAGATCTTTAGAAAGGAATTATAGGAATGGACCCCATAGCTTTGCATACTCAGAACCCTTTCCATCAATGCCCAGCGAGAGGCGTTCTATAGCCAAGTGATGCCAAAGCCTTTGGATCCAATCCTGCGGGTCAGGTGTGGCTGAGGAATCCCATTGCATCAAAAGGACCTGCCGCGCCTCAAGTAGAGCGAATGCAATCTGTCTACCCCTCAGCGAGCGCAACGGAAAAGACTTAGGATGAGGGAGTCCCAACAGCGTGTGCTCAGGTGCCCGGGGGAATGTAATCTGGAAGGCATCATCCAGGTCATCAAGAACCGCTTTCCAATACCGCACCAACTTTGGGCAATGCCACAGCAGATGCACCAAAGTATCCGAAAGGCCACATCCTCGCCAGCAGAGGCCTGACTACGCTACATTCCATGCCTTGATGCGCGCCGGTGTATAGTACCAATAAGTGGCCACTTTATAGACAGATTCGGTACCCGCAGTGTTAGAGGCAGTGTGGTGTATGCTGTAAAAGATATGCTCCTCTTCTTTACATGTCAAAGTGCGCCCCAACTCCGTCTCCCAGCGAACCTGCGCCTTCGTACGCTGTTTCTTGGCGTGCAAGAGAATCATCGCCTATAGTTCAGTAATGAGCTTACGGTCATCCTTTTGCAGACTAACCATTTCTCAAAAGTAGTCAAGGGGCGGGGCATGGTGGCGAGGTTAGATGGTTGGGTCACCCAATGCGCTAACTGCGAATAATGAAAAGTGTCGGCCTCTGGTAGATGGAAGTATTCCCTACACAATTGGGGGAAATGGATCAGGACTTCAAGGTTGAAGAGGGAGCCCACCCTCTTACAGACCTCCTCCCGCCAGTGGTAGAAGACTGGAGACACACACCCTGGCGGAAAATCGGGGGTTATCATCAATGGGAGTCATCGGGGAGGGAAATGTAGTCCAACCCCTACCCTGCACTAAGTGATCCCAGGCTTTCAAAGTCGGGAGGTCACCGGGGAAGAGCAAAGGCCCCACACCCTGTTTTGCATGTTAGCCATAGCTTGAGCCAGATATTACAGCCCGCTACTGCCTGGTCCATAAAATCCCAGTGTTTGATTGACAAGGGCCTATTCCACTCTGTGACGTATCGGAGACAGGACGCTTGATAGTAAGCCGTCAGCAAGGGAAAGCCCAGCCCACCTGCAGCCTTTGGAAGGGTGACGAGGGACAATGCAAGCCTTGGCCGCTTGTTGCTCCATAAGAATTTATTAAGGAGCCCCTGCAGTTTCCGAAGAGTGCCCGGCGGGGGACTCAGAGGTAGCATTTGGAAAAGGTAGACGACAGGCGGGAGCACTGTCATTTTCACTGCAGCCAACCTCGCATACCAGGGCAAGTTGAGGCGGGACCAGTCCAAAAGTACTTTGGCAGTTTGACCTACCAATAGCCTATAGTTAAGGGAGACCGTGTTAGCGATAGAGGAGGTCAATCTTATGCCCAGGTATTGAATATCAGAGTGCACCCACTGAAAAGCAAAGTCCTGCTGTAAATCTTATATCTCTGTATCGGATATAGAGACAATTAAGGATTTTCGATTTTGAGAAAGTAAGTTTGAAGCCTGCAACCTTTCCGAATTCGAGGAGTTCCACCGATAGGAACCGCAGGGAGAAGTGAGGCTGGGTAAGCGACAGAATAACATCATCAGCATATTATTAGTTTTGTGATTATCAGCACCAAACTTAATCCCCGCAATACCCACATGCAACCGTATGCTTTGAGCAAAAGGCTCCATAAGGAGTGCAAAAAGCAACGGGGAAAGGGGACACCCCTGTTGTGTCCCTCTAGTGATGGGGAAAAGGGCTGATTTGCACCCATTCACTCGCATCGCCGCCTTAGGGGCTGCATAGAGGCACCGAACCCAACGCACAAAGCTGTCGCCCATCCCGAAGACCTTCAGAACTGCCAACAGGTATTCCCAGTCCACCCGATCGAAGGCCTTCTCGATGGAAAGAAAAAAGGCCTGAGCCCGAGATCGGTGGACCATATCTATGAGATGAAGAAGCCGTTTGGTATTACCCCCGCCCCCCCAGCCGCGTCGGGATAAAGCCTCCCTGGTCCGGATCTATAATTCCGTCCATCAATGGACTGAGTCTCACCGCTAAAATACTCGCAAAGAGTTTTGCATCAGTGTTGAGAAGAGAGATCAGCCTATACGAGCCGCAGTCTTTAGGGTCCTTCCCAGATTTAAGAATGGCTGTAATCACTGCCTCTGACATGACGGGAGTCACCTCTCCAGTATCGAGAAAGGGGTTGAAGAGACGGGTTAAAAGAGGAGCCAGCTCCACACAGTAGGTTTTATAAAATTTGGCAGAGAAGCCATCTGGCCCCGGGGACTTAGCTACCTTCAGCCAAGCAATCGCAGATAGGACCTCCTCTTTGCAGAACACAGGATCAAAAGCGTCTGCCGACGTCTGGGAAAGAGGTGTAATATCGCAAGACGCAAAGTAGTCCACCATTCCCCCAGAGTCCACTGCCTCCCTCCTGTACAGGCTCCAGTAGAACTGCCGAAAGTATTCCACAATAAGGGCATCAGTAGTATGTTCAACTGCCTGAGAGTCTCAAATGGATTGTATGGCCGTCAACTGAGCTCGTGCCCGCAATCTATGTGCCAACATCCTCCCCCCGTGTCCCCGCAAATTTGTGTCGCAAGCGCAGTAGGGCGTGTGCTGCTCTATCTAAGTCAAGATGCTTCAACATGCTCCGTTTTGTCTCTAACTCCCTCCAAACTCTCGGGCCCCCGTTCTCTTATGTATCACTTCAAGGGACACCCACTTCCTTCTCCAACTCAGCGCGTTTCTATTTGCGCAATCGTGTATATGTTGCCGCAAGCACAATAAACTCCCCCGTACCACTTATTTTAATGGGTCCCATACCGATGCTAGGGATGTACCTTCCAGGTCATTATCTGCAAGATAGTGGATGATAGTATCCCATATTCGTGTGACCATTGATTCCGAGTGGAGCAGGGAGTCAAGGAGGGGCCAGCCGGGCGGCTTTGACCGTTTGACATGGGAGGTGAGAAGAACTGAGATGAGGACATGATCTGATAGCGAGCCTGGTGTAATATCCGCTGCTGATAAATGAGGTAGGAGAGAGGATGTGGCCAAGAAGTGGTCTAAGTGGGCATACGTATTGTGCGCTGCGAAATAGTAGGTGTAATCGCGCTCTAGATGGTGCTGGACACCCCATACATCATGCAACCCTCCCTCAAGGAGCCATTGTCTCCACCCCTGCTACATCACACCTGTCTGTTAAGACCTCTGCTCAGACCTGTCCATCCCCGGGTCCATCACAATATTCAAATCCCCACCCACTAAGATCAATGCATCTCAAGACGCTAAAACCTCAGAAAGGGCCACCCTCAAAAAGGGCTCTTGTCGTTTGTTCGGGGCATACAGTGACCCTAGTGTTAGCTGCGTCTCCTCCCATTGGACGCGGACAGCTAAAAACCTACCCTTAATGTCCACCACCTGAGAAAGGACTTTGCAGTGCGCGCACGCGTTAAAAATGATTGCCACCCCATGTTTCTTGGCCGGGCCTGAGGACCATAGCTGTAGTGGGAAGCGCTTATCTTTCATCCGCTTAGTATTCCTAGAGAGGAGATGAGTCTCCTGTAGCAGGCACACATCGCCCTCCGCACTCCAAGAGGGAAAGGATGGCAGAGCTCTTAACAGGGCTGTTTAAGCCCCTAACATTCAGGCTCACAATCTTTAAATTCCTACCCATAACACCTAAAGGAGAGGGAATAGCGAATGTCATCAGTTCTAAGTGGACAATGATGCACTGTCTGCAGTCCGGGTCCTCTCCTGGCCTGTCAGAGAGCTAATGCGGAGCTCCAAAAACAACCCCAAAACCCTAACAAAACCCCAGACCCCAAACCCCAATACCAGAAAACACAAAAAGTAAGGAGACTCAGAAGTCGCCGAGAGTCTGTCTTACAGGCCCAACTATCAGGGGAACATGGCGCCATCGTGGAACACATCTCTTCCTGATACAGGACACTTGAACTTGCCAGAGAACAGCCTGCCTCCCGTGCCGGATAAGGACCCAACTAATGCCAGTCGTATGGATCTCAAGAGACCCCAGAATTGTCGGTCACCAGCGCCACAGAGGTAACAGCGGCCTCCCTCTCCAGCAGACTTGCAGACACATCTGGTTTCGCAGGTGGAGCGGACTTCCCCAATGCTTTACTATTTGGTGGAGCCCCTGCGCCGTCTAGCAGGTGATCCGACGCCCTCAGGCGGAGGAGCAGGCCTCTCCAGCCCCAAGATCTCAAAGGCAGCGTCCAGTGAACGAACCAGTGTAAACTTGCCATTATGTTTGAAAATAAGCGGAAACGGGTGGCCCCACGAGTAGGGGATGCCTGGCTCACGAAGGTGATTAGTGATGGGTTTAAAGTCCCTACGCTTGACAAGGGTGAAGGCCGCTAAGTCTTGGAAAAGTGCTGGTTTATGGCCCCAGAATTGTATGGGGTTGAGGTCATGGGCCTTCCGGAAAATCCTCTCTTTGATCTGGAAGTCATGGACACACACCAATATATCCGGAGTAGGGGCCCTAGCACCACGTGGCAAGTCAACACAGTGGACACTGTCCATCTGTATTTCTTGATCCTCCTCTTCACCTAGGATCTGCCGGAAAAGCGCACCAACATACTCACATAGGTTATCTCCCACCCCCTTCCACGGAACTGTCCGGATTCTTATATTGTTCCGCCTGGACCGGTTCTCCAAATCCTTAGCGTGAGCCTGGAGATCTAGGTTTTGCTCCGTGAGGCGAAGGACATCTTGCTGGAGTTGATGGATTTCATCTGCAGCTCCCAGGTCATGCTCTTCCAATGTCACCACCCGCTCCCCAATGGTGTCTACATCGCGCCGCATCTCGCGCAGGTCTGAGGAGAGCTGTGAGCAAAGCTCTAAAATGTTCTCCTTTATGGCAGAAAACAGCTCTATCATGAAAGCTTTGGTCGCCGGGGGCTCGTTATCCTCAGATCGCAGGGATTTGTCATCTGGCTGAGAGGCAGCTTGACCCGTCGTGTTCTGAAGCAGGTCTTTTAGGGGTTTGTCCCTCCTGTTCCTGGCAGACGGCATCTTGCCTCAGGTAAAGACCCATGCCCAGCAGCGCACAGACTGGGCAAAGGTGCAATCAGCCCTCTGGGGGCCCAGCTGGAGCCCCCACACGTCAGGGCACGAGTGCCAGCCCAGACAGTAGCTCCTCGTGCCACAGCACTATGCGGTCCTCGTGATTGTCCAGGAGAAGGAGGGCCACCGCGCAGTCAGGCCCCCACCTAGTCCTTTAGAGGCTCTGCCAATTCCCAGGACAGTGATGTTGGCTCGTCAAGTAGGGGAGGGCACAACCAGGAGTCCAGACAGCAGAATGCAAGGGGGGCACTCCATACAACCCGCAGCAGAGCCTCCCAAGCCAACGCCACCTCCCACTGCTGGGCTACGCTTTACCACCGTCTGCCGATTTACAGACCGAGTAGGTGGCCGAGACTCACCACACACCGCCTCCTCCACGCCACAACAGAGGCAGAACTCTAGGCCGCACTCAGGGCAGCGGCCCCACTTTACTCTCCGCCCACAGCTCTCTTCCAACGTGGGTTCAAACTCTGATGCGGAGCCACTGCCCATCAACCTACGGGCCGAAGGTAGGCCTCACACTCCACGCAAGGCTCTCAGGCCCCAGCAATGTTCACGCGCTGCGCCCACTACGAGAAGGCCTCTTGCCCCCGCCGCCGACCTGCAGGCCTCACTGTTACAGTCTCTCAGGGTGAATGCACACGCTCAGAGTAGGCCCTCTCCCAAGCAGTCGAGGGGGACCCACAGAGCGTCCCAGGCACCAGCGCAGCACTAGAGCAGCAGAGTAGGGAGTGAGGCCCCGCTCACCCACGGCCCGCAAGGCCTCCCACCGTCCACCGACTTGCGAACCGGGATCATGGCCCCGCACCAGCTGTCCCTCCTCTACTCACCTCGTTCCTCAGCTCCCACCGCAGCATCCCAGGAGCTCTCATATGGTCACTAGGGGAGTTTGACAGTTGCCGCTCCTCAACCGGGGCTGCCGGGCCGCACTGGACAAGATCGCGGCTGTTCCTGGACTCCGCGCACCTCCTCACGCAGCCCAGGGCCTCAGAGTGGTAAAATGGCGGGCACTGCCCGGGCCCGTCGCCGCTCACAGCGCACCACTGCTCCACTTCCGGGCCTGCCACTCAATCCGGCAGTCGGCAGCTCCTTTCGTGTCGCCAGCCGCCCCACCAAGGAGCCGGGGCACCACAGGGCAGTAGGCGGCTCCCGCAGCCCTGTTCAAAAAGATTCGCTGGGCCTCCGCGGAATCGGGCCGGGCCATCTAGAAAGGGCATAGAGCCACTTCGGGGTGCAAAAATAGGGACCCCTCCAGAGTCGGAAATGTTAGGAGAGACAGCAGACCCACGTGGCCTGCGCAGATGGGCATCAGAATGGGCAATAAACAAAGCTTTGTTCATGCGGCGCCGGAGGGACAGGAAAGCATGTGCTTGGCCATGCCCCAGCAGTAATGTGCTTAAAACTGATTAAATCCAAACACTCTATTTATTTTTTAGTAGTAGTAACAACCCGTTGAAGGATGCAGGGTGGTCCCCGCCAAGCACTAAGGGGGTCCACCCTCCTACTCAAAGCTCAACTTACCAAACCAGATTTTAAAGTCCCAATATTTATTTGTTTTATCTAACATGCAATTACAAGTAACTCTGAGAACTTACACAAATGTGCTTAGGGCCGAAGTCCGGTCATAAGGATAAGAACATTGGAGGGGAGGGGGAAGGGGATAGGGCGGAACTGTTTCAACAATGCTTTTGCTCTTTTTACTGTAATGATTTTAATTAATCGAACAGCTATAACATTAAAACAATCAATCAGTAGTATTAGTAGTAGTAATAACTTTATTTCAGTTAAAATAACCTTAAGAAATACACAAAACAAATATTACAACCAATAAAAAAGTTACAAAATAAGATTAAAAGACTATAGCCAGACAAAGCACAGTGTACAAAAGCTTTCACATTGGAGGATTGACAGAGTTAGTAAAGCCATGCGTGCAGTTTATGAATGAATGTGCAAGTGCATTAGCGTAGTGTGCAAATCAGCAAATGCATTATCACAAAAAAAATACTAACATAGGCGTACAAGTTAGCTATAGAAGAAAGTAATACCAGTCAGCATAAAACAAGCCAAAAAACAATCTAAAAAGGTAAACAAAATCCTCTATATGGGGTCTGCTATGCCCATCCTTAAGGTAGATTGTTCCTCTATAATATTTGTTGGAAGAGGGTTCCCCAAAGGTCCGGCAGCCATTACTGTGCATATACGTTCCATAAAAAATCAGTTAAGAAGCCATATCAACTTTCATTGGACCCTATAAAATGAATATAGGTCCTTCCTCGGGCTTACAACTGCTTTTATTTCAAATGTATAAAATGGACTAAAATAGATAAAAGATTAATGTAGTTCAGGATCACAATGATACATGGAGTTAAATTGCAACAACTGAGCCTAAAATCCAGAATATCACATCATGAATCCATTTTTTCTAGCTACATAGTGGAAACTCCCTATTTGGGCAATATGAACCCTTCTGGCCACCAGTGTCAGTAAATATTAACAAAATTCCCCAATAAAATTATTCAAGTTTTTTAGATCTTTTGGTCCAGCTTCAGTGCATATATTTAGCTACGCCACAGACTAGGACTTCTTTGGTCCCAACACGCAGTAATATTGTTGCCATGTGGCAGAGTCTGGTTCCTAGCTGCCCACAAATTGGTAGGATTCATTAGGTTGAGCCTAGCGCAGCGCACATGCGCTGTTGTATGGGGAGGCTTCTTGTAAGCTGTCCCAACTTCCTACAGACTTCTCTGTGTGATTTTGTTCACACCCACCACATTTTATTGGCCATTGTGTGTGGCTTTCAAAAATGAAAGCACGCAAATGGCAAAGGCAGGGGTATGTCCCGGCTTTTCTGTAAACGTTCACTCGCATGGCCTATGGGTCTCGGGAGCTAGCAAAGCGAGCAGCGGCGCACTGTGTGCTAGCGCAACCCAGGATCAGCTTACTAATTAACCCAGCGCGGTCGCTTTCGATTTCTCAACTGCGCTGATTTTATTAGTAACCTAACAGTATCTACAGGCAGTTAAATCACATGCCTGCTTAAGTGGAGATCTTCAGTTAAAGGTAAATTGTATTTGCAGGTTTCATTCATGCTGGTTCCTACTATCTTGCAGAGCATTTCTCTTTATGAACAACGCTAACGTTGTGTACTGTTTAACGCAGAGCGACCTTATGGCCAGATTTTTCCTTTTTGTTTTATTCTCAGAGTGCCTCGGCATGCCCTTGTGAACCCAGCCCCCTCCCCCTTTCTTCCTGTGCGCATGTCTCTCTTCCTCCCATCCCCCCAACCTCTCCTGCCTAAAGGTGCTGAGGTACACTGGAAACAGTTTGGAAAGCCCTGGCCTCATGTAACCCCTTCAGCCACGAGACTGTCAAGAGGTGCTGGTCTACGATTATGAGGTGTCTTTGAGACAGAGGCGCTGTTGAGTGGGAAAAGAAGTGCACCTCCTGCTCTTTAAATGCCTTTCCACAGACATAGTGCCGATGTGAATGCACACGTGGGGGCTACGGGTGGGAGGGGGAACTGAAGTTCTCCTTACTGTGTCATATAATTACTGCTTGTCTATATACCGTGTTAAGTTAGCATGAGCTTATTAAATGTTTAAACGCCATTTTACCTTTTGCTGCTTCTGCACACGACACATAATTGTTGTTTTTAGCTTTCAGCCTAGAAGAGCGTTGTGATTTACACGAGAATAATATGTTATTGCTCTGATATCAGCTTTGCTTACTAAACTGTGTCTGTACAGTGAGTGCTGAAGCCTTCAAGGATAACTCGACACAGTGTTGTTGTGAGGTCTGATCTTCACACCTTCCTAGACATAACATAAATGCAGCTGCTGCCAAAATCTTGCTTTAGGTGCGTTTTTATATTGCTTTGCATAGAACACACGTAAGACTCTTGATGGTGCTTCGCATGCAGAGAGCTGGTGGAAGATGATGTGATCCTCTGCCACTAGGATCTTGAGGTATGGGGCCGCCCTGCTAAAAACCCAAAGAGACCTTCTTAGATATAATATAATATGCTAGTTAGGGAGGGTGACAATTAGGTGTTGTTAACCCTTATTCGCGAAATGTTGTCACCTTTTGCCTTTTATGGACTAGTAACTATGCTGATAACTTTGCTTCTTATAATATGTTTGCCTATATTATCTAAGATACTGCGCTTGAGAACCCTGCATTGATAAATAAATATTTCAAATGTGCACAAGTCCTCATTTACTCCACGTTCTGGTTTGAAATGATTATATAACGAAAGAGTGTTCATGTGTTCCACGTGACGGGAGGTATTCTAAGTTCATGTTCTGGTTTGTCTAAATATTGGGAGTTTGTAATGACCAATGAGACACTCTAGCTAGCTCGGTAAGGGGATTTTTGGGTACTGAGGTGAGTATTGGCACACCCTAATTCACTGAGGTTCCAGGTCTCTCAGTTCTGTAGGAGAAGAGGATCCCTGCTACATGGCGCCCATACGTTGGTGGTCTTCTGTCATGACACTCGAGTAGTATATCATTCAATCCTTAACCCCTTCATTATCGTTTCCGGAAAATGGTGGTGTTGGAAAAAAACCTACCTATTTGTGAAATAGGTCTTTTCAAGCTTGAATCTTTCTAAACGGTTTCCTTGAATTACTACCCAGTTGTGCTACAAAGTTTACTTTGTCCTTTTCCGTTTCTGTGTCGTCATGGCCGCTGCCGTGGACATTCCGCAGCATAGTCGCATTGCGGTGCGCAATCATTTGCAGAATTACAATGTCCCCGTGGATGGCATGGCCGTGATAATGGTGGTGAGTGCGGAGACAGCTTACCCGTACGAAATCTTTTATTCGTGAGTGACAATTCCGGCTGTGGACGGCACTTCAGGTGTGTTCCACACTTACACTCCCTCTCCTGTACCGAATTTATATACTCCGTACAGGGCACAGGAAGTACCTATTGATACTTGGCAGCATCGCCTTTGGTTTGGTTGCGCCCTCCCCCATTCTTTAACAGCTCCGAGGTTAGGTCCTTTGTCCATCCCAGGCGCAAATTGGCCGGTTTTGGCTGGATTTACTCCTCATCCTCAACACGGCAATTGTACCGTTGTTGAACTTTGTAGACTACATGTAGTCTCCATTAGCGTTATTCGAGCTTTGGTGCAATACATAACCCATAATCTTCCGGGTGGGCCCCCGGGGGGTGCGGCGCTTCCGGCCGGACAGGTCGGTTTGAAGCTCAGTCCGTGATGGTCAATGCTGTGATGGGCTGGCGTCCCCAGGATAAGGATGATTTTCCTTTCTGGCTTGCCGAGAAGTTTGACCGGCTGGAAGCTGTATTTCCTACCACGTCTCCTGGTGAGAAACACAGGATTCTGACGATTAGTTTGCCGAAAGACTTAGCCCCTGAAATCGGTGACTGTGAGACCTGGGGTAGAACATTTACGGCGGTCTATGCGAGGTGTTACGGCACTCCGTCTATGGCTGTCCTGCCTACGGTCCTTAGGCGTGTTCAGTATGAGCACGGACCTGAGGCTGCGGTTGAATTGGGTATGCGCCTGTGTGGCACCTTTGATGTAGTTTGCGATCTCATTCTTGCTAATGTCAAGGGGGATGCAGTGAACTTTCAGGTGGCTAATGCTTTGGCGGCACTTCCCGATGCAGAGAAACCCGGACAGTTAGCAAGGATTATTGTGGCGGCTTATAAAACTGTGGGTCGCAATAGTATGGGTCTGAAACCTTTTTCCACTAAAGAGAAAATGCAACCCCAAGGGCAGAAGTCTGAAACGGACGTTCAGCCCAAGTCCAAAAAGCAAAATTGGCCTAAAAAACAAAGACATGGAAAGCAACAGCAACAAAAACAGAAACAGGAGTCTCGTCCTGCGTCTCCATTGCCTGCGCCCCCAGAACGTGTTTATGACTTGCACGATCCCGCGAAGATTAAATCACCTGATCGAATTCAGGTTTCTGATCAACGCTCTCCTCGTTCTTTTCAGGAGTCATCGGACTCGTCGACCGGTGGTGGAGGAGGCGGAAGGGGTCGGGGTGGCCAGCAAGGACGTGACCAGCCCCGCCCGAAAGACGGTGCAGGAAAGCAGGACAGATCTACACCGAAAAGACCCCAGTTTCAAAAGAAGAAAGTCGCCACTTTAACAGCGAGATATGCCACGAATAGTGAGAACGCAGCTTCAGAATCTGACATGGGCTCTGACCTTGCTGGACAGCGCGGCGGAGATTACCATAGTGCGAGAGGCCATGCGTCCACTACTGAAGGTGACAGTGACTGACCGTTATGTTGTCATAGAAACAGCTGACACTAGAGTTGCTCCCCCTGACAGACTTTATGAAATTGTCCTGTTAATCGAAGGTGACATACAACGTACCATAAAAGGGGTATTTTGGGAAAATCTTTCGTCTACGTATGACATTTTGCTTTCAGAGGCTGACTGGCCCCAGCCTTTTGTTCTTGCAGCTCCGCGAGGGGAGGATGTGATCCTCCCCAGTTTCACGCACACGGTCTCCAAGGAGCATGCACTGAATTTTGCAGAAGAGTGGGCTAAGGCTCTAGTGCCGGCTCTGTACCGTACACATTGTGGTTGGGATAAATTTTTCCCCGAACCAGGAGATTCCTTTACGGTCTCAGCCACAGCCTCAACCTCAATATCCCATTCGACGTGAAGCTAAAGCTTCCGTCGTGGCTATCCTTGAACAATTGGAATATCAGAGAGTGATTGAAACATGTGTGTCACCGATGAATAACCCACTTTTTACAGTGAACAAGCCCGACGGTTCGTATCGTTTGGTATTGGATTACCGGCATTTAAACTCGCATTGCCGTACATGTGCAGTACAGATTACTCACGGCTCTGCCTTAGTGGATAGTCTGGTGCTTAAGCGTTTTAAGACCACGCTTGACATATCCAACGGTTTTTATGCCCATCGTTTGGATGTTCTAAGTTCCCAATGGACCTCCTTTACTTGCGGCGGTGTGCAAAAACAATTTCGACGTTTGCCTACGGGCTATAAGAATAGTCCTGAGGTTTTTACTGCCCGCATAGTCTCTCTTCCAGAGAGAGTCGACCCGGATGCATGCTCGTATGTGGATGACATTTATCTCACAGACGACGAACTTTGGGAGCATCTGTCTCGCGTTGACCGCTTACTTTGTAGCTTTGCAGACATGGGTTACAAATTCAATTTTGCAAAATCGCACATTGCAGAATATACAGTGTTGTTCCTGGGCTATGAGCTCAACAATGAAGGTAGAGGTTTGGCTCCTCGCTTCCTGGAGAAATATGCACAGCTGCGCGCTCCAACAACTCTGAAAAAATTACAGTCTTTACTGGGTTTTTTAAATTTCGGGAGGACATATATATCGGAATATGCCCAGCGTATCAAGCCTCTGTATGCTTTGATACAACCAACTTTTTCCAAATCATGCTGGCTGCCTGAGCATTCAGCTATTTTGCAATCTTTGTAGGCTGATCTGCTCGCTTCTAAATTCTTACTGACTCGTGACAACCACACCAACCTGGTGATAAGAATCATCCCTAGGACGGTGGGTTCCACGTACCTTACTTTTAATGAAGGAGACACAGTATCTATTGCTTACAAGTTACACTTGTACACTTCGGCTGAAATGCGATTTTCTACTGTGGAGAAAGTTTTAACTGCTGTACCGATGTCGATTCTTAAGGAACAATCTCTGTCACAGGGAAAACGCATGTTGTTTGTTACCCCGTGTCCTGCTTTAGAAGCAGTTACGAAAGCCACTGTACCGAATTTGAAAGCTTTGCACCCTCGGTGGATTCAATGGACGGCTTCACTGACGTCCTCGGATGTCACATTTCTGTTTGACGCCTCCTTACGGTCGCAGGAGTACTTACAGTATGAATTCGTTCATCCAGCTCCTTTAGCTATGCGACCTTTGAAGGATTTCCATTGCATCATTTACACTGATGGTTCGGTGCAGGTTGCGCATGGCTCTAAACATGCCTACGTTTCCGCATGCGCCATTCCGGTCAGTGCCATGGTGAACGATGAGTTCAAGTCCAGGGTCGTGCACATGCAGACTCTCGGGGACTGCACCGCACAATTGGCAGAGCTGCGCACTCTGATGCTTGCGTTGGAGTACGCAGATCCTAGTGTGACGACTCTTATTGTGAGTGATTCCTATTACTATGTCCAGTCTTACAATGAGAACTTGTTCTTTTGGATTCAAAATGACTTTCGTGATTCCAAGGGTAGCACAATAAAACATAAAATGATCTGGGTTCGAGTGGCTGAGCTTAAGGAACAGTTGCCACTTGTGTTTGTAATTCATACTCTCGGCCATCAGCGTGTTGGAGTTCACGCTGTCGGTAACTCGCTTGCTGATGAGGCAGCAAAATCAGCAGTATTGACATTGTCCGAGAGCAGAGGACGGCCCGGGACCAGGGTTCGATTCCCGGCGCGGCAGGTTTCTGGACTAGGGTCAGCGGACTCGATAATTCTCTCGCCTCGGTGCCCACTCTGATCAGCGTTCACACTCGGCAACTCTGGGCATTAGCTTGCCTCATCTTCACTAACGGCCCCACCAGACCGCCGGGGATGCCTGGTCTCACCCTGGAGATACCCATTAAGGGACCATCTCTCAGGGAAGCCAGGAAGGGTTTCGCAGCGGTCGAAGCGCCTTGGGACCCTACTGGTAAGTAGTGCGCTATATAAATGCCTATACATTTACATTAGTTGCAGCAGTTACACGGTCCAAAAGTAAGGTTGATGATGACATCTTGGCAGCTGTTGCTGCCACTGAGAAGGCAGGTAAATATCCTGCGGGGTTCCCTTCGAAGTACACATACCACTTAAGTCCCGATAAGGTTCCTTATGTGAAAATTCCTGAAGTTGGGGAGCGGTTGATTCCCAACTTGGACCGCAGGGCCACATTGATTACAGCGGCGCATGAAGATGTGGTGTCTGCGCATGCGGGCGTCTCGGCCACTGTATCTCAATTACGACATCGTTTCTGGTGGCGGGGACTGTACAAACAGACACGCGACTATGTCCTTCAATGTGACATTTGCCAGCAGATTAAGCCTTCGACTGCTGCGCGTCCACCACATACACAGATGTACATATCTAAGTACATATCGCGTTTGTCTGGAGGCGGTGGCAGCACCTCATTACAACGCTTGAGAAGGCGAGCAGATTGCGAGGGCTCTCCTCTGCTCTTACCTGCTTCCCACTGATGCATTTAATCTGACTTTTTTAACACTCTTAATTGATTTTACAAATTACTGTGTTATTATTGTGTGTACATTTTAAAACTTACCGCTACTAGCATTGCATGAATTAGGTCCCCCTGAGCCCCGTTCCACCGCGGCTTCAAGTGCCGATTGTTGTGGAGGGCTAGGTCGGCCGCCATCTTGAGTGTGGGCCGGACCCTGCGGGACCCGAGTTAGCGGTCCAGCGGAGGGTGGGGTTTTGCCTACAAATAGATCTGATGCTCGTGGGGCTGTGCGTTTGTCTGGAGGCGGTGGAAGCACCTCATTACAACGCTTGAGAAGGCGAGCAGATTGCGAGGGCTCTCCTCTGCTCTTACCTGCTTCCCACTGATGCATTTAATCTGACTTTTTTAACACTCTTAATTGATTTTACAAATTACTGTGTTATTATTGTGTGTACATTTTAAAACTTACCGCTACTAGCATTGCATGAATTAGGTCCCCCTGAGCCCCGTTCCACCGCGGCTTCAAGTGCCGATTGTTGTGGAGGGCTAGGTCGGCCACCATCTTGAGTGTGGGCCGGACCCTGCGGGACCCGAGTTAGCGGTCCAGCGGAGGGTGGGGTTTTGCCTACAAATAGTCATGCACTTTAAGACGCGCAGCAGCCACGCGCAGCGGGCGCGCGTCTGCGCGCCGAAGGAGTGCCAAAGGAGGGCCCGTCTGTGCCCGTCCGTGCCCCGGACGTGGCCAGCGCCAGCCCCCCTGCCGGTGCCCCACATATACCCCACAGGACTAGAACTCGCTACTCCAGTGAGTATCTTATGGCACTAAGAGCGAACTCCTGTCCTTGCAGTGACAAATGGGATGCTGCTGACAGTCCCTCACGGGTATGCCAAGCTTGCAAATTTTGCTTCCAGACAATTTTTCCATGTCCTACTCAGTACTCCGATGATTCATTACTTATCCGTGCAGGCTTGATCAATGCTAGGTCATTGGTCAAGCACACTGATGATATCTTTGAACTACTGAGCGACAATCAGTTCGATCTTCTTTTTGTTACGGAAACTTGGCTAAATGAGACATGCGGCCCAGCGGTCGAATTTGCCATCCCACGAGGTTTTAAAATTATCCGAAATGACCGTCCTTTAGGCAGAGGAGGCGGAATAGCAGCCATTTTCAGAGAACAATGGGCACTCTCTTTTGACCTTCAGGGCCCTCCGGCTGATGCCGAGATGCTTCACTTCTCACTATCATTTGGGGCGCATTTCACCTTAGGGGGCACTCTGGTTTACCGACCACCAGGTCATGTAGGTAGATTCCTGGGGGCACTGGAAGACATAGTAGTCCCACGGGTTTTGAGATATTCTAGATACCTTCTCCTGGGGGATTTTAATATCCATGTGGATAATTTAGATCTGCCCGATACGGTCCGTCTAAATGAAACTCTTGCTATGGCCCAGCTAAAACAATGGGTTAAGGCTCCCACTCACTCAGGAGGACATGTCCTTGATTTAGTTTGTACTAATTTTGATATTGACATGACTCATCCTGAAATAGTGACCTGGTCAGACCATATGCTGATTAGATTTACCTGGACCCTAACCCGCCCTGCCGAGAATAACCACCCAGCTGCTCACACACAGAAAATTAACGTAGATATTCTGTCTGACCATCTAGATACCTCCCGTCCTACTCTTCCTTTTGAAATTGAATCGGCCGTCAGTTCATTCAATTCATGGATTGAGGGTGGGACTGCTGCATCAATAAAAATAGGTCGGGTCTGCAGAAAGCGCTTTACCCCTTCTAAACCTTGGTTTTCCCATACTCTCCGTGATCTTAAATCAGGTTGTAAAAAACTTGAACGGACCTGGAGACAAGCCTATCTCCCTGAGGCTAAGAAGGAATTGAGGCTGGCACAAAAGAAGTATTATGCAGCGATTAGATCTGCCATAAGCCAATACTATGAAGGGCGTATAACAAAGGCTAACAACAATAGCAGGGAAATCTTTGCTATTGTAAAAAGCTTTGTCTCACCATGTGCTGCTCAACCTCTACTGACCTCCTCGGAGAAATGGTGCGAAGAACTATCTGTGTTCTTTGTTGACAAGATCACTAAAATTCAGGATGATTTACTTACTGTATGCAACAGCTTTCCCTCTTCATTGGCTACCCCATCCCCCATGATGCCTGTCCATACGGAACAGTTTGCCAATTTCTCCCCAGTAGAAAAAACAGATATTGTTAAAATCCTTGCTACCTTACAATCAGGATCCCCTTCGGACCCCTGTCCTGCCAGAGTGTTTGCGGGTCTTGCAGACACTGTTGGCTATGAGGTGACACACATCATTAACTGCTCTTTTCTTACTGCTACCGTTCCGGCCTGCTGGAAGCAAGCTAAACTGCTCCCACTCTTAAAAAAAAATGGCTTCGATCCCGCTGTCCCCGCTAACTTCTGACCCATATCACTGTTGCCGGCTCTTGCAAAAATATGCGAAAAAGTGGCTTTTACGCAGCTGGACAAATTTGTAGAAACTTCCCAGGCACTCCACCCAGCGCAATCAGGCTTCAGAGCGTCCTTCAGTACGGAGACTGCGTTAGTTGAAATATCCGAGGCTATCCGGGAATGTCTGGACGGAGGTGGCAGAGCGGCTCTGATTTTATTGGACCTCTCTGCCGCCTTCGATACGGTCCCTCACTCCCTTCTGCTCACAAGACTAGCGGCCATAGGCATAACAGGCTCCGCCCTTGACTGGCTGTCATCTTTTCTAGATAATAGATCTCAACAAGTTTGGATGCCGCCCTTTGCTTCCTCTCCCAAAAAACTTACTACTGGTGTACCTCAGGGCTCTACCCTCAGCCCCCTGCTTTTTAATATATATCTGACCCCTCTCATATATCTTGCCGAACAGCTGGGAGCCAAAACTATGGCCTACGCTGACGACACACAACTTCTGTTCACATGGCCAAAAAATAATTTGGATATGTCGGGAGCCCAGTCCTGCCTATCATCTGTCTTTCGTTGGCTAGCCCTCGCCCAACTAAAATGCAACGAAAGTAAATCAGAAATCCTGCTGTATGGCTCCTTTCCAGACAATTTCAGCGACTCTCTTTGGCCCGACGATCTGCCATGCCCCAAATCCATCAGCGGCCCTGCAAAAAACCTAGGAGTCTGGTTTAACAATGACCTTAGATTTGAGGACCATCTAAAAAAACTTACTGGGATTTGTTTCTCCACACTTAGAACATTACGCAGGTTCTTCCCTTTGCTCCCTAGAGGGGCCAAGGAGACTGTCATTTGCGCCCTCATATTATCCAGATTGGATTACGCAAATGGCCTCTTCTGTGGTTTACCGGCCTATTTAATTCATCGTCTCCAAGTTATCCAAAATGCTGCTGTGCGGCTTGTGTTTAACATACCCAAAAGCTCAAGTGTCCGTCAACCTCTGCGCACCCTTCACTGGCTTCCAGTCGCTCACAGGATTTTATTTAAAATCCTTGTTCTCGCATACCGTGCTGTCCATCAAACCGGCCCACTCTATCTGAGAAAAAGATTTTCCCTGTATGTTCCTAACCGACCTCTCAGGTCAACTAATCTGTTTCAAATGACTGTACCAAAGTTTAAATACAGCAGGCTTGGTGGTCAATCCATCTCTGTCAGATCTGCTAGAGCCTGGAACACCCTTCCTCTACATTTAAGAACAGCCCAATCCATCACCGTGTTCAAGAAGGGACTGAAGACCCACCTTTTTAACATCATTGCATAGGGCTCTCACTCCCATCTGTACACTGAAATCACTCTGCTTTGCCTTCCATCTCTCCCGCGCCAGGATACTATTTTCTTAGTAACAGAGCGCGCTATAAAAGCCTCTATAATAATAATAATAATATTAAACCACTAGGATGTGTTTATTTAGAGCACTGCGGTCCTTTTTCTTCTGATACTGCGTATAAGTACATCTTAGTAGCAGTTGATTCATGCACACGCTTTGTGTGGGTCTGGCCCCATCGCAGCGCTGATTCACGGAATGTCATAAGAGATTTGCGTGTCTTTGTAGGGATTTTTGCCTGTGGTACCTTCAATTCGGATCAGGGTCCGGCTTTCGCTTCTATGGCGTACAAGGATGCCATGATGTCGATGGGGGTGCAAGTCAAGTTTTCGTCTCCATACAGACCTGAGGGTAATAGTGTAGTGGAACGAATGAACCGTGACTTAAAGCAATCTTTGACAGCACGAGTTATAGGCACTGGCAGAAACTGGTTGGCCCATCTCAATGGAGTGCAGCGTGCTCTTAATAATCTCCCTAGAAGGTCTCTGGGTGGGCGGACCCCATACGAAATGCTCTTTGGTATCAAGATGTATGTCTCGGACCTTGACGGTCTAGACTGCGTGGCCCAAGTCACAACCGTTGACGTAGATGAACATTGCAATGTTTTACAGGATCTACAAAAGACCAGAGACAGTCTTGCAAAGTAACATTTGCCCTCCACATCGGATGATGCGTTGCAGATCCCGGTAGTTGGCTGGCTACCCCAAGTTGGAGAACTGGTTCGAGAGAAGATCGATAACAAGAAAGATTTGGTCCTTCCTATCGAGCTCCGGTTCCCGTGCTTGGCGTGAAGGGCACAAGAACAGTAATTTTACCATCACTTCCAGGTCGTAAGGAAAACTGGTTTATTTCAATTGATAATGTCAAGGTACACAGAGTGGCCATTTCTTCTTAGTATGACACCGGCGGTCTCCAGTCCTTCGATGGTGAGAAATTCTGTTTTGGCCCCTGCTTCTAATCCTGAGCCAGAGGTGGCCCTCGAGATGCCTGCAATTTCCAGTTCTTTATTAAATTCTTTGCCTCGTGATAACGTTGATAAACTTGATTACACTTACCCAACTGACTTATCGATGCCTGATTTGCAAACACGCTTGGCCACAGAATCCAGATTTTCTTTTGACACTGTTTCACATAACTCAAACAAGCCCTCACGTATTGCGATTTATGCCAGTTTATTTAAAAACACTTTTTGATTCCCCCTTGGACATATATTTGGCTGGTACTTTTTTCAATTTACCTTTTTATGTCAATTGGTTTTGTGTTTTATTTTTTTCGAATCGTCAATGGACACTATGTCGAGGAGAGAACATGCATTCGACATCTAAATGGAACTTTGGCCCCCTTTCCTCATCGCATTAAGCACACAGACTGAAAAGAGGCTTGACTTTTGTTCACATTACTGCTTGGCCTGTCCTTGATGGGATTGTGTGGGATGCCGTTAAATTTCAAATCCATGGCCCTACTGAGGTTGTTAATGTCCCTAATATGCTCAGGGTAAACATAGGGGATGTAGTAAAACAAAACATACATTCTGATGATTGGGATATTAAGGCCGTAGAGGCATTGTTTTCTGATTTGAAATATTATGCTGCCTTTGATGCTGAAGATTTGTACTTAGAATCTGCTAATTATGGTGAATTATTTTGCTTCCAACATTTTGGCAACCATTATCTGCATAAAACTAATTTCAGAAAGAGTACTGTAAATTATACACAGTGGGAGCATTGCCCGGCTCCTTTACAAGGCAGTTTGAGTACTTTTTTGAAAAAGTACACTTTTTTACTGACTTTAATCAGTCCAATCCCGAGTTTTTTGATTTTAAAATGACACAGAAGTACATCTCCAAGGTTAGACTTACCGATACTAAGTTGTTGTACTCGAAGTCCTTTCTAGAAAAGTTGGCTGTAGGAGGCTACGAGTTATGGAAGGAAACAATTGACCTTAAATCTGTTTGGGGTTCTAAAAGCTGGCAAGTACAAGGCACTGAGGCTTTGCACCGTGCATGTCGCATCCCGAATCATATGTTGTTTTTGAATTCTACCATTTCGCAAACAACATGCTTTGGATTGGCTACTTCTAAAAAATTTAATACACCTACCGTCCCTCATTTAGAAGAATATTCTGGTTGGTGTAATATTACACAGTTTTCCATTAGGGAATTGCAAACTCTATTGCATAATTCGTCCTTTAACATATCCAGTTTGGATCCAAAGGGTTGGCTGATGTGGCACAGAAGTTCTGATTCATGCCAACGTCGTTTTCTGGGTTTAGCGGATGGATTTACACAAGTCAGGCCTGATCCCCGTTTTGAAACTGACCATTCTGTCACCACTTATTCAGTAGGCAATTTGTGTCAGAATTGGCTCAAACATTCTACCTTGGCATCAGTTAAACTGCATCTATCCAAGCTGACTGATGATGTTGATTTAAAGGATTTCATAAAAGGCCCGGCTAGTGGTAGATCTAAACGAGGGATATATGCGATTTACAATGAAATCTGGAAGACATCACAGATTGAGGCTGCTACACGCCTTAGAGCTATTGATCAAGCTAATTTAGAAAAAGTGCTTGCAGTAGTAGATAATAGTATTAACATGCTTTATTCCCGCATTTACACGTTAGATAATATTGTGTCTTCTGTTGTTGATATTGTGCAAGATGAAGTGTCTGTGTTATACCACGGTCAAAATCAATTGCGTTCCATTATGCAATTTGCGTGGACCCTGCAGACACTTAAATCCTGCAAAGTGCCTTGGAATTACATGAACGTGTCCTCCCTCTTTGCCCCTTTTAATTTAACTGATAAGCAGCGCTTGCTTTCACTGCGAGATGCATCTTTTTCCATGTTACACATTGAAAGGTTGGAATCGTTACCGTTCTCTGTGGCAGAAGCCACTGCTGCAACGTGGCTTATCCGCGGGTTAATCACATTACCATTTGCTTTGTATAAATTTACAAATTGTATGGTTATATTGCGATAGGCCGATATGAACAATTGGGTAGTTTGTTTCTCCATGAAGCCTGGTCGCTTCCATTTACTTACAGATGCCTAAAAGATGGACAAGAAGTGTATCTCAAAGGGGAGGAGTGCACAGAGAGACCAGATCACTCATTAATGTGTAGACACATTCAATTACACGGTTCTTGTAACCAAGAACGGCCAAATTTAGCCTGTGTTTTGAAAGGTACTCCGGTTCCCGCAGTCGTCCCCACTTCCACATTACTGGCAAACGGCAGTTATTTACTTTTAAATAACGAAGATTGTTGTGGGTTAATTAGAGGTGGTCCTTATGTGGTTACAGTGTTTGAGCGAGTGGTTTGCTGCAAAAATGTTTTGTACCCACCCCCGCATGGGAACTCAGATGTTACCATCTGGCCACGAATCCCAACCTTGACGGCAGAGTTCAATGGAATGAGTAGAATAAGAGCCCTTTTGTCCCAAAAAGAAGTGGCCCTGAGTTCGGCTCGTGAAACATTTGCCCTTCACATAGCTAACACCCGCACAGAGGTGCATGCACTATTAAATATTGACTTGCCGTTGCATTTCGGTGAGCTGATTCATTCAATCTTTAACGCGTCCTCCACTTCTGGCCTCGCACACTTTTTTAAGATAGTTAGCAGCGGTCTCGTGACTTCCTTTGAAAAGATATTTGGAGTCATTCCTGCTTTCTTTCATTCTATATTTTCAAGCCTATTTGGTGGTTTTCCTGTTTTGCTGGCGCTGGCTGCATGCGTTCTGGTGATATTTTGTTTTATTAAAAATGGATGACCATCCTGTGTTACACGCCGCACAGCCCCACCTGGCACTGTTTCGCAACAGGATGCTTGAATACTATGGCACGCTGCCGTTTGTGACCTTAAGCGCGGCATATGGATTATCGTTTCGATTTTCCTATTTCACATGTGTCCGATTTCGACTGGGCCCTTGGTTTGTGTCTCTGCAAGACGGTGTCTCCTGACGTCGATTTTAATCATCTGATGAGTCCCTTAGTTGCTCATGAGTTGTTTTGTTCGGACGAAATGATTATGGCCTTGACAGCGATGCATGGACTAATGGGTCGTTGGAACACACTCGCAGCAGTGCAAGATTTCTTGGCACACAGTTTTATTGAAAACCCACCGAGTTGTCCTCTGATGTTGCTAGAGGCTCCGATACTGGATGAGCACGTATGTTCTTTCCCACTATTAAATTGGATGGCTGAGCTGTTCTCGGATGATGACAGTGACTTCCTGCTGGAGGCTGTTGCTGCATATTTTGCATTTTCAGTCCTGTCCTAAAGGCTTTTGAAGCTTTTTCATAACAAACCGTTAAACTTACAAATTTTTTGAAATTATGCGTGAATTTTTCACCACCCAGACCTTTTTGACTTGAGTAAAAGTGAAAAATGGATTGGCAAGTTGGAATTTTTTTAATTTGACTTATAAAAACGTTTTTTCAACCAATTTTAAAATTTGACCTGGCTCATCGCTCTTGAACTCTGCTTTCATGATGTGCCCCTTGCCTTATCTTATCTTATCTTATCCGTGCTCAGATCATGGGGGGATGTCATATAGTTATTGCTTGCCTATATACCGTGTTAAGTTAGCATGAGCTTATTAAATGTTTAAACGCCATTTTACCTTTTGCTGCTTCTGCACATGACACATAATTGTTGTTTTAGCTTTCAGCCTAGAAGAGCGTTGTGATTTACACGAGAATAATATGTTATTGCTCTGATATTAGCTTTGCTTGGTAAACTGTGTCTGTACAGTGAGTGCTGAAGCCTTCAAGGATAATGCGACAAAGTGTTGTTGTGAGGTCTGATCTTCGCACCTTCCTAGACATAACATAAATGCAGCTGCTGCCAAAATCTGGCTTTAGGCGCGTTTTATATTGCTTTGCATAGAACACACGTAAGACACTTGATGGTGCTTTGCATGCAGAGAGCTGGTGGAAGATGATGTGACTTCTGCCACTAGGATCTTGAGGTATGGGGCCGCCCTGCTAAAAACCCAAAGAGACTTTCTTAGATATAATATAATATGCTAGTTAGGGAGGGTGAGAATTAGGTGTTGTTATCCCTTATTCATTTCAGCATGCTAGCATGTTGTCACCTTTTGCCTTTTATGGACTAGTAACTATGCTGATAACTTTGCTTCTTATAATATGTTTCGTTGTATTATCTAAGATACTGCGTTTGAGAACCCTGCATTGATAAATAAATATTTCAAATGTACACGAGTCCTCATTTACGTTCTGGTTTGAAATGATTATATAACGAAAGAGTGTTCATGTGTTCCACGTGACCTGAGGTATTCTAAGTTCATGTTCTGGTTTGTCTAAACATTGAGAGTTTGTAATGACCAATGAGACACTGTAGCTAGCTCGGTAAGGGGATTTTGGGTACTGAGGTGAGTTTTGGCACACCCTAATTCACTGAGGTTCCAGGTCTCTATGCACAGTTCTGTAGGAGAACAGGATCCCAGCTACAACTGTAGGAGTAAGGGTTCCATGCAGCCTTTGGTGATATTTTGGTTCTGGACCCTATGTTACTCATACGTGAGGGTGTTTTCTTTTATGCTGCCGTCATGTTATTGTTTACATTTTTCTTTGGTTTGTGTGCTTGAGCTGGACTGAGGTTCATTCTGTCACTTGCGATAGAGAAGATCAAATGCTTGTGGCGTGAGTGCGGTAGCGTGTTCTGCACAACTACTGTGACATTGAACGTTTATTGCCCATGTATCTGTATTGCTATTCAGTGCCCTGTGTGATACGTGTCACTTTAACCAAGTTCCGCCCCTTTGCATCCTGAGATTTGTGAGCCTATTTTAATGGGAAAAAAATCAAAAACTAAATAGCACAGACTGCCACATGCCTTTGCTGGCTGAACGCTTCACCAATTCTGCGTCGCTACATCTGTGTGTCTGTCTGTGTGCTGCTCCTATGATTGTCTTTAGATGTTGATCAACCCTGCTCTTGCGTTTTGCCAAAGGCTCCAGTAATGTTAGCCTTCAGATAGGGGCATTACATATGTGCATGTCAAACTGGAAGCTCTTGTGTTCTTGGAATTCACATACACAAGAAGTGTAAGTAGTCGGTAGGGGCATTGCTACAGGCTACTGGGATGTTGGGTGTTCATATGTTCATGCTACATTACTTTTAGGGGAAAGCGGGCATGCAGACCCATGTGATGAGTTTTCATAGATTCATGTTACTGCTGTGTGTAGGGGTAAAAGAAGACCTGCATGCACTTTTGTTTTCACACATTGTACTACCCATATTCTGCCTGATAGCTCAGACCTCAGTGGAATGAAGACACCCAGTTTTTACAACTCTCATATAATTTTTGATTGCATGTCTGTGCAGCTATAAGGCTAATAAGGTCCCAAAGGCGAGACCTATTGGCTACGCAAGTGCTTGTTTTTTCGTCAGGCTCTCTTATCCTGGGCAGAAAATAAAAAGTGTACCATAATTTCATCTGCCTGCAGACATACTGGGCATGCTTTGCTTGTATCAGTAGTGTCTTTCCATTTTGAGCAAAAGCATTTGACATGGAGAGTACTGCGCCGCAACTTAATATACAATTATCTGGCTGATGGAACTGTAATAAAGTCACAGTAATATTCAAAGCTGCTGTCATTTTTAAAATCAATGAAATCTGAGGTGAGAGTTCCTTGATTTTTATTGCTAACTTCCAACTCCCATTTATAAGCCCAACATGCATCCTTAATGCAATCCCTAGTAAGGGGTTTTGATCAGTGCTTAATTTGTGAATAACTAAGTGCTGGGGCCCTTGTTACGGGGCCAAACCAGCTTTCATCTCACATTGCCTATGCCAGCACTGCCAATGACAGTACAAACATAACTACTAAGCATCATACTCCTCCAAGTGTGACAATTTAGACTAATCCAAGTCCCCACAACTTTAGGAATAGCCTGGAAAACAGATATCAGTGATTTTAAGTTATATTGAATTAAAAAACAACTGTTTGTGTGCTCATCTGTACATTAAACAAACAGCACGGCCATGTGCCAGACTATCATAAGTGCTGGTGTTGACAATTAAGTGCCGGTGCAGAGCACTGGAAACCACCAGCTCAAATTAAGCACTGGCTTTGATGCACCCTGCCTCTACAAATCCTAGTTACATTCAGGTTTGCTTTATGTTGAGTAGCCACTATATGTTCTTGTCCTGGTCTAGGTCTAGTATTTCTTTGAAGCATTAAACTCTGAGGGCCGGGGTATACTTCAATCTCTGCCAATATAGAGCTGTTCTTAGTTTGGCCTTATACATGATTAGTTTTGTGCCAGTGTCCCACTGCAGGGGAACAGGGGAGTACTCATGGGCATGCTTAGCAAGGTCCTTAAAAAACGTCTTTTGAGAGGTTGACAATGTAGTCAACCTTGAAAATCCCTACAGATCAACCCCATAAAGGGCACTTCCTACTGCATTTGCTTGGTAGATGGTTAGAGCTGGGGAAACCTGCTTTGCTTTAGTGCTGTCATATAGCCTCAGTATCCATGAGGCTTGCTGGCAAAGGTTCAGGCTGCTTTTTTTAAAATTATGAGGTCCAGGACATATTAGGTATTATTGTGATTCCTAGATAGTTGAAATAGCATACACTATCCAAACTACAGCCTCCTAGCTAAATGGATCCTCTAAATGATTTACAGGTGTATGGGCATACATTTAGTGTGAGCTAGATGAATTTCCAGCCCCCTATCGATACAAAATGCTGAAAAACGGTCCACTAGTATCTGGAGGCCAGCCAACGTTTTTGACACCAACAAGTCGAAGTCTGAAAATGGAAGCATTGGTATCTTCCCGCCAGCATTCTTTGGTGCATTGTTCTTACAATCCTCCATTTGGGTGGCCTCAATGCTTAAGTAGAGAGAAAATAGGGTAGGGGCAATGATGGCACCTTGCCATACCTCCGCTTGGACCTCTGTTAACTCACCTTGCTGCCCCCATTGTACTTGTGCAAAAGTGTCTTGACATAATCTATTTAGAATCTCTTGCAAGTTTGGAGGAACACCATATTGTTTCAGCTCCTCCAATAACTTTCTGCTAGGAACTAGGTCAAAAGAGGATTTTAAATCCATAAAAACTACATATAAGTGTGATTTCTGGAGACCCTCTGTTTTCCAGTAAATTGTTAAAAATCTAAACACTTGGTCGCTAGTGCTGCCGTGTTTCCTGAATCCTGCTTGCAGCTGTGATTAGGCATTATGTTCTTCCAGCCATGATTCGAGTTTATCCAAGATCTGCCTACAGAACACATTCTGAGTAGTATCTATTAGGTTTATGGGTCTGTAATGCTGTGGAGAATCCCTAACACCCTGTTTGTAAATTAGGACACGCTCTGCTGCTCTCCAAGGTTTGGGAATATCAGCTCCCTCAAGTATAACATTTGTTAATTTTTTATATAATTGGCCCAACTCTCCGGATCTGAGGTGAAAAGGTCCCCTGGAATGCCAACTGGGCCGGCAGCTTTGCCAGGAGCAACACACTTAATAACGCATAGGGCGTCCTTATAGTCTATAACCAAAGAGGATGAATTAGTGTTTCCTCAGTGCTGATATCTCACTGTCACCAGTCGTCGTCTCTATGCATAAGCCTTATAGTTAGGAAAATTGCTTATGCCAAACCTGCAGCTGAAGGAAGTGTGCTCTCAGCCCCCCATTAGCAACTATGTGCTAGAACTTCCTGCCACCTTTTCTTTCTCATCTTTGTAAACATCCCCCCAGTGCTGATTATCCCAAACTCTATGTGCCTCAGCCTACACTGTTTATAATGCTTCCTCCTTGATCTAATGAGGTTAGGATTTGCATTTTTCAATTCTGTAAAGAGCTCATTTTTAGCACCTCTACAATCAACATTATACCCCATCCTAGCTGGTTTCATGGCTGCTGGTTCCCTTGATTAATACTGATGGAGACATTCGTCCATTCGTCCACTGTAGCATGGAGTTTCCTATGAATAGCCGAGATGGAGTGTAGTGTAGTTCCTAAATTCCCAAAAGGCTCTGCGCATTGGAATAATATATCCTGTAAATATGATGTAGGACTTAGGTCAGTAAGTCTCTATCAAATATACTAAACTTAATTATGAGTGCCAGCTAACTCAGAGGTCACTAGAAACTTTCTCGAATTCACAAGAAGGGAATAGTTTCTGACAAACGCATAAACATGACAACTTTGTTTCCCTAGGACTGGAATAACTATCTTCAGAGTCATGGAAAGGAAACAATAGATAAGTATTTCACTCAGTTAATCATGCTTGCTTCGTTTCTACAGAGTTTGCAGAGAAATAGTGAGACAGGCGTTTTCAATAAAAAGGGTTTATTGAACAGTCTTCTTTCTCATGCAAGAGATATGAACTGCTACAATTATTAGGTAGATTGCAAAGTATAATGCGTACAGCGTAAACAGTAATATGAAATAATACTGTAAGAGCATTGTATGGTTTCTAAGCCATATAAAAACACATACATAAATAACACAGGCTAAAATACTCAACTGGTGCTTCTAAAATAAGCCTACCCAAATGTACCTAACCTAAGTCTAGAACCTGGGAAGAAGTAAGTATGGTATTTAGCATAGGTTAAGTTTTGCCAAGAATTCACCAAAGGTTTCTCTAGGTTCTAATCAGCTCCATATCTTGGAATGAAGGAGGTCTGGCATCTCTGTCTCGGAACTCGATTTCCCAACACCCCGCAAGGGGAGTCAGAAACACTCGAGCTGGATTTCTCAGCAGAGGAAAGCAGCTTCCTTATCAGTGCGTCATCTGGAGAGTCGGCTTTCTTGGGCACTTGCTGTAGCCGAACTGCACCGAACCACCGTGATTCGCCATAGCAAGTGAAGGTATATTTATACCTTGAAGGTGTTTAGGAATGCCATGTTTGACGTAAAGTCGGGCATATGAACATCATGAATGAACCCCTTAGGAATAGATGTTCATTGTAAAACTAACTGAGTTCTTGGAGAAATCAATATTCAAGCAAGGGGAAGTCCCTAACAGCTTCAGCTGGTTTTCCAAGAAATCGTTGTGACGTTTGGTGAACGGATGGAAGTAGCCGTGCCTGTATTTGAACTGCATGGGCTATGCCTAAATAAGGGCTTGATTATTATGCCTATATAAGGGCATCGTGAATTGTACCTATATAAGGGCATAATTCGAAAAAATCCATACGGAATCTAAAACGCCATACAACACTCACTCCACTTTCTTATGTACGACTTCTACTAAATACCAAGTTCTAAACATGTATAAACAAATAAAAACTATCTATACAACAAGTGTTTAAAACCCACCCAAAACACATAAAAAATGCATTGCTACTGGTTATACACGAAAAAAGTATTTGTGCTATACGCATTTAAGCAATGTTTCATTCAAAGCATATAGTTTGACATTTGAAAAAATTGCTAACTGAATGAATCATGAAAAAATATTTATGAAATGGCTTGTAAATACAGAAGAAAAAGGTGCCGAACCATTGCATGTCATAGTAAATACAACTGTTGGTATGTGGACAAGGTCAAATATTGTCTCTGGAAGTTTGCAAAGAATTCTAGTTCTCTATGAATAGTTCGACTTTATGCAGATTACTATGTGCCAAAAAGAAAAAAATGCAAATTTAGAAAAATAATAATCATAGAAAAAAGAGGTCCAAAGTTAGAACTTTACTTTGAAAAAATGAAGGTCGAATTCAGAGTCTCTCAGAACACTGTGTGCCAAATCAAAAGTCAGTGTTGGTATTTGGAGAAAACATCAAATCTTCTAAGTCCGTAAATAATGTGTCTTCCATTGTAGGTGAAAGTTGGATTGCCGCATTAAGAAGATCAACCACACATAGATGTGAAGCATCGCCGTCAGCATTGGTCGCATTAGCAATGTTCGAATCAGATGGTACCGGTGCGCCTGTTGTTTCTCGTACCTCAACAGCAGCATTTTGCGCCTGTGTGATCTCAATGAATGCCGTCATCAGAATTGGTAGCTGCTGGGGACAACACAGTGCATGGGCCATTACTGGTTCAAGCAAAGTATCAACATCTGTTGGCATGACTGATGGGAGTGTCAGACATGTGTCTAATACCCATTCGGCCCCGCATAGCAAGCATCGTATAACAGGTAAGATGCAATCTTGCCAAATTGGTCTGAAAGAGAGAAACCATGTGGTATTCAATTGTGTTAGACGAAGTAGTCCCAAAATGTGGATGATGCGCTCACGACATTTCATCGCCAGTAGAGTTGTCTCCCTGGTGTACTGGGTGTCGCTGGTGAATTGACTTGCCATATCACAGCAGTAGGAGCAAAAATAGTATCCATGCAGCGAGTCCCGAAATGAGAGGCAATCTGCCAAACACAGAGTGCACGAAGTTTGGAAATATTCTTAGGACTGCTTCAAAAGGTGCTAACAGTCCCGAAAAATCTGTCTTGAATCATGTACAATACCACTCGTATCAGACATGTTTAAGATACGACTTAACATTTCCAAGAAATGTAGAATGGCTTTCATTCTGCTCAAAGTATTAATTCGTATAGAAGAGATGTTCAGTGAAGGCCAAAGTGGCGACTCCTGGTCTGTCTTGGTTTTAGGAAAGAATACTTGCATACAGCAACACAGTTACTAGATATGGTATTTCTAGCAACATGCCACAGCAGCTGTGATCGTTCAAGATAATGTAACTTCCATTTGAAAGTTGTCCAAAAACTGGATCAATCACCACAGCCGGAGAACTTTGCAGGTGGCAGGATAAGTTGTTAGAGGAACCATCGCAGGCCCAGTGTAGGCTAATACCCTGAAAAAGGAGGGAATCGCTTAGTGCGTTTTCACAGTTTTTCCCGCTAAGAAACACTTCACGACCCCCCACTCCAACATCTGTAAGTGTATGGTAATTCCCAGGATGTCTTGATGTATTCTTTACCCAACCTTTCATATGTGCCTGCTGGTGTGTGTTTTAGGCAATATTGAAAATGGAAAATTGTAACAGGCAGAGTGATTGTTCCATGTATAATCCATTCTGTAGCTGGCTTTTTAGCGACAGTAAATGGCAATCTTTCCAGTTTTTCAATGCTCAGCAACGTATAGGCTGCTCCCCTCTGTGCCAATTTGATCGGTTTATCAGTGAGATTGAATTCTGAAAACAGTGAGGTAGTATTGATTAAACTCCAAGGCACATAGCCTGAACGAAGGTTATGTAACGTCCAACCTAATAGCATGAGAGAACGTAATTGCGTCTGACCATGTTGCAACATGACCAAGTCCTGTTCCATGATGTTTATGGCAGAGGATACTATGCTGTCCAAAGAATACATTCTGGATGACAGAGTCTTTAACCCATTGTCAACTACAGAGAGAGATTTCTCTAAGTTAATACGAGCAATTTCTCATATTCGTTCTGTAGTCTCTGCTTGCGTAATCTTCCATGCTTCATTATATGCAGCATATATACCGGCATATATAAAACGTTTATGACGTGGTGTTCTTGGTCCAAGCAAGAATTCCCTAAGATCAGTGCCATCTTTAAGTAAAGATTAGTGTTGTTTAACATCCGTAAGTGTAGATCTATCGAGCCATTCAAGGCATAGTTTCCCGACACTGTATGTTGTTACTATTCCTGGATGCTGTCTCTGAACATATCTTGGATCTGGCCTAGTGAATGTGAACCCCCGTGTTTTATTCAGGAATCTGTCTTGACAGGTGTTTGTGTCTGTGGCCCAAATTAACTGTTTTTCCAGTCTGGATCTGTTCTGTTGTGAAGTAAAATAGTATGTACGTAGTAAAATAGTATGTACATATCTTCCGTTTATTAGCATTCCCAAAGTTATTACCAGCGTCAACCAAAGTAGAAGAAAAAGCACAAGACACACAATCCAAAGTTCAATCCATGGTGAAACCAGATAAGTCTTTTCCAGGTGGTGAAAAAGTTCTGTTGCTTGTTCTTTCAAAGTTCTTTTTACTGGGGTAGTTTCAGGCTCACTGGGATCCTTGGAAAACATATCAAAGTTAATGAAATAGCCAGAGGCAGTTCTGTCAATTGTAGGGATCGCATCAGGATATGTTGAAATCACTGGAACCACTTGATCACTTGTTACATTTGTGTAGGCAGATGCTACTTCGTTCTAGACAGGCATTTCTTGACGAATTGCTATTTGGGTTTCAAGAGGTACAAGTTCCATAGCTTTGTTGCTTAGTCCTTCATTTCACACTGCAGATTCTTCAAAGGTGATGAGTATCTCAGTTTGAACCTCTTGGATAGTAGCCAGAGCTAGGCATCTGCTACATTGACGGAGTCCACTTGGCCTACTGCTTATAATTGGCCACATAATGTGGTTTGACCAGGTCGATTGACGCAAGGGGTGGCAGTAATACTGTTCTTGATCTGTGGATCACTAGGACAGGTACTGGTTGTCTGTCAGAAGGCCCAAATTTCTTCTTGTCTGCGATCTTTTCTCTGACTAGATCCCCAAGCTTTGGGATCCAGACCGGCCTTGCTGGGATGGTTGGTTTCTCTTTAGTGGTTGTTGGCTTCAAGAACACGTTACTTTGTTTTGTTCTTATTTTAAATCCTGTAAAACAGCCAAACGATCTTTGATATCAAAGGGTTTTTGGTCTACCACTGAAGTCTGACAATCGAGATCCGCTACTATCATTCTGGTCCCAAAAAGGACTTCATATGGAGTGATACCCCCTAGAAAAGTTCTTGGCAGATTGTTAAGACTACGTTGGACACCTATTAGATGTTTGACCCACCCGTCACCCGAACCTAATACCCTAGCTGTTATAGATTGCTTTATGTCCCTGATTTTTCTCTCCACTACCAAATTTCCCTCATGATGGAATGGACTAGAGTACCACAATGCAACGCCCAGATTGGCCATGGCCTCCTTGTAAGCTCGAGAGCTAAACGCAGGACCCTGGTCAGAATAAAGCGTGCCGACTGCGTATGTCCCGATAAAGACTCACAAATCTTTTATAACAGTTTCAACATCAGCCGAGCACTGAAGCCTCATCCAAATGAACCTTGAACACGAATCCACTGCGACCATGATGTATTTATAGTTACCATCTCTTTGTAAGGGACTGCAGTGGTCCAGGTAAATGAAAGCTAATGGTTTATCTGAAATTAACAGGGGTGTCTGCACAGGACGTTTCACAGTAGAGACTTTCTTCTTTTGGCATATTTCACATTCCAAAACATAGTTTCTGGTTTGTTTCCTCATGCGTGGCCACCAGTATCTCTGTTTTAATAATGACACTGTGACGGAAACATCTGCATGTGCAGAGGCAAGCCCTTCATGTGCTGCTAACATAAGTCCTAATCTATGTTTCATGCTTGGAATTACTCTATCCCCTACTCCAGGGATCCGAGCAAATGGAAAATTATTTGCATCAGTTATGTATGAGTGTTTGAGTGGAAACCCTTTTGGTAATGTTTTACCACTGTCTTTGCTTGAAGCATTGACAGCTTGCATTATTTCGCCATATAAACGAGTGATTGCAGCTACGGAAGCCGTCTGCACAGCTGCCTTCGCGGCTTCATCAGCCAAGGAATTCCCTGCAATGTGAACGCCATCACGTTGATGACTCAGTGTATGTATCACATGAGTGTTTTGTAGTACTTGTTGTAACTGAACTACTTGTTCCCGAAGCAGTTTATGCTTGATTGTGCCACCTTTCGCATCTTTGTAACTGTTTTGAATCCAGTTTTAAAAGTATTCATTGTAAGATTTAACACAATAATATGAATCACACACTATGAGTGTGGGGAATTTGCAGTCCGTATTCTCAAGCGCCATCTTAAATTCTGGTAGTTCAACTCACTAAGCTGTACAATCTCCCAGAGATTGTGTTTTAGTGACCATTGGACGGAATTTGCCATCGCGCCAACGACCTTTAACGATTGGGCATGCAGCACTATATGCTTGTTTGCCCCCCGTAGCATCTTGAGCTGATCCATCAGTATAAATTATACATTCATACTGTTCTAGAGGCAGAATTTCAGTAGGCAGAGAACATTCGTGTTCGTATTGTAGGCATTCTTGTGTTTTCAAATATGGATCAAAGACATATTCAACGTCTGTTGCAGAGAATTATTCCATTGTATCCATCTCAGATGTGATGCTTTAGCATTTGGAATGCTTGCTTTCGTCACTGCCTCTAAGGCAGGTACAGCTGTAACGGCAATAATGTGCTAACCTTGTGCGAGGGCTCTTTCTTTTGCTACAGCAGTCTTAACCACTGTCAGAATTTTTTCTGTAGAAGTGAATTTTATTTCTGCTTTTGTATACAAATGTGATTTGTAAGCTATTGGTGCTTTTTCACCTTCGTTAAAAGTACGTGATTCCGCATAGTCCTGGAATGATGCGGATCACCAAATTGCGTACGTTGCTAAGCCTCTGTTTGGACCCAAACGCAAAATTTCTGTGTGTTTTTGTGTCCAATTAACTGTTTTAAAATCAGGTTTTATTCATTCGTAGAGAGGTTTAACCCTTTCTGCGTAATTTAGAATGTATGTTCTTCCGAAGTTCAGGAAACCTAGAATCGACTGTAAGTTTTTCAGTGTTTTAGAGGTTGGAACAGCACACATTTCTCTAGAAAGTTCGCTGCCAGGCTTTTACCTTCACTTGATAACTCGTATCCTAGGAAAAGGACAATGAGATAGGCAATTTTTGATTTTTTTTAATTGAATTTATACCCTTCAGAGGCGAAGCCAAGTATGATGGTGTTCACCCTATTCAAGTGCCTGTCCAAGTCATTGTCTGTTAGATAGATGTCATCCACATATGATAAAGCTTCATCAACATTTGTTTGTAGTAACTCTGTTACTCTCGCTGAAAATAACCCAGGACTATTCTTGAATCCCTGAGGGAGATGACAGAAGTGACGCTGTGTCCCCATGATTGAGAAAGCGGTCAAATACCTACTTTCTTGTGCAAAGTTTTGACAGAAGAAACCGTTAGAAATATCTAAAGTGGTTTTATATTTTTTACGCACAATGATATTCATTAATGCTGCACTGTGTGCATTTTGTACTGCAAATGTTTTGTAACAAGAGTTTAGATGTCTGTAATCCAATACTAGATGATATGTATTGTCTGGTTTGGAGATAGGAAACAAAAGATTGTTCATGGATGAGGTGCATGTCTCAATCACCCCTTGGTATTCAAATTGATCTAATATCTCCCTGACCTGTTTTTAGGCTTCTTGCTTAACTGGATACTGCCTTTGTGCAGTTGGTTGATTTTTTAACTGGATTTTATGGTGAGGAGCATCTTTATCCCATCCTACATGATTTTTATAAAATGCAGGACCCTGGGCAACTGCCCATTTCCTGGCATAAGTATATTTTAAATGAATTGCACTATGGTTGGAGAAGGCTGGCATAATGATGCTTCCACCATGTGGGCACGCCCTGACAAATTCTGGTGGCCAGTCTTGTTCAGCTAGAAGAATGTCATAACCCTTAGAAAGTCACTCCCAAAAGAGTGCTTTCACTTTCCTTGGTATGTCTCCCTCCATCCGGAGTGTTATTTCATATAACTTATGTGGATATGTGGACAACTAACCCTGGTATCTGCAGTTTCAGCTTGAATGAATTCTTTCAAGTCCACTGTCTCAAGATGATCCTTCAAGTTCTTGCGAGCTATGGTGACTTCTGCTGCACTGTCCAACATTGTCTGAGCCCATTCCCCGTTCTTGAGTTGTGTCCTCAGAATCCTCTGCATGTCTGATTTTAGGACCTGCTACCTTCTTTTTGGTGAATCGAGGTTTCTTGTTTTTCTGAACGTGTTGGTCGTCTTTGGACTTCCCGCGTTCTTCCTTGTTTTCTGACCATCCTCTTCTTTTGGATTTCTGTGACGAAGTCTGAAAGGTACGAGAGGAAAGTGTATCAGTTTCCTGATATCTAACAGTTTTTTTCAAATTATCCCTATTCCTGAGGTTATACCTCCTTTCAGAGGGCTCCTTTTGAGAAGACCTGCCTCTGGAATGAGAACGCTTCTCTTTAGAAGTTTGTTTGCTATTTTCCCACTTCTTTTTAGAAGGAGTAGGAGTGTTTTTAGTAAAGAACTTTTCGTAACTTTCAGACAGTTGGGGTTTCACTGTATAATTCTATTAACTTTTGTATAGTACTAAGTAATTGTTCATCCAACATTGCTTCAATGTCACAGTCAGCTGTGTAGCCGGCTAGAGCCGACCATGTAGCTCCAGGTCTACCTAGTGGACCGAGCCTGGTAATGTGATTTAAATGTTTTAGGGCGCCTTTAAACCAGTGCTCATACTCCTGGTATGTGAGTGGAATTTCAATATCCTCGAAAGGAATATATTCTTCCTGTGGTTCATCTTCTTTGTAGAAGTGAAACACATGTGTTACTGGATTTGCTTCGGGGAAGAGTATCCATGAATAGAATAACTCTGTCTGGTGCTATTCATGTGCCTCTATCACAAAAACTGCCCTACCACCTCTCGATGATAGGCCATGTTTTATACATTTTATAGTGATGGCTTTCCTTAAATTTAGCGGGATTGCTATTGCATCCTCGTCCGTTTCTTGAAAACCTGAAAAGTTATGCGCTGCATTGGCTGGATCAGCCGCAGCTCCACCGTTCTCGGTGTTGTTGCCGTTATTTGACATTTTGTTGACTGAAAGTTTGCAGAACAAGTTTCAAGGAAACAAAGATAAGGTGCACAATATTTTGGAACACTGTATCCTTCAACGTTGAACAAACCAAAAGCTAATACATAGGATTTTTCGTCATACTCAGCTATGGCGGATATTATCCTAACCCCCTCCAGATGTCTATTGGATATTTTACGGGAAAAAGGGTCTATGAGAAAAGCACAACTGAGTTACTTTAGTATCTAGCTTTAAATTAGTGTCTTACCAAACGTTGGGCGCCATGTAGTGTAGTTCCTATATTCCCAATAGGCTCTGCGCATTGGAATAATAGATCCTATACATATGACGTAGGACTTACATCAGTAGGTCTCTATCGAATATACTAAACTTAATTGTGAGTGTCAGCTAACTCGGAGGTCACTAGGAACTTTCTCGAATTCACAAGAAGGAATTAGTTTCTGAAAACCGCATAAACATGACAACTTTGTTTCCCTAGGACTGGAATAGCTATCTTCAGAGTCGTGGAAACAATAGATAAGTATTTCACTCAGTCAATCGTGCATGCTTCATTTCTACAGAGTGTGCAGAGAAATAGTGAGACGGGCATTTTCAATAAAAAGGGTTTATTGAACAGTCTACTTTCTCATGCAAGAGATATGGACTGCTCCAAAAAATTGACATTTGTGGCAACGTTTTCTTCTGTAACATTTTTTCAAAATGGCCAATTTACAAAAGCAATATACCATTATGTCCAGTAGACCCTTCTAGTAGCGGGGATATATATGCTTTGTAGTTTTTAGAAGAACCCAAGAAACCCATTGCCAACAACTGAGCTGCCACGTACAATTGTTTTTCATTGTGTATTGAGTATAGACCAATTCATATGGTGAAATCTTACACACTGGCATATATTTGGAAGGCACACATTCAGTTCACCATTGCAAGTGGGATGATTGTGGAAGTTAGCCACACTCTCCTGGCACACAAGTAAAAAGAACATTCAAAATAATGAAATATCCTCTCACTTGCCATTGGAATGGGATGCTTTAGTCCACAGGGGAGCATACAGACTGTTGAGGTTTTAGGGGTGAGGGTGGGGCATGACGTTCAGATAGGAAAGACCCCATTATTTTATTATAAATTTATATTGCTGTTATAAGGTGTCCTTTCTGAACCCCCCCAGAAGCAGATCGTGGGTAATTACCCCATCTGCCCTGTGGTGGGCATAAATACTGTTGCCCCATTTACTTGGGAGGGGTATAGCTATGCCCATGGTGTGCAGCCCTCATGTCTATTTATATATATTTTTAATTCCTGGCATTGGGTGGGCTTTTTGCCCCCTGCAGTGCAGATCAGTGGTATGTAACCCAATTTGACCCCTGAGGGGGCAGAAAGACTGTTGTCTGATTTAGTTGGGGTAGGGATACAGCCATACACATGGTACAGAGCGCCTACCCCTATATTTTCTTTACAGAAAAAGTTTCCCTGGTGTCTAGTGGGCTTTCTATCCTCCTGTTGGGAAGATCAAGAAAATTACCCCAATCTGCCCCACTCAAGAGATGGCATAAAGACTGAGTTTATAAAGCAATAAAATAATCTGTCTGTTGCTCAAAGGGGCCTTTATGCATTTCCCCACTGTCGGCCAGTGTAACAACAGTGCAGAATACAGCACATATAGAAAGAGGAAATAACGTGGACAAAAAATAAATTTCTCGTCGTTATGCCTAAACTGAGGTGGCATAAGGATTTGGCTTTTCCTGAGGTTTACATGATCTTGTAATCTGGGGCAGCATCACAATCCATGGTTGTTGAGTGGAAAACCCCACGCAAAGCATATTGAAGGCCTCCCAAGCGAAGAGTAAGGCAATGTACCGATTTGCTCAGCCTTGCCGTACTCCGTATGAGGGTAATCAAAGCCATGCATAGTGGCTTAGTGTGGCCTCATAGATACGGCTTTGTAATCTGAGCCGCCAGAGCATGACAAAAATGTAATGCTCCGGTGGCGCAGGGGGCTGGTAAATAAGCTGCCATGTTATTAGGGATTAACCAATGTTACCATGTTTTAGGGGTCACAGTCCAGACACTGCAGACTGGACAACAGTTCCCCAGTGTGAAGAGTTAAAAAAACACCCTCATCAATCAGCAAAAAATTGGGGTGATCATGCAAAAATAGGGATTGTATTACATTACAGTGATTCAACATATCACAGGCACTGTCATATGTGTTCAAGTCCTCTCATGTTACTTGTTAAGATAAGTCCAATTCGCACTGATCGGTTGGGAGTGTTCATAGTGGCAGCTGCCACAAACATAAAGTGGTGGGGGAGGTGAAGGGTACACAGGTGGGTGTGCAGCAGGAGGAGAGCAGGGGAGTTTAATAATAATTTTTTAAAAAGAAGACTTACCTTAACCTGTCTCTGCCACCTGCATCACTCCTCGGTGTACGTCCTGGTCCCAGCAGACACTGGAACAGCATCAACTACTCCCTGTTCAATCCCTGCGCTGCTCTCATGCCATAAGAGCAGCGTGGGGATTGGACTGAGCCAGCTTGTTTGATGCTTGGAGAAACTTAAGTGTGAATGTCTGTTTGGCAGGCTTAAAATGGCCAGACAAGCACATATGCACACTTCCAAGTGCATGAACCTGTCCTCCTTCCCAGCCATGGCCTCGGACCTGCATCTCCCTATGCAAGCTGGCTCAGCCAGCAGATGAGGAATAAGACGATGATAGAATATCGTTATATTTTTTACCTGCTGGCTCTGAGATAGTGGGGCAACGCTCCCCTGCCATTGCTGAGGAGCAGCCACTGAGTATTTATGCAGGATCCTTAACTCTTGGATGATCATTTCCATACAAAACTAAAATGTAGCATCTCATTCACCACCTTAATCATCCATGTTTCAATTCTGAATGGGTGTCATATGAGAAGAAAAATAATACTGCCAAATAGTTATTCACTTTCATCCAACGTGCCTTTACTCTGCTCTGACAGTAGATCTTGCTGGACAGAATTTAAGATTGATGAAAATATGTATGTCCTGATGCAGTGCAATAGTACGCACATGCAATTAATAATTTCAATAGTTTGCCTACAGCTAGGGTGTATAGGAACACTCCATTTGTTTTAAAGACCTGGAAAATTGCTTTGGGAGTGTAATAGGTGAAGGACAACCTTGGTAAAGATATACTTTTGATTACTTTTACCCTGCATCCCTAGGGAATGTATACAATGTTCCACTTGAGCAGGTCTGACACCATTTTTCACTCTCCAGGAGGGTAGATTGCTTCAAAACGATTGTGTGACAGGTCAGTAACATTAAAACCCCTAGGTATTTAAACCTTCTCTCTGTTCATTTGGGTCCTTATTGCTTAAACAGTGAGGGTGGTTCTGCTCATCACCATGTGTTTTGGGGTTGCAGCTTTGCTATTTTAGTGTTTTACTAACCTTTTAAATTCAATATTAATCAGTATTTATACTGCTGATCCCCAACAAATACATACATAAAACTATGTTTCCACTGTTTGCACTGCATGTTGCTTGTATCACACCACATGTTGTAACAGGTATGTATTAAAGGGAGAGATGTTGCAGGGTATGTAGAGTTTGTAGTATTCCTAGTGTACAATGTGCTCATGGTTGTCATAAGTACATTCCTTCTGAATTTTGCACATACCTATCTCACTGAAAATGTCGCTCTCTTGAA
This sequence comes from Lissotriton helveticus, assembly GCF_964261635.1. Taxonomy (NCBI): domain Eukaryota; kingdom Metazoa; phylum Chordata; class Amphibia; order Caudata; family Salamandridae; genus Lissotriton; species Lissotriton helveticus. Next base: position 227,922,329 of record NC_136063.1, read on the forward strand.
AACTCACTGACTCACTCTCGCTCACTTGCTTACAGCCCTTAATGCTCACTCTGTTAGAATTTTTTTGCTTTACAGGACCATTAACATGTCCTATACAGTTTAAACTACCACTTACTTGACACAGTTGGAGTCATTCCCTAACCTCTAAAAATACATATAGAAACGTTTTCAGGGGTGACTAATCCTGCCCTTAGGATTGAAAAGCAACGAACATAGAGGGCATGATTCACATATGACAGTCCTATTTTTTTATGTATGGAGACTCTGCAGTCGTAAAGAAATTACTAGTAAAATACCTTTGTGAATAGCAAACAACCACACACTTATGCAATATAATGAACACTTCAGAGTGATATTACCAAGATGCAACATTGCAAAACAACGGACTTGATTTTTTTCAGAATGCTCTGCACTGTGTTTCTACAATATTCTAATACATACTTGGAAGTGATACAGACAATGGTTGAAAATTCACATCTGTCATGCGGCCTCTTAGCCAGTGTGACCCTGACAGAACAATTGCAAGAATTCTCACCAGAATAAAAATATTAATTAGATCCAGTCAGAAGATATTTCCAACTAAGCACACGAGTGGGAGCAAGAAAACAGAGACAACATTTTGAGTGTTGCCACTAAAAATTAACATTCAAGCAGACTGTAACTCTTTTTTGCCCTAACATAGGTTGCGAGTGTGGTACATGCCTTCGTTTGAATGCAAAGTTCACTGTTGAGGTCAAATGGTACAAGGATTTCTGCCTTATATTATGATTGGATCTATCGTCAATGGGTGGCATTCCAGAAAAATTGATATGCATGCTACACTTCCCTGTACCCAATGATGTGTGTGCATGTAACAGATAAACTTCAACATGTCCTTTTTACCCCAGAGTCCCTGGTGCAGGGACTTTTGTTGAGGTTTTAGATTACTAGCTGTTGGACTTGGCCCTTTTTGGCTAAAGTTCCCGAAACCTTTTGCCTTACCCCAGACCTTTTTTCTGACATGGTGTTGCCAACTTAGTTGGTTTGGGCACATTGCCACTGCTGATCAGTGTCAAAGTGCAAGTGCTCCCTGTGTAAAGTGTAATGGTAATTGGTTGTCCATAATTGGTATGTTTCCTTTACCAGTAAATTCCCTAGTAAAGTGCATGATGTGTGCCAGGCCTGGTAATGCAAATGCTACTAGTGGGCCTGCAGCGCTAATTGTGCCACCCACACAAGTAGCCTTAAAGAGAAAACTCAGGCCTGCCACTGCAGTGCCTGCGTGCAGTTTGTTCAATTGCCATGTTGTCCTGACAAGTGCACCCACTTGCCAGGCCTTACCCTTCCCTTTCTATGCACATCAGACACCCCTATGGTAGGTTAAAGGTACCCCCTGGGCAGGGTGAAGTGTATGTGAAAGGTAGGACATGTACTGAGATGTGTACCATGGCTTGACTGTGAAATACCCTCCATTTAGTTTTTCACTGTTGGCCATCTTGCCCCTAGGACAGAATGGGGAGGCTGTGTTATATGTTTTCCAGCCTATCTTCCCAAAGGTTTAAGATGGAGAGGTGTAGTTTAGTGTGCTGAACTCACAATTCAATAACACATCTTGGTGGTGGTTTTTTCATAGTGTGTTTAGAAACCACTCTTTTAGAAGTGGCTGGGTTTTTGTGCACTAACATTTCTGTGTGTCTCTGCCTGGTTGTGGATTGACTGTCTGGTTCTGAAAGTGATAGGATCTGGGGAATGTATTGACCTAGGGGAGGAGGTGAGACAGCAACAGGCTGATCTGCTTCTGGAGTGTAGGGGGAGGGAATATCCCATGGAGGTGAAGAGGCCTGGGCTGCCGCCATAAAACAATGGCTCCATCTTCTGCTGATTGATTAAGCATTCAGACCCCCACTATCAAAGGAAGAAGGTGTCACTGGCAGGGAGACACCCAGGACTGGTTTGTCCAGGGGTCAGTGCCCCCTTGAACACAAAAACTTCAAAGACATTTAGGGGTATAACTATGAGAGCTGAAGCCCTTGAACGTTGGAATTGGATTGATCAAGATTGAACCTACTTCATGGTCAAGAGGAACATCTGCCAAGGAAGAAACAGATGAAGAGACTGAAGGAATGGACTAACCCTTGTTGTGTGTTCTGGGGCTGGCCTGCAGTGTGCTGCTTTAACCAAGGATAGGCTAAAGGGACTTTGCTGTGTGCTGTATCCTGAAGTAACTTATCCCCAAGGGTCTGAGGAGAGCTGGCTCCCTGTTGTGGAAACTCAGGAACACAAAAGTTTCCAGGAGTGTTTCAGGGACGCTGTGTGCGTGTGCTTTTTGGAGCCTGAGACCCTCGTAAGAATTGCCCTGTGATCGTGGGCACCTGGAGTCCAAGTGAGTCTCAGCGACACTGTGTACGTGTGCTTCGTGCAGCCTGAGCCCTTCATGAGGATTGTCCTGTGATTGTGTACACCCGGAGTCCAAGTGAGTCACAGGGACTCTGTGTGCCTGTGCTTTGTGCAGCCTGAGACCTTCGTGAGGATTGCCCTATTATCGTGTGCACCCGGAACTCAAGTGAGTCTCAGCGACACTGTGTGCGCGTGCTTTTTGCAGCCTGAGATCTTCGTGAGGATTGCCCTGTGATCGTTCCCACCCAAAGCTCAAGTGAGTCTCAGCGACGCTGTGTGCGTGTGCCCTGTTGCAGCCTAAGATCTTTGTTATCATGCGCGGCCCGGAGACCGCCGTTGCCAGAGCGGGACCTCAAACCAATCCCGTCGGTGAGGGCCCGATTCCCACTGCCCGGAATCCACAAAGTCGCAGCGGAGGCCCAAGTCAGGGGAAGAGGAGAGGAGAGCGAGGTTACATGCCCCAGGTAACGTGTGTCACCGCCTGGGGCGGGTTGCGGGATTGGAGGGAGACGCTCTTGGCCTCTCCCATTCTGGCAGTGCGAGCCTCTACTTCAGCTCGTATCACTGCCCGTACTTGCTAAGGAGTAACAATACCGGGGCCGCAGTGCGAAGCTGCACTTTGGTTTACACCATACCCGTGTTGGGGGCATCTGTTGGCGGAAGCTGATCGCAAGTCAGAACAAGTGGCGGAGAGACCGTCTAAAGCACCGTGATTGGTCCTGGAGTGTATTACGCAATGCATTATTTCTGCATTACGAGCTACCTGATTGTTGCATTATGCATTGCATTAGTTCTGCATTACGAACTACCTAATTGTTGCATTACGCATAGTATTAATTCTGCATTACGAAATGCTTGATTGTTGCATTACGCATCGCATTATTTTGGCATTATGAACTGCTTGATTGTTGCATAACGAACTGCATTATTTTTATGTTGTAAAGGGCCTGATTCTTGCATTACAAATTGTATAGCATTGCATTAGGACTGCAGTGGATCATCTAGAATTGCTCATTAATATCGCCAGAACCTACAAGGGCTGGCTGGCCTAAAACCAGCCAGGAGGAATATTACAAATGCGCATATGTTGGATTTATATCATGTGGTCTCATCGTATATCCTTTCACATGAATTTATACTTGTTTTTATGAAAATCGTGAGGAGTTCATTTGTGGTGTCATCATTTGGTTACTGAGAGCGTGATTGCAAATACTTTACACACTTGCCTTGAAGATAAGCAAGTTAAAGAGGGGGTGAGCAGGGGCTATCTGAGAAGGTGTCCTTCCTTTCCCTGACGTGGAAGTAAGGGTCCCTATTTTGCCTAAGGTACCAACCTCAGCCAACTAGCAACCCCCAGTTCTAACACTAGCTTAATAGAGCAATTACATTTAGAAGCTGAGAGGCTCAGTTCCTATGTAAGACTCTGCTTGAGTGGACAGAAATCAGTCACTTCATTAAAGCATTTGACTTTAGCCTTAGCACTGTAACCCACAGCGACAGGGTCCAGCTCTCTGCCAATAGATAGTGCTTTCTATAAAACATGCAGTTTTGCCTGGCTGACAATATCACATGTGTATTAAATAATATAATTAAAATGCAATGAAATAATTAATTTATTATGCACATACATCACTGATGCATAAATGAGCTTGTGCAATATTACTTTACCCCTTGCTGAGATGCTATAAAATGTACATCAGGATGCTCTGAATATGACTTGAAGAGGGAGTTCACTTTCCCTTCGTAACCATCTGACTCGAATATCTACCAGCATAGCAGCTCCCTCCAGTCGCTTCTAGTGGAAATGAGATCAACCTTAAAAACTTCCTGTCTCACCTATGAATGCCAAGAAGGGTCAGTATCAAAACACAGAGACAAAATCAAGTGATTTCATTACAAGACTGGAGGCTAGCATTAATCCTTCTAATGCAACTCCTGCAGCAGTTTAAAGAATACATAACATCAAAACACACCCAACAATCTAGAATTAAAATCTTCTCCAACACATAAATAGGTCCCCTCAGGAATATTTTTCCTCTTTTAGATGCTGCTCTTGATGCAGATAAGTAGCATTTTTTTTGCTGGAATATTTAAGGCTGGAGAGATTTGGTTGACTACAATTGAGTTTTGTTGGTTTCGAACTTATGGAAACAGTGTTCGTGCGTACATAGGAAAAAAACTATTGGAATTCAGCATAAATAGACAATATGTATGCTGAATTTCAATAAAGTTTTTCATAAGTACAAAATACAGCATGTGCTTGAAGTAATTTATAATATTCAGTGAGGAAACTAAGCATTTAAGTATGACTGTGAGGTAATTTACTTATTATCATGGGGATAGTAGTCATACAGCACATCACAAAAAGCTACGGGGGCTCAACATACACAAGACAAAACAAAGAGGGAAAACAGCTCCCTAAATTTCAGGATTGTGTCAGCACTTACACACAATTTGATGTAACAGAATTTCTGTTAGACTAAGTGGGAAAGCCATCCTTTATGGAAGCGAATGCATCACACGTCATGCTTTATTTTCTGCATCCTCTCCCCACCCTGGTAAGAAAGATTCACAAGGGCGGACTCAACCTCCTTTAAGACTGGGCGGTAGGAGGGAGTTCTCGAATAAAGCTACTGGACAAAGCAGGATCCAGAAAATGTAAAAATCCCTAAGAGTTTTGCGGTTATCACCTTTATTAGTGAGCACTCTAGGTATATCTAAAAACACTATGGGCCTGATTAGGATTGGTACGCCCGCCACCGTACCGGTGCTGGGACCGGCCGGCACTGGTGCTGAGCTCCCGCACCTGCAATTAGGATGCCAACGTGGCGGTGGCATCCTCTATTCCCAGCATTGTGGCGGGTGGTGCTCACAGCAGTGCCCGCCACAATGCTGGGAATGCACTGTGTGCATTGTCATGCACAAGGTGACAGGCACTTCGCGGTACCTGCCACCTTGTCCATGACAATGTAGGGGGTACCTATGGTATCCTCCATGTGCACCCCCCATACCCTGCACCCTTGCAAAACCTGCATGCCTTTCCGTGGTCCGGTCCAGGAAAGACATGGCTTGGCAGTTCGGGCTGGACTGTTCCCATGAGGCACAGGGTCTAGATTTATTTACATTTGGCCATGTCTGAACTCGGGTGGCGTGGTGAGCAAAATAACGATGGATTAAACCCAGATCTGTGACTGGGGGTGAATGTTTTGCCAATGTGCAACACTAGGAGATTGCTGGTTGCCTGCATCGGCATGTTCGCCATAGGAAGAAGAGGAAATTGAGCAGGACATTTCATGTCCTAGGGCTAACACTGGCTAAACATAGGATAGTAATAAAATGGTTATCCCCCCAACAGCTGGAGATTGCAGATTGGTTAAATATGGCTGCATTGATGAATGTGGATGGGTGCCACCTGAAATAGAGGTGTAAATGTGAAAAATAGGGGCCCAATTCACAGAACTAATCTGAGACATAATACTAAACTTACTACTTTTGGTGTTCACAGAATGCACTTAGGGCCATATGTATCAAGGAACCAATTTGCGATTCTGTAATAGCGATTTTTAAGAAATCGCTATTTCAGAATCGCAAATTGGTATGTATCAAGAAAATCGCAATTTTTTTGCGATTTCTTGATATTCCTTAATTGCGAATTCGCAAATTGCGAATTCGCAATTAAGAATACTTTCCCATTCATTTCTATGGGCCAGGAGGCCCATAGGAAGGAATGGGAATTTTTTCTCAATTTGCGATTCGCAATTTGCTAATCGCAAATTGAGAATAATTTCAAGGGTGCAGGGGTGTCCAAAGGACACCCTGTTGCACCCCTAAAATGAGCGTAGGTGCACATGTGGTGCACACACATGCCCTTCGGGCATGTATGTGCGTCACATGGCACTTTGAAAAATGCAAAAAAGTGCATTTTTCAAGGAATTCGCAACTTACCACCAACTAGAAGTTGGTGGTAAGTAGCAAATTTTATGCAATCGCAAAATAAGGAATCCGAAATTTTGCGATTCCTTATTTTGCATGCATACCATTTTGCGAAAATGCGTTCGCAAATGCCGAAATTCTGCGAATTTCGGCGTTTGCGAACGCATTTCGGCATGATACATATGGCCCTTACTACTTTTGGTTAAACTTACTACTTTTGTTTAAACGTACTACTTTTAGTTAAATTTACTACTTTTGGTATTCACAGAAGGCATTTAGTAGTAGTAAAGTTAGGAGTTCTGACTTTTCTACTACTAAATGCCTTCCGTGACTACCAAAAGTAGTAAGTTTAACCAAAAGTAGTAAGTTTAACCAAAAGTAGTAAGTTTAACCAAAAGTAATAAGTTTCACCAAAAGTAGTAAGTGCATTCTGTGAATACCAAAACTAGTAAGTTTAGGGTTATGTCTCATATTAGTTCAGTGAATCGGGCCCTAGAAGATGAAATGAGAGCCTTAGAGGCACTGCTTGCAGAGCTGTTAATGCCGCCAGATGAATTGTCTCCTACGATGGGGAGTAAATGGCTACCAATTACTGGTATATAGAGGGTCCATCGGGGTAGCGCCTGAACCCTGATGTTGCAATGTGAGAAGTATGTGCCTACAATGGGGCAGTGATATGAGGTGGGTCCCTTAGATGTTATACTGCATGAATATCACCACTGTATAAAATGCTCTAAGCATGAAGCGGAATGGTGGGTGGAGGGAGATGGTTTCCCTTTTTTTTTTATACGGTTAAGTTGCAATTGAAAATGTAAAGAGACATTTGATTCAAACTGTTGATGTATAATTGGAAATGTCAATAAAAACTATATCTAAAGAAGCAACTACTCCCTACCCTAAATTTTAGGGAATACTGGTGATCTGGTCTGGGAAGGGGATGCTGTGTTTTGTAGTCACACACTTATTCCGAAGGAAGGATAGGTCAATAATACATAATGTGTAATGAACAAAAGTGTATTTTGTCTCCACAAACTGAATATAGTCAAGTTTAATATAGTCAATCTTCTCATTCAATTGGTGCCACGAAAATATGCATGTGACATAGGTGCACCATACTAAACAACAGAGTGCTATTTGCCCAAGTCACAGAGTCATACATCAATCACCTATGGATAGGCCGGGGCACTTGAATCTCAGTACTGTTATACACTCTCTCTGTGTTTTGAAACAAAAAGCTCTGTGAGTACAACCAGAAGGCTAATCTTTTGTGAAAGCACACGTCCAGGATCCAGGGTTACCGAGAGAGGCATCACAGGAAAGCATGGAAAAGTGATGGAGGACTCTATCACTCACACAAATCTCTACTCACATTGCTGTTGGTGTGAGCACCAGTTTCGCCCAACTCGTTATAAACAAGATTATTAATGGTGTGATGTACATGTCAGGGAGTTGACAAGCCTTTCAGAGTGAATCCAGTCAAGCACTTAGAGGTTCAGCTCTCACATCCCCCACACACACACACACACAGAAATAAGGCAGCGTAGAGTAGAAGACACTCTATGGCCTCTCTCATATTTCTCACACACTCAATAAAGAGAGAGAGAACTCTCTCATATTCACCTTTAGAGTTTTATCACCTGATGTCCTCACTTGAAGTATATCTAGGAAAACCCATGTTTTTGAAATGAGCCTAATACCCACATTGTGACCAATCCTTATTATAGTCACACTCCCTTGGTAGTAGAGAGGAGTGTATGGGTGCCGCTGAAAAGTCTTTCACCATGCCCCCTTACTTTGTCAAGAGGTCCAACTTGTCCATGGTCATAGTGGTTCACGTTCCTCGCGGCCCACACAGCGAGCAGGGTGTGGAAGCTCTCCTTATGACTGCCGTTGGTGTACTGACTCCGCGTCATAATGGCCCATTGAAAGTGAAAGTGAAAGTGGAAAACTTTATTGTTTAGTTAATTAACACCAAAACAATGTTCCAACACACTAGATAGACTGTACCATTAAAAGCACATTGAAGTATGTATATGTTTGTCATATAGCTCCTGTATATCCTTATATCGTGTTAAGTTAGCATAGGTACATTTGAGGTTTAAACGCCATTTTTCTTTCTTGCAACTTCGGCACACGACACTTAATTGTTGACTTAGCTTTCAACCTAGTAGTTTGCCGTGGTGTATGTGAGAATAATATGTTATTGCTCTGATATCAGCTTTGCTTAATAAACTATGTCTGCACGAAGAGTGCTGAAGTTTCAGGAACAACACGATATGGAATTGTTATGAGGTCTGATCTCCACGCCTTCATAGTCATAACACAAGTGCAGCCTTTGCCAACTCTGGCTTCAGGCGGGATTGATATTGCTTTGCACGAGGCACATAGAACACACTTGATGCGGTGCACATGCAGAGAGAGCTGGTGTATGCTGATGTGATTCCTTCATGCTAGGACACTAAGGTATGGGCCCGCCCTGAAACAACCCAAAGAGACCTTCTTAGCTAATAATATAATATATGTGTTAGGGAGGGTGAGATATAAGTGTTGTTAACTCTTATTCATTACAGTATGTTAACATGCTGTCACCATTCGCTTTTTATGTCTTAGTAACTATGCTGATAATTTTGCTACTGATAATAAGTATACTTGTATTATCTAAGATACTGCGCCTGAGAAGACGGCATTAGTAAATAAACATTTCAAATGCACATGTGTCTTCTTTACTCCATGTTCTGGTTTGTAATGATAATATAACGAAAGAGTGTTCATGAGTCCCACGTACCCTGAGGTACTGTAAGTTCATGTTCTGGTTTGTCTAAACATTGGGAGTTTGATATGTCCAATGAGACACTGTAGCTAGCTCGGTAAGGGGTGAGTTGGTTGCTAAGGTGAGTTTTGGGACACCCTAATTTGCCGAGGTTCCACTCCTCTGTGCACAGTTCTGTGTGAGAACAGAAACCCTGCGACATGGCGCCCAACGGTTTCGGTGGTCTTATATCATGACACTCGAGTAGTTTATCGTTCATACCTTAACCCCTTCACCTCCGTTTCCGGAAAGCGGGGTGTCGGTGAAACCTACCTATTTTTTGAGATAGGTATTATTCAAGCTTGATTCTTTCTTAAACGGTTTCTTTGAATTACTACCCATTTGTGCTACAAAGTATTCTTTGTGTTTTCTTGTTTCCAGTGTTGTCATGGCGGCGGTGGCCATTGCGCAGCATAGTCGCGTAGCGGTACGCAACCATCATCAGACGTACCAGGTCCCGGTGGATGGGATGGCTGTGATTTTCGTGGTATGTGCAGATCCGGCGTTCCCTTACGAGTTGTTTTACTCTTGGGTTACGTTTCCGGCTGTGGACGCTAATTCTGGTTTGTTCCACTCCTACACTGCCTCGGCTGTCCCGGCTGAGTATACACCGTACAGGGCATTGGAAATACCTATTGATCATTGGCAGCATCGAGTTTGGTTTGATGGCGCCCTCCCCCACTCTTTGTCCGCTGCGAGGTTAGGTCCACTCTCAATTCCAGGTACAAATTGGCCTGCGTTGGGTGGCTTTACCCCGCACCCGAATCACGGCGCTTGTACCCTGCAGGAAATTCGTAGGCTGCATGTTGTTTCCATTTCCGTGATTCGTGCATTAGTGCAATACATCGGTCGCCACCTCCCTGGTGGTCCCCAGGGGGGTGCGGCCGTTCCCATGGATCGAGGCGGAATGCGTCTCAATCCAGTGATGGTTAATTCGGTTTTTGGTGCTCGTCCAGTTGACAACAATGACTTCCCATTCTGGCTAGCTGAGAAGTTTGATCAACTGGAGGCGGTTTTTCCGAATTCTACTCCTGCTGATAAGCATAGAATGTTGACGATTACTTTACCGAAGGATTTAACTCCTGAACTTGTTGACTGTGAAAGCTGGGGAAAAACATTTGCGGCAGTTTATACAAGGTGCTTCGGCACCCCGTCTATGACTGCCCTGCCTGACATCATTAGACGTGTTCAGAATGATCACGGTCCAGAGGCAGCGGTTGAATTGGGTATGCGCCTGTGTGGTTCTTTTGAGATTGTATGTGATCTCATTCTCTCCAATGTTAAAGGAGATGCAGTTAACTTTCAGGTGTCGAATGCTTTGGCTGCTCTGCCCGATGCCGACAAACCCCGTCAGTTGGCAAAAATTGTAGTGGCCGCTTATAAGACAATTGGCCGCACAAGTAGAGGTCTGAAATGTTTTGCAGTAAAGGAGAAAAAACAACCTCAGGGACAATCTGCAGTTGCAGATGTCCCGCCCAAGTCCAAAAAACAGAATTGGCCTAAAAAACAGACACAGGGGAAGCAATATAAGCAGACTCAGGATTCTTTTCCTGCGCTTCAAGCTCCTGCGCCGACAGAGAAAGTATATGATTTGCGCGATCGCGCGATGATTAAATCACCTGATCGTTTTCAGGGTTCTGATCAACGCTCTCCTCGTTCCTTACAGGAAACATCGGCCCCAAAGACCGGTGGAGGAGGGGGTGGACGTGGACGTGGTGGCCAACAGGGACGTGGTCAGTCCCGCCAAGCTGACGGCGCTGTGAAGCAGGAGGATTCTACGCCTAGAAGACCGCAGTTGGCGAAAAAGAAAGTCGCAGCCTTAACAGCGCATCGATATGCCACAGATAGTGAGAACGCGGCTTCGGAATCTGACGTGGGCTCTGACCTTGCTGGACAGCGCGGCGGAGATAACCATAGTCAGAGAGGCGCTCCGTCCACTACTGAGGGTGACAGCGACTGAAGTGTTCGTTGTGATAGAAACAGCCGATACAAGACTAGCTCCCCCTGAAAGACTTTTTGAAATTGTCCTGTTAATTGAAGGTGACATACAGCGTACTGTCAGAGGGGTATTTTGGGAGAACCTTTCGTCTACGTACGACATTTTGCTTTCTGAGGCTGACTGGCCCCCACCTTTTGTGCTCGCAGCGCCGCGAGGGGAGGAGGTAATCCTTCCCAGTTTCGCGCACACTGTCTCAACTGAGCATGCGCAGCATTTTGCAGAAGAGTGGGCTCGGGCTCTTGCACCGGCTCTGTACCGCAACCAATGTGGTTGGGATAAATTGTCTCCTTCCCACGAAATTCCTTTGCGGTCTGAGCCTCAGCCTCAGCCTCAATATCCCATACGGCGCGAAGCTAAAGCTGCCGTCGCAGAAATCCTTGAACAATTGGAATATCAGGGAGTTATTGAAACGTGTGTGTCACCGATGAATAATCCCCTTTTTACTGTGACCAAGCCTGACGGGTCATATCGTTTGGTATTAGATTACCGGCATTTGAACTCGCATTGCCGTAACTGTGCAGTACAGAATACACACGGCTCTGCGCTAGTGGATAGTCTAGTGCGTAAGCGTTTCAAGACAACGCTTGACATATCCAACGGTTTTTATGCCCACAGACTGGATAGCTTTAGCTCCCAATGGACAAGTTTTACGTCCGCTGGTGTGCAAAAACGCTTCCGGCGACTCCCGATGGGCTACAAAAATAGTCCTGGAGTCTTCACCTCAAGAATAGTCACTCTATTGGAGAGTATCGATCCTGATGCATGTTCTTATGTGGATGACATTTATCTCAGAGACGACGAAATTTGGATGCATCTGTGTCGAGTGAATTCAATAATTTGTAACTTTGCAGATATGGGTTACAAGTTTAATTTTGCAAAATCGCACATTGCAGAACACACAGTGTTGTTCCTCGGCTATGAGCTGAACAATGAAGGTCGAGGATTGGCTCCTCACTTCCTGGAGAAATGCGCACAGTTGCGCGCTCCTACAACACTGAAAAAATTACAGTCTTTGCTGGGCTTCTTGAATTTCGGCAGAACTTATGTTCCGGAATATGCCCAGCGTATCAAGCCTTTGTATGCTTTGATACAACCAACTTTTTCAAAATCATGCTGGCTGCCTGAGCATTCGGCCATTTTGCTCGCTTCTAAATACTTACTGACTCGTGATAATCACACCAACCTGGTGATAAGAATAATTCCAGGGGCGGTGGGTTTCACGTACCTGACTTTTAATGAAGGAGACACGGTACCTATTGCTTACAAGTCACACTTGTACACTTCGGCTGAATTGCGGTTTCCCACTGTGGAGAAAGTTTTAACTGCTGTACAAATGGCGATTCTTAAAGAACGAGCTCTGTCACAGGGGAAGCGCATGTTAGTGGTAACACCCTGTCCTCATTTGGAGGCAGTCACAAAACACAGTGTACCAAATTCGAAAGCTTTGCACCCACGGTGGATTCAGTGGGCTGCGTCATTGACATCCACGGATGTCACGTTTATTTTTGACGCTTCCTTACGGTCGCAAGAGTACTTGCAGTATGAATTCGTTCATCCTGCTCCTCTGGCTATGCGACCTTTGGAGGACTTCCATTGCATCATTTACACTGATGGGTCGGCGCAGGTTGCGCATGGCTCTAAACATGCCTACGTTTCCGCATGCGCTATTGTGGTTGGTGCTATTTTGAACACACGTTGCCCCTGGGCGATTGCACTGCACAATTAGCTGAGCTTCGTGCTCTTTTACTAGCGTTGGAGTACGCAGATCCAAGTGTTACTACTCTGATTGTAAGTGATTCTTTCTACTGTGTCCAGTCTTACAATGAGAACTTGTTCTTTTGGATTCAAAATGAATTTCATGATTCCAAAGGTAGCACAATAAAACATAAAATGATCTGGGTTCGAGTGGCAGAGCTTAAGGCTATGTTGCCACTCGTTTATGTGATTCATACTCTCGGTCATCAGCGCGTAGGAGTTCACGCTGTTGGCAACTCGCTTGCTGATGAAGCAGCGAAATTAGCAGTATCTACATACTTAGTTGCAGCGGTTACTAGGTCACAAACCAAGATTGATAGCGACATCTTGGCAGCAGTTTCTGCCTCTGAGAAGGGAAGTAAGCATCCTGCGGGATTCCCTTCGAAGTACAAATACCACTTAAGTCCCGAGAAGGTTCCTTTTGTGACAATTCCTGACGTTGGGGAACGGCTGATTCCCAACTCGGATCGCAGAGCAGACTTGATTACAGCGGCACATGAAGGTGTGGCGTCTGCGCATGCGGGCGTCTCGGCCACTGTAACTCAATTACAACAACGTTTCTGGTGGCGGGGACTGTACAAACAGACGCGTGATTATGTCCTTCTTTGTGACATATGCCAGCAGATTAAACCTTCAACTGCTACGCGTCCGCCACAGACTCAGTTGTACATTTCTAATAAACCACTAGGTTGTGTTTATTTGGATCACTGCGGTCCTTTTTCATCTGATACTGCGTATAAGTACATCTTAGTAGCAGTTGACTCATGCACACGCTTTGTGTGGGTATGGCCACATCGCAGCGCTGATTCACGGACTGTCATTAGAGATTTGCGTATCTTTATAGGGATTTTTGCCTGTGGTACCTTCCATTCGGATCAGGGTCCGGCTTTCGCCTCTAAGGCGTATAAGGATGCCATGACTTCGTTGGGGGTCCAAGTCAAGTTTTCGTCTCCCTACAGACCTGAGGGTAACGGTGTAGTTGAGCGAATGAACCGTGATTTAAAGCAATCTTTGACAGCCCGAGTTATAGGCACTGGCAGAAACTGGCTGGCTCACCTCTATGGCGTGCAGCGTGCTCTTAATAATCTCCCTAGAAGGTCTCTGGGTGGGCGGACCCCATACGAAATGCTCTTTGGCATCAAGATGTACGTCCCTGACCTTGACGGTCTAGACTAGGTGGTTCGCGCCACTTCCTTTGACGCAGATGAACATTGCAATGTTTTACAGGATCTACAAAAGACCAGAGACAGTCTTGCAAAGGAACATTTGCCCTCCACGTCGGATGATGCGTTGCAGATCCCGGTAGTTGGCTGGCTACCCCAAGTTGGAGAACTGGTTCGGGAGAAGATCGATAACAAGAAAGAATTTGGTCCTTCCTATCGAGCTCCGGTTCCAGTCCTTGGAGTGAAAGGCACAAGAACTGTCATTTTACCACCACTTCCTGGACGTAAGGAAAACAGGTTTATTTCAATTGACAATGTCAAGATACACAGAGTGGCCGATTCTTCTTAGCATGACACCGGCTGTTTCCTGTCCTTCCATTGTGAGGAATTCAGTTATGCCCACTGCTTCTAATATTGAACCTGAAGTGGCCATCGAATTACCTGCTGTTTCCAGTCCGTTATTAAATAATTTACCCGGAACTAACATTGATGAGATAGACTATACCTACCCCACTGATTTGTCCATGCCTGACCTGCAAGCTCGTTTAGCCACGGAATCCAGATTTTCATTTGACTCTGCTTCCCTTGCCTCGAAGAAACCCTCTCGAATTGCAGTTTATGCTAGCCTGTGTAAAAAACATTTTTTGATACCCCCTTGGACTTACATTTGGCTGGTCCTTTTTTCAGTATACCTTTTTATGTCAATTGGTTTTGTGTTTTATTTTTTTTCGAATTATGAATGGACACTATGTCGAGGAGAGAACTTGCATTACTCATTTAAATGGAACTTTGGCCCCACTTTCCTCTTCACATTCTACACACAGATTAAAAAGAGACTTGACTTTGGTTAACATCACGGCATGGCCTGTCCTTGATAGAATCGTGTGGGATGCAGTTCGGTTTCAGATTCATGGCCCGACGGAAGTCGTTAATGTCCCTAATGTACTTAGAGTGAATATGGGGGATGTGGTGAAACAAAACATTCGTTCTGATGACTGGGATGTCAAAGCTGTAGAAAGTTTATTTTCTGATTTGCAATACTATGCTGCATTTGATGCTGAGGATTTATATTTAGAATCTGCTAATTATGGTGAATTATTCTGTTACCAACATTATGGCAATCACTTCTTACACAAAACATCATCCAGAAGGGATGCTGTTAACTTTACTCAGTGGGAACATTGCCCAGCGCCTCATCAGGGGAGTTCTGAAACATTTCTGAGAAAGTATACTTACTTCACTGACTTTAATCAGTCCAATCCCGAGTCCTTTTATTTTAAGTTTCGAGAAATGCCATTGTCCAAGGTTAGACTTACCGATACTAAATTGTTGTATTCCAAGTCCTTCCTTGATCAATTAGTTACTGGAGGCTATGAGTTATGGAAGGATACAATAGACCTTAAATCAGTTTGGGGTTCAAAGGCCTGGCAGGTACAAGGCACTGAGGCTTTGCACCGTGCATGTCTCATCCCGAATCATATGCTGTTTCTGAATGAAACAATTTCCCAGACCACATGCTTTGGATTGGCTACTTCTAAAAAGTTAAACGCTCCTTCTTTCCCGGAGTTAGAGGAATATGATGGTTGGAGTAATTTTACTCAGTTATCCATTAGAGAATTACAGACTCTACTTCTTAATTCCTCCTTTAACATTTCCAGTGTGAATCCTAAGGGTTGGCTGCTTTGGCACCGTAGTGCTGATTCTTGCCAACATAGATTTTTGAATTTAACTGACAGTTTTAAAACTGTTAGATCTGATCCCCGTTTTGACTTAGGTCATACTGTCACATCGTATTCTGTAGGCAAATTGTGTCAAAACTGGCTGAAACATTCAACTTTACCTGCGGTTAAGAATCACCTTTCTAAACTAAATGCAGACGTGGACTTGAATGATTTCATTAAAGGCCCGGCTAGTGGCAGGTCGAAAAGGTGGTTATATGGGGTTTACAATGAAATTTGGAAGCTATCACAGATTGAGGCTGCTACACGCCTTAGGGCCATTGATCAAGCAAATCTTGAGAAAGTGCTTGCAGTTGTTGACAATAGCATTAATGTGCTTTCCTCTAGAATTTACACATTGGATAATATTGTGTCGGCAGTCGTCGATATTATACATGATGAAGTGTCAGTATTATACCATGGTCAAAATCAATTACGATCAATCATGCAGTTTGCATGGACCCTTCAAACACTGAAAATGGGTAAAGTTCCCTGGGGGTACATGAACGTTTCTTCTTTATTTGCACTGTTTAATTTGACTGACAAACAACGCTTACTTTCAATGCGTGATGCTTCCTTTTCTATGTTACATATTGAAAGGTTAGAATCTTTACCTTTTTCCGTGGCTGAAGCCACTGCTGCAACGTGGCTTATCCACGGTTTAATAACGCTGCCTTTTGCTTTATATAAGTTTTCAAATTGCATGAAATATGTACCCATAGGTCATTATGAACCTTTAGGTAGCGGTTTCCTTCATGAGGTCTGGTCACTCCCATACACATACAGATGTTTTAAGGATGACCAGGAAGTTTATCTGACAGGGGAGGAGTGCACTGAGACGCCTGATCATTCTTTATTGTGTAGACATATACAGTTACACGGTTCATGCAACAAGGACCGACCCAATATGGCTTGCGTTTTACAGGGCACGCCAGTTCCTGCTATCATCCCCACGTTTAAATTATTAGAGAATGGTAGTTATTTAATGCTCAATAATGAGGACTGTTGTGGGTTAATTAAAGGTATTCCTTTCATAGTAACAGTAAGTGAGCGGGTTTTTTGCTGCAGAAATGTGCTTTATCCTCCCACACGTGAACATAAGGAGTCTTCCATCTGGCCACAGATACCGACCTTGGGAGCAGAATTCAGCGGCATGGCAAGAATAAGGGCTCTTTTGTCCCAGAAAGAGGTGGCCTTGAGCTCGGCCCGTGAAACTTTCGTGCTTCACATTGCAAACACCCGTACAGAGGTTCAGGCTCTTTTGAATACTGATTTGCCTTTGCATTTCGGAGCGATGGTTCGAACTATCTTTAACGCATCCTCCACGAAAGGCCTTGCACATTTTTTTAAAGTTGTTAGCAGTGGTCTCGTGACTTCCTTTGAAAAGATTTTTGGAGTCATCCCTGCTTTCTTCCATTCTATTTTTTCATCCTTGTTTGGAGGGTTCCCGTTTTTACTTGCATTAGCAGCTGGCGCGCTAGTGGTTTTTTGTCTCTTCAAATATGGATGTCCATACTGTGCAAGACCCCGCGCAACAGCTACTGACGCGGTTTCGCAACCGCATGCTTGAATATTATGGCACACTGCCGTTGGCGACATTGAGCACGGCATATGGATTATCTTTTCGATTCTCCTACTTCACCTGTGTCCAGCCTGTATTTCACTGCCTGACCTGTGATTTCCAGTGGGCCATTGATTTGTGTCTCTGCGGACCGGTTTCTCCTGACGTCGATTTTAATCAACTGATGAGTCCTATCATTGCTCACGAGTTGGTTTGTTCTGACGAGAGGATTATGGCCTTAGCAGTGGCGCATGGACTAATTGGTCCCTGGGATGTGTTGTCGGCAGCACGGAAATTCTTGGAACTGAGTTTTCTTGAAAACCCACCGAGCTGTCCTCTGATGGTTATAGAGGATCCGGTGCTGGAGGAACACGTATGTTCCTTTCATCTTTTAAATTGGATGGCTGAACTGTTTTCGGATGAGGACAGTGACTTCATATTGGAGGCTGTTGCTGCTTATTTTTCATATACAGTTTTGTCATAGACACTGCTTCGAATTGACTTGCTGATTTATAGCATTTCGTTGACTTATTTGTCATGAATTTTTAATTTTTCTTGCCTATTGGCTTGAGCCACATTATATTTTTGGGCTATTTTTTAGCATTACCTTTTTGATCTTTAGTTTCAATTCATGCTCGTTTACTGTTGAGTTCTGCTCTCATGAGATGGCACTTCTGTTATCATATTTAGTCCGTTCTCGGATCATGGGGGGGTGTCATATAGCTCCTGTATATCCTTATATCGTGTTAAGTTAGCATAGGTACATTTGAGGTTTAAACGCCATTTTTCTTTCTTGCAACTTCTGCACACGACACTTAATTGTTGACTTAGCTTTCAACCTAGTAGTTTGCCGTGGTGTATGTGAGAATAATATGTTATTGCTCTGATATCAGCTTTGCTTAATAAACTATGTCTGCACGAAGAGTGCTGAAGTTTCAGGAACAACACGATATGGAATTGTTATGAGGTCTGATCTCCACGCCTTCATAGTCATAACACAAGTGCAGCCTTTGCCAACTCTGGCTTCAGGCGGGATTGATATTGCTTTGCACGAGGCACATAGAACACACTTGATGCGATGCACATGCAGAGAGAGCTGGTGTATGCTGATGTGATTCCTTCATGCTAGGACACTAAGGTATGGGCCCGCCCTGAAACAACCCAAAGAGACCTTCTTAGCTAATAATATAATATATGTGTTAGGGAGGGTGAGATATAAGTGTTGTTAACTCTTATTCATTACAGTATGTTAACATGCTGTCACCATTCGCTTTTTATGTCTTAGTAACTATGCTGATAATTTTGCTACTGATGATAAGTATACTTGTATTATCTAAGATACTGCGCCTGAGAAGACGGCATTAGTAAATAAACATTTCAAATGCACATGTGTCTTCTTTACTCCATGTTCTGGTTTGTAATGATAATATAACGAAAGAGTGTTCATGAGTCCCACGTACCCTGAGGTACTGTAAGTTCATGTTCTGGTTTGTCTAAACATTGGGAGTTTGATATGTCCAATGAGACACTGTAGCTAGCTCGGTAAGGGGTGAGTTGGTTGCTAAGGTGAGTTTTGGGACACCCTAATTTGCCGAGGTTCCACTCCTCTGTGCACAGTTCTGTGTGAGAACAGAAACCCTGCGACATGTTAAAATTCATATTTGCATCCGTTTCTTTGAATATTTGATTTGGAGGTGTAAGCTTAATATGAGTGAGTGATACACCACTTTAGTTAATCAATACGTTAAAAATGATTGATTTTTACTGCAAAGTCGTTATTAAAAGAGACAGATAATGACCTCTGGAGCGACACTATGACTGTCCAGTTTCAATGTTTTAGGACTTTCTTGCAGCTGATTAAAAATGTTGTTAAATGGCAACTAAGGTGCGGGTCATTTGCGTCAAGGCATTTTAATGTAGCAGTTCTGCAGGAGCGGATTCCTTTTTCATCGGACTGTCTCCTCCACAGTTTATGGTGTTGCGGACCTAAGGCTGAGCAGATACATATTAGATGAACAAAGTCCTGTGTGGATGATTCCCAAAGAGTACATGATTTTGGGCTCCAATACTTCCAGCGAGACATTGTCTGCATTGGAGGGCAACTTCCCTAAATGCAGCTCTAAAAACGTAGGGGCTCATTGTGATGGCGGGAGGACATCAGTCCGCCCACCATCATAACAGGGATACGACCAGACATACAGCGGTCCCACCAGCCCAATTAGGATGTGCCCGCCATACTAGCAGGCGGATCCTGCCCTTTTACCAATTGCGGACGGTGCTGCTGGCTGCAGCACCTTTCGCAATGGTAAAAGGGCATGCACAGCATTTCCCTGCACCACGTGGCAGGCACTATGCGGTGCCTGCCACCTGGTGCAGGGAACTGCAGGTGGGTACCCAGGGTACCCCCCAAGTGCACCCCCACCCCTTCCCCCCGGCCTTGCAACAGGCCCCCAAAGCCAATCCCCGCCTAGCCTTTCCATGGTGGCATCGCCGCAATAGAAAGGCCTTGAAAACACCCACATCATAATATGAATGACGGTGTGGATGTTTTTGTTGTAGCGCAAACTCTAGTCAGACCGGGGCCGGTGAGGAGTCGCTTGGCAAGGAAAATACCCTTTTGTACACTTGTGTCTGGAGGCTGTCCAGGATCGCGGCGGCATTTCCATGTTGGATTACACTTCCATAGGCTACAGTTGGTAGGAGTTTGGCTTTGATGACTGCTAGTAGTGGGGTGAACAGTGGGCCTTTTAGGGTTTGTGATAAACTACAGAGTGCAAATATTAGGGCGTTTCCCTTTTTTGGTGTGGCCTCATTCTGCTTTTGAAAAGGTAACCTTCTGTCCAGATTTATCCCAAGGTATTTATAACTGCTCACCACTTCCAACATCGCTTTGTTAATTGTGAACATCGTTTATTTATGGAGACAGTGACTTATGATCATGACTTTTATTTTTATGGTGTTTATTTCCATCAGGTTTGGTTTAGCAAAGCTACCTAGCTCATTAATTGCTCTTTGCAAGCAGATTCTTGTGTAGCTTAAATGCACTATGTCATCCGCATAGGACTGGTGTGTTAATGACAGTGTACCCAAACGTGGAGGATGTGAGTTGTTCTCATCCAGCCTTGGTGATAGGTCGGCCATAAATAGGTTGAACAGGTATGAGGCCAAGATGCAGCCTCGCTTTAGTCCCTCACTTGTGTAGATCTTCCTAGTGAGCTTCTTACCATCAGCTATGTTTACCCGCATCCAAGTGTCAATATATAGATCCATTATTGATTTAAGTATTGATTCTGGTAGACCCTGCTGCTTCAGTTTACACCATAAAATGCGTGTAGTGACTCGGTCGAAAGTCAGCTTGAAATCCACAAAGCATAGATGTAATTTCTGTTGCTGCCGTAGGCTTTTGTCTGCAATTAGGCGTAACGCTATAGCATTAGTGATTGTACCTGTGCCCCGGTATAAGCCAGGATGATTGATGGGGATTATTTGGTTAGCGTCGGACCAGCTTATTAAGTCGGCTAAAATCAAGAAGGCATAATATTTAGCCATAACGTCTACTAACGCAATCAGTCTGTAATTGGCTGGGTCTGTGCGCTCCCCCCCTTTAAATACTGGATTCATTATTTATTTATTTTATTTTATTTATTTTGAAAGTTTTATATAGCGCGACCAAGATCTTTGCAGATATCAGAGCGCTTTACAGAGAAAAGGGGTAATAGAAGAGGAGTGCTTAACATGCTTTTGGGCATAGCATAATAGTAGGTAATAATTGAGGTAGGGTAGGTACAAGGTGCATAGTCAAGCAGTAAACTCAAAAATACAGAGAGTACAAAAGGGGGAGCATAGACAATCAGGTAAGTCAATAATACAAGTAAAACAAATAAGCAAAGGGATCAAACAGGTAGTACAGATCGGTGCAGAGTCTTAAAAGATCCAGAATAATAGATCATGTGTATTTAGCCA
Organism: Lissotriton helveticus; assembly: GCF_964261635.1. NCBI lineage: Eukaryota > Metazoa > Chordata > Amphibia > Caudata > Salamandridae > Lissotriton > Lissotriton helveticus. The sequence goes on from NC_136063.1 coordinate 227,943,606, forward strand.
TGAGGATAGCTTTTACTTCTTTCTTAAAGAGTTTGTTGGAGGAGATGAGCCTGGTTTCAGGAGGGAGTGAGTTCCAGATCCTGGGTGCCATTCCTGAGAAGGAGCGTTTATAAGTTTTTTCCTTCCGGAATCTTCGAGGCTTCAGCAGAAGATTGTTTGTGCTTCTAGTGGTTCTAGAGCCGCCAGAAATTGTCAGCTTCTGAGTGAGGTAGCCGGGTGAGTTCAGGTGTACAGCCTTGTGTGTCATGCAGGCGATTTTCAGCTGTATTCTGGCTTCAAAAGGCAGCCAGTTCAGGGATTTAAAGTCAGGGGAAATATGCGAGTGCTTTTTTGAACAAGTGATGAGTCTCGCTGCAGCGTTTAGAGAAGCTCTTAGGGGAGCAGTTGTAGTTAGAGGGAGTCCGCAGAGGGCGATGTTGCCGTATTCTATGCGGGGGATGACTAGGGATTGTACTGCAAATTGGAAGTCTTTGGCTGGGAGGAAGGGTTTAAGTTTCCTCAAGGTGTTGATTTAGAAGTTCGCTCCTTTGGTTGCCTTGCTGATATGCTGCTGCATGTTGAGATTGGCGTCAAGGGTTATGCCTAAAGATTTTGCTGAGTCTACGATGGTGGGTTGAACATTGAGTGCAGTTAGGTGCTTAAGCCAAGTTTGAGTGGTAGAGATTTTTGCGGGAGGTGAGATCAGGAGGAATTCAGTCTTCAGCGCATTGAGTTTGAGGTGATTATCGGCAAGCCAGGATTGGGTGTTTCTGATCGTTGAGTTCAGGAGCGTAATGTCATTGGGGGATTGTAATTTGAGATATAGCTGGGTGTCGTCAGTGTACATGTGAAAGTGTACATTGGATGCTTGTAACAAGGTGGTGAGAGGTTCCATAACTAGGTTGAACAATGTTGGGGTAAGGGAGGATCCTTGGGGGACGCCTAACGATACAGGTACTGGAGAGGACATCAGGTTGTTGATCTTGAATCTCTGAGACCGGTTGTGTAGAAAGGAGGTGAACCACTTGAGAACAGTCCCAGATAGGCCCATTCTTGTGTTTAACAGTTCGAGTAGGTTCTCATGTTTAAAGGTGTCGAATGCTGAAGAGAGATCAAGAAGAATGAGGAGGCAGGTATCGTTTTGATCTAAGATTTGGAGGGCATCGTCAATTATGTGAGTCATAGCAGTTTCGGTGCTGTGCCCTGCTCAGAAGCCTGATTGATGAGGGTTGAGGAGATCAAACTGATCTATGTGTTTAGTCAGTTGTAGTTGTACGCATTTTTCCAACAGTTTGGCGAGAGTGGGAATATTGGTAATAGGACGGTAATTGTTTAGATCAGTGGGGTCTGCTGTTGGTTTCTTTAGTAAGGGTGTGACTTGTCCAATTTTGAGGGAGTTAGGGATGGTTCCTTGTTGAAGTGAGCTGTTAATAATTTTGGTCCAGAGTGGGAGGAGCAAAGGGGTAAAGTCTTTTACAGCGTTAGCAGGAAGGGGGTCAGTGAGGTGATTGGATGGTTTCAGGGTGCTGAGCAGTCTGCCAATTTCTTCTTCAGAGTAGGTGCCAAAGGATGACCATGTAGCATTGTTCTTTGGTTCAGTGGATGCTATGTGGAGGGGTTTGGAGTAGAGGTTTGCGTCATTGAGGAGATTGTTCCTTATGTCGTCAGTTTTTTGGTTAAAGAAAGCAGAGAAGTCTTCACAGGAATGTGTATCGCCCATAGTGCTGAGTGATTGGGGTTGTTCCTTGGATTTTGTTCTGATTAGCTCAAACAGTTTTCTCGGACGGTTTTTAGCTTGGTCGAGCTGGAGGCTGAAGAAATCTGTTTTTGAGCGTTTTATTTTCCTGAAGTAGGCATTTCTCTTTTTCTTCAGAGTTTTTAGGTGCAGTGCAGAGGGAGCTGATCTCCAGGTGCGCTCTGCCATTCGCATGGCCCGTCTATCTTCATTGAGACTCCCGTCGTACCATGGGTTGGAGATCTTGGTGGAGACTCTTTTCAATTGCATGGGCGCAGCCTCATTGATTATTGAGGTCATAGCATTGAGATAGTGTTTAGTCAAGACTTGAACGTCCGTAGCGCCGGTAGGAGGAAGTAGGAGATTGCAGCTGTTAGGGGGTAATGAGTTTGGGTTGAGTTTCTTCAGGTCTCTTTTCCAAACTTTGGGCTTGGAGGATTGAACTGGGTTAAGTTTAACTTTTTCATTGATGAAGAATGTGACAATATGATGATCTGACCAGTCACAGGGTTGAATTGACTCAAGTTGAATAGAGTCCTCTTTGGAGATGATAAGGTCGAGGATAGAGCCTTTGTCATGGGTCGGACTATTGCATATTTGGGTGAGATCAAGAGCGTTGAGGAAGTTTTTGAGGCTATTTACCACTGTGTCACTGCTATCATTCCAATGGAGATTGTAGTCGCCAAGGAAAATTTGAGTGTTTTGCCGTCCTGAGTTGGTTGTAATTGTGTCCATGAGTTGTTGGGAGAAGGTGAGATTGTCCCCAGGTGGGTGGTAAATGATGTGTAGAGAGCATACAGGTTTGCTTTCGCTGGTGACATCAAGGCAGAAGTATTCACAGGAGGTAAGAGAGGGGGCGGTGACTTTATTAACTGATAGGTTGCTTCGGTAAATACATGCGATTACACCGCCTGTCTTGATGGACCTGTCAAGTTTACTGATGCAGTAGTTGGGGGGGACTAGGATATCCATGATGGGTGTAGAAGATTCAGTTAACCATGTTTCAGTCAGAATGGCTAGGTCAAGTTCCAGAGTGATGATGAGATCAGCGACCTCCGCGGAGTGTCTTTGGGCCGATCTGCAGTTGAGAAGTATGCATTTGAGTCTGGGGGTGCAGAGGGTGGAGGAGGGTTCTAGGGTGATGGGTACATTTGTGAGGTTGTTGGGGACGGAGCCTGGTTGGGATGGGCAGGTGTGTGGTGGCTAAGTGATTTTGGGGAACCGGGACGTATGTGTGGAGGAGGGTGTGTATGTTGTGGTCTGAAAGCGTGTTGGTGATGCGTCGGGGGCAATTGGTGGTATTGCGAGAGGGGATAGAGGTCCAGTGTGGGGAGTGTTGTGTGGTAGGGTGATTAGGCTGTGAGGGGGATATGTTATTAGGTGGAGAGGTGGTGGTGGGAAGGGGGTGTCTGGGGTGTGTGAGGAGTAATTCTTTGACGGTGTGGAGTTCTTCTTTCACTTGGAGGAGGGTAGACATAATCATGTCCAGCGTGGGGTTGGGTACGGAGTTGGGGAAGGGCAATGGAGGTGAACAGGTGTATAGGTTACTGGAGTAGGGGGGGAGTGGAGGTGGGGTGGGGGTGTTAGTGAGGGGGTTGGAGGTGTTTGTGAGAGGGTTGGTGTTCAGGTGGGTAGGGACGTTGTGGGGGAGGGGAGAGAGGGTATTAGTGTGGGTGTTGGCATTATTGGGCAGGGACTCAGTGATAGTAGGGGAAGGGCAAATGGGGGAGGTGTGGAGGCTGGGTGTTATGGGAGTGAAGGTGGGATAGTGGGGACTAAGGGTGGGGGGTGAGAGGTTGAGGGAGGAGTGATGGCTAGGCGTGGCGGGGGTGCAAAATGTGGGGGGGAGGTGGGATGGGAGAGAGTCATGTTGTGTGGGGTGCAGTTAAGGGAGGAGGGGTGTTCTGAGAAGCTAGTCGGAGGTGTGAGGGGTGGGTTATGAGGGGGTGGGGTAGAGGGGGTGGGGGTGTGGGGGTTGATAGAGGAGGTGGGATCGGCATCTGAGGTTGACGAGTGTGAAGTGTCTGTAGCCGGAGGGTGATAGGGTAGAGTACTGAGGGGAGGGAGGAGGTGCGTGTTAGTGTTAGGAGGTGCTGTGGAGTCAAGGTCGTTGGGATTGGAGGCCGGAAGGTGTGGGATCTGAGAGTTGGAGATGTATTCTTTGAAAGTGGGGAACAGGCTGTCAAATAGGTCAAGGTTTCTGTCTGTGGATTGAATTAAGATGGTGCCGTTGTTGTAGATGGTGATGGTTGCTCTAGCTGGGTAGAGTTGGGATGGTGTGGTTGAAAGTGTTACGCCAACCACACCATCACGTTATTGAGCCTCTCCAGCTTTCCGGGATACAACTTGTTACGTCTACCAGGCAAAACAGACAATACATCCTAGTTGCCCAAAAATTAGGATCTTGCTTATAGATTGCTTAGGGTATACCATTTGGGCCCAGGGCCACGTCGAGCCTACTCTTTACTATAACCTTGGAGATTTCTTCTTCGGTATAGGGTGAGAATGGTTGATGTGTTGCCCCATCACATTTTGTGTTTATTCTTGTTATTTTGGCAGTTTTCAAAAACATATCAACCCTATAAATCTTCTTTTTCGAGACCACTAACACTATTTGGTCTGCTCTTGAGATGTTTTGGTGCAAAATCGTGTTTTGGTCCTCCGCTACTGGGGGGATTGATAATTCGGGGGAGTTTGTCCCATCCTTGACTGATATTGAGAATGTGGCTATTAGGTGTTTTATCCAGGCAGGTTCTGTAACACAGGTCACATTTATGGGTTTCGACGTTCTAGACAAGGAGTTCACTTGGTCCCAGAAAGCTCTAGTGTTTGCCCGCTTTGCATTGTGTAGAAGTTTTGTCCAAAAGTTACCGCGTTGTGTACTTTTATCGTCCCAGATTTGGTTTTTGTACTGCTTCTTCAGTTGTCATACTTGCTCTCATGTGGTAGTTGATACCGGGCAGACCTAATAGCTCTTCTTAATTTTTTTCCTTAGACTTCCGTCTATTTGGCTTAGGAATCTGCTATGGTTTATCCTCTTGCTACTTTGCATATTTGTCAGTGTCACTGACTAAGAAAGGTTTGCTAGGAACGTGATCCATGTGTCAACTGTAAAGCTTTTTTGTGACTCAAGGGTCACCATCAGGTCTTTCGATCTCATAGCTATGTGAGGTAGTGTGTTATTTGTCCATCGCATTCGCTTCAGATTTATTGTTGATGTGGACCCCACCACCATCGGGGTCTCTATGTGTCTTAGAAATGTCGTTAATTCTAAATGTTGACACAAATGTTTGCTCTTGGTGATGTAAATGATCAAAAACCTTTTTGTGTGCGTTAAAAGTGGAAGAGTTACTATTGTATAGTCTATGACTGAGCTGGAATGAGGGCCATGATATGTTCAGGTCGGTGGTCTGTCCAGTGTTATTCTACAGTTTAGTACGCGCATCCCCAGATGTTCAAGATCGGTTACTAATTGTTGTCCTACAGAATTGCATTTGAACAGCCCAGTTTGCATTTGCTGCAGTCATGTGGTCGTCTTCTTCAGGTGTTTATAGTAGATTTGAGTTAAAGTCCCAAGTTAGGAGTATTTCCCAGGTTGATTGTTCTAACCGGAGTTCTGCAATGGTGGCAATACGTTTTTTAAATAGTTATTTTAAAATTTTTTGTTTTGGGTGTGAATAAAAATAATACAAATAATGGTGCTTACCGCTTGCTGAGATCCCAACTCCATTTTTATTATTTGCATATCTGATGTGGTATTTGGCAACTGGACAGAAGAAACGTTTAGTGCTGTATCTATGTAAACAGCAAGGTTGCCCTTAGGTCTGCCATACTGCTGCATTTGTGTGGCATTTACATAATGAAGGATACACCTGGGACCCTCTACTCGAGCTGTTATCAATGTTTCTTGGAGGGCAACAATTTCGAAATATCCCAGCTGTTGGGGGACTCATTATCCTGCAGGAATCTCTTTGTGCCTGCTATATTTCACTACAAGATTTTAAATGGGAGGATCTCTGGTATAGTTTGCGTCATTGTGTTATTCTCTTTGACGGTCTTGTCTTCGGGGTCCGAGATATGTTGTATTTTGTAATCGCTGACTTTTTCCCTCATTGCCTTTTGCTCCTCATTGTACAGAGAAAACTGGTCTTGTGTTTGGATTATTGCTTATGGGGTTATTTCATGATAGGAGGAGTAGGGGGTAACGTTGTTACACAGGAATAGAAAGAGATATACCTCATTCTTTGAAGTTCGAGGCCACTTTTAAGATTGCTATGACATTTCCTCCATCTTCCAAATTGCGAGGTTTTTTCTATTCCATTATTGTTTGCCTGGCCGATGAACTCTTTTGCCAACTAGTCTGTAGATGATAAATGTTTTCAGGTTGGTATAGCTGCCCTAAGGCACAATATGTTCCCTCTATTCAAATAATCTTGAGGACCTTGTGAAGAGTAATATGGTGTTAAAAGGATCACATTGGTTGAGTTTAGTTTATGCTTATATTTTGTGAATGGATTATTGACACTGGTCTAGAGCTTTGATTTCTTAACTTCTCTTCCGAGTCATTGCAGCTCACTTTTTCGCGTTGCGAGTTTATTTTTTTCAATACCTCGTCACTTGGCTCACTGTCAGGTTGCTGTCCTCTCTGTGAGATCACTTCCCTGTCTCCTCTGTAGCGATTTTTGCCTCGGCATGAGTCAGTAGAACAGGACCTAGATTTAAATGGGGGCGGTCATTTTCTCTTGTGCTGATGGTCATTATCAGCTAGGAGGTTGTAGTTCCTTTGATATATTTTGTTTTATTTATGTTGCCCACGGGGCACACTACTCTACTCGCTCTAGACTTATTTTCTTCTATTTGAGTTATGTTTAACAAAAGACCGCTACTCTCAGAATTTAGATTTGCCGTGGCTGAGCTGTTTGGCCCTGGTGATTCACTTAATAATGAGTCTAACAACTCAGATGACCGCGAATAATCTTTGCAGTGTCCTTCCCCTTCCTCTTTGAGATCTTGATTCTGCCCAGTGGTTGCTAGTGAGCGGACTTTGTCATCCTTGAAATTGAAGATTGGGTAAGTGTCATTTACCAGTAGTTTTAGTACTTTGTTGATTTGGGGGCCCTTTCTGGCTTTCCTGGTGTGTTTCTTTTGTCTTTTCGTTAGAGTGGGAGGGGCGTGTTAGCCCTGGATGTCGATTGTTTCACCATTTGAGTTTGAAAGGCATCATTCTCAGTAGCTGGTAGTAAGGACAATGTTTATATGGTGGTTATCTTGTCACTTTTTTCTGCATCATTGGTCTTTTTTGTAGTTGCTGAGAGGATATTCTGTTCGGTGTTTGACAGGGTGGGATAGTTGTGGAATACTTTCCCCACTCAGTGCCTCTTTCCTGGCTGCACTATGTGATACTGTAACATGGACTGACTGTTTGCACTCCCGAAGGATACTTGTTGATATAGCTGGAAGTTCATTTAGTTTTCCTGGATTGGGCAGCAGGCACAATTGAGTGCTTGTACCGGTGTAGGTGTTTTGTTTTTATTTGTAGATAGTTGGCCCAACATTGAGACGAATTTGGAATTTATACCAGAGATGTTATCTGCTAGGACATTCATTTGATTGATTTGGATGTTGAGTTTATCCGACTGCATATTAAGGGCACCCATTGAAGTTTGCAGCACTTTTACTAAAGAAGTGTGCGGATGTGAAAGGACTTCCAGTTGTTTTTCGGATTCTTGGTTCCTCTCCATTAGGTGTTTAGTAGTATTGAGATACACCTGCTCGTTCCAATCCGTTGTGCAGACAAATGGGTTGTACATTCTATTTTTGTCTGTTGTGTTTTCCGTGTAAGACAGCTGATCTCTGGTGGCTTTGTTTTTATTATTGACATTATTAGGCTAAATAAAAGGCCTCATAACCTAACTACTGAGATGAACTTGATATATCTAACATTGTTTGCTGTTGGTCTATAAGTCGCGGAGTCATCTTGTTCCTTGATTGAACCTCTCTTAGACGCTTATCAGTTTGACCCATTTCTTGTACTGAGTTGGTGTATTTTGCCGTTGAGGGTGGGGCCTTACTAACTTAATCTGGTTTCTTCTCTTGATTAGTAAACACAATGTTTATTTTTGTGGTATTGTTGTTTATTGAGTTTGTTGGTACAACTTTTGCCTGTTCCGGCAAACTCAATATTTCTACAGTAGTTTGTTGCACTTCCGGACGGGGCGATGGTGAATTACAAAGTTGTGCAGAGGGTTTAGAGGTTGTATTTCTTGCCTGTAGTTGGTTCTTATTGTTCAGTATTGAAGTCACTGAAATCGACTGTATTATAAGTGTCCTCCATGGGATATGGGATGCGCTTCTGTGCTCGGGTGAACTTGCTCTTGCGTGGTTTTCATCTTGTTACTCCGGATGTTTGGTTTTATAACCTCTTATTCCACGTCTGCTATCACTCGGATAGCATCCATGCTGGTGCTACTTGTTGAGGCTGCATCCTTGAGGTGCACTTCAGTGCTCGATGAACTTGAGCTTGAATCATTTGCACCTTGTTGCTCCAGCAGTTCGGTTTTGTAACCTTCTATTCGATGTCTACTTTCACTTGGAGGGCTTCTTTAACCCGCTACTGTTAGGAGCTGTGTTCATTGTTGTTACTGTTGCCTTGTGTAATTCTTTGTCTTTCTTGTCGTTGTTCTGCATAGAGGCTAGTTTATGCGGTGTCAGAGGTTTAAGGATCTTGAGTCATGTTGTCATTTACTAATCATTGTGTGTATTTGCAATCCTCTGTGTTAAGCCTAAGGGTGCTCGACCACGCTACCGCTAACAGAGCGCTTTGGGATTGCATAGCAAGGCCCTGTCCAATTTTAAGGGAACCACTGGACTCTATGAACGGTATATCAAGTTATTGATATATCACATAAAGAGATAGCTTTCGACAGGCAGTCTGCCATTTCTACTAATTTTGGCATAGGCGGGCCATTTCAAAGTTGTTTAAATCAGAGTGATTAGTGTCTGTGCCCAAAGGCGTGTCAAAGGCCTGTTCATGCTAATGGTCACCTGCTGGTTCTTGGTAGATATGCATATTATGCTATGAACATACAATGTTGTTGTCAGTGTAACTTAGATCCACTCATTATCAAAGCATTGAAACAGAAAAGAAGTCTGTAAAATGCAAGCAGAAGCAATAGCCACATGTTTCCATCATATATAGTATTTGTTAAATGCTACCGCTGTGGCAGAAAATTACCATTTAATGTGCGACGTGATTAAGGGCCCGCCTGTTATGTTAACATCCAGGGCCAGATTTAACAATTTCTCACGCATTTCAAATGCAGCGCGGCGTGAGGAGAGAGTAGGAAGGAGCCAAATTTACAGAAATATGGCACTCTCCTTCCCGCTTCCTAGCACTGGTGCTGAAATTAGCTGATGTGCGCAACAGAGACACCTATGTGTCATAGTGCCATAGAAACCATTCAAGTACAAAATACTATACGTAGACTAATTGAAACATTTCTCCACGTCGTATGTGTGCTGTATAGAGCTGGAAAGTTGGAAAATAAAGGAGAAAACAGTAATTTATCCATCATAGCGCCTGGTTGAAGGGTGTGCTATTTTCCTATGCTAAACCCTGCCTACTTTATTTAGTAAATTTGATTTTAGCATCACAAAACTTGGATGGTTCCATGGGAATGCCCATGCCCCACCCATGGTATGCCCCCTTGGTGCTGAATAGTGCCACTTCTCGTTACTTTCATGTCATTTTCAGTGATAAACAAGTCGGGCAAAAATAATTTGTGCTGATTTGTGTCACTTTTGGGACACAAACATGACGTAAAATATTAGTAAATTGCCCCTTTGTGTCTAACCAAGACCAGACTGAAAGAACTGGGCCTGTTTTAACAAACTTAGAGTGACAGTAAGACCCTAGAGGTTGAACTGCTGGTAAACAAAGTGGCAGAGGCAGTGGCCTCTCCCCACCTAGTGGAGGACCATCCACCCTAAGGAGAGATCACAGGCTGCTTGTGGAGACAGCTCTCTTTATAGCACAGAAGAGTTGCCAACCAGCTGCCATTTGTAAAGCACTCATTGTGCAAGCCTTTTGTATCGAGAAACAAAACTGCCAATATCAGGAGTTTGTTTTCCCCATAAAAAATGAAACGGCTCATTATACAGAGAACTTTCTGTCTAGGTGTCAATCAATCCTACATTTTCCCATCCATGTCCACCAAGGGAAAATGAGTGATGGTCACCCTGCCCTTCATATGGCGTAAAAACTGTCATTGTGACCAGATAGCCCTTTTGCAGACAAGCTACAGATCAGATGTTTATAATGGTGGAGCCTATGGAGGGTGCGCTGCTTAAACACAGTGTTTCACTCAACTCTAAATAGGGTTGGATGAGAAACACAGGTTTGGTGAATCCACTAGTTTGGTGGAGTGGGAGCTCAGACAATTTACAATGGTGCTCTCACTCTACCAAGCTCTAAATGAGGCCATAAAGTCCTCCAAAATTCCTGGGCTATTACTTCAACTGTACAAGGACACACAGTGGAAGCCTTGTAATTATATTGATTGCTGAACTTTTTGCTGTGTCATCCTCAAACATTTTTGCCTTCACCCTCCTTGGTTTTGAAACTCTTTTTGTTGACTTTTAGGGCTCTGTGCACTTTACCACTGCTAACCAGCATTAAAGTACTTATGCTCTCTTGTTAAAACATGGTAGAATTGGCTTCTAGCCAATTGTCATATTTAATTTACTTGTAAGTCCTTAGTAGAGGTACTATGTGAACCCAGGATCTGTAAATAAATTAAATGCTACGAGTAGGCCTGCAGCAATGATTTTTCCACCCACTTGAGTATCCTTTAAAAATATCTCAGGCCTGCCACTGCAGCATGTCAGTGCAGTTTTAAACTGGCATTTTGGTCTGGCAGAAGAAACCTTTTGTCATGCCCAAACCTTCCTTTTTAATAAATATATAAGTCACTCCTAGGGTAGGCCCTGGAGAGCCCAAAGGGCAGGGTGCAGTGTATATAAAAAGTTGGACATATAATTTTAAGTTTCATATATCCTGTTAGTGAAAAACGCCTATTTTCTTTTTTTAAAACTGCAAAGCCTACTCTCCCATAAGATAATGTTGGGATTATATCATTACATTTAATAAGCTGTATCGGAGCCATTTAGTCCCTGTAGCCTGTCTCTGGGGCACATGACTGGGTGGTAGTTGGCAGTTGGGCTTTGTGAATTTCTGCAAGGCAGCCACGCACACTAGAGAGTTTAGGTGTGCCTAGATGGGCCATCAATGGCAGAATGGGGGATTGCCGGATCTGAACACATTCCTACTTACACCTGAATAGACTGTATTCTGCCTCCACATGAAGGGCCTCATAGCCTCTGTAGATAGTCTGGAGTCAGGGCAGGGGAGAAAGGAGAATTGAGCACTTCAATAAGAAACCTCTAAAAGCTTCTCCAATATCAAATGAAGCACCTGGTTTAAATACTGGACCTCAGACACCAACTTCTCAGTATACTTCTGGATCTGTGGAAACTCTAGAAGGAGTAAGGACTGCTGTGCTGCTGAAATCATGCCACTCTGCTGGACTACTGCTTTGCTGGACTGCTGCCTTGCTGGATTGTGGCCCTGCTGCCCCCTACCTGAGTCAGTGGGATTGGACCTAAACCCAGGACTCCCAGAATGACGCCTGTTCAGAGCCACAGGGACAGACCCGACTTCCAACTATCTGAACCAGCACCCAAATCCAGCATGAGCAACCCTTAAATCCCAAGTGGGGTCCCTCAGGTCCTGTACCTTTGCATGGCCTAGGTGGAGCTGAATTGAAGTTTGTGGGCTCTTTGTGACTGTGAAGGTTTCTGTAGCTGCCAATACTTTGTTGCTCACACTGCCTCCCAATTTGAAGTTCCATCAACCTAACACTTTGTGCTACAGCATTGACTGCTTGAGGGGAGTGCCACCATGAAGATTCAGCCCAATTGTTTGAGATGACAACAGAATCGTCACGCTACAGCAATGACTGTCCATGATGCCAGGCCTGCTCTTCGTGCTGCAGCAACAACAGTCAGTGATGCATCCCTGATCCTCACATCCCCCTCCACCATGAACAGGACTCTTTTCATTGGACTGAGAAGGTAACTTTTCTGTGGGACTAACCAGGTCTGTGTATTCAACCCACGGTCCATTGCATTGACTTTCTCCTAGTCTCAAACTACCAGATAGCTGCAAGTGGTGCTTTGTGCTTTTTGGTGCTATTGTAAACCTTTCAATTGCATACCCCCAGTTCTGCTGATTGGATTTTTATGTTTCGGTCTTTATTTATTTATTAAATTGTGCTCCATTGTTCTAAATTAGTGTGGTATTTTTCTTGTGTTGTTTTGTATTTTTATTTTAATACTGTTTGAAAAGCTGCATAAATATTTTGCACATTGCCTCTAAGTTAAGCCTGACTGATCTGTGCCAAGCTACCAGATGGTTTATCACAGGTAAACTCAGGGTTGGCTTGTGCCTCACCCTGACAAATGTTGTGGTTGCTGCTTGAAAAAGGTTCCACCTCCCTCAACCAATAACCCAGTTCCTCAAAGTGACATAAAAGTGATACACAACTTTAGAGACATTTACAGTCAAAAGTACTGTTTGTCGTTTAGTTCCCATGAGGTACAGGGTCAAGACTGATTTGCATTTGGCCATGTCTGAACTGGGGTGGCTTGGTGAGCAAAATAACGATGGATTAAACCCAGATCTGTAACTGCGGGGGAATCTTTTGCCATTGTGCAACATTCAATCCATAATATTGTGTGTCTCGTTTAGTTTTTGCCATTTATTGGCTTACAGTCCCTCTGACTCTCTCTAAAGCTCTTGGTCTGTTAATAGACCATCTGCTTTGTTAGGTTTTAGATATCTCTCGCAGGGTCTAAATGTGAGATTTAAATAATAATTTTGACAAACCCACCATATCTCTTCCAGGACTCTATTGTCAAACATGTCAATGTTTGAACAAAGTTAAGGTCAAGTCAGTGAACAAAACACGGTCTTGAAATAATTTCTACCAGTACTTCACTTTGTTCAATTCAATTCAATTCAATCAGCTTTATTCGATTACGTGTAATAATCATAAAAGCACAATATATACCTACATAAATTTGTAAAAATCATATAATATCAGTACATTCCAGGTCCAGTAAAATTTAATAATTTTGATTACACCATGATTGAATTCCTACATTATAAAACATACTTTAAGAATATTAAAACTGAAACAGTCAACTGTTCTTCTCCTAGTATTTGTATAAACAAAAAAGCGGGGTGGCTTTGTCTTAAACCGCTTTATTTTTAAATCCACCTTTTCCTATTGCAAGAGTAAAATTTGCAAAAAAACAAAACATGGATAGTCGATTGGATAGACACATCGTCACATGGACATTTCCGTAACTCCTTTGACCAATCATTCTGAGTGGGAAAAGTAACAAGTCTGTGAAAAATACCCAATCTCAAACAGGTCAACAAAAATCTATCATAGTCTCTTGCAAACATACCTAAATAAGGCTGAAGTCTATCAGTTGGAGATATTAGCTGATATGCTTGTACTGAAATGTTTTCCAGTTCCATATTTCTTCTCTTATTTTACAAAAAGTTTTAACAACTAGATTTAAGTTCTTTCCTGTTGGTATCTTGTAGGCTAAGGGGCTCCAAAAAATATTCAGGGTGGCCGAGGTTACAAACAAAAAATTAATTATACTCTAGCCATCTGATATTCAGAGCTCCATCCAATTTACCACAGTCTCTAAGTATCTGTCTATTAAACTCCAGCGATTATGAGGTCCACATCCTGTGCCACAAGAGTACCGGTTGGATTCTACATAAATCCACAATGACAGACATGCCTAATTCAGTGTGGCAGATAAAAGTGGAAGTGCTATCGGGAACAATCAATAAAGATCTTAAAATCCTATTCTCAAAATATAGAAGTGAATTAACATTCTCAAAGTCCCAAATATCTGCCCCATAAGTGGATATAGAAATGCATTTACCCTTGTAGATCTGTAATAGGATCTCTGGGGCCCGTTTCCCCAACGTCCTCCTTAAATTTAAAAGTGCGGCTACTGCTTTGGAGAACAGTAGTCACCTAGTCCTGATTGCCTGGGTCCACTTTGTTAAGTTGAGACTCTTCCAGATTTCCATGGACAGATCAGTGTTGTATCCAATTCAGATGGTTGTGTTTAGACACTATTATTTAGTCAGCTGCGACATATATCTAAAACAAAATGTAACATATGCAACTCTGGTATGTAATATCGGGCCATATAATATTCGTAATCCAAATCATCTGGATTTTTTTATGAGCACAAAAATCCATTTGATTGGTCTTCCGAAACATGGACAAGTGGAATCTTGACAAAACAAAAATGTGTGGTTTACTGCTAATCTAAAAGGAATGTAAAAAACACTTTGTGCCATTGAATACAGGTGGCTGACCCAAAACTTAGAATGCTATGGCAACAACAAAACCTCATATAGAAGTTAGGGGTTAGAACTGTGATATCTTCAATGCCTCAAGCCTTCAGGCTACCATGTTCTCAACTTTGGCTAATCTGAGATTTCCTCCCCAAAATTATAAAATTAAAGTATTATATTTAAACAGTTAGAAATGGGTTTTCTGGCTGGCTGCCAAGCAGAATCCACCACTCTAGTCAGGATAAGGGGATTACACGTCTAAAAGAACTCCTGCTCACCCCCTTGGTAGCTTGGTACGAGCAGTTAGACTTATCTCAGAGGCAATGGGTAAAGCACTGCACCTAACAAAAATAATATAGTGAAAACACTACAAGATGACACCACACCAGTTTTAGAAAAGTATCCAATATTTTTCTGTGTAAAACAAGGCCAAAACAATAAAAATACAACACACTGTGATCAAAATATGAATAATACATAATAGACTTTACAATTCCTTGAAGTCAAAGGCTCTGTCCGGGGCTATCACAGCATCGTGAGCAAACAAATCCAATGGTTCCGGCCTGTCACAACGTTGCGGGCCAACTACAGTGTCAGTGAGACCCGTAAAACAGTACCTTTGGAGATGCAGGGGGTCGGACCTTGCGGTGATCTCTAGAGGAGCGGCGGCAGCAGGCGTTGGTTCCGAAAGTCAGAGCAGGAGTCATCCAGCCCTTGAAGTCACACACATTGCCGGTTGAACTCCATGAGTTTGACGTGCAGGAGACCCTTCCTGCACAAAACAATCCTGAGAGGCATTTTCTTATTTCTATGTGTGCTGCAGAATACAAAAAGAGGAAAAAACAAGGAAAATTTTAAATCGTCCTCCTCATTATGCCTCACCTGTGGATTCGTAGCATTTTGACACATTCCCGGGTCTACTACTGATGGGAAATCTGTGAATCTGCCAAAATCCCTGGGTGGATGCGGGGCAACACCCACGCTTCCCCCATGTAATGCCTCTATGGGGCAGAGTAAATGAAGGCAGCTATTTGTGCTAACTTGCGGGATTCCAGATTTATCAAGCAGGGCTGCCAGAGGTGGTCTTTGTTGGCTTGATGAATCAGCATTTGTTGTTGCCTCGTCCTTACTACCCCCTTGAATGGCGCGAGGGGGGAGTAACACAATGATACATATACTCCCAAGTGGTTATAAAAAGAAACCTATATAAAGGAAAAAGAAAAAAGGGTGAAAGATATGAAAGGATTGTTGACAAGAGTTGTGAACAAACTTGATATTTTATTATTATATCCCACTAGAGGCCCCAAGTAGCTCATTCTGGCTTTTAATAGCATAAATGTTCATAAATAATCAATATTGGACAGGCCACTCCCTTATCATGTCTCCAGGAGTGTCAATGCCCTCTCCTCTGTTACAGAAATGAGTGTGTGAATCCTTGATGAGTTTCAATCGGGCTGGTTCCTAGAGATGTACTTGGGCCCCCTAGTGCTTGGAACTGAAGAAGTAGCTGGCACAGTCTCCAGCATTGTACAATAATCAATCACCTGAAAGATGTCAGAATGGAAAAAAAGTTCCTTGTGAGACGAAAGAAAACATCAGATCTATGTGGACTTTCTCAATGTTCATGAGGTAAGAGGAGCCCCAAAATTCTTGATGATACCACCCTGTTTGCCCTCTCAAAGCCTAGAGAAGAGGGATTTACCCTCTTAGTGATGCATAACCAGCCAGAAGATCTCCATGAGCGCTTCCTTTCAATGTCGGATGTTTCAGATGTTTCTGATGTGCCAGAGGAACAGGGAGAGGAAATGGAACCAGACCACTGGATAACATGGTGGGCTCAGACCTTGAGTCAGAGTGTGAAGGTGAGAACGAAATTGAGAGTCACAGCAGTCCTCTTAGCAAAGTACAATGTGAGATGGTCTTATGGAGTCACTGAGCCCTAATATCTATAACCCTCAGCACGACCGATGAAAGAGCCCGTCCTACAGCTCCTTCTCTGCTCCTAGTCTTGTCCCTGTGCTGCTCACCAGGGCTAAATGGCTCAATGATCATGTGTCAGGCTTAGGCCAGGCCAAAAAAACTGAAAAACATCTGATCTCTGCTAGGAATGAGGACATCTCACCTCTGGCTTTACAGAGAGTGCTGCACTGTTCAAAATGTGATTGTGCATAACAAAGCTATTTGTCTGTCCTGCTTGAGTGAAAAAATGCCAAGCAGTCTCCCAAGGAGCTGTACCGGCGAAAGGAATTGTGAAATTAGGGGGGGTAAATGAAGAAATTGAATAGATGAGGGTTTTTCCACCATGGATGGCCAATAAAAGAGCTACACTCATGCACATCCATTTGAGATCCATTATTTAGTATGGTATATCTGACACTTCTCAGAATAATTGTATAATCTACCATCATTATGGTGGGCTTCATAATGAAGATTAAATTTAATCAGTGTGTGTCACTGAAGGGTGTGCCCAGTATCTGGTTAGTGCCAGTTTTGGAGGTAGAACACCTCTATTGCATATGACTACACACTTCCAGAGATGGATGATAAAGGAGTTACTTCTCAAATTCAAAATTGTAAAGCAGCAGTGGAAAATGGATTACCAGTGAAATGTAGTAAAAGTTTCTTCTGCAATTAACTCCCTGTTAGGTGACTCTCTTTCCAGTTTATTGGCTGGAGGTACAGCGCAGCTGTCTTTGGGGTTGTGCTTCTTTTGAATTTGTTTGGCAATGCAATGCCAGCATGTCAATAAATCTACTCAACATTGACTATGACACTTGAGAAAATGGTGTCGAAAACATTATAGAAAGAGTTGGTTCTCTCCTTTGAAACACAGGAGCCAAAAGTGTTTTATTTCTATTGATAGAGAGGTGGATTATTTTGCTACCATCTTGATTCCCACAACCATGTTCTTGACCAATGCTGATTAACTAGGACTTTTTGCAGGAAGTTTTAATGTGTATGAATCTGTAGTCCCGCCTCACCTGAGTTCAGGTTAAACAACAAGGATGACGGTGGCCCAATTTGACTTGAGGATTCATTAAGTGTAACCCTTTTTCATTGTTGAGTAATTAGAAGTTTGTATTTCTTTTTTGGAAACTATTTTCCCAGCCATTTAAGTGGAGACTTCTATTAAGTTATGTGCAAAGGACACTGCTCTTTCAGTACTAAAAAGATGAATATCCAGTACGCTCTTAATAATCTTCATTATTTATTTCCGCGTTTTCAGTTTTAAAATGAATCCTCGAAAAATCAAGCTCTGATGGAATATACTCCTTATTATGTCTTACTTACTCCCATCAAACCTGAGCACAGAGCAGACCAACGTGTTATCTAGATGTTAATATTTTGCAGTGCCAAGATATGTCGTATTGCTTGAGCAATTCTGATTATAGTCCCTATTGAAGTTGTCTCGTTGTTTATATTCTCTGGTTTCATTATTTAATTAAACAAATTAGGCATTTAAAAAAATGTAGTCTTGGGTGGCGTCAAACCACTTTTCTCGTTTGTATTGTAAAAACCTGTGGCGGGTCGGGGGCAATCGATATTTGCCCGGCGGTATTGCCTCTGTGACCCTCTAGTTATTTAATCAATGAAGAGGCAGGCGCTGGAGACTGGAAAGCAGGAAACAAGGTTTTTATTCTCTCCGGAGGAGAACACAACGAAACGGACAGAAGGTATCGTTCTGAGGTGCTCTAACTGCATCCCTGAGGCCTGGCCTCTTATACACAAGTTTATGACTTTATTGTACATTACACATTCATGTTAAAGCTTTGATGTATGAAAAAGACATTCCCGGAACTCCCTTTGAGCCCGTTCCCACACACATTTACAGTCGAAGTCCCCACCCTAGTCACAACAGGTGATGAGTATCACGCAGCTGGATATTCCGCCGATTCACGGAATGTGGGGGTTTGATCGGATCTCATGGAGTGGGGGCTTTGATCAACCCGGGGATCCTTTGATGGGGGAAGCTTTCTATTGTACGGGGAGGGGCAAGGGATGGTATCGGCAGAGCTGGGTGTCGGCCTGGGAACGGGGAAGACAAAACGGGCACACAGGGAAAAAAGGGGGTTTGCATCTAAGGGCCGGAGATCATGAAAGGGAAGCAGGGAGGTGTCGCGCTGGGAACAGGATGAGGGCCTGGGGCAGAGCAGCGCCGAAGAGGGGTTTATGACTCAAGGCAGGTGCAAGCAGGGGGTGGTCAGCGTGCAGGCTTAGTGAAGGCGAAAGGCTATGTCAGGGGCCAGCGGCATGCAAAAGGGTTCGTTCTGATCGGGGCATCTAACAAAATGGCGGGCGCGCACGACAAAAGTGTGGCATCAGGGGGAGAGGCAAGATGGCGCAGATAATGTTCACCGAAACGTACTAATTTTCAACAGTCCTCCCTTTAACATATTCAAGACATCTTGCTGGTTCATTTTCTATTCGGTTCTATTGTGGTGGGCATGAGAAAGAAAACGGTAGGAACCCTAGATGAAAAGAGTCGTAAACAATACATTTTAACATTTCTAGTTTTTAGGAGGTGAGCCTATTTGATAAACTTTGATCAATTTGTCTAGCAGGAAAGTCATAGAAATGCAATACAAAAACGATTCTGTAGCGTGAGCAGCAAGTATCTTTCATACTGGCAGGTGATTACATATATATCAGGTTCGGATTGGAGCATGATCAATACAAGGGCGGCTGGGAGAGAAATGAGGTCTAGCAGAAACGGCGATTGGGGACGTCAAATGTTCGAAGTTTAACGAGTTCTCATCATTCTTTGTTGCCTTTCGTTGGCGCTGTTGAGCACCGGCGGTGGAGCTACAAGTCCAGCTCTGTTCTAAGTTCTGTGTTGCAGGGCACGACCCTTTCCTCGCGTTTCTGGTCGAAAAGGTCCTTTTCGCCCTGTGTCCTTTGAAGTGTTTGTCAGAAAGTTCAGATGGAAGAAGAGCGTACAAAACAGTCCATAGGGTAGGTCAGAGGAAAAGGGGGATGGAGCAAGGCCAAATTAGGAACAAACTAGGGGAACGAGAGACTTCCAATAGGCGAGCGTGTGACCGAATTCAGAGAGCGGGGACTTGTCGACAGACACTGGACATCGAGCAGGGGCATCAGGTCGACCCTTTCTTCTCATGTTGTCGAAAACAGTGCCTCGTCCTGCAGCTCTTTTCTGTCGTGGTCTCGCCTTGGCTAACGTCGCAGGTGTTCCTCAGTCTGCAGTCAGGCCTCGTGCTCCCACATCCGGTCCTTCTCTCCTCCAACAGCAGTACCCTTAAACAAGTTCGAAAAGACAGTCTTTAGAGAATTTGCAGATGAAGATAATAAAAAAGTCTATTTCTCTCCCAGCTCCAGGCAAAGAATGAAAATGCCCGTTATATTGGTGTTCACAACTGGCATATGAATGACCGGAGACGGGCTTGTTGGATTTACTATGACTTTCCTTTACAATTATTTACTACGCAGGTATTTTGCCGGGAGACGAACATGGCTAAACATTTCCTTTCTATTGATGCATCCTGCTTTTCAACTACTACGGGGTTCATTTTGATGATTTCTTTACCTTGGACTAGTCTGTTAACCTTGTAAAACATCATTCTGGATCCTACGTAACCTTTTACAGCCCGATTACTTAATTAGGAAGGACAGGGGTTTTATGGGAAACAACCAGGGACATAGGAAACTTGTGGTAAGGGCATAAATCGACCCATCTCTCACAACCGGAAATGAGGGGTAGTTTCATAATTCCAGTTTTTGGGCGGCTGATACAGGGGAGGTAACAGGGGTGATCATTTTTCCGGTTTTGGGTATTGCGACATTTCGGGGAGGGGAGGGTCGCGTATTCTGAGGTCCTTGTTTTATACCATAGGAGCCGTTGACCTGTAGTTCCCTTATTTCGGGCCAGATTAGGGAACCTCTGTCGCCTTACCTGTCCTTTCCCTTACGGCCCAACCTCGGTTCATTGGCTTCTAGCGGAAAAGGAGAGGTAATGACGCGGTCTCAGGGTGATTGTATTAAAGACAAGTTTTTGTGCAAATACTGACGGTATTTGAAGCCAATTAGGTGGTGTGCTAGGGGTGGCAGTCTGCCAATTTCGGGGCTAATCACTCGGAAGAGTGGGAGTAAAAATAGAGGGAGAGAGAGAGAGAGAGAGAGAGAGAGAGAGAGAGAGAGAGAGAGAGAGAGAGAGAGAGCGTAACGGCAGGCTAAATAGTACACGTGCAACAGAGAGGGTGGCAGTGTATTCAAGAAAGGCTATTTAGTGCATTACGCAGTAAAGGGCATTCACGAGTCTGCGTTAGGATCTTGTAATCATGCAGTTTGAGCATTAGACAGGGTAGAGGGGACGTGCTTTGAGAAAAAGGAAAGAAGAAAGGAGGTACCACGTTGTCGCACTTCTCGCATTCTCGGTCCTTCGACCAGTTGGGTCGACGCCTCAGTCACACACACACATTCCCTCATAGTTTCGCATCATACGTGACATGGGTTCATTCGTCCAGTCTGGTTTAAGGGTGATCACTTTTTATCAGGTTGTGCTAATTTTTCGGGTTTGTTCGATACGTGAGTAGTTTGCAGGCGTGCTTAGACACCACCTTGCGGCGCTAGTCCGCTTCGTGTATTAGACGTGGCAAGGCTTCGGATCTTCGCCACACCTCGGCTGTAATTTCTGATGTAACCTGCAGAGGGAGGAAAAAAGGGGGTGGGGGAGACAGCGTTCGCGCACATTCAAATACATGGATTCATAAGTCCTTTACTTACCTCTTACTCGTCTTTCCTCCTCGGGGCAGGGTCCCCGGGGATATGGTTTCTGGAGTCGGGGGGGGTAGTGTGTCCATATAGGTCGTGGGCGGGGAAACGTAAAAAAGGAAACCAGAGGTGCCTAGTGCGAGGTATCTAGTCAAAGGATGTATCTCACTATCGGGATCCTTAAACCTCTTTCAACGCTGTGGCGTTCTAAGGTTCTTCGGTTCTTGGGTCAGCTCCGTTCCCTGGTACTTTGGAACGTTGTACTTTATAACATTTACATTATTTCATTTCACCCTCCCTTTACATTCCTTCATTTACACCGTTCGTTTTACCCATCCTTGGAAGTCAAGGTCTTCCCCTACGCGAGAGTTCATGGGTCAGTCGCGTACTTTGAAGGCGGAGTGTCGTGTTGTCGATCCGATCCGTCCCCCAGGGCTGGGCAACCATCTTCTTTTAACCTTAAAGAGAGAGCAGAGTAGGGTGCACAGAAAAGAACTTTCCCACCGACCCCATATTTTTAAAATAAAGCATGCAATACCCGTCCATAGTTTCAAAAACTTTATTTTGCAAAATCATTTCAGCATGAGGATTATGAGGGTGCGGTCGTATTTGGCCGGTCGTGGCAATGGCTAAAGTGCGTACAGTGGGGGGTGTCGTTTGCAGCAATAAAAACATCGGAAAGTTTTACTCATTCATTTGTAAGAGACTAAAACGTCTATTAATTGGCTGGGGGTTCGGGGGCATTTATTTTCATAATTTAGAAGCATAATCATAATAGTGGTAATCAGATTTCCTATATGCATACCGTACGTGAGCGTCGTAAATGAGGTTTACATCAGTTATAAAAATATAATACATTGTACATTTGTAATCAACATTTGTAACGGGGATCCTTTCGTACTGTTCGTCGAGTGAGTTCTCCTTGTCTTTTCTAGCCAAGTGTACAAAGGATCATATAAAATCTTAGAACATCAAGTTTATATTAGTGCGAAGGAACACCACGAGGTGTTCGTAAGTTCCGATTGATACCAGCGCCATTTTGGGCGGGGCCGGCTCAGTCCGGAAGCAGCATCAGGGGGAAATGTTTCCCATTACTGGCAGTTTGGACCAGAGTCCTTTTCGGCGGTTCTAGAATTCATGCTAACAGAAGGAGTGGCAATGTCATGTTTGTTTCGTTGGCGATCAAGGCAGCCGTCCCTTACCGGAAGCCTGCAAAGGCCGAAGGTTCCGCCGGGGACCTTTGTAGGATCTTCAAGGCTGTGGAGATGCTGTCGGAGATGGGGGCTCGTGCTCCAAGGGGCAAATGTTCGAGTTATATTGCTGGTCAAAGTTACTCTAGTGGCCGGGGCCCGCCTTCCAGCGGACCCAGACGCCATTTTGAGGCCCTACAGGGGCCACTCTCGTCGAGTTTGCAAGAGTGGGAGAGATCCTTCGGAGTGGAAGGAAGAGGTCTCTGTTTTGTGAAAGCGGGACGTTCGGCTGGGGTGCAGCTGTGATGCCCCCACCTGGGGGGCGAGGGAGACTGGTTCGCATCGTCTCCTTCTCCCGGTGCACTCCAGGCCGCTCCTTTTCATCGCCCCGCATGAAGGTTTCTCCACATCCGGTGTTCCCCAAGACCTGTGCTCGGTGCTGTGGGAGTATGGCCACCATTGTACGTTCGGTGCTGCGCAAGTACTGGGGTGCCACCATGGTGTGTTCGGTGCTGTGGAAGTATTGGCACCATCGCCTGACTGGGGGTGTTCGGCGTCGGGCCGGGGGCTGGGAAACCTCCTATCGGTGGAGGTGGGAGAGGCTCGTCCGCGTCGCCTCTCCCTCCCAGCCCAACTTGGACAAATTGTTGTGGAGGTACGTGCAGGACATCCCGCCGTCCAGGGCTGCTGCGGCTGTGACGGAAGAGAAAAGGAAGAGGTGCCTCGTTCTTCTCTGGACATGTGGCGGGACTGCTTAAGTCTATCCAGGCCCGTTGCGGCTGGCCGAGGAGACATGTGGCGGAACTACCTACAACTGCCCAGGCTGCTGGCTCCTGCCTCTCCTCCGGCTCCCCCATACGTTAAGATTTCCTGACCAAGAGTTGGCGGCCGGGCCCGCCTTATATGGGTTGCCGTTGGTTGGGCGTAGCCGTAACCCTGCCCTACTTTGGAAGGTTCCAGGATGGGGGGGCGAATGTTCTGTTTGACTTTCATTTTCTACAGTTTACCGTTATTATTCCTTGTTTGTTGTGCTAAATTAAAAGTTCAAGTTCATTAATGGTCTACGGATTTTGTTTTACCATTTCTTTCTTTTCAGGTTGCTTTTATGCTAAGTTTCTGCTAACAGAGGTTGAGTAACACGGAAACACGTGTAGAGGGATGACGCAGATTTGTACATTACATACACATAAACTCAGACGGGGGACAGTACAAGTACGACATACAAAGACCCAAGACGAATATAAAACAGTTATTGGTCATAATTATCTCTTTCCGTCTGTGAATTTGAAACGAGGCTGGGTTCCCGTCTTGACGTTGCCCGACCTAGGAGAACTTGAGCATGCCGCTGAAATTGTCCTGGCGAAATCTGTGCCATCGGGCATAATCAAACGTGGTGGTTCTGTCTGGTCTGTCTATGTAAGTCGGGTTCTTCTTTGTCTCGCGCTTTTTCTCGTACTGCCGGTCTGTCGTTCTTGTCGGCCCTTTGCCTTTACTCACGCTCAGTAGAGTCGGGCATTGGGCTTTCCAGTGTCCGACATACCTACAAAAAGCGCATTGGTTTTGCCCTAAGTCTGGTCGTCTTTTGCATAGTGTCGGGGGATAAGTTGTGGGTAGCGGTGTCCTGGGGTTGTCCTGTCGGTATATTTCTCTACTTGGTTTGTCCTCGTCTTTTCTCTGTCGTTGCATAGCCTCTCTGCGCCACATACCGAGACTGTCGAGCATAATCGGCGTTGTTTTATTATTTCGAAGGGCTATTTCTAACGTTTCTATTTTATCAAGGTCAAAGGATCCTGCCAGTGGCCACTGTTTGTTTTGACTATCTTCGGTATACCTGTGCCACAATTTATTATAGGCTATGGTGACTAATCCATAGTTTATGAACATGTCCTTATTAGGGGTGCCTTCTAGTGGAGCTATATGGTCCACCTCTAATACACGGTCCGGGCTAAACAGGCTATTAATCAGTGGGGAGAAGACAGACATGACGGCTCGTAACGAGGGACTAAAAGTCAGCACTGCCTATCTTATCACTAGGTGCAAAGACCGGACAGAATATTTCTATTCAACGTTGTTTGCAGGCAGTGAATACCTCATGGATCAAAAATAATAAAAAGACCAATAAATAACAATGGGGAGAATGAGTAGGTCCGCAAA
This sequence comes from Lissotriton helveticus, assembly GCF_964261635.1. Taxonomy (NCBI): domain Eukaryota; kingdom Metazoa; phylum Chordata; class Amphibia; order Caudata; family Salamandridae; genus Lissotriton; species Lissotriton helveticus. The sequence continues at coordinate 227,967,841 of NC_136063.1, forward strand.
GATCTGCGTTACCTACCCTTTTCACTATCTGCAAAAAGGGTGGTCTCTTCCCTGTTTGCAGACAGGGAATCTCCAGGAAACAATAGTTTGCGAACAACAGTTCAGTTTCAAGTGATTATTGAGTGGGGGAGAAAAAATAAGCACGGCTGCTGCCCTACCTATCCTCCACTGTTTGCAAAGAGAGAGCCCGTTGTTTCTCCGTTTGCAGACAGTGAATCTCCAAATAAAATAAAAAGAGCAATACTAGTATTTTTTAAACAAACAAGCAATCAAGCAATTATTTCGCGACTTGTCGTGGTTACACGACCTTACCCGGACCGCATGGACAGTTTCCTGTCTTCCGAATCCAGCGCCCGATCGTCCTCTTTTTCTCGTATTTCTCACGGCACTCCTGATGGTCCCCAGTCAGGACCGTAGATGACTCGAGAGAGGTCTGTTCGGAACTAGTGAAGTTCGGATGATCGGCTGCCAGACGAGGGTCTATTGGGCAAGAGCTCTCCCGATCGTTGCAGTCGTTCACTCTGTCGTCGGGACCTCTCCCACTGGATCCACGAGTCGCTGATGGGCCCCACGCTTGGGACGCCAATCGTAAAAACCTGTGGCGGGTCGGGGGCAATCGATATTTGCCCGGCGGTATTGCCTCTGTGACCCTCTAGTTATTTAATCAATGAAGAGGCAGGCGCTGGAGACTGGAAAGCAGGAAACAAGGTTTTTATTCTCTCCGGAGGAGAACACAACGAAACGGACAGAAGGTATCGTTCTGAGGTGCTCTAACTGCATCCCTGAGGCCTGGCCTCTTATACACAAGTTTATGACTTTATTGTACATTACACATTCATGTTAAAGCTTTGATGTATGAAAAAGACATTCCCGGAACTCCCTTTGAGCCCGTTCCCACACACATTTACAGTCGAAGTCCCCACCCTAGTCACAACAGGTGATGAGTATCACGCAGCTGGATATTCCGCCAATTCACGGAATGTGGGGGTTTGATCGGATCTCATGGAGTGGGGGCTTTGATCAACCCGGGGATCCTTTGATGGGGGAAGCTTTCTATTGTACGGGGAGGGGCAAGGGATGGTATCGGCAGAGCTGGGTGTCGGCCTGGGAACGGGGAAGACAAAACGGGCACACAGGGAAAAAAGGGGGTTTGCATCTAAGGGCCGGAGATCATGAAAGGGAAGCAGGGAGGTGTCGCGCTGGGAACAGGATGAGGGCCTGGGGCAGAGCAGCGCCGAAGAGGGGTTTATGACTCAAGGCAGGTGCAAGCAGGGGGTGGTCAGCGTGCAGGCTTAGTGAAGGCGAAAGGCTATGTCAGGGGCCAGCGGCATGCAAAAGGGTTCGTTCTGATCGGGGCATCTAAGAAAATGGCGGGCGCGCACGACAAAAGTGTGGCATCAGGGGGAGAGGCAAGATGGCGCAGATAATGTTCACCGAAACGTACTAATTTTCAACAGTATAATACCACATATTAAAGATTTAGATGCTCAAAGATTTAGATTTTGCACTTTCTGTATGTCCTGAAAACTGTTATTCATAGGAGTATCATAACATTGAATAGACTTTGTTTGAAATGACAATCTTGTGTATGATGTACCCCCAGATTTTTGCCTTCACAATTTTTTTCTGGCTGTAGATCTATGTATACCTTACCCTGCTAACCAGTAATAAAGTGCCTGTGCTTTCCCTTTCAACATGATGAAATTGCCAAAGCCTTGATTGGCCTATTTAACTTACCTATAGGTCCCTAGTGTATTGTACAAAATGTGCACAGGGTCTGTGATCTAAAAACCAGTAGGCTGCGGAATGCACTCTGCCACCCAAAGTATTGACTATGTAAACACAACTGCAGGCCTACCCTCTGTAACCTAGAAGGAAGGAATCCCCTGCATAAGGATAACTTGACAAGAGCAGGGAATAACACAATGAATATCTAAATAAATATCTGAAGTAATTGAATATACAAACACATTATGGGCACGCACCACAACAGTGTTGACTAATTGGAATAATCAAACAATAAAAACACAGTACAAAACAATTCAAATACTGTGTATTTATATCAAAAGTAGAAAAACATTTATTTGATGCAAATTGCTGAACATATCAAAACATACTCTAGTAAAACTATTCCGCTGACATATTCGCACTCATACTTGTAACAATATATTCTAATGCTGCTTGAAGTCTGTAAGCGCTATGTCTGAAGGATATAATCAAACATCAATATCTAAGGTAATACACAAGTCAGCATGATATTGCTAATTTTCAATTCTGCTAGTGCATAGGCGAATGATAGCCACAAGACATAGTACTGGACATTTGCAACATCTAAGGCTTCCAGTACTATGATAACAAGCATGGCCTGACAAAAATAAAACCATCCATCGAGCTTGTCACAGCTTCATGTACAAAGCAACTGTCCTCTTCTTTTGAAAATTGCAATCACATCAAAACTAGTAATGGGCAATGCTTTAAATGGGCAGGTGCTGTCTGGTACTGAGTACCTGCACTTCCTTGATTTGAAAGGGAGAACACCAGCATTTCTCTGAAGTGCAACAATACATTCAATGGGGGAGTAACGGCACTTCTCAGGAGCAAGCAGGTACTCTAAATAGTGAGTACCTGCATTTCTATAGTTCCGTTAAAGCACTGCTTATAGACATCACTTAACGTACCTTGAAAAAGCTGGAACAGGGAGGAATATCGCTGGTAGAGCAGGGCCCAGACTGTGGTTGAAACTCTCTCTCCATGCCCAGGGGCTGCGCCCAACTACTTGCAGTTTAGAAGCGATGTGAAATGTAAATGGTATATTTTAATCTGGATTCATACTGATAAAAGCAAACTCTATATTCACTGTGTTTTGTGCCTTTATGTGTATGGCTTTTGTATTACACGACTCTCTGTCTAACAAATAAAGAGTATGTCAAAACCTCTATAGTTGTCTTCCACATCAACACAAGAGGATTAAAAAATGCAATTACTGCATAGTAGTGAAATTGCGACTGCAATCCATAACCTTTGGGTGAACAAAACAACTGTCAATGGAGACCACAAATTGAGGTTAGAATTTGTTTCAAAATGTCAACAAAAAGAAGAAAAAAAACAAGTCTGTTGTTTTGTGGCGCACAAGCTGTGCACAACCACATATGCGAGCACGTTATAGCTGCACCTCCCTGTGTGATGAGCGGATAATAGCTCCCTGGGGAGTCTCCCAGGCATTCTTCTTGCCACGGTTCTCTGGTACAGGACGATAAATATTCATATGCGACTAGATTCAGCCACACACGTGATCCAACAAGTCATCTGCCGTCTAAGGGTTAATTATGACATCTGTGTAGTCTATCTTTTGGAACTGTAACGCCTGGCACTCCAGCACATTTGTTTTCTTGGTGCACAATCCAATCTGTACTTTAAAAACATTCTGTTATATCATTATACACGCGCGCGCACACACACGCGCACACACATACATATTTACTGTGCATATCTAAAGGACAAGAGGTGCTGTGGGAAAGTGCGTGCTTTATAAATGGTGATTTTACGTAAACCTCATAACCCAATTCGTATTGTTTCAATTAACCTTTGATCATTGGCAAGACAAGCAGGGCCCTTCCCTGAGTGTTAAGTGCCAGCTGTTAGCATTGTTATGCAGGGTGGGGAACATTATCCGGCGGTTTTGAGGTCTGTCTAGGCCTCTTTTGCTTTTAGATAAGTGAGGTCTTGTCGAAGGCTGGCAGCAGGGGGCTGTGCTCCTCTATCACGCCCTCGCCCCATCAGGAGCCAGCAGTGGCGTCCCCTTTCCAAACTTGGGCTAACATACTGTCATAGGGGCCGGCTTGACTGGGAAAATGGCATTCTATTGTGTGCGGGCTGAGCAGGAGAGAGGGCCCGTTCAGCCTCGCATGAGGTCAATTGTGGTGGCCGTAAGGCTTTTCACCCCACCTGTAGGGGGCCAGCAGTGGCACATGCTGGGTAAACAATTGACTTCTTTCATTTGGCTGTAATGCCAGTGGACAGAAGTTCTCATGATGCATTTAAAGAAAAATCTGAAAAGCCCTGCAGTATCACCAGGACACAAAGATGAAATGAAAAAGGCAGATGAACTCTCTTATTTCGCAGACATTTAGCCCCACAGTATCTCATTATTGTGACCTTGCTTAGAAGTCTTAAGTCTAAAAGTCAATTTTTGTTCCCTGTATGAAAAGCGATTCTGGATGTCTGAATATTCATGAATCATTTCCAGGACAATGCCAGTCATATCATAAAAACTGGATTGTCATCTTTGTAGCTGAACGTTTACATTGATTACAATGATTTACATTGATTAACAACAATTTCTGGATGTTATTGGTGAATTATTCACTCAGCTCTTCATGATCCTGTCTACTTCCACTAGACAACATGAAGGGCAACTGCCAGTGACAAAGACATTCCCTGACTTCAGGGCAGAGAAAGGATCTTCAGTCAAGAGCACCCCAGAAGAGCCTGCTGGGCACTGCAGTGCCCACCCAACGAGGAGCAGACCTGATGATGAAGCATGCCACTTTGGTGGATGAGGGTCTAAATATCCTATTGAGGATATCTCCAGTGATCTAGATTTGGTACTAGTAACCAGCATTTGGATCGAAGGATCCACACGACGGAACTGCATACTAATATTGTGAGGGAAAAGGTATATTTTACCAGGTCGAATTTGCAGTTTTAAAACAGCACACTCAGGCTGTAGACTTGCTTTGTGTTGGCACATTAGCGGTGGCACAATAAGTGCTGCAGTCTTCTAGTGACATTTGCCTTACAGCCGTGGGTACACTGGGTACCATATACTAGGGACATATAGGTCAGTTAAATGTGCCAATTATGATTTCAGATCAATTCAACAAGTATTTAGGAGTACAAGTACAAGAACTGGGGTCTGCTTAGCAGGGTCCTACTGTTCAGAGTCCAAACACCAACATCACCGGTTCAAGAAACAGAGTGATCAAACAGAGATTATATGTCCTTTTCACTGATTTTGTCGCTGTTGCATGAAGAAAAAGAAGAAGTTCTTCATGCACAAATTGGCCTAGGCTCAGCTTTAGGGCCTTGTCACTGTAAACGCCGGACACACAGCTCTTTTCTGTCTGAAAAGGGTGCGCCATTTGGTACATGCAAAGTTTCTATTTGGTTGTATTTTGGAATAATGCATCTGGCTGTGAGAATGTGCTCCATATTTGGGGCTTTGCATGTAGAAGCATCTTACACGTGGAGTGGCATAATGACCTTCATGGTAATTTGCGAAAACGTTAAAAAATGTACAAAAGTGCATTTATGAAAGTTTCATTTTACACACACACATGCCCTTGGGGCATGTGTGTGTGAAAAATGCACTTAAAGTTATATTTCAGGGGTGTAGGGGGGGTCCTTTGGACCCCCTCTGCACCCTTGAAATTGCATTCTCAATTTGCGATTCGCAAATTGCTAATCGCAAATTGAGAATGACTTCCTATTCATTCCTATGGGCCTCTAGGCCCATAGGAATCAATGGGAAGGGATTCCTTAATTGGGATTCGCAAATTGTGAATCGTAATTAAGGAATTTTGAGAAATCGCAAAAAAATTGCGATTTCTTGATGCATAGCCTTTTGCGATTTCTTAATTGCGATTCCTTAATTTTCGCAATTAAGAAATCGCAAACGGCAACAATGATGCATGTGGCCGTTAGTTCTTTTATGAGATATCTTTTGATAAGTGCGTACTAGGCTAATCTCTCTAGCTCTACTTCTTTCCATTCTGCTCCTCATTGTTCTCTCTGCTTCAATATTCACCTTTTCTAACCATATTCCTGCTTTCTTCCCTAGTCTTTCAACTTCACACTGAAACCATGCTTTTCTCTCATCTTCTCTTCTCCACCTACATTTTCGTCTATGTACCGCTATATACCTTTCTTATAGATGCCTCACCTTCCCTCCTTCACCCCATGTTTCTCTCTAACACTCCTATCTGCACAACATCTCTACCTCTACTTCACAGCTGTCTCTATGCTGTTCTCTGAAGCTCTCTGTTAATTTCCTATCTCCTGACTCCTCCTATTTCGGTTACACAGCAGAACTGGAGGTCACTGTCTATCCAGAAAGTGCATATATAGAAATACAGGACAAAGGGTAAGGGATGAGGAAAAACAGAGACATTGATCAGAGTCTACCAGTTGAATGGTGGACATAATCAGAGCAGGTTAATTGTGTTTCTGAGTACCAGGCAACTCACGGTATGTTTTCAAACACTATCAGCTTCATTCACAGAGGGCCTCCACACTCGTGGTAGAGGCCCCACACTTGTGGGTGGTAGTCTTCGCATCTCCAAAATGAAAATCCTTATTGAGGAGATTCCGCTCCGAGTGCAGAGACTCCCCCATGACTGAGGGTCCTTTGCTGGTGGAAAACTCGCACCTTGAGCTTTCAGCGGTTTTTGAGAGCCCAATCTTTGAAAGTTTAACATGTAAGTCAATATTTTGGGCATCTCAAGGAATTGAATTAGGTAAAAAAAGATAATACATTCAAAGGCACCCAAAAATATAGTCGGCTCCAAAAATCCATACAATGTCGCTGATTATCTAGAATGCCAAGCTAATAGATGTTGTTGATTGAACTAGGGTTGCATGGATTCTGCATACGCACAGGTCTATGCTAGGGACCATGGAACTGTAGTAGGCAGGGACTGAGTCATCCTACCACATTAGTACCCAGGTGCCCCGGACCGACTAGCTATAGTGTCTCACTTGCCCTCCTACTCACTCACAGAGGAACAAGTGATTAGACACCCCAGAACACACCACTCCCGCTGCTCTCAGGAATCACGGTTACAGGACACACCATTTCACCCTCACACTCGTATTAGTCCACAATAAGGTCTGAGAGATACACGAGAAAAGTTTAAAATGTTTATTTTAACTATTGGACTCTAGTATGCAGTATAAGTGCCCCAAAAATTAAGAAAATGCCTAACCCAAATATGGTCCACATAGTAAGTAGTCCATATATCATACAAGGAGCTTTCATTATAAGAGAAAGGTTAGCCTAAACCCCCGCCCCTTCTACAGGAGCAAAGTGATTATATATCAGAAGATCTCTGGGTGTTGTAATTTGACAGCGATTAGATTGAGCATTAGCGGAAGACATCTTAGTTCTGGCCGTTATCTTGACATTTAGCGGACTCCATTTTTGTATTCATGGCAGCCATTTTGTCTGCTACATGCTGCCTCGTGCCGACCATGTGCTTTGTCCTATCTTCCTGTTCATGGTGCTTGAATCTGCCCAGCAACAAGCTATATTTAGCATCCCCCAATTTGCCGCTGTCCGTTAGGGTTCACATCTGGTAGTGATTAGTTCCAGATAGGAATGTGTTTGTCAAGCCCCCAAGACTGTTAGCTCCTCCCACTGATCGATTGTGCCTCTCGATATTACCTTATATGTACATAAATTGTGCTCTTGTGTTTTGTACCGCCTTCTTTAGAGCCCCTGTGCGGGTATAAATAAACCATGCTTTTTTTGCTCGTGGTGCTTTTTCTTGCAATACCGAAGGGTACTGTTTGAAGCGTGGCACCACCTCATGAGGTGTAATAAATGTTACGTTTTCTATTCCAGTTTCTGTGCCAACTTATTTCTATTGGTCTGAGGACTTCGTGCAGAGAAGGGCGAACCCCTTGCGCTAGCGGGTCTGGCTGAGGCCTGCACGACAAATTGGCGCCCGACACGTGGGGCTCATCGGCGACTCGGATGCCCGAAGGATTGGTCGTGACGAAGGTTTGGAATCTCGCTGAGGACGCGATCGCTGCCAGAAGAGACCCGAGTCTTGGCACCCAAGGCGTTTCTTCCCTTCTTTCCGATCTGACCATCCAGGTGGCGCCAGTCTTCGACTGAGATCTCTTCTATTGGTTCGCCATGCAGTGGCCGTTTGGTCGAATTTAGAACTTGGCCGTTGGAATCTGGACACCATAGGATTGGTAGGAGCCGTTTTGCTGCACCTACTACGGGTTTTGGATGCCCTTGTATGGTAAGGTAGTTTTAGGAACACTTACTGTGGCATATTTGTATTTGGAAAAGACTAGTCGAATTTGTATTTGGAAATTAGTAGATATATGTGTTGCAACCCATATAGGCAGGCAATGTGAAGATTTTTCTTCAATGATTTGAATTTGAACGGCGCAACGTACTAAAGGTACTTTAAGTGCTACTTTGTGTATAATACTGCATATTTTGCATTATTTCTAGCATGCCTGTTTTTAGCGCACTTCGAAAGTTGTGTTGCTTTTGTAATGGTACCCCCAGAGGGGACGCCTAATAGACACATGTATGTTAAGTTTGGTCTTTCTGCCATAATGTACAGCACGCTGTGGCATAAATATACCAAAAAGGATCCTGAATTACGTTGGCCTATGCATGGGTCATTTGATGCATGGAAGATTGAGTATGTGGAGCAATGTATGTTTGAGCGGAAGACTAGACGTGATATGTTTGAATGCGTGCGTATGTGGGAGAAAGAAGTGCGACAACAAGCGAAGCGTGAGCAAGTGTTGATTGAGAAAGAAGGTGTATGAGAAAGCATTGGGGTTGAGAAAGAAAGAAGTGAAGGAGTTGAAAGAGAGAGAGGAGAAAGAACACAGATTGCAGGTATCTGGCCAATATCCTGTCCGACAGCCTCTCTATCCTGTCCTTAATAAACCACAAGATGAATTTTTGTTATGAGATCGACCTCCACCTCAGTATGCCGTTCCGTCCGCTCCGGTCGAAGGCGATGAGGATTCTGACGCAGATCAACGAACAGCGCGGGACACGCGATCCATGTTGTCTGCTCAGCGCGCGGCCGATATCCGACAAGTTGCTCATAAAGCATTACGTGGCATTGATTCTGCTCCCGATCTTTTAGCTAGTATGAAGGATTGGTCAGAGATGGAGCAGATATATTTTACTGAGACATTTGCTTCAGAAGTTGTAGAATTGTTTCGGAAATTCTCTCCAATACTAGAACCTAATGATGTAGCAGCTGATTGTAAAACCATGCGTGAAGGTCTTTTTCTTTTCCCCTCAGGTGGCTGACACGATTAGACGGTTGGTTAAATTACGAATTGAGGCTGTTCACTTAAAGGAGAAGAAAAAGCTTGCAGATGCACCTGCGCAGCCCAATCCGGCTGGAGAGTCGCAGTCTTCTATCTTCGGAACAGATAAGACAATGCCAGTCGATATGAGGCCTATGCGGGAAGCCGCACCCTTGTATGTTCCTCGTATGTTCCTCCTAAAGGAGCGGGTGACAGTGATGATAAAAATTCTGCTAATGCAAAAGGATATTTTATTTATAATTGGGTGTACATTCCTTGGAATAGAGCGGATGTAATGGCGCTGAAAGCAGCATTACCTGATCCAATTAAAAATCCAGCCGCTTTCTATGAGGAAGTTGAAGGCGCTATAAATTCCTGTACCATGACCCTATGTGATATAGATTTATTTTTCGGCTTAATATTATCGCCAGATATGTGGCGGACTGTTCGTAAAATCGATGATCGTGCTACTTTTGGTGCCAAATGGAAGGAATTAGAACAATTGGATGTGGAGAGGGAGCCCGCTCAAAAGCCACACAAGTTAATATTAGATCTCCCCGCAGCAATATTAACTAAGCTTAAAACAGTTATTCCCCTTAAAAAGATAGATTGGACTGTTTTGGCATCGTGCAAACAAAAGGTAGATGAATCGGTTTCTGATTTCTTTACACGCTTTGAGGAAGCTTTTCATGATTTTAGCGGTCAGTCTTTGACGGATGATACAGGCAGACATCTGTTTGTCGATAAATATGTTACAAATCTGTTACCAGGGATAGCTAGCCGCTTAAAAGCCAGTGAAAGTTCTTGGACTACATCTTCTCCAGCATCTGTTTTGACGATGGCTCAATATTATGAGCGTCAAGAATTAGAAGCAAAGGGTAACGAAGAAAAGACATCTAAAGATTTAAAAACGAAAGTCATGTTAGCCCAAGTTTATGGTCCGCCCTCTAGAGGCTATGATAGAGGCGGACGTGGATCTTTCCATCCCCCCTATACTCGTACAAATCTGTCTATTAATCAATGTGCGTATTGTAAGAAATTTGGTCATTGGATGGCTAATTGCCCAGTGTTGCGTGCCCAGCAGAATTCACGAGGGCGGGGACAAATGAGAAATCGTTCAGATTTTTCAGGGCCTAGGGGAAATACGTATGATCGTGCTCGATTTGATACTAATGTGCGAACACAGGATGGGCTCAATACTTTTAATAGACAAAATCAATATCAACTGTCTGATTATGTTCAGCCTGACCTTTACGATTCTGTTCAAGCATTGGATTGCCTAGGATGGGGTACGGAATCAGTTGAAGTTCCAGTAGATCAGACGGGTCCCTATGTTACAGCACATTTTTGGGTTCTACTGATCGGTTTCTGGTTGATACAGGAGCTACTCGTAGTGCTTTGTCTAAACAATTGGTTCCAAGGGCTCCCCTGTCTGGCGTAACTATTACTTCGATAGATTTCGATGGAACACCATCCCTTAGCCCATTGTCACAACCACTTGCATTTCATGTCGATAAATTTAGCGTTCCATGTCCGTTTTTGCTTTCTCCAAACACACCAGACAATATTGTGGGTCTTGATATGCTGAAGTATTTTAGAGCCACAATACGATGTTCTCCTGAAGGAGTGCGTGTCATTTTGAATGACAATCATTCCGAGCCTGAAAGAGCTTGTCTTGTTAAAGAGGATATCGCATTGGCTTCACTTCCTAAAACTTTGTGGGCTACCTCAGACACTGATGTGGGTCAAATGATTATCCCACCAGTACATATTAGTGTCAAGGAGGGAGCTGTGCTACCTCGCTTGCCTCAATATAGGATTTCACAGGAGGATGAAGAAGCACTCATACGAATTGGATATGATCTCATTCAAGTTGGGGTTGTTGAGGAAGTTCCATTTAATGTTTGCAACAGCCCGATTCTTCCAATTCTGAAAAAAGACAGTGACACTTGAGTTTACAGATTTATCACAGACTTGAGAGAGGTAAGTAAGATTGTTGTACCGGAGTACCCTGTGGTTACTGACATCACAACACTTCTTACTTTGGTCCCCCCAACTGCCACCACGTTTTCTGTTATAGATTTGAAGAATGCTTTCTTTTCGATCCCTATTCATCCTGACAGCCGATACTTGTTCGGTTTCACTTTAAATAATCAATTGTATAGATTTTGTAGAATTCCTCAAGGCTATACTGAGAGTCCGAGTATTTACAGTCAAGCATTGAAAAGAGAACTTGATTCTTTTATGTTGCCTGACGGTGTGGCTCTCATACAATATCTCGATGACATCTTGTTGGCAGCCGACACCCCAGAGCAATGTGAAACATGTACTCTGTCTTTGCTTTCTTTTCTTGCTTCACATCATCAAAAAGTGTCACGAAAGAAATTGCAATATTGTAGACCAAAGGTAACCTATTTAGGTCACCTTTTGTCTAAGGAGGGATGTGCATTGACATCAGATCGTATACAAGCAATTTTAGATACTCCAGTACCTACTACACAGAAAGAAGTGCGTGCATTTCTTGGTCTCACTTCCTTTTGCAGGCAGTGGATTTTGGGGTTTTCATATATTGTTAAACCTCTGTTAGCACTTTTGACAAAAGACACTCCCATACCCCTTCCATGGACAGATGAATGTGAAACTGCTTTTCGACAGTTACAACAAGCCCTTTGTTCAGCACCAGTGTTAGGTCCACCAGATTACACGAAGCCTTTTACACTTTATGTGCATGAGAAAGATGGATGTGCATTGTCAGTTTTAGTCCAGTTACATGGTTATAAGCAACGTCCCTGTGCTTATTTTTCAGCAGTTCCTGACCCTGTTGCTCGAGCATTACCTGGGTGTTTTCGCTCAGTTGCGGCAACGGCTGTGTCAATACGATAGAGTGAGGGAATAGTTTTTTCACATAAGCTGTTAGTGTTGGTACCCCATGCGGTTGATGCCCTTTTGAATCAAACAAAGACGTAGCACTTAACTAGCGCTTGTCTGACAGGATATGAATTGACATTGCTAGCTCCTCACATTACATTGAAGAGATGTGCAACTTTAAACCCAGCTACTTTGTTGCTGTATCCGGCGACTCAGCCTCAGTCACAAGAAACACATGATTGTATATTCCTGACTGAGGAACAGACAAAGGGTTGCATTGATTTGCAAGATACGCCCCTTCTAGATGTAGATGGTGAATTGTGGTTTGACGGGTCTTGTTTGAAATTACCAGATGGTACGACCTCAGCCGCATATGCAATCACTACACTTGAAACAATAGTGGAGACAGCTCGCATACCACAGAAATCGGCTCAAGCAGCTGAATTGATAGCTTTGACACGAGCATGTGAGCTTAGTACTGATTTGTGTGTGAACATTTATACAGATAGCCGCTATGCTTTTGGAGTGGCGCATGATTTTGGCCTACTCTGGAAGGAAAGAGGCTTTCTAACATCTCACGGAATGCAAATAATGCATGGAGACTTAGTGCATAACCTTTTGATTGCATTGACATGCCCAAAGAAAGTAGCCTGTAGTGTAGTTCCTATTATCCCAATAGGCTCTGCGCATTGGAATAATACCTTCAATAGTATAGGCCTAGACCAGACGTTAACTAGGTCTTCTATTGTCGATATTAGACTTAAAGTTTTGGGTTTGCCAGCTAGCTCAGAGTTCACTAGAAACTTTCTCGAATAGGCAAGGAGGAGTTGAACCTCCCTGGATAGACAAGAAGGGATTTAGTTTCTGACAACCATAGAACATGACAGCTTTGCTCTCCCCTAATCAAGAGTGTATCTCTAGAGTCGTGTGAAAACAAAAGACAACTTATTTTACTCAGTCAGTACGTGCATTCTTAGTCTCACCAGATTGTAGAGAAAAGGAAGAGACGGGCGTGTTCAATAAAAGATGGTATTTATTGATCAGTCTCTTTTCTCGTACAAGAGAAATGGATCGATATTATCGCAATACTTATGGTTAAGTAAAGTGCATACAATAAAATCAGAAGTATAAAATAATACTGTAAAAACATGTATATGGTTTCTAAGCCATAAGGTGGTTTAAAATGGATAAAATAGATACATACACATATACATTTGACTAATCGTACTCAACTGGTGCTTCTAACTACGCCTACCCCGGTGTACCTGACCTAAGCCTAATACGTGGGCGGGAATAGAAAGTAGCAGTTTAAGTTAAGTTTGTTTTGCCAAGTGACTGACTCAAGAATTCTCTGCAAGGGGTTATTCAGTTCTGTACCTGAAATTTAGGATGAATGAGGGATGGTATCTCTCGTCTCTGGTCTCGATATTCCAAGCTGCCTGCGAGGGCTGCTCGGAAGCGCCGGAGCTGGATTTCTCGGCAGGAGAAAGCAGCGTCTCGTTCTCAGCGCGTCAGGAAGGCAGGGCTGCGCCAGCGGGGTCTGCTCTGCTCTGGGCTTCGGCAAGTCTGGCTGCTCCGATCTCGTCACCACCGCGTGTGTTTGCTTAAGGCAATACCGGTAATATTTATACCTGTAAGGTGCCGAGATTGACGTAAGGATGGACATAGATACGTCAATAAGGATGTCATACGAACTGGTCGTTAGCACATTCTTTTGCTGAAGTTCTCGGTGAAATCAAAACAATGGCCGCAGGGTTTTTCCCAGGTTGTCATAGGTTTGATTTGTTTTGAGAACTCCGTATGCCTTATCAGGGGCTGGAGGAATATTGCTTGTCTAATTAGATGGCAAGCGTTATGACCTAATCAGATAACACGTTCCTGTGCCGTGGTGTGGCTTAATCAGATAACGGTTTCTGCATCATGGGATGGCTGCTAGTTAACTTGTTAACCAGATCAGGGTCAGGAATAGGGGGATAGGTACAGAACCTATAGGAATACATCACACCCACTCCACGCTAACTATGGCCATGTTTACGAATCTAGGCATAGTAAAACATACTGTAGAGTATTGTGTATACCTTACCACCCCAAAATACATATAATGCATTTCGAAATTATGTAATATACGAAAAATATAGTCACATGTACTATATGCACTCAAGCTGTAGAATAATGCCAAAGTAATCATGCATATGTATACATTATTACTATTTGAATATGAGAATAACATATGAAATGGCTCTTAATACAGAAGAAAAAGTTCGAGACCATTTCATCACAGAATAAAAATAATTATGAACATACCAGCGGGCAGCTAATGTCTATAAAGTATCTAAAAATAGAAATGTTAGTTCTCTAAGAATGGTTCTTACTTTAAGCAGAAGATAAGTGTCCCAAAAAATCGTAAAAATATTTTGGGGCTGCTCAAAAAAAAATTGCTGTCCGTGAACTGGAGGGAAAATTGTTCAAGCTACTTTATTATTAAAGTTGAAGGCCAAATTCAGGGTGTTGGGAACGCCGTGTGCTAGCTTGCTCAAAAGTCGTTATTTCTGCTCTGGTGAGAACATCATATCATTGAGACTTTCGAAAAAGTTGTCAACAGCTTCCTGTGAAAGTTCCACTAACTCGGAAAAAGGTGTAACCATGCATTCGTGTGCATGATTGTCTCCATTGACGTTTTGATTAGTATTGCTGACAGAAGGTCGTACCTGATCGATGCTGCTTTCATCTTGAACTTCACTACCCCTTAATCGTAGTGGTGAAGTTTCCACGAATGCCGTCATCAGGATTGGCAGCCCTTGAGGGCAGCACAAAGCATGAGCCGTTATCGGACCCAACAATGTTTCTGCATCCGTAGCATCAGACAGGTGTCCAACACGCATTCTTCTCCGCACAGCAAGCACCTTAATACAGGTAAAACACATCGATGCCACATTGGTCGAAATGAAAAAAACCAAGTCATGTTCAGGTCTCTAAGCCGGGATAGTCCCAGGATTTTTGATATCCGGTCCCGGTATCCAATGGCTCGGATTGTTTCTTCCCTTGTCGCAGGTGTTTTGTCTGTGACATGGTTTGCCATAACGAAATATAAGGACCAAGAATAGGATTCCTGCAATTAGTCCCAAAATGAGGGGAAGTCCGCCAAAAATCGAATGGACGATATCTGGAAAAATACCCAGTATGGCTTTGAATGGTGTTAATGCCATCGAAAATACTGTCTTAAATACTTTTGAGACTCCACTGGTATCAGAAATATTTAAGATTTCATTCAGGATTTCTGCAAAATGTATGGGGGAATTAGTTGATAACAACGAGTGAATCTCTGCAGTCGTCCTTGCGACCAGGAGATCATACGTTTCTTTTGATGACGTGAGTCTGGTCGGCGTCTGAAGAAGCACTGTTTTCATTCTGCTTAAAGTATCTATTCGTATAGAAGTAATTTTGAAGTTAGGCCATGTCCTTGCCTCCCTGTCTGGAAAGGAGCTGGGGAACAATGAGTGTCCACAGCACATGACCTTCGCAGTCGTAGTTATGAGATAAGGAATCCCGGGTAGAAGACTACAACATCTGCGATCCACAATTAGAATGTAACTCCCATTATAGAGTCTTTTAAAGAATGGTTCTATCTCTGTTGCAGGTGCGCCTAGCTGGTTACATGAAAGGTTATTTGAGTTCCCTTCACAGGCTCCATGCAAACTAATTCCATTACACAGAAGTGTACCGCTTAGTGACATCGCACAATTATTGCCACTAAGAAACACTTTCTGTCCTTTATTACTGACACATGCATGTGAATAGGGCAAGTTCCAAGTTGACTTAATGTACCCTTTTCCCAATTTTTCGTACATGCCAGCCTGTATATATTTTTGGCAGTATTGAAACCTGAAGGTTGATATTGGAATATTAATTATCCCATGTATTATCCATTCACTGACAGGTCGTTCTGACATTGTCACTGGTAATCTCTCGAGTTTCTCAATGCTCAGGATTGTATAATCAGCACCCCTCTGTGCCATACTGATTTGTTTGTTTTTGTTCATCAGTAAGGTTAAAGATATTGAATAGTGACGTTGTGTTGATTAAACACCAAGGCACATAGCCTGAACACAGATTTTGTAACGTCCAGCCAAGCTGTACAATAGAACGCAATTGAGACTGACCGTGTTGTAACAACAGTAAGTCTTGCGATATTATGTCGATTGCTGAAGACACAATGCTGTCCAGAGAAAAAATTCTGGAGGACAGAGTCATTAACCCATTGTCCACTACAGAAAGTGATTTTTCCAATTTAATACGGTCAATTTCCCGGATACTTTCTGCTGTCTCAATTTGAGTCACCTTCC
The DNA here is from genome assembly GCF_964261635.1 of Lissotriton helveticus. Taxonomy (NCBI): domain Eukaryota; kingdom Metazoa; phylum Chordata; class Amphibia; order Caudata; family Salamandridae; genus Lissotriton; species Lissotriton helveticus. Next base: position 227,984,124 of record NC_136063.1, read on the forward strand.
AGGCCTCGTTGTAAGCTGCATATACAGAGGCTGCTATGAAACGTTTTTGACGCTGTTTGCGCGGTCCCATAATGAAATCACGCAAGTCAGCACCATCAGTAAGTAAAGTTAGGTGTTGCTTAATTTCTGCCAGTGTGGAAGTTTGTAGCCATTGAAGGCAGAGTTTGCCCACACTGTAGGTGGTGATTATCCCTGGGTGTTGTCTTTGGGAATATCTAGGGTCTGGCCTGGTCAATGTGAACCCCTGTGTTTTGTTCAGGAATCTGTCTTGACAGTTATTAGTATCTGTGGGCCAGATTAACCATTGTTTCCAATCAGGATGTGTTCTGTTTTGGTTTAATACATAGTTTACGTCTATCTCTTCATCTGTAGAGCTATTGCTGTTCATAGTTGGCTTTGGAATAGACGGTTTATTTAAGTCTTTGATTTTGGCTAGGCCAAGACAGGTAGTTTGTTGAACAGTGTCATTCAAAAATATAATTTGTTCTGGGATCATGCAGGCTCTAAACAATGATTCTATACCTTGTACTTGCCATTCTTTTGTACCCCAAATACTTTTTACTTCAACATTTTTGTCCCAATAATCAAAACCAAAAGTATTCATTTGTTCAAAAAATGAGTCTGAATATATCAATTTCGTGTTTGTTAGCATGGTCTTTGTCCCTGTCTTATTTGACAATTTGAAATAAAATGTTTCAGCATTACTTGTGTTGAACCCTGAAAAGTATGAATATTTGTTATAAAAGGTTCTTGAGCTTCCTTTTGGAGGGGTTGCACAATGTTCCCATTGATTATAATTTAAAACATTTCTAGGTTGTGCCGATTTATGTAGAAAATGGTTACCATAGTGGTTGTAACAGTACATACTATCATAATTAGTCGAACCCTGCAAATAATCATGTTTGGTAAATTTAGCAGACATCACTAAGTCAGACATCATATTATTAACGCTTTCAAAGTCCCAATCATCAGCAAATGAGCTTGGTTTTACAGAGTCACTCAACGAGATCCTGATTTGGTGTGGATATTTCAGGATCTCAACCGGACCATAAATTTCGTAGTCAGTATTGTCCCATGCTACCCCACCCGGTATAGGATTGGCTGTGAAGTTGACTGAAGAAAGTTCTCTTTTCTCGACGTGTGAAGATGTGTGTGGCTTGAGGATCAAGTTGATTTTCTGACTTGCTGTGTCCATTTTAGCATATTTTCCCTCAATGAAGCGTCCCAAGCATAGTACCATGACGAGCCAAAGTATGAGGATAAATGCACCAAAGGCCACCCAAAATTCAATCCATGGAGAAATCAGATAGGTTTCTTTAAGTTGTTTCAAAAGTTCTTTAGCTTTATCTTTAAAGGTTTTTGTTGATGGCTGTGTTTTTGATTCACTGAGGTCTTCAGAGGAATCATCGAAGTTTATGAAGTAGCCGGGTGCAGTTCTGTCCATTGTTCCAATTGCTTCAGGATTACTGTTTCTTGCATATTCGTTTGTTACTTCATTGTAGGTTGGTGTGTCTGTACTAAATGTTTTTATTTGGGTTTTCAGAGGTTTAAGTTCCATTGCATTGTTGCACAGTCCTTGTTGTTCTTCTGTAGGCGTTTCGAATGTGATTAGCCTCTTAGTTAGGACCTCTGTATTGGTAGCAAACCTTGGTGTTCTACTACTTATCGGGAGTCCACTTGGCCTACTGTTTGTTATCGGCCACATGATTGTGGTTTTACCAGGTCGATGGATACAACTCGGTTCTCCTTTTTACCAGCAAGCGGCGGTAGTACAACTGATCTTGTCCCGTTGATAGACAAGACAGGAACTGCTTTTCCGTAAGAAGGCCCAAATTCCTTCTTTACCGCGATCTTTTCTCTGACTAGATCCCCGACTTTTGGAATCCAGACAGGTCTTGCTGGGACAGGTGGTGGTTCTTCAGTGGTTGTTGGTTGCTGTTTCAACTTTATGTTGCTCAGGTCTTTTCTTGTTTCGTTTAAGTCCTGCAAAATAGCCAAACGATCTTTGATATCAAAGCTTTTTTCCTTTACCACTGAAGTCTGACTGTCAAGATCTAAGACCAACATCCTAGTTCCAAACAATAATTCGTACGGACTGAATCCCTTCAGAGAATTTCTTGGCAGGTTGTTTAGACTACGTTGGACACTTATTAGATGTTTGACCCACCCAGCTCCCGAACCTAATATCCTTTCCGTTATAGATAGCTTTATGCCTTGGTTTTTTCTTTACACCATCCCGTATCCCTCAGGAAGGAAGTGAGAAGAATCCCGCTGTGCTATGCTCATTTGGCCATGTTTCCCCACAGGCTTGAGGGCTAAAGTGAAAACATTGGTCAAACGTAGCATGCTCCTAGCGTATATGCCATTTAGACTCGCAAATCTTTGTATAACAGTCCCGACGTCAGCCGAGTGCTGGGGTCTACATTTATAAGTGGAAACTAGTCTTTATTTGTTAATCGGACGCATTATTAACACTGGAATTACTGATTATTGTTTTGCCTTTATTGAGTGAAACGCCATGGTATTAACCCGTTCCTCTCGCCGCTGCGATCTCTGTTGCAGCCCGGGCATTTTTTTACAAAAATGTGATGATGCAGGCTCATGCCTGGCCACCAGTACACTGATTGTAGTTCTTCCAGAGAATCTTTTAGTTTGAGGTGTCTGAGACCCTCGCCCATATGTGCGTCTGCTATTAACAAAGTTCTCCTGTCCATGTTTGGAATTACTCTATCCCCCACTCCAGGGATTCGAGCAAAAGGGACGGAGTTTGCATTGATTATGTATGTATAAATGAGTGGATAGTTGATCGGTAGCGCTGAGCAGTCGCCTTTTGATGACGTTTTCACCGCCAGCACTGTTTCACCGTCAATGTATTTCACTGTACGCTTTTTTCTTGCTACGGAAGCCGATTTAGTTGCTACCGCTGTGGCTGTCTCAGCCAATGAATTCCCTGCAACGTGAACGCCATCACGCTGATGACTCAGTGTATGTATCACGTGAGTCTTTGGTAGTTCTTTTTGTAACAGAACTATTTGTTCCCAAAGCAGTTTTTGCTTTATTGTTGCACCTGTGTCATCTTTGTAACCGTTTTGAATCCATTTCTGCAAATCGTTGTTATATGATTTGACGCAGTAATATGAATCGGACACTATTAGTGTCGGGAATTCGCGATCTGCATTATCTAGCGCCATTTTCAATGCTATTATTTCAGTCTGTTGTTCTGAATTAGTTTCTACTGAGTGTGTTTTTGTTAATAGAGGTCTTAGTTTACCTCCGCGCCACACTTCTTTTGTAATCTCACATGTGGGGTTGTATGCTTGTTCTCCCCAAACGGAGGGTTGAGCATGTCCGTCTGTATAGATTACACATGCGTACCGTCGTAATGGCAGAATGTCGATTGGCAGAGGGAATGTTCTTTCATATTCTAGATTTTTCAATTCTTTTAATTCTGGATCAAAGTAGTATTTTACTCTGTCCGTTGTAATTGAATTCACCCATTGTATCCATTCCGGATTCAAAGATGTTGTTGGTAAATTACACGGTGTTGTTAATGCCTCAAAAGCTGATTCTGCTGTTCTGACTGTGATACGTCTACCGTCAGCTTTATCTTTTTCTCTAGCTATTGCGGTTTGAACTGCATGAACAATGTTTTCTTTAATGCTGAACTTATTTTCAGCTTCTGTGTACAAGTGTGATTTGAATGCAATTGGTACCTTTTCTCCCTCATTAGAGGTCAGGTATGTGAATCCGCATCTTCCTGGGATGACTCGAATCACAAGGTTGCGTGTGTTATCACGTGTTTCTAATTTTGTTTTAATTAACATATCTGTTTGTAAAGATCTCAAAATTTCTGTGTGTTTTTGAGTCCAATTGGTTCTTTTAAAATCTGGTTTTATTAGATCATAAAGGGGTTTGACCCTTTCTGCGTAATTTGCAATGTATGTTCTTCCGAAATTTAGGAAGCCTAGAATTGACTGTAGGTTTTTTAGTGTTCTAGGTGCTTGGAGTACGGCACATTTCTCCAGGAAATTGTCAGCCAGGCTTTTGCCTTCACTTGATAATTCATATCCTAAGAACAGGACTGTTAGATGGGCAATTCTAGATTTTTTAAAGTTGAATTTGTAACCCTCTGCTGCGAACCCAAGTATTATGGTGTTCACTCTCTTCAAGTGAGTATCCAAGTCATCATCTGTTAGGTATATGTCGTCGACATAAGATAATGCTTCGTCATCATATATTTGTAGTAACTCTGTTACCCTCGCTGAGAATAATCCTGGGCTGTTCTTGAACCCCTGGGGTAACCGACAGAATTGTTTTTGAGCGCCATTTATTGAGAACGCGGATAAATATCTGCTCTCTGGTGCTATTTTTTGACAAAAGAATCCATTAAAGATGTCTAATGTTGTTTTGTATTTTTTGCGCACTATGTTATTCATTAGTGCAGCACTATGCGAGTTTTGCACTGCAAAAGTTTTGCAACATGAGTTAAGGTGTCCAAAACTAGACGATATGAATTGTCTGGTTTGGAAACCGGAAACAAAGGGTTGTTCATTTGTGAGGTGCAAGTTTCAATCACCCCCTGGTATTCTAGTTGATCTAGGATTTCTTTTACCTGTTTTTTAGCTTCTTGCTTAATTGGGTACTGTCTTTGTGCAGTAGGTTGTGTTTTTAACTGGATTTTGTGAGGAGGAGAGTCCTCATCCCATCCTACGTGATTTTTATATAAAGCAGGAGCTTGAGCTACTGCCGACTTTCTAGCAAGTGTGTATTTTTTATGAATTGGGATATGATTTGAGAAGGCAGGCATAATTATTTCTTCGCCATGAGGGCAGTCCCTGACAAACTCTGGTGGCCAGTCTTTTTCAGCTAGAAGGATGTCATAGCCCTTGGAGAGATTATCCCAAAATAGTCCCCTTATTTTCCTAGTCTTATCCCCCTCTATACATAATGTTATTTCATATATTTTGTGAGGTTTGCTAACTCTGGTGTCTGCAGTTTCCACTTGAAGGTATTCATTCGTGTCCACTGTCTCCAGATGATTCATAAGGACTTTGCGTGCTATGCTCACTTCTGCTGCACTGTCTAGCATTGTCTGAGCCCACTCTCCGCTTTTCAGTTGTGTCCTCAGTATTCTCGGCATTGTTAAATACTTTAATACTGGCTACCTTCTTCTTTGGAAACTGTAATTTTTTATTTGGATGAGCAGGTTCCTTGTCTTTGGACTTGACGTGCCCTTCCCTGGGTTCCGATCGTCCTCTTCTTTCCGATTTCTGCGAGGAAGTCTGAAAAGATTGAGAGGGACGTGTATCAAAATCTTGATATCTATCCGGTTTCTTTATGTTATCCCTATTTCTAAGGTTGTATTTTTTCAAAGAGGGCTCCCTTTGGGGAGACTTGGGTCCTTGGTCTGGAGATCTTTCTCTCCGCCGAGGAGACCTTCCTCTGGACTGGAATCTCTTTTCTTTTGGATTGGATTGTTTGTTTCCATCCCAGTTCTTCTTTTGACTGTTTAGATTATTTTTAATAAATATTTTTTCAGGACTTTCAATCAGTTGGGGTTTTACTGGTATTCCACCTAAACTATCTCTACCTAGTTCCTCATAGGATTTTTCTATAATTCTGGCAATTTCAGCTGGTTGGTCTGCTATATCTGTTTCTTTTAACCTTTGGCGGATCGCCACGTTTGCTGCTTCTCCCTTTATATTGGCTAGTAATATAGCCGAGACCTGCTTGAAGTCTTTCAGTAATTTCATACCAAGAGTTAAAGCGGGTTCTGGACCGTATTCATCTTGAATTTGTTTTAGCACATCTGGTATTACCGAGATGGATGGAACACCATGTGTTTTTGTGTAGATGGAAGCAAAGACTGTACCCCAAGTGTCACAGTCCTCCACGTGTGGTGCGATTCCCATTGGAAGACAGATAGTCAGAATCCTGTGTTTTTCTAACGGGGTGGTGTCTGGAAACACCGCCTCTATTTGGGTGATTTTTTGTGCTAACCAGAATGGTATTTGTTCCCGTTTAGCTGGTACTTTACCTAGGCAGGATTGTATGTTCTGTGGTGTAATTTTATTTGTGTTCCCCTGATGAGGGGTCAGCTGTGGAATTTTAACTGCTGGTTGGATTGTTGCAGTCCGCATTACATATTGGACTAATTGTCTATGTACTTTTATTAATTGTTTTAGTTGTATTAAAAGATCTGCTGCAGACATTATTTCGATGTCTGGATGTGGTGTGTATCCGGCTAGGACCGGCCACGTTGCTCCTGGTCTACCTAATGGACCGAGCCTGGTGATGTGATTATTGTGTTTTAGGGCGCCATTAAACAAGAGCACGTGCTCTTGAAATTTAAGTGGTACTTCCACCTCCTCGAAAGGAGTGTATTCATCAGGAGGTTCCTCTGTTTTGTAATAGTGGAAGTGCTTTGTTACAGCGTTAGCTGCTGGAAAGTTTATCCATGAATAGAATACCTCTGTCTGCCGATATTCGTGTGCCTCTATTACGAATATGACTGTGCCACCTCTAGGTGTCAGTCCATTTTCTATAAGTTTTAAAGTTATAGATTTCCTTTTGTTGACCGGGATGAGTATTATATCCGGGTCTGCTTCTTGCATAGTATTATCAGCTGCTACGAGTTCAGCTGCTAATCTAGATGTCTCTCTTTCTTCATCACTGTCTACCATTTTACCGACAGGAAGGTTTTTCCGTTTGTTTGCAGATCAGGTTTCTTATGGAAACAAAGATTAGATGCACAATATTTTGGAACAGTGTATCCTTCAACGTTGACTAAACCAAGAACCATACATAGGAGTTTCCTGCTGCGAGGTTTGGCGGATATTACCTTTCACCCACTCCAGACGTCTTTGGAGTATTATGGGAAAAAAGGGGTCTGAGTGAAAAAGCACGACTGAGTTACTCTAATGTCTTGCGTTAGTTTTATCGCCTTTCCAAACGTTGGGCGCCATGTAGTGTAGTTCCTATTATCCCAATAGGCTCTGCGCATTGGAATAATACCTTCAATAGTATAGGCCTAGACCAGACGTTAACTAGGTCTTCTATTGTCGATATTAGACTTAAAGTTTTGGGTTTGCCAGCTAGCTCAGAGTTCACTAGAAACTTTCTCGAATAGGCAAGGAGGAGTTGAAGCTCCCTGGATAGACAAGAAGGGATTTAGTTTCTGACAACCATAGAACATGACAACTTTGCTCTCCCCTAATCAAGAGTGTATCTCTAGAGTCGTGTGAAAACAAAAGACAACTTATTTTACTCAGTCAGTACGTGCATTCTTAGTCTCACCAGATTGTAGAGAAAAGGAAGAGACGGGCGTGTTCAATAAAAGATGGTATTTATTGATCAGTCTCTTTTCTCGTACAAGAGAAATGGATCGATATTATCGCAATACTTATGGTTAAGTAAAGTGCATACAATAAAAGCAGAACTATAAAATAATACTGTAAAAACATTTATATGGTTTCTAAGCCATAAGGTGGTTTAAAATGGATAAAATAGATACATACACATATACATTTGACTAATCGTACTCAACTGGTGCTTCTAACTACGCCTACCCCGGTGTACCTGACCTAAGCCTAATACGTGGGCGGGAATAGAAAGTAGCAGTTTAAGTTAAGTTTGTTTTGCCAAGTGACTGACTCAAGAATTCTCTGCAAGGGGTTATTCAGTTTTGTACCTGGAATTTAGGATGAATGAGGGATGGTATCTCTCGTCTCTGGTCTCGATATTCCAAGCTGCCTGCGAGGGCTGCTCGGAAGCGCCGGAGCTGGATTTCTCGGCAGGAGAAAGCAGCGTCTCGTTCTCAGCGCGTCAGGAAGGCGGGGCTGCGCCAGCGGGGTCTGCTCTGCTCTGGGCTTCGGCAAGTCTGGCTGCTCCGATCTCTTCACCACCGCGTGTGTTTGCTTAAGGCAATACCGGTAATATTTATACCTGTAAGGTGCCGAGATTGACGTAAGGATGGACATAGATACGTCAATAAGGATGTCATACGAACTGGTCGTTAGCACATTCTTTTGCTGAAGTTCTCGGTGAAATCAAAACAATGGCCGCAGGGATTTTCCCAGGTTGTCATAGGTTTGATTTGTTTTGAGAACTCCGTATGCCTTATCAGGGGCTGGAGGAATATTGCTTGTCTAATTAGATGGCAAGCGTTATGACCTAATCAGATAACACGTTCCTGTGCCGTGATGTGGCTTAATCAGATAACGGTTTCTGCATCATGGGATGGCTGCTAGTTAACTTGTTAACCAGATCAGGGTCAGGAATAGGGGGAGCGGTACAGAACCTATAGGAATACATCACAAGCCATAGTGAAGTGTAGTGCTCACAAGAAAGTGACAGATAAGATTGGACAAGGTAATGTCTTTGCAGATCACGTGGCACGTGAAACTGCGATGCAAAGAAGCACTACTCTCATGTATGTAGTGAAGTCACAAGCTGAGAGATGGCATGATGCTAGGCAAGAATTACGAGAGATACAGAAATCTGCTTCATTAAAAGAACGTGAACAATGGTCTGAAGAAGGAGAGTTAGATGATGAAGTTTGTTTGCGGAATAAGCAGATGGATAGATGGAAGCTGCCTATAGCTTTTGTACAACCTATGGTTCAGATGGCACATGGACAAGCACATGTTGGAGCTTCAGCAATAACGAAAATGCTTATGCAAGTTTGGGAGCATCCAGAAATTGCTAGCACACCTAATAGAGTAGTACAGATTTGCTTGATCTGTTTACAATATAATCCTGGAAAATGAACGCGAGGTCCAGCTGGAGGTTTTGCTACACCAACTGCACCTTTTGAAGTCTTGCAAATGGATTACATCCAACTTGAGTGGTGTAATAATTTAAAGTATGTTCTAGTGGTGGTTTGTGCCTTCAGTAAATGGATTGAGGCGTACCCCACAAAAGACAATAGTGCTATTACTACCGCTAAGGTGTTATTGAAGGAATTCTTCCCGAGGTTTGGTGTTTGCAGACTCCTATGGAATGATAACGGACCTCATTTTGTTGGGGAAGTTATCAAATATATCTAGAAGGGATTAGAAATTAAACAGAAGTTCCATGCAGCGTTCCATCCACAATCAGCATGATTGGTGGAAAGGCATAATGCTACTCTGAAGCTGAAAATAGCGAAAATTCGAGCTTCTACACACTTGACCTGGCCAGATGCGTTGCCATTGGCATTGTTGTCTATCAGATCAGTACCACATTCTAGAACGGGTCTCACTCCGCATGAGGTGGTATTTGGACAACCCATGAATATCTGGGCAGTTCCAAAACTGAGTTCTGCGTATGATATGCCTTGTGTCTTGATGAATGACTATCTGGCACAGTTAACCGACAGTTTGGTTTCAATTCATCAACAGGTTCGAGAAGCACTTCCTGACAGATCCACAGGTGAAGCCCATGAACTCCGACCCGGTGATCTTGTAATGATTAAAGCGTTCGAGAGGTCAAGCAGCTTGGAGCCGAGGTGGGGTGGACGAGAGCAAGTGCTCCTCGCCACGAGAACAGCGGTTCGAGTCACCAACAAGAAAAACTGGGTGCATAGTACCCATTGTCGAAAGGTATTGTCGACCCTGCTGGAACCTGCTGTACTGACCAATCATCGAGAGATTTTGACCACGGAGAAAGGCCCTGCTGTTCTTCCCGGACCAGACGATTCCTGGAGCATCGCGATACAACTTGAGACCGAGGAAAGAATCTACAGTTTTTTTGTTTTTAGAGAGACAGGTTGAAGCAACCGCCCTGGGTTGTGGAAACTGAATGCCGATATGACAAGGGAGGGGGATCAGCCCTACGCAGTGTAGTGACACCTGTCTTGATCTTCGGTGAGGAAAACAACGTCTACCCACGGGAAAAGAGCTCCTACGACTATTTTTGTATTGTTTGGTTTTTAGAGAAAGTTTATTTTTGTTGCTATAATGAATAATAATAAGAAAATCTTAGGTGTTATAGGTGTTTTTGCTGTTTTGACAATTATAGCAGTAATCACCTGGTCTGTTGAAATGATGGCTCCAGCTCATGAGTTTTTTGTGGTTACTACTCCAGTCCCAGAAGAACACCAGCATTTCACTCTTCCGTATCATGAGAAGAAGCACCGACAATCTTATTGCAATAACACGTTTGTTCAGATGCTTCACCACACTCACAATGCTACGAATACTACTAATTGTTGGGTATGTGGTATGCTTCCAGTGCATCAAAAGAAAGGAGGAACACCTTTTATCCCACTTCCTTTCTCGCATAATGGTTCTTGTCGAGCCTGGTACACTCTTTTGTTTGCAACTAGAAAACCTACAGCAGGTGGACTTCTTTTCCGTTTGAATAAGGAGTGTTATCAGGACAAAGATGGGTATCCTCAAGCAAATGGAACTATATGGGAATGGGAGGAATACCGACCGGACAATATTTCTACGCCTTATGTTTTCACCCACACAAGAGACTTTGCCACAAGCAACCAATCTGTAATTACTGTTACAAGGGCTAAAGCAGACTTATGTGTACAAAGTACTGGGCGAATCCTAGTTGGAATTAGTGATTGTGTTACTGCATTAAATATAGATGGAATAAACAATAGTTCCTTCTTGCCTTCGCATAACACATATCTAGTATGTGGAAGTCATGGATCTCATAGACTACCAGTTGGGTGGTCAGGTGCATGTTATGTTTCTTTTTTGTTACCTCCTGTTTTCCTAGCACCTGCTTCATACCATCGAGATTTTAAACTGTTTAGGAACATTTCAATAAACCGATACAAAAGGACAATAAGTACTGATGAAGTGGACCACACAAACACTAGTCTACAGCAATATGTTGATTTTAATTTGGGCCTGTTATCTTTTGTGGGCGCTGCATTAAACAGCAGAAAAGTGCGACGATTGACTAGAGTTGTGGAAGCTGTCACTAATGAGACTGCTATAGCACTTGGAAATATCACTGAAGAATTACAAGTTGCCAGAATTGTAGCGCTACAAAATAGGATGGTGTTAGATGTGATGTTGGCCGATAGAGGTGGTGCATATAAAATTATCGGTAGTAGTTGTTGTGTTTTCATTCCTGATAATTCGCCCTTAGTGTATGATGCAATTCTTAAACTGCATAAGATGGCTACAGATATTCATACTAAGAATGGCACTTGGTCTTTTGCTGGATGGTTTTGGGCTCTTGTCTCTGCCTGGGGTTGGAAATTACTGACTGTTCTCTGTATTGCAATTGCAATGATTTTCACCTGTTGTATGTTTATCCATTGTGGCCCAATGTTATGTTCTATGTGTATAACTGCCTGTATACCATCCAAGAAGAATACCGTGGATGTAAAAGCACAACACACGTTAGAGAAAGAAGTAGTTGATATGATGCGTATAGATATACAGGATGAATGTTTAGATTACCCTAGGAGAGTGTATGTCTTCAGCTAATGCTAAAAGGGTCATCTGTTGTAATTTGACAGCGATTAGATTGAGCATTAGCGGAAGACATCTTAGTTCTGGCCGTTATCTTGACATTTAGCGGACTCCATTTTTGTATTCATGGGAGCCATTTTGTCTGCTACATACTGCCTCGTGCCGACCATGTGCTTTGTCCTATCTTCCTGTTCATGGTGCTTGAATCTGCCCAGCAACAAGCTATATTTAGCATCCCCCACTTTGCCGCTGTCCGTTAGGGTTCACATCTGGCAGTGATTAGTTCCCGATAGGAATGTGTTTGTCAAGCCACCAAGACTGTTAGCTCCTCCCACTGATCGATTGTGCCTCTCGATATTACGTTATATGTACATAAATTGTGCTCTTGTGTTTTGGACCGCCTTCTTTTGAGCCCCTGTGCGGGTATAAATAAACCATGCTTTTTTTGCTCGTGGTGCTACTTCTTGCAATACCGAAGGGTACTGTTTGAACCGTGGCACCACCTCATGAGGTGTAATAAATGTTACGTTTTCTATTCCAGTTTCTGTGTCAAGTTCTTTCTATTGGTCTGAGGAAAATTGAATTGTGCCTTATCATGTGTGCCTACGTGTTCCCCATCCTATGTTATATGTGCATGATTAATATGCATATGTTCCCCCTATGATCGAATAAAGACGCCATTATAGTTGTGTCCAACGTTTAGTATGCCAGTTATCCAGTCCCCGTGAAAGCAACGTGAATTAGGCTTCTAGGCCTATGTTGACACCCTTTTACATTGTGCACGTTAATTCATCGAATTGTCCCCGTTTCTAGGCCTCATGAGGGCCCGGACACCAGAATCAAGCTCCAGTCTCCTGAACCCGCTCCGAAGAGCGATGCAGCCCCTCCCGCATCCCTGACCCTTCGCTTACTTTCTGCCAAGCAACGCGGTGCCCGGCCTGGCCCGGCCTGCCTGCCTGTCTGCCAAGAAATATGTTATGCCTCTAGTTATCTGTTCAGCTCTCCGTCTTCACATTCCTAAGCTAACGAACCGCATAAACATCTTCAGCTATAGTCTAGTCTTTCTGTCTCCATGCAAGAGAATTACTGAATTAATATCCATAGAAGATTCATAGCACACGCAATACATGAAGAATATATGCATGCACCAGCCTTAGTGTCAAGTAGCCTTTGCTCTGATGACTTTTAGATTCTATCAACATGTACTCCAAACACAAGATACCAGATATGCTATAGGTACATGTCGTCCTGACATCCCAGACTTTCGTCTCCTCTTCTAGTGCAGAAGTCAGAGCCCCCAGTTCTCCCCAGTTACACGTCATGGTCCGTTTGCGCGCACCACTAGGTTAAAGGTTCCAGCTGCCCAGGTAGCCCCCTCCATGTATCCACCCATTTATGACACTTCTGTGACGTTCTCATCACATGTCTTCGTGCACGCCCTGTGCACGCCTTCTTTTCACGCCCATATGTTCTTATCTTTCGTTTGTCACTTGTTCCGCCTACTGTATGCAATGCAATTGTAATGTTTTAGTATATATACCATGTACTGTTAATGAGACGTTGCAGCTGCCATTCCATGCCATCCTATTTCAGGCTGTTCCGATCCTGTCCCTTCCCTTGTGCCTGATTAAAGCCTGTTCAACTCAGATACCCCGGATCCTGCCTCTTATTTATTGAGCTATCTGTTTTATTTAATGCATAGAAAAATAGTACCGATAATTAATTATTTATTTACCACATAATGGCGCCCGAACAGGAACGAGCCCCTTCCCCACGCGCCGGAGATGTAACGCAGGCCCCCTGACCCTTCTACAGCCGTGACGGAACTCTACCGTGCACGTGCAGATATTTCTGCTTCAAGTCTCCCTCAGGCCCACGGAGGAGACGGAGACTGCGGTCCGGCATCCAGACGAGGCGGTGAGGAATGCAGTTCGTCCCGACCAGAGCCCAAGCCGAGAGAGCAAGGTCCGAGGTATCCGGAGGCCCACCTGTTTCCGAAGCCCGAAGTTCGGGGCGCATGCGTAGTAACCAGACGTCGTAGCAGTCCAGTCCAGTCCGAGGCCTTCAGTTCTGCTTCCCGGTGAGTACCGTTGCTGGGGGAGTATCTAGACGGGGTCATTAGTTTGTCTCCGGTCCGATGGGTTTGGGTACGCAGATCCAGTCCGACGTGTCCATCTAGGTGGATACGGTATGACGTGTCTCTTTATGAGACCGGTATGTTCTGTACTGTTTTAGCAGTGCATCCAGTAATTCTAGTAAGTCCGTTCTCGAGAAATTCAAGCGTTATGTTTTCAGTGTATCAGGTAGTATTCTGTTCGAACTGTTATTAATGTATTTCTATGTCGTGGTATGAGTGATTTGTTTGCCATTTCATTACTGTGATTATTGTGTATTTTGTTTAAGTTCAAGTACGACTCAAATATGCCTCTGTTTTAAAAGTTACGTCAGATAAAAACCAGAAAAGGGTTACTCGAAGAAGCAGTTCCTGTCCCTCCTAGGGACAGTCCTGGACACTTTATGTATCACAAGCATGGCCTAGATGCCATATTATATCTAGACTTATGGGTGGATTATACAAAGAATCTTGAAGAGAAATATAGATGGCCTGTTTCAGGTACATGGGATGCCGAGTGCATCATGCGAGTAGAAGAAGTATTATGGAAAAAGAAAGCCAGACAATCCCAGAAAGATGCCATAGAATTATGGCGTAAAGAATCGCATAGGAGATCCGAAAAAGAATTCAGAAAAGCAGAATTAAGTAGGGAATCCTCAGAAAAAGCCCAAGAAAGGGAACTTCTAGAAGAAGGTGAACGAGTTAGAGCAGAACAGTCAGATAGACAGAGAAATTTCCCTTATTAAAAGTATGTATCCTCTTCTTGCCGAGGGCTTGCCGAAGGCAACCCCGGAAGTACCCTGTAATTTACCGCCACCATTGGTCCCGACTAAGCTACGTCATAAACCGACTGCAGCTGAAATTTTTCTGTCGTCCTATTTGGACGATACAGTCCCAGAATATGCAAATCCTATTCCGCCTGCTCAACCTCAGCACCCTGTTAATAATGTAATTCCTGTTCCTCCAGTCACTGGTCCCGGGAACCCTGTCCATGTGCCAGTACCCCCGGACCAGTCCACACCACGTGTTTTGCCAGTCACCTTACCAGCACATTCAGTATTAATGGACGATTCTAGTTCAGGAGGAGCGGGGGGAGGTGCTCCTACCACCCCGCCTCAAGTAAAACGACTGACGCTGAGAGACGCAGCGTTACAGCGCACGCCAAAAGTGACTACATACGCAGACCTCAAGCAATACCTTACAGACTGCATATATGATTCAGTGCCAGGCGAAGATCACATGATATTATATTCCGTACGTTTAAGACGAGTTGCCAACTTTTTGGCCACCCTGCCCGATATGAAGGAACATCTAGACAGAATATATCGTTTTATCCGTACAGGGGAGAATCCAGAGAGTATTCACGAAGCTATGACACACAGAAAGGTCGAGATTCAAAGTATGATTTTACAGTTCTTGATTAACTGTTTAATAAGAGAGCAGGATTATCCTGATAAAGACAAAGACGAGATGAAAGCCCTGACAAGATGGAGTGATAATATAGCCGAGGGAAAACATAAGACACAGAATAGTATAGAAAGTATGTACAGGAAAATTCGTAAAGAAATTCTAAGTATACACGAGAAGGAGAAAGCAATAAGAGCAACCGAGAAAGAGAATGACTCTTCAAGTGAAGACATAGACAGCGAGAATCCCGCCAGAATAGCGTATGTAGGTAGAACTAGATGTTCCGACAGACATTCACGCCTAGATTACAAGAAAGTTTTTCCTCCTCCCGTACCAGAACAGTGTTCTCTTGAACAAGTATTCCAGGCCACCGATAAAATTCTGAAACTACGAATAGGTTATAGTGAGCTTAATACCATGCATGAACAAGAACTAGCCCGATCAGCAGTCCGATGGACTAGTGATTTTACCACGTTTTCAGATGAAATAGTGGCCCAAACGTTTCTGAAGCAGCCCCCAGCCGAGCAGCGTCTGGTGGGTATGTATATGATCCAGCACCTCATCACACTGTATGAGGATCAGCATTCTGACCCAGGTCCTTTGTATGGTGTACTGAACGAGTTACTCCTAAACAGATGGAAAGGTCTAGGTACCGATTTAATTAGTGTCATTTTAGAACAGCGCCACAAATACAGAACGTTCCTGAATCCACATTTGGTTCCTGTTCCACCCCCAGTAAGAAAATCATTCTACATAGACAGACAGAATCCGTTGCGAGAAGTACATCCAGTTAAGGGAGAGGGGGGTGAGCTCGAACGAGTATTTGTTTACACCCCTATCACGAAAATAGAACTCTTAGAAATGAAAAAGTTAATACCCTGTCACGATAAAGATCCAGCAGGGTTCCACCGTGAATTAAAAGACATGCTCCGTATGGGAGAATACACGTATCCTGATATTATTAAAATGTTAAAGGTCCTGTTGCCTGCGGGCATATATGAAAAACTCAAAGAAAAAGAATGGGAGGTGGGAGAGAAAAAGATAGATTGGACCGCATTAGAGACTGAAGATAACACACGAGTTCCAGGTACTGGTCTTGGGGAAAAAGCCAAAGCATTGCCCGAGTTGCTAATACAAGTCTTGCCAAGATTACTAGCAACGAAAAAGGAAGACTGGGATGCCATCTCAGCCTGTAAACAGAAACAAGACGAAGACACTAGTGATTTTTATTCTAGATTTGAGAAATGTTTCATTATTAATAGCGGCCTGAAAACAAGTAGTGAATCGTATCCACATCTTTTTGTTACTAAACTAGTTGAGAATTCTTTACCACAAGTTAAAAACCGAGTACTGAAAGTCGAAAGTACTTGGCAAGCAAATACTCCGTCACAAATGCTCCAGATGCTACAGTATCACCAGAACAGAATCAGGGAGGAGCAGGAACATGACAGGAGACGTATGAAAGACACGAAAATGAAAGTACTGGTTGCACAGTCTGTTCCACAAGATAGTCAGAAGAGGGGTCCGAATCAGATTAGTCATCCTGCAGCTCCCGTTAAAGGGACATGCAATTACTGTAAACAGCCAGGTCACTATATAAACGAATGTGCAGTTCTGAAACACAACATAGCTACTGGTAAAACGAAAGAGAGACCACGTCCTCCTAGACAAGAACATGGTCCGCAGAATTCCCAGCCACCGCAGAACGCGCAACAGACAGTTACCGTACCGCAGCCTATAGCTGCCACACAACACGTTACACAATAGATGTACCAGTATGCACAGTCAGATTATCCAGAATATCAGCAGTATTCATGAAACAGCCTAGAGAGGGAGGTTGGCTTGCCTCTCATCGAGATTCCTGTAGATCAAGAGGGTCCCTATGTACACAGTCAAGTATTAGGGAAAGACAGAAAGTTTCTGATTGATACAGGGGCAAGTAGGACTACCATCAGTCATGACAAGGTTCCAGGGGCTCCGCTCTCAGGCTCTAGAAATGTTTCCCTTGGATTTTCAGGAAAGCCTATTGTTAATGAAATATCGAAACCAGTTTCCCTAGAAGTTGGTCCATTGTCCCGAACTACTGACTTGTTACTTACGAAATCATGTCCAGAAAACTTACTAGGTATCGAAACACTGAAAGAATTAGGAGCAGTAATCTGCTGCTCCCCAGAAGGAGTGAGATTGTTTTTACGTGATTTTAAAGGTCATTATGTATTACGTGATTTTGATCCAAGATTATTGAATGTACCACAGCATTTATGGGCGCAAGGTCCAACTGATGTAGGTTGTATGCACATTACACCATATCGTGTCACTCTGAAGCAAGGTGTTGTATTACCACGAATCCGACAGTACAAATTGCCACCTGAGGCTGTAGCAGCCTTATCAAAAATTATTGACGAGCTCATTGCTCAAGGAGTAGTTGTAGAAACTGACTCCAATGTATGTAATTCTCCTATCATTCCGATTCTTAAACGTACTGATCCCAATGCATCTCCAGTTTATCGATTAGTGATTGATCTCCGAGAACTTAATAAATGTATCATACCCCAGTACCCAGTGGTTCCAGATATCTCTTCCCTATTGACGGCCATTGATTCTGAAGCTACGTTCTTTACTGTTATTGATCTCAAGAACGCATTCTTTAGTGTCCCCATTCATCCAGACAGCCAGTTTCTTTTCGGATTCTGTTTAAATGGAAGAAGCTATAAATTCACACGAGCTCCTCAAGGTTTCACAGAAAGTCCTAGCATATACAGTCAAGCACTTAAAAGACAACAAGACAATATTCACATGCCAACTGACACTGCCCTGCTCCAGTATGTCGATGATCTATTGATCACAGCCCGTTCTGAACGTGACTGCGAACGTGCGTCACTTACAGTCTTGTATTTCCTGGCCGAGATGGGGCACAAGGTGTCCCCTTCGAAACTGCAATTTTGTGTCCAGCAAGTGGTGTACCTTGGACACTTACTGTCCAAGAGGGGTAGGCAGTTGACACCAGACCGTATCCAGTTAATAGCACATCTTCCACAGCCCAAGACTCAGAAGGAGGTACGAGCTTTTATCGGCCTCACTTCTTACTGCAGACAATGGATTCCTCAGTACGCATATCTAGCCAAGCCACTGATACAGTTAACTACACAGGAGGCAGCCACATTGACTGTCCTCCCTTGGACCCAAGAACATACACTTGTTTTCGATGAGTTAAAGAAAGCTTTATGCCAAGCGCCTGTTCTAGCAACACCAAACTACAGTAAGCCTTTTACACTTTTTGTCACTGAATGTGATGGTACAGCATTGTCTGTTCTTACTCAGGATCAAGCAGGACAACACAAGCCTTGTGCTTATTTCTCTAGCACATTAGATCCGGTGGCCCAGGCTCTGCCTGCGTGCCTCAAATCAGTTGCAGCCACAGCACTAGCTATCAGACAGAGTGATTCCATAGTGTTAGGACACTCCCTGACAGTACAAGTTCCACACTCCGTGGAAGTTCTTTTAAACCGAACACAGACTCAGCACTTGACAATTGCCATTTAACAGGATATGAACTGACACTGTTTCAGCCACACATAGAAATCAGACGCTGCAACATTTTAAATCCTGCTACACTGTTACCCTCAGTTACTTCAAACCCTGCCACACATGATTGTGTGGAAGTTGTTAACACCATGACAAAGCCAAGACAAGACTTGACAGACATTGCTCTGCCTGATCCCGACCTGACGCTTTATGTGGATGGTTCATGTATGAGGACAAGTACAGGAGAGTTAGTAGCCGCGTATGCAGTGACTACTGAAACTGAAGTTATAGAAACACATCGTATTGACACCCTGTCTGCTCAAGCAGCAGAGCTCGTCGCTCTGACCCAAGCCTGCATACGAGCCAAGAACCTGAAAGTAAACATATACACAGATTCACGTTATGCATTCGGAGTCGTTCACGACTTTGGAGTACTCTGGCAAGAAAGAGGTTTCATGACTTCTCATGGAACCAAGATTCAGCATGGCCCCCTCATTCAAGCTCTGTTGGATGCAATACATTTACCGACAGCTATCGCTTTCATGAAGTGCAAGGCACATACGAAAGCCACTGACACCATTTCCCAGGGTAACGACCTGGCAGATCGAACAGCCAAGCTTACAGCTCAGACTCCAGACATTCTAGTTAACACGACACAGACAGACATTCCAGTTCAGACGACTTGTATGACAGTTAAGGACCCTACACAAGACGTACTAGATATACAGTCACATGCTACCCCCGACGAAATCAAGAGATGGTCTGAACAAGGAGGGGTCCAGACAGATCAGGGATGGTTGACGAAGGGAAAAGCCACATGGTTCCTCCCCGACTCTATGGTTCAAGTCATTATTAACACCGCTCATAGTCCAGCACATTTAGGAGAAAAAGCCATGTTAGACAGTATTCAGAACCTCTGGTTTAACAAGCATTTACGAGCAGCAGCCAAGCAGAAAGTGCGTACCTGCATGATCTGTTGTCAGTTCAATCCAGGTAAAGGTGTCCCGGTGGAACGAGGTGGATTCCATCCCCCTGACCACCCTTTTGAAGTCCTCCAGATGGATTATATTCAGATGGAGCGATGTCGAGGTTTCAAGTATGTCCTCGTAGTTGTATGCGCTTTGTCCAGATGGACAGAAGCATATCCAGTTCCAGATTACACTGCTGCGACCACTGCCAGGCAGTTGGTTCGTGAGTATTTCCCCCGCTATGGATTACCGAGGGTCGTGTATTCAGACAACAGCCAGCCATTCTCCTCCGAACTCATGAAACAAGTATCCCTTCTGTTAGGGTACCAGTGGAAGTTCCACTGTGTACGACATCCCGAAGCAGCTGGTCTCGTCGAGAGACATAATCAGACCCTGAAAATCCGCATTGCAAAGGTATGCGCAGAGAAAGGCGTATATTGGTTGGTAGCACTGCCAGTCGCCCTTTTTTACATGAGAATGGTCGCTCACTCCCGTTCAGGTCTGTCCCCTTACGAGGTAGTTTTCGGTCGTCCCCCAAACATGTGGGGTACACCTAGGCCACTTACAATTACCGATGTTGACAGTAATATGCTGACAGATTACCTGGCTTCCTTGATGTCTGCACTACTCTCTTGTCGTTCACAGGTCGCTGCTGCCTTTCCAGACAACACTCAAGTGAAACCGCACGAGGTCATACCAGGCGACCTCGTTTTGATTAGAAATTTTGATCGTTCAAATCCGATGGAGCCCCGCTGGAAAGAACCAAAGCTCGTTCTGATGACAACAAGGACCGCGATTAAAGTGGAGGGCCGCAAAGGGTGGTTGCACTCCAGCCACGTTAAACGATTCCATGGACTCCGTCCAAAGACTTTTTTCAAGGACTGCCCCGTTCTCAAGGACTGCCCAGATACTGACTCTAAACTTCCCCTGTTAGAGAAAACTCCACAGCAGGAATATAAAGAAAAATTAAGGTCTAGTAAGTCAGCCAGTTTAATTGTCTAAGTCCCTCTCGGGTGAAACGGTTAGACAGGTTCCTGGCATGTATGAGATAGACCCTCATAGTGAGAGAGTTAGTCGAAACTCTAAGAGAATACGTTATCGGAAAAATCTTCGAAGTCGATGTATTGTTACTCTATTAATTATGTTATTTCTGAGTCTTACGATTACAGGCATAAGTTATGTTTTACATATATATTTTCCTCCTATCGTTTCACATGTACATTTTTCCTCTAATGTTACAGTAGAGCACACATTTAGTGAACTGCCTCCTCACGAGTTATCCTATCGTCTTGCCATGCGCAATAATACTTTTATCCGAATGTTACACTATTCACACCAGACCAGCAATGCCACTAATTGTTGGGTGTGTGGTCGACTCCCCCCTTTCCAGACACCGAAGGGAGTTCTGCCACTCTTTCCCTATCCGTTTTCACACAATGGTTCGTGTGGAGCATGGTCCACGTTAACGTCATCCTCAAACGATATGTCCCTTCTGAATAGAACATGTTTCCCAGACAAGGAAGGTCTTTCCCATAGAACAGGGTTAGATCTAGAAAATGAAGTATATGATCTAGGTAATTATTCCTCGAATTTCATGGTTTTGAATGTTCAGTCCGAGACTGCTCCAGATTTGCCTGCTATTACAGTTCTACCAGTGAAAGGTGAATTATGTGTCCGAAAGAATGGTTCAGTACATCTAGGACACAGTGATTGTACTACTGTGGTCGAGTATAGTGACAGTGGGAAATCTACTTTCAAAGCCTCACGTCATTCTTATTTTGTGTGTGGTCAGACCGCATATGTACGTCTGCCCCTCGATTGGGATGGAACATGTTACATTGCCTTCCTACTGCCACCAGTTTTCCTAGCCCCATCCGATTATCACAGAAACACACATCTAGTACACGTTAGACATAGAAGGGAGATCGAGTCCCCAATTGTCGAGCAAACTGAAACTGCATTAGAACAGTATACAGACTTCAATAAAGGTTTCTTTTTCTTCATAGGTCCTGTCCAGAATAGTAAGCTAATACGTAGGCTAACCAGAACCCTTGAAGCAGTAGTGAATGAGACTACTTCCGCTCTAGGTAACTTAACCGAAGAACAATCTGCTATGAGATTTGTCGTGCTTCAAAACCGCCTTGTTCTTGACGTCATATTGGCCGATAGGGGCGGAGCTTGTAGAGTCATCGGATCTAGTTGCTGCATTTTCATTCCTAATAACGCACCGTCTGTTTATTCAGCTATAACCAGACTTCATAAAATAGCACATCAGTTGCACCAGAATCCAGGCACCTGGACATGGTCCGGTTGGCTCTGGAGTATTATATCTGCCTGGGGATGGAAAGTATTGTCATTCCTGGGTATAGCAGTAATGATCATATTCAGTTGCTGTCTCTGTTTACAATGTGGCCCTGCGATTTGCGGCTTGTGCGCCACATCCTGTATTCCAAGTCCAAAGTCCCGTTCCAAGAAGATTCGAGACGAGCAAATGATGCTATATGAAATGATAGATGGTATCATGAATATTGATGTTTCCTGATGGAAACGTAGGGCACAAGGAGGGAATGAGGAAAATTGAATTTTGCCTTATCATGTGTGCCTACGTGTTCCCCATCCTATGTTATATGTCCATGATTAATATGCATATGTTCCCCCTATGATCGAATAAAGACGCCATTATAGTTGTGTCCAACGTTTAGTATGCCAGTTATCCAGTCCCCGTGAAAGCAACGTAAATTAGGCTTCTAGGCCTATGTTGACACCCTTTTACATTGTGCACGTTAATTCATCGAATTGTCCCCGTTTCTAGGCCTCATGAGGGCCCGGACACCAGAATCAAGTTCCAGTCTCCTGAACCCGCTCCGAAGAGCGATGCAGCCCCTCCCGCATCCCTGACCCTTCGCTTACTTTCTGCCAAGCAACGCGGTGCCCGGCCTGGCCCGGCCTGCCTGCCTGTCTGCCAAGAAATATGTTATGCCTCTAGTTATCAGTTCAGCTCTCCGTCTTCACATTCCTAAGCTAACGAACCGCATAAACATCTTCAGCTATAGTCTAGTCTTTCTGTCTCCATGCAAGAGAATTACTGAATTAATATCCATAGAAGATTCATAGCACACGCAATACATGAAGAATATATGCATGCACCAGCCTTAGTGTCAAGTAGCCTTTGCTCTGATGACTTTTAGATTCTATCAACATGTACTCCAAACACAAGATACCAGATATGCTATAGGTACATGTCGTCCTGACATCCCAGACTTTCGTCTCCTCTTCTAGTGCAGAAGTCAGAGCCCCCAGTTCTCCCCAGTTACACGTCATGGTCCGTTTGCGCGCACCACTAGGTTAAAGGTTCCAGCTGCCCAGGTAGCCCCCTCCATGTATCCACCCATTTATGACACTTCTGTGACGTTCTCATCACATGTCTTCGTGCACGCCCTGTGCACGCCTTCTTTTCACGCCCATATGTTCTTATCTTTCGTTTGTCACTTGTTCCGCCTACTGTATGCAATGCAATTGTAATGTTTTACTATATATACCATGTACTGTTAATGAGACGTTGCAGCTGCCATTCCATGCCATCCTATTTCAGGCTGTTCCGATCCTGTCCCTTCCCTTGTGCCTGATTAAAGCCTGTTCAACTCAGATACCCCGGATCCTGCCTCTTATTTATTGAGCTATCTGTTTTATTTAATGCATAGAAAAATAGTACCGGTAATTAATTATTTATTTACCACAGGTCTGAGGACTTCGTGCAGAGAAGGGCGAACCCCTTGCACTAGCTGGTCTGGCTGAGGCCTGCACGACATGGGTGTTGGCAGAAGACTCTGAACCTTAGCATGCACAAATGAAGGTTCTACATCTAAGGTGCTGTCACGATCTCTTCCCTGGAAATATCCCTCTCCAAACCTGTTCCCAAACAACAGCTGTATTTGTGTGTTATGTCTAGGTGCTAGGGCCTAACCAGAACAAAATAACAATCAACATTATTGTTTGACCTGTGTGAAAGTACAGTGTGGCATAAAGCAAAATAAGTTTGTATAGTAACGTGAGCAAAGCAGAGGCAGGCTTCAACGTGCTCATGCTAACACTGGAAAAACAACAATGGGCCTACAAGGGACATATGACACCCTCCCCATGGTCAGGATGCCAGCACCAAAATGACATTAGAAATCAGATGTTGTGCAGAACTAAAGCGTATGAAATGTATTGTAGTGAGAGTCTCCGATAGGGACTATGGCCAAATTAGACAAAAAGAATTTTAATGAAAAATGTATCCAATTGCAGCGCATCGCTGGGACCCAGAATGTATGATAAAAAGTGTAAAGACAATGATTCTAGTAAGAACCTGAACCTTCCAAATTAGAAATATCAGTCATCCAGTAGAGCAGGTCAAAGGAACAAACATGCTCCTCGTATCCAGTTGTTGACAAGACCATCAAAGGACAACCTGTGTTGATTTTGATGAAACTGAGATCCAGAAGTCACTGTGCAGTTGCACAAAGATCACCTCTGGCCACTGGAGGAGAGGTGTGTTGCAGCGGCCAGGGCAGCTGACTTCGGAGCACAGGGATCATGGTTCGATCCCCAGCGGCAGCTCAGCTCAGCACCATGTGACTTTGGGCAATCGCTCACTTAATTTCCACGACGGTCCCCAGTGCCTTGAGACCCATAAGGGTGAGTAGTTTGCGCTTTACAAATACGGATTTATATCGCTGGGTTGTACACAAAAAACAGTCAAAATCCAGGACAGCGTGAGATGGTGTAGCAGAGCATCTGACTGTGCCCATTGAAAGGTGCACCGGATGCAATGAAACACAGGTTGCACAGAGGGGAAGTAAGCATAGCAGACTGTTAGGTAAAATTTGGCATCCAGAGCGTCTAAGAGCATCACTCGAAAAAGCTGTAGCATTCGCTCACGGTACAGCTGCATTGATGCCTGCCCTGGAAGGACTACAAATGGAGCAGTCATTGCAAAATAGCAGGAACAGCACAATGATGCCGCAAATTAATTTAGCATCAGCAGGAACACACCAAACAAGCTGGAAAAAATAGAATGTATAAAAGCTGGGATAAAATTGGTTGAAAGGTTGCACGAGGTCGGAGCCCACAAGTTTAAAAAAGTGTGCCAGGCCTATGGTATTAGATGCATTAAATATTTGATGTATCAATTTGCCGAAATATAGGGGGAGATTTGCGTTTAACAGTGACTGTATTTCACTAAACTTTCTCACCACCTGCAATTTAAAGGTCTCACTTGCTGAAATGAGAGCCACCTCTTGTTGAGACAATAACGCTTTGAGTCTGCTTAGCATGTTGAAATCTGCGTTCAATGTTGGAATAGAAGGCAATAACGAACTATCTACACTCCCTTGTGGAGGGGTAAACAGGACGTTGTTAGAACAAGTAACTAACTGGGAAACAGATACCACACACGGAATTCCCGCCCGCAGACCACAACAGTCCTGATTATTAAGAACAGGATCACTTCTGCTCAAAAGCAGTGTGAGAGTTGGAATAATTGCAAGAACAGGAGTTCCTTTCAAATAACAAGCCAGATTTGGGGCTGAAACATTACAAGCGCCATTAATTTTTACTTGCTTGCACACAAGGGACTGACCGGCAGTGGAGTTGCACTCCTCCCCTATAAGAAAAACTTCTCTCTCACCTCGTTGAAATTGATAAGTAAAAGGCAGGAACCATAACTCATTCATGTAGCTGCTCTCAAGAGGTTCATATCTACCTACTGGGAAGTGTTTCATGAAGGCAGTGAACTGAAAGGTTGAAATGGGCAACAAGAAAACCCCATGTATTAACCATAACACACAGAATGAGTTTCCGCAATAGTAAAGGGAAGTTGTTCAAGCTTTTCTATGTGTAGCATAGTGTAACTAGTGTCTTTCATAGCAATTGATTGCTGTTAACCTGCCAAATGAATTGGTAAGAACAATGTGCTACAATTAAATTAATGCAGAGGAACATGTCAATTTTTAAGTGTTTGCAGTGTCCAGCTGAATTGCATAACTTATCCAAGTGATTATGTCCATATTACAAGGGAGAGACCTTTTTTTGTACAATATCAATTAGGAATAAAACAATATCATCTAAAGTATAACAGTGTATTAATACTGATTTCGACAACAACAAGCACTTTATCTAAATTATCTTGATAAATTTGGCATAAAAGTACAGCAACTTCCAGTAATTTCCAAAGTTCATTATATGCAGTATAAACAAATCGTTTAGAATGTGGGGATTTTAGACATATTTATATCTTCAGACAGGATAGAAAGATGTTTCACGGCAGAAAATGTGGAATGCTCTAACCATTGTTGACTTAATTTACATACAGAATCTGTAGCAACAGTGATGGAATGCGAGGTTTGTGGATAACGTGGTTCAAGTCTATTTAATGTGAACCCTGAAGTAGTGTTCCCCAAACGAGAATGACAAACATTTGTGTCTGATGGCCACCATGCCCACCCAGTTGGAGAAATCATAAAATAATTAAATGTACTGGTGTGTATCATACTATTTAGTTGGTCTTCAGTATAATTTGTAAAGATTACCAATTATCAAAGGGGCCAAAGAGGGAATAGTGGTAGTATTCAATTCTTTAATCTGAGCCAACAATAGACAATTGGCCTGGTGGACCGTGTCATTAAGAAAGATAATTTGCGTAGGTATCAGACATGCACATAGTGATTCTGTACCTTGGACCTTTCAGGACTTTGTGCCCCATACCGATTTTAAGTCAATATTGTCCTTCCAGTAATCATATCCTATTCCCATTGAGTATAATTATATTGGGACACTGTCCATTAGCTCTATGCAAAAAGTGGTGTCCATAATGTTGGCAGAGCCTGAGCGAAGCGTCCTCTTTCGGACATACCATTTGAGCTTCTCCTTGAACCAGACTGGCCCCAGTCAGTGCAGTGATTTACAGGCCAGACAAAGAGCCTTGACCCTGCAGCATTGTGTGACTGGCAGCCAGTGGAGGTTCCTCATGGCTCCTTCAGCAGATTCATGTTTAGGAATTTTGAAAAGGAAGTGAGTAGCTGCATTCTGCAGAGTTTGAAGCTTCTTCAGGGGACCTGACGTGAGACTAAGATAGAGGATGTTGCAGTAATCGATCCTTGACAGTACCAGTGAGATGATCACATTTTTCAAAATCTCAGGAGACAACAATTTAAAATCTTTTTTACAAGCCTTAAAGAACAAAATGAGGCGGATCTAATTTTGTTCACTTGGTCCTTCCGCTTCAACTATTTATCTGACAGAAAGGTGAGATGTTTTACTTTGTTTGTAGGCGGGCGGTCACCATTCCAGCATCCACAAAGAGGGGTTGTTGCCAAAAATGATGACCTCAGTTCTAGCAGCAGTCAGTTTAAGACAATTGTTGTCCATCCAGTTACTCACATTAATCATGCATGTCCTAAAGTCCGAGCCTGAATTGATTTTGGATTTTGCTAATGACACCACAATTTGAGCATATGATAATAAGGAGAAGCCAAAATGTTTGATAATTGTCACCAGCGGCGGGAATTAAATATTGAACAGTGTTGGGCTTAATGCTGAGCCCTGGGGGACTCCACAGGGCAGGGAGATTGGCCTAGATGTGAAAGTGCCCAAAGACACACTGTGTTGCCTGTTGGCCACGAAGGATTGGAGGGGATCTAGTGCTGTATCCTCTATCCCCAGACTTCACACACGGTCAACCAGAATCTTGTGGTTGACCTATCAAAAGCCGCAGAGAGGTTCAACAAAATCAGGGCCCCGTCCCTCATTTAGGAAGCATTTCCCGGATATCTTCAGTGTCTACCACCATAGCAGATTCTGTACTCCGGTTTTTCCTGAACCCGTGCTGTGTATTGTCCAATAGAGAGTTTTCCTCTTTGTACTCTGAGAGTTGTTCATTCATTACTTTCTTCACCAACATGGCGGTGATGGGGAGTCTTGATATGGGGCGATAGTTGTTCAAGTTCAGAGCATTGAGATTTTCCTTTTTGAACAGGGGCAAAACAGAGGCAAGTTTCCAATGTGTAGGGAAAATTCCCCCTGCAAACATATTGTTAAAAATGTGCCCCAAATTGTGTGCCAACTGGAATGCCCCAAAGACATTGGAAAATCACCAATTTTCAGCTCTCTCAGAGCCGTGAATCAATGGATGACTTGGAGCCATCTCAAATTGAATGCTTCAAAAACTGAAATACTCACGTGTGGCGATTGGAAACATTACAACCCACTTGCCGCATGGCCTAATGAACTGTGATCACTGCCTACAATATCGAAGGAAGTAAGAAACCTCGGAATGACCATGGACTCCAAGCTGTCAATGAATGCCCAAGTGGATAAACTAGCAAGATCAAGCTTTGTCACTATAAAAACACTGCGACAAATTTTCCCTCATTTGGGATTCCACACAAGGTCCAAGCTACCATCTCCCTTGTTCTGTCCAAACTCGATTACGCCAATAGCCTCTACCACGGATCACCTTTAACGACCATGAAAAGACTACAGATTCAGAAATCGGAAGCCAGACTACACTTGCATATCAAACCGCGAGACCACATCTCCCCTGCCTTGATAGCCTTGCATTGTTTACCGGTTGCCAGAAGATCCACTTTTAAGCTGCTTTGTATCACCCACAAAGCAATACATGGAATGGGACCACTCTTCGTCAGGAATAAAATCACCAAACAGATTCAACAAAGGAACCTGCGCTCTAAAGGAGCATCTCGCCTCAAAATTCCACCATACAAGAAAAAAACCATGGGTGGCACATCCTTCTCTATTCAAGCAGCCAAACTATAGAACTCTTTACCCCCCAACATAAGGTCCACCAACATCCACCTTATCTTCAGAAAACTACTCAAGATTTGGCTCTTGCCCACATAAGCCCCATACGCATACAGAAATTTACAGCATATCCCTCTGTATACAAGCATTTGTTTTCACTATAGATATGTACCTATCTTTGTGTATTACTTTGTATAAACATGTAAAATAATTATGTTGTTCAGATAAAAAATTTTTTTTATAATAAATAAATAAAAATCATCTTTGGTCTACATGTACATAAAAGCATATCCAACGCACTACCCTATTTCTCACCCTGTCAATATCTTTAATCTACATATACTTACCTCCTTTATGTATCTATATACTTTTAATGTACTTATGGATCTATATATTTATCACTTTCTTCTAATTAAGCATTTCCAATGCATTATCCTATTTCTCAGCCTATACTTTGCTCAATATATCTTCTAGCTCAACCTTCTGACTCATCTCAAACTTCTTTCTACTATCTATATACTTTTAATGTACTTATGGATCTATATATTTATCACTTTCTTCTAATTAAGCATTTCCAATGCATTACCCTATTTCTCAGCCTATACTTTGCTCAATATATCTTCTAGCTCAACCTTCTGACTCATCTCAAACTTCTTTCTACTACTCTTTGCAATGCACTACCCTATCTCTCATCCTATATATCTATCAAAATATGCTCTGCATCCACACTCTCATTTATCCCAAACCCCATACCACTACTATGATCACCAAAATAACCCTTTCTAGACTCTCTCCTACTCTTCCCCTCCTTGCATCATCTGACACCTCTTTTTATTATACCGATCCTCTAAAACAAACCTTTCTAAACTTTTCCCTCTGACTCCTCCCCTCCAAAACTCTTTTTTACACATCCAAAATTCTCCTCCTACTGCTAAGACCTCAAATAAAAATCCTTCACTCTTTTATCCCGCCACTATCCTTTTCAATCAAGATTATCAGACTAACATGTTCACTTTTCAAATTCCATATTCAACAATACTAATTCACCACTAATCCTTTATTGGGTTCCAGAGTAGCGTGCTACTCGCCAATAAAGAGTCTCAACACTCCATCAGGGTTACAAATGCTACATAAATGCAAACCTTTTTCATTTTCTAACCCTCCCCAACCCTTCTCAGTAAAAATAACTGACTAACATATCCACCATTAACATTACTCTCATGTTTCACCATACTAATTCAACACTAATCCTGATGGCTTTCAGAGTAGCGTGCTACTTGCGCTTAAAAACCCCATCAGGGGTAGCTGGCGCTATATAAATACAAACCTCTTTCCCTCTTCTATCCTGCCACCTACCCTTCTCTACCCAAATAACTGAATAAAATATCCACTACTCAATTTACTTCATATTTTACTATACAAATTTTCAACACTAATCCTTTATGGGTTACAGAGTGGTGTGCTGCTCGCCAGAAAAGCGATTCAACACCCATCAGGGGTAAAAAGTGCTATATCAATGCAAAACTTTCTTCCCCTTTTATCCCTCCGCTATCCTTCTCACTCCAAATAATCTGACTAAATATCCACCACTGAAATTACTCCATATTTCACCATATTAATTCACCACTAATACTTTATGGTCTTCCTGAATAGCATGCGTCAACAAACGCTATATAAATACAAAACTTTTTCCTCCTCTATCCTTTCTGCTATTATTCAAAATCCAAATAACTGACTAACCTATCCACCACTTAAAATGTACTTGCATGTTTCACTATATTAATTCAACACTAATCCTCTATGGGTCCCGGAGTAGCGTGCTACTCGCCGAAAAAGCGATTTGACGCCTCGTCAGGGGTAGTATGCGCTATATAAATGCAATCACAATACAATACAATACAAGTTGTTCTTTCAAAGGGGCCTTAAAGGTGGAGAACCTGGTTTGACCTGATGTGGCATTTAGAGATTGCCCATCTGGTTGAACAGCTGTCCTCCCTGCAGTAAGTGTCACAAATGAAGGTTCACTAACCTCTATGCCGGGTACAACAGGAGCGATGCTGAATTACCAGTCCCCCTACTCTGGCAACACCTGTGAGTCAAGTCATAGAACTCCACAGATAGATACCACAGCCGGGGAAAGGGTAAAAAATGGACAAAGGAAACAAAAACGTGGTGCAATAAATCAAGAAGATTCGAAGGAAGAGAGGATAGCAGTCATCACTCGCCTTGGTACCCCATAATACCTGCAGGTGAATAAACAAACAACCAGTAAGTGAACCCCTCCCTACTCTAATAAAGTAGGTATCAATAAAAGCGAACACACCCAACTGCACACTTACATATAATACTGCGCCACTAGCTCCAAGCAAAACAGTTCAAAAATAAAAAAAATAAAGAAAAGAAATGAAAGGGTTTTTTACAAGTACTTCAGTCCATAAATCATCCAGGTATTTAACAGCTCGACCTTTCCGAAATAGTTTCCACTTTAGTAAGGTGAAATAAAAGTACTTAGCTGCCCATATGAATGATCACGTTTACAGGTGACTCCAAAGTTCCACACATGCAACCCTACGCCGCTTCTTTCTTCAGGAACAGCAAGTTCAAAGGGAACGTTTTTTCAACTCCAATTAACGTGTCTAAATTATAAAAATAAATCAAGTCCTTTCCAATCGTAAATGCTCCAAAGCAGACAAAAAAATATTGTTCTGTGTAATCCGTGTTTATCTTCGCAAAGCACAGCCTCAAAAGCGCACCAGCGCTACATCCATTCTCGAGACTCCAAGAAAAATGCTTTTCTGCACAAAAGCGCTCCAGCGCAGCTCAAATAGTCCCGAACAAACAACCCTTAAACCCTGGAGATGTACAAACAAGAACTCAGCGAGGGAAAATCCAGGAAGTCTTCTGGTGACAAGCACCAGTGAAAGGGAGGAGCAGGTTTAGATAGGCAAAAGAGAGTTGAAAGGAAAGTAGGACAAGACTTCAGGCATTCTGGGAGATGTAGTCCATTACTTTCTCACTACTCCCTGGCTTAATCGTGACAGAACCCCCTCACTACGTCCGACGTCTCGGCGGACCACCAGGCTTACGAGGATACAAGGTGTGAAATCGTCGTAGGAGACGCAGACAATGTAAGTTACACTTGGGTTCCCATGTGCGTTCCTCGGGGCCATACCCCTTCCACCCCACGAGAAACTGCACTCCACCTCTCGTTCTCCTAGAATCCAGTATAGCCTCAACTTCATACTCATCCTCACCATCCACATCTATAGAGACCGGTCTCACAGGCACTCTAGACCCAGGGAGGCATGGTTTGAGAAGGGAAACATGGAACACTGGATGTATACGCCATAGGGAGGGAACTTTCAACTCCATAGCTACAGGGTTGATGATCCGAACAACGGGATAGGGACCTACGAATTTGGGCTGAAGACGTGTATTACCCTTAATCCTCAAATGTTTAGTACACAACCAAACCCTGTCTCCCAACTGGTAAAGAGGCTCTTGAATCCTCTTCCTATCAGCATTAGCTTTATCCCTTGCCCTGGCTGCTTCCAAGTGTGCTTTGGCTTCCACAAAGACTTGTTTCAAGTGTACATGATGTTCTTGTATCGTAGGATTAACCGATGTACCTGGCAGTTCTAATGGCAACATGTTGGGATGGTAACCGTTGATGCAGAAAAATGGAGAACAACCTAAGGACGAATGCTCAGCGTTGTTATATGCGAACTCTGCAGTCCATAGTAATGTTCTCCATTCCTCACCATGTTGAAGTGTGAAGCATCTCAGGTATTGCTCTACGGTTTGGTTTAACCTCTCTGTCTTCCCATCTGTCTGTGGATGGTAGCTGGTAGAGAGTCTAGCGTCTATTTTCAAGATGGCACACAAGGCCTTCCAAAATCTAGACGTAAATTGAGACCCTCTATTTGTGATAACGATAGAAGGGAGGCCATGTAATCTCACTATATTTTGTAACACCACCCTAGCCAATTCACAAGAGGAAGGGAGTTTAGGTAAAGCTATAAAATGACCCATCTTAGTTAGATGGTCCACCACCACTAGAATGGTTGTATTACCAAGGCTGAGAGGCATTTCGACTATGAAGTCCATAGAGATGGTATGCCAAGGGCCAGGAGGAGTAGGTATAGGCCTGAGTAACCCACTTGGCCTTTGATGAGAGTCCCACCAAAAATATCTCGATGCAGTTTGTAAAGTCTTCTGCTGTCCCAAATGCCCACCTAGGACAGAATCATGAGTCCATTCAAGAACCTGCTGTTGTAAAGGCCCTTTTGGCACATAAAGTTGTTTATCATAAAACAATAGTTTGTTCTTGCTTGAATGATGAGTGGGATTCAAAGCGATCCAAGCATTGGTGTCCTGCGTTTCCAGTTGTGTCTGCACTGCTTCCAGAAAATCGGTACTCGAAATAACTGCCACCTGATCTTTCTGAAATGATGACTCTTGCAGTATAGGGGGAGGGAGGCTCTTGAAGACTAGTGGGTTCCTTCACGGTATAGGAAGGATTCCGAGATAGGGCGTCAGCCTTGCCATTTTGAGGCCCTGGTCGATATTTAATCAGGAAATCATAGTCTGCAAAAAACAGAGAACACCTTAGTTGTCGTGGTGTCAATGCTCTGGCGCTTTTCAGGAAGAGAAGATTTCTGTGATCTGTATAAATCTCCACGGTATGTCGAGGCCCCAGTAAATGATGTCTCCATTCCTCACATCCTTTCTTTATAGCCAATAGCTCCTTGTCTGTTATGCTATAATTGGCTTCGCTGGTGGTCAGTTTCCGAGAAAAGAAGGCTACCGGGTGGAGTTGTCCCGTGTCAGGATGTCTTTGAGACAGAATCCCACCCACAGCATGATATGAGGCATCCGTTTCCATCAAAAACAGTTGACTTGCATCCGGATGACGTAAGATAGGAGCACTCATAAATTTTGCTTTCAACGTTTGGAACGCTTGTTCTGTTAGTTCATTCCATCGGAAAGTAACACCTTTTCTCAGCAAAAGTATCAATGGCTGGATGATGTTGGAGAAACCCTGGATGAATCTCCTATAGAAATTTGCGAATCCAAGGAAACTCTGAAGAGCCTTTACACATAAAGGGGATTCCCATTCCACAATAGCTTGAACTTTCTTCTGATCCATACACAATCCAAGGGGACCGATGACATACCCTAGGAATTCAACCTCAGGGGTATGGAACAGGCATTTCTCCATCTTGGCATATAATGCATGTTGTTGTAACCGTTCCAGTACCGCCCATACATGGACATGATGTTCACTCAAGGATTTGGAATATATAAGGATGTCGTCTATATAGACTATACAGGAGACATCCAATAGCCCACGCAATACATCATCCATAAAATATTGGAAGGCGGCAGGGGCGTTACAGAGACCGAATGGCATTACAAGATACTCGAATAGCCCAAATTTTGTGCGGAACGCAGTCTTCCATTCGTCCCCTTTTCTTACCCGAACGAGATGGTATGCGCCTCTAAGATCCAACTTGGTGAATATCGTAGCTCCTTTTAACTGGTCTAATAAGACCGGAATCAAAGGTAAAGGGTACCTGTTCTTCCTGGTCACCCTATTTATGGCTCGATAATCGATGCACGTTCTCAATCCACCCTCACGTTTCGGAATGAAAAACAAAGGCGAGGAAGCAGGGGAGGATGAAGGTCGAATAAACCCTGTCTTTAACATCTTCTCCAGATATTGGTGTAGATAGGTGTTCTCAGTCTCTGTCAGTGCGTATATCCTACTGCAAGGGATGCTGGAACCAGGTTCAATCTCTATCACGCAATCATAATCCCGATGCGGCGGTAGCCGACTGGCTTCTTGTTCACAAAACACAGTCCGGTACTGTTGATATTCCTCAGGCACGGTGGAAGTAACACAAACACTGGGAGTACAACAAGCACTGGCCAGTATTTTTGCCGGACTATCTTCCTGGTCCTTTTTCTTCAGTAGGGCTTGGGTACAATGTTCCACACAAAACATTGAATTCAGATCGATGGTACGAGCTGCCCATTTGACTAATGGGTCATGCAGCATAAGCCATGGCATACCCAAGATAAGCTGGAAAGTAGGAGCATCTATGAGATCGAATTGAATATATTCACAATGAGTTGATCCTGTTCTCATCAATATTTGCAGGGTATGAAAAGTCACAGGGCCCGACGTCAAATCGGTTCCGTCTACAGCCTTCACAGGTTCAGGTACAGCCTTCTGAATACATGGTACCCCGATGCTTTGGGCATATTTACGATCCATAAAATTACCAGTAGGTCCCGAATCCAATAATGCGTGAACAAGCACAGCATCAACAACTGCCCATTCAAAAGTTACACAAACGTTCATGTGGGGTGCAGTGTTTTGAATCGCATTCGCCAAAGCAAGAAAGACCTCTTTATCATAAACACTCAAACAAGGGGTCTCCATCTTGTCTGAGCTTCCTCGTTTCCCGACAGCTCCAGCTGACTTTCCACCACCAACACCTTACTTAAGTCCTTCCCATCTTTATACCTAGCATTGGTCTTGGTCTTACAATCCCTAATAAAGTGGCCTGACTTCCCACAATACATGCACAACTGTTGGAAAAGCCGTCTGTTTTGTTCTTCCATACTTAACGGTCAACGTACACCACTTATCTGCATGGGTTCACTTCCATTACTAGATTGAGGCGACTCTAAGACCACAGGTTTCGGTTTAGGAAAAAAGAATTTGCCATCATAACGCTGTTTATCTCCTCTCCGTTCTTGTAGGCGATGATCCAGCTGAACAGTAAGGTCTATTAACTCCTCGCAGGTTGTAGGCATATGAACCACTTGAGTCAGAACGTCTTTCAATTCGCCTCTCAACACTTGGTAATACAAGGAGACTCTCTTCTCAATAGGCCAGTCTGTTTCAACTACCAACCTATTAAAGTTGGTAATATACGTTAACAAATCCAGGGAGCCTTGTCGTAAGGTGATTAGTTCTCTGTCTAAAGAGAGTAAATGGGCTTTCCTATCAAACAGTTTGCTCATTTCAACGCAAAACGCTGTGAAATCACTTAGAACAGGATCATTTCTCTCTATCAACATAAATGACCAACTAGCCGCATTCCCCCCTAGGTACGACATCATAAATGCCGTTTTTGTGTGATCATCGGGGAAGACAGCAGGTTTACACATAAAGTGTAATTTATACTGTCCTACAAAAATACCGAATTTCTTAGGATCCCCTAGAAATCTCTCAGGAGGTGCTAATGGCAGAGTATGAGGCTGTATTAATTGGACCAGGGATGTACCCACTGCTCCTACTGGTGCAGTAGAACCAACAGAAGAAGAGGGAGGAGGTAGGGTCCAACTCCTGATATATGGTTGCCCTCTAGTACTAGTGGGACCCGTGCGTAACAAGCCAGCAATCTCATTCCGCATGACCCCCATCTCATTCCTCATCTCATGGTTCTCCTCTCTGACTGCGTCTACTTCTAGTTTCAGGGCTGTCATGGTTTCCTGTAATGAAGTAAGTACTGCGTTTGTATCCATCGCTCAGGTTGTAAATCAACATGGGCTTGTCACTCTGTCACAAATGAAGGTTCACTAACCTCCATGCCGGGTACAACAGGAGCGATGCTGAATTACCAGTACCCCTACTCTGGCAACACCTGTGAGTCAAGTCATAGAACTCCACAGATAGATACCACAGCCGGGGAAAGGGTAAAAAATGGACAAAGGAAACAAAAACGTGGTGCAATAAATCAAGAAGATTCGAAGGAAGGGAGGATAGCAGTCTTCACTCCCCTTGGTACCCCTGAATACCTGCAGGTGAATAAACAAACAACCAGTAAGTGAACCCCTCCCTACTCTAATAAAGTAGGTATCAATAAAAGAAGACACACCCAACTGCACACTTACATATAATACTGCGCCACTAGCTCCAAGCAAAACAGTTAAAAAATAAAAAAAGAAAGAAAAGAAATGAAAGGGTTTTTTACAAGTTCTTCAGTCCATAAATCATCCAGGTATTTAACAGCTTGACCTTTCCGAAATAGTTTCCACTTTAGTAAGGTCAAATAAAAGTACTTAGCTGCCCATATGAATGATCACGTTTACAGGTGACTCCAAAGGTCCACACATGCAACCTTGCGCCGCTTCTTTCTTCAGGAACAGCAAGTTCAAAGGGAACGTTTTTTCAACTCCAATTAACGTGTCTAAATTATAAAAATAAATCAAGTCCTTTCCAATCGTAAATGCTCCAAAGCAGACAAAAAAATAATGTTCTGTGTAATCCGTGTTTATCTTCGCAAAGCACAGCCTCAAAAGCGCACCAGCGCTACATCCATTCTCGAGACTCCAAGAAAAATGCTTTTCTGCACAAAAGCGCTCCAGCGCAGCTCAAATAGTCCCGAACAAACAACCCTTAAACCCTGGAGATGTACAAACAAGAACTCAGCGAGGGAAAATCCAGGAAGTCTTCAGGTGACAAGCACCAGTGAAAGGGAGGAGCAGGTTTAGATAGGCAAAAGAGAGTTGAAAGGAAAGTAGGAGAAGACTTCAGGCATTCTGGGAGATGTAGTCCATTACTTTCTCACTACTCCCTGGCTTAATCGTGACAGTAAGTTAGGTAAAAATGTTGGGAACCTTTTCTTGAACGAAGTTTGTCAAAGCATTACAAACATTTTGATTTAGTACAACAGAATTGTGGCTGGCTGGTATTACCAGTTTTGTTTATAATTAGAAAACTAGTTTATCTGCTCAGAGTAATAGGAAGTCTTTACAGCTAGGATATGTTTTTTATGTTCGACTAATTTATTTTTGTAGATAATTTTCTCTTCAACCTCATAATTTTTTCTCCATTTCTGTTCTTGCCTACGGCAGTACTGCCTTGATATCCTCACGTTCTCATTGTACCATGGCTGGGAGACTTATTTAGCTTTTCTTTTTTGACTGGTGGTACAATGTCTAGAGCAGAGTTTATCCCAAAAAATTCGACACTCTGCCCCAGGTTGTCGACTCGCTGCCTGGGTATGGGGGTAATGGCATCTCTCAGTTCAGCCAGCTGTATTTTGTGCCAGGCTCTACTTGGAGCTTGTTGAATTGTATCTCTGAGCATTGTGGTTTTCTCAATCTTTATCTGCCAGTAGACTACTCAATGGTCATACCAGGTGAGAGGAAGAGATGGTAGAAGATTGATAACTGGGTAGTTTGAGAAGATCCCATTTAGCATGTGTCCAGCCCTGTGCCTCAGACCTCTGGAGATTAAAGATAGTCCAAACGCATTCATTACATCAATCAGGTTTAGGGAATCTGGGTCGGTTTCATTTACCAGATGGAAATTAAAATCACCTAACACCAAGAAATTAGTATTGAAAATAGAAGATTCAAGAATCATGCTGAGCTTATCAGAAAAGCCACATCTAGGTCCTGGTGGGCGATAGATTAGCAGTGCCTTAAAAGCCTGTGAGTCCGGCAGCTGCACCAAGAAAACTAAGGTCTTAAAACCATCAGTAATTAATGGCTCAAAAGTAGTATTGAAATCATCACGATAAAATACACCCAACCCCCCCCCTTTTTTTTAATAGTCTGTCTAGTCAATAAACCGTATATCCGGGGGGGTGCCGCAACAATTTCTGTGACAGAGCTAAGATCTGCCCATATTTCAGTTACATATGCAACAGCCGTGTGCTGCGCTTGGACTAGGTTGGACACCCTAGGTGATGTTTCACTAGTGATCTAGTGTTTAGTAGCATACGTGAGATGTTGGAGAGTATTGGACCGCAGCTTTTCCTATTTTGATGGTTGAGTGCCCCTGAATCGACTACGTTACTTGCAAAATTTGGTCTAGGACACCTAGTTTGGTTAAGGATAGAGAGGTTTGAAGGGGTCCGGGAGGGAATGATAAAACTGATGTCAGGGGTACCATTACCATAAGTTCTCGGTGCCAATAGAGCCTCCCGAGTGTACCCAATGATCCCTGCTGGGACTTGGGGCAACCATCCGGGGGGATGGGAGATGGACGCGGTCCGCGCGCCAGCGGTGTGCCTGCTGAACGTGTCTGTTGCACGTCAGCGCCATCCTTCGTTTTTATGGTCGGAGGCAAACGGCTCAGGAGGGAGACTACACAGACGCACTCCCAAGACCGCGTCCGGGGAAAGGCAGGCGGAAGTGGGTGTAAGCCTAACCAGAACTCTCTCCACTCAATCAGCAAACAACTGCTGTGGTGGACTGGGAAGGAAAGGAGGCAAGATGGCAATCCTTAGAGGCGATGAGCGTCTTGCAAGTAAATAAAAGTGGATATTTGGGAGGGTGGTTAAAAGATTAAAAAGATTTGAGTAAAGTTAAAAGGTACTTTCAAAGCGGACTAGAGAGCAAGTACCTATCTGCAGCTTAGCCACTGTCCAACATGTATAAGTGGCAGGCGTTCTTTAAGAGCGGCCACTTTAACCCAAAGCATTTTATGCTTTATTGTGCTACCTTTAGAATCTCGAAAATCATTTTGTTCCCAAAAACAATTTGTCATTGAAGGATTGTACGCAATAAAAAGAATGACACATAACAAGGGTGGGCAATCCAGGATCAGAATACTCCAGAGCTAAAAGAAGGGCCCTCAACTCAGCCAACTGGGATGTACAGTCCCCAAGGAACTGGGTATGAATCAAGGTTGAGTTAATAACTCCTTCCTTCTGTTAGAATACAAATAATTTTGTTTATGTATAAGCATATGTGAGTTAGCATTTGCAGCACCATTTTCTCTTCAGGCACCATTTTGGATCTTGATTGAAACTAATCCTTTCCTATTTCTGAGAAATTGTCTCCACTAAGTTTCATTTCTCCAAGGTGGGGTTTTGTTTCACTAATGAATACACTGTTATTATTAGCGCATACCTTTCTTACTAGGTAGAGGCCTTCTACCACTTGTTTAGTGGCGGGGACACCCAGAACGAGCTTGAATAGTCAATAATGTGTGCCCTGCCTCAGAATGGAAACTTACTCTTTGTACTTCACTGTTTAGCTGCATCTGCTTGGAAAATTCCATTGTGGGGGTGCCTTTATTGGTTCTGAAATTTACTTAATGTATCTTTATACTTGCTGATGTCAGTCCTTCCTCAGTACTCCTAGCGACTGGGTAGACTGAGCTCCACTCTGAGTGTACCTGAATAAACAGTTATTGGTTTGTATTCTCTATTGTCTGACCGACTCTTCATTTGGTATGGAAGGCTGAGGGGTGGTCATTAGTGACCCGGGTGACCCTAATGGGGTAAGTTCATTCAGTTGGCACCTGAACAGGCACTCCTTTGGGTGATTGATCCATCTCCTTCCGTGGACAGGGAGGGTAGGGCGAGGCTACTGTTGGGTCGGACTAGCAGTTCAGGGATCCTTGAACAAGGAGTATTGATTGTTCGCAGCTGCCCCTTCCATTCTGCTGGACGGTGCCTCGCCCAGGGGTAATCCTGACTGGAGTCCTGAATGGCGAAACCCTTGGATATGACCATTTGGTCTGAAGAGTCAGCAGTGGAGAATCGTTTCACTAGTGACACTCATATCAGGTGAGTTTGTTTTGGTTCTTTGTGGATATGGTACCAATCGTGGTTTGAGTTTGGTTTGCATTTTGATCAAAGCATTGGCAATTGCTTTGCCAGTCATAAAATAGCAAACTTGTTTTCTTTTTGAAAGATGCCTGGAATCAGTAAGGTTTTCTCTTTGTGTTGTTTTGTTGTTCTGCAGATGCTCAATTGGAAGAAACCCAGCTGGCGCCTCCAGAAGGCACCACTGTGGTTTGAGTTTGGTACGTTCTGAGGACCGTTTTGATCAAAGCATTTGCAATTGCTTTTCCAGAAATAAAATAATGAACTTGTTTTCTTTTTGGAATATGCCTGTAATCAGTAAGTTTTTCTCTTTGTGTTGTTGTTGTTTTGCAGAGGCTCGATTGGAAGAAGCCCAGCTGGCGCCTCCAGAAGGTAATACTACCTTAATTTTGATATGTATGTGAAGCATGGTCTTGGCCCTATTATGTTTAGTACATTATGGCACAAATATTCGAGGGACGATGCAGAGTTGCAGTGGCTGTTGTTGGGCACTTTTGATGAACAAAATATAGGGTTTTTACAGGAACAGCTATTTAAAAGACAAAGTAGACAGTCTATTTTTAATTCCCCCAGAACGTGGCAGAAAGCAGCCAACGATTGAAGATGGAAAAAATGCACAGAGGGGGAAGCTGCAGCATATTATATAGAAAAGCAAGAGGCAGGAGTTGAATGTGAAGATAGGAGGTTTCATTTACAGATTGATAAATCCTATTTGTCCCAAGAGGAAAATGATACTTTTGTGGAGAAATTGTTAGACACTCAACCCCCAGCCCCATATGCCCCACAGAGGATATATCCTGTTGTTCCCTTGCCATCACAGCAACCTGTTACAACGGCTCCAACTGTCCCCGTATTTGCTGCTGTTGTTTTAATGGCTCTGGCCATGGCACCTTCTGCTCCCTCTTTGGCTTCGCCATCTGTGGCAACTGTGACTGTTAGTACGCCTATTGTCTTGACTGCTATATCTCCTGCTCTTTCTCCTCTGGCACAACCGCCAGTGACGATTGTACCTGTTACGTTTGTTTCTTCTCCTTCTATGGTTCTTCATTCCCCACCATCTGTGATTAGTGAAACACCAGTTTGTGGATTTGAGGATAGAGATTGGACGAAATTTAAGGAGCGTATATGCCCGTTGGTGCGATCTGGGTGGAAGATGAAGAAAAACAAGTAATAGCTAGTCAGGCTGCGCTGTGGGCTCGTAATGTTATTTATAGTGTGGAGGATGTCTGGGAAACTATGAGAGATTTTGAGCCTTTTATACAGCAACATGCTCTTAAGCATATGTCCGCTACATTGATTGGTCTTTGGCAGCAAAACTTTGGGACAGATGCTCCTTAAATTGTATTTGGTATTAGAGATAGTATGTATGTTAGTGATTTGGAGCCAGGTCAGGTTTTTAGAAATCTTACGACTTTAATTGCTTATAGGGGAAGGTTGTATGAGAATAGTCCTAAGTCGGTGTCTCAGTTTCCGATGCAGGAGGTTCATCCTATACATCACCAAGAAATACATGAGTTAACGGATCAGCGTGGTACTGTTACCAGACCGTCTGTAGCGAACCGTTTTCAAGAACAGTGGGTTTATACTCCGTGGAAAAGAAGTGTATTCCTATCCCTTAAGACGTCTTTGCCTGACCCTAGAAAAAATCCTTCTGCTTATTATAAAGAACTAATATAGGCTGACTCTTCCACTGGAATGACCCTTGTTCATATTGGGATGTGCTTTGGTCTTCTGGTTCTGGTTCATATTTGGTGACCATGTCACGGAGTTGGGTGGTTTGTGATGTGATTAAAGGATGGGATCAGGAGAGGAAGCCAGGTGATAAGCCCCGAGCCGAGATACTTGCTTTGCCATGTCGCATTATTACATATATGGATTCTCGTATTCCACGAGGAAGGTAAGTTGGGACGAGTTGACAGCTTGCCAACAGAAAAAGGATGAAAGTGTGTCTGATTTCTTTACTCGGTTTGAAGATATGTTTTTGGACTATAGTGGACAGTATATGTCTTTGAGGGAGGTATTTGGTTGTTTGTTGATAGATTTGTTTCTAACTTACTTCCCGAAATTGCGTCTCATTTACAGGCATCTGAGAGTACATGGTCCACCACTTCCCCCTCCGGTATTTTGAATATGGCTCAATATTATGAACATCGTGACCAAGAGGAGAAAAGAAGACAGAGAAAAAGCATAAGGATTTAAAGACAAAGGTGTTGTTGCAGCAAGCGTTGAGAGGAAATGGTAGAGGACGTGGTGGTCTTGCCAGACACCTTCCTCGCACTAGTAGGCAGCCCGAAACAACACCTTTGGGGCAAAATACGTGCGCACATTGTAAGGACGAGAGTCATTGGCATAGCGAGTATCCTGTGCTTCTGCAGAAGATGGTGGTTCCTAGAGGGTGAGGTCCTCGGAGAGGAGGTCGAGGAACTGATAGGGCTCAAGCTGCTGCAGTCTCACAGGGTCATTCTGAAAACAATAACTTTGATGACCCTCGTAATGGACAGTATTATCATGATGACTATGATACAGATGAGGTGACAGGGATGTCTTATAGCTAGGTAAGCCAGGGTCAGAGTGAGGGACCAGTTCTGAGACCTGGAGATCAGCGTGGTCCTTATGTCACCACAGATTTGCACGGCTTGACTAAGGAATTTTTAATCAACACAGGTGCAAAGAAGAGTTCTGTTTCTCGATATTTGGTCCCTGGGGCGGCTCTGTCTGGCCATAATAATGTTTCGGTAGGTTTTTCAGGTGTACCAATTGTAAGCCCCATTCACGCACCCTTGCATTGACTGTTGGTCTTTTCACTGTGGATTCCCCGTTTTTGTTGATGTCCAATTGTGGTGACAATTTGATGGGTTTGGATTTTTGGACTTAGGTCACCTACTGTCGAAGGAGGGTAGGAGGTTTACCCCTGAGCGTATTAGTACAATTGTTAAAATGCCCATTCCACAAACTCAGAAAGATGTGCATGCTGTTATAGGTATCACTTCCTACTGTCATGAATGGATACCTAAATTTCTCTGCTAATTAAGCCGTTGCTTGCATTAACAACGAAAAAAGTGCACAAGCCTTTGCCTAGTACGCCTGAATGTCAGCAGTCTTTTGTGCAATTTAAAACCTGCGCTTTGTTCGGCTTCAGTACTCAGCACACGTAACTATGGCAAACCGTTTGTGTTGTACGTCCATGAGATGGCTGGGTGCGTGGTTTCTGTTCTAACACAAACTTTTAGGGATAAGCAACGGCCATGTGCTTATTTCTCTGCAGTGCTTGATCCTGTTGTGAGAGCCCTCCTGACACAGCACCTCACCAGTCCACGTCTTACTGGCTATGAATTGACATTGTTTGCTAAACACATAACTATTAAAGGATGTGCTACTCTGAAGCCAGCCACGTTACTACCCCTCCCTGATGAAGTTGATAAACATGATTGCATCTTCCGGTTGGAAGAAGAGACGAAAGGACAGGTAAACCTGACTAAGGTTCCCTTATCTTACCCACAAGGGGAACTATATGTCGATGCCTCTTGTTTTCAATTACCAGATGGCACTAACACTGCCGCTTATGCTATCACCACACTGCGTACAATAGTAGAGACATCGTGGGTCC
Organism: Lissotriton helveticus; assembly: GCF_964261635.1. Taxonomy (NCBI): domain Eukaryota; kingdom Metazoa; phylum Chordata; class Amphibia; order Caudata; family Salamandridae; genus Lissotriton; species Lissotriton helveticus. The sequence continues at coordinate 228,027,542 of NC_136063.1, forward strand.
CTTATCAGTTGGCTCAAGCTGCTGAGCTTGCTGCCCTTATTCGAGCTTGTGAATAGAGTGAAATGCTCATTTTCAATATCTATACTGACAGCCAGTATGCTTTTGGGGTCGCTCATATTCTTTGGGCTACTCTGGGCTGAGAGAGGGTTCCTTACTTCCCATGGCACAAAAATCCAACATGGACACCTCATATTGAGGATTCTGTCCGCATTGACACTGCCTAGGAAGGTTACCAATGATGTAGGTAGGGCAAATGCTTTTGCTGATCAGACAGCTAAGGAGACAGCCCAGACAAAGATGAAAATAATTTTTGTAGCAGGTCCAGCTGGATGGGTTCCTGAAGTTGTCATGTTTGAATACACTCTTGAAAGTGTAAAGGAAATACAAAGTGAAGCCACAATAGTAGAATTAGTGTTGTGGCAAGAAAGTACAGCACAGTTGAATGATGAAGGATGTTGGATTTATAAATCAGGGAAACAGAGATCAATGTTACTAGATGCATATGTTCTTCCTGTAGTTACTATTGCCCATGGTCCAGCTCATATAGGTGCAAAAGGTATTTGTAAATTGTTAGACCCTGTAGGGCAGAATGATAATATCTTTAAGACAGCTGCACACTTAGTGAAGTACTGCTTGGTATGCATGATGCATAATCCTGGGACGGTTACCCCTACACCACCGGGTAATTTTGCACCACCAACTTTTCCTTTTGAGGTCCTTCAAATGGACAACATCGAATTAGAGAGATGAAATAATCTTAAGTATGTGTTGATGGTTGTTTGTGCATTCCGTAAATGGGTTGAGGCCTACCCCACTAAAGACAATAGGGCCATTACGACTGCAAAAGTGCTTCTGAAGGAGTTCTTTCCTTGTTTTGGCCTGCCCCGAGTGATCTGGAGTGACAACGGAAGTCATTTTAATGCAAAAGTGATTGAATTGATTTGTGAGGGTCTTCATGTTAAGCAAAAATTCTATGCTGTCAATCATCCACAGTCAGCGGGTTTGGTTGAGAAGTACAATGGTACTCTCAAACTGAAATTGGCAAAAATGCAGGAGACAATAGCGTTACAGTGGCAGGTGCCTTGCCATTAGCACTTTTGTCAACAAGAACAACAGCTCATTCTAGAACAGGATTGTCACAGTATGAGGTTGTGTTTGGAGCCCTGCAAATGTCTCGGGCGTCCCGCGTCCTCGTCGGTTCTCTGATAGTGAGTACCCTGTGTTGTTGGATTATCTTGGCCAGTTAACCAAAAATGTATGTTCTATTCACCAACAGGTGCGTGAATAATTGTCGTCCATATCAGAGGGACCTGGCCATGATATCCAACCTGGCGACTATGTGCTATTGAAGACTTTTTAGTGAAAAACAAGATTGGAGCGCGCTGGAAGGGGCAAGAACAAGTCCTGCTGGTGACTCGTACGGCTTGAAGGCTGCTGGCCAAAAGAACTGGGTGCATGCCACCCACTGCCAGAGGGTTCCTTTGCCCCTCCCTTAGATCAGTGGGTGAAGGACAGCATCGGGGACTCCGAGACTGAACAGGTACCTCGGTTTGTCCCTTTCAGTGATGCCCAACTGACGTGGACACAGACAGATAAGGAAAATGAAGATGTGCTAAATGTAGCTGTTCCTCCGGAAATACGAGCTGTCTAAGAGCCGTTGTTTATTGATCCCACAGTGCCTGGGGCTACCAGGTACAATTTGTGCCCTCAGCTGAGGGAAAATGCATCTAAGGAGAAAAGAGATTAGGGGTAGACTGTGTAAGACAGGTTGTACTGAGATGTGTTACCAAAGGAATTAGCTGAAACTGGCGTAGCACGTTTTTTTACCTTAGTTTAGTTATTTGGATATTAGATAGGGAAGGCCAAAGTATACCATGGAGGTATACCATTGTGATCGACGCTGGATACAAGTTTAGGACAGAGCCAGCTCAACTGCCCGTGCTCAAGAGTTCCAACGTATTGATGGACAATAGGAGCCTGTACCAGTGAGGCTCTGATGGACACTGGCAACTTGTATATTTCTTTCGCATTCTGCCCCCATTTCATCATTCATTATGAATCCCTTTGGTAGAATTGTTGCTGAGGAAGAGCATCCAGTGATTTCTGTTGCCAAGCATAATATGGTGTGGACCCGTAAACTCAAGTTAACATGTGTTGCTATTGTGAATTTGCTTCTAATAATACTGTGTGGTGTATCATGCGTTTTGGAAAGTGTTTAAAGTGTACTTTGTGTAGTAAGGGTAAGGGTATATCCCTAGCAAGAAGCAGAAGAGTGGCCTGAGCAATGTATTCATAGAAACACATAAGAGGTTCTTTGGAGAAGGGACAGCTTGTTACCCCATTCAATCTGTCACTAGCCAATCGACCGCGTACCCGTAATCACCTGTGAATGAAACCTATACTCAGCCACCTGATTTTGTAGAACTGAAAGGAGTGTTTGGATTTGGTTACTCAGGACAATTTCTTTATTATGGAAAACCATTGGGGGAGGGCTAACCCGGTTGAGATAATAATACATATTGTCATCATTTTTATATGGATAAACAGAATATAACTTTGGTGGGTTGGCTTTACACGAAGTTGACAGCTCCCCAAGAAGCTGGTTATTTTCCTGCTTGTTGTCCAATTATCAACAGTACTGATACTTCCCGTTATTCTGCAGTGGATTATAATAGAACAATTTATGCACACCCGGGGTTTTTCTTTTTGTCTAACGGGACTTATTCTAATGTCCATAATGGTATGGATGATGTGGCACTTGGGATGGTATTGCCTTTGTGTGTACCTTGTAAACATGCCTAGCCTAAAGTAAGATGGATTTAAAGAACTCTGACCAAATACCTTTGTGAGGGAGTGACTTATTTAGAGGTCAATAATTATAGTAATGGCATCACCTTTGTATACATCCTTTCCTCCGCCCTGACTTCGTTAGAAGCGGTCGCTCCATTCTGCCCTGCTGGCTCCTGCCTAAATCTGCCTGGTATTGTCTGCATTGCGCTGCTGACCTCATTTAGCGCTTGAACGTGCCTGTAGCATTATTTCATTGTTTGCATTAGCATTATCTCATTATTTAGACGTGCCTGCTTGTTTGCTCGACTGTGCCTGCATTGCATCATTCATTCAGATTGCATGTGTTGCTTAGCCCGCATTGCCGCATCGTTGGTCTATTTATTGCTGTGCTGCCCACCGCGTAAATAACTTCATCACTTTCCCCCAACCCGATCTGCACTCGCGTTTCAACCGCCATTATCAGTGTTGTTGTTTTGCCCGGAGCCCGCCCCCTCCACCACGCACCCGCCTCCCAACTGCTCCTCCCTCCCACTAAGAGGCAAGGCTTCCCCTGACCACCGAAGCGCTGTGACCGCCCTGACTTCGTTAGAAGCGGTCGCTCCCTTCTGCCCTGCTGGCTCCTGCCTAAATCTGCCTGGTATCGTCTGCATTGCGCTGCTGACCTCATTTAGCGCTTGAACGTGCCTGTAGCATTATTTCATTGTTTGCATTAGCATTATCTCATTATTTAGACGTGCCTGCTTGTTTGCTCGACTGTGCCTGCATTGCATCATTCATTCAGATTGCCTGTGTTGCTTAGCCCGCATTGCCGCATCGTTGGTCTATTTATTGCTGTGCTGCCCACCGCGTAAATAACTTCATCACTTTCCCCCAACCCGATCTGCACTCGCGTTTCAGCCGCCATTATCAGTGTTGTTGTTTTGCCCAGAGCCCGCCCCCTCCACCACGCACCCGCCTCCCAGCTGCTCCTCCCTCGCCCCTCCCCATCCTTTATCCATATATGTCAGATGCATTGTCGCGCAGCGTCCACGCGCAGCGGTCGCGCCCCAGTCGCGCCGAAGGTGCGCCAAAGGTAAGCCCGTCTACGCCCGTCCGTGCCTGGACCGCGCCCAGCGCCAGACCCCCTGGCCCCCGTCCCACCCGCATTAAATACGACGCCTCCACCCTCTTAGCCCTAAACCCCGGTCGACTCCCCAACTGCGCCCAAGCCGCTCCTGGACACACCCATGGACCCTTCACATGCAACTCCTGCAAGTATGACGGCACCATGACCAACTCCTCATCCACTAACACCAAACAGAGATCTGACACCAACCACCTAAAATGCATCCTGCTCAACACCCGCTCGGTCCACAGACACGCCGTCGACCTTTGGACTGTACTAGACACCATCTCTCCGGACGTCGCCTTCCTAACAGAAACATGGATGAACGACTCATCAGCCCCAGACATCACCATTGCCATCCCGGAAGACTACAAGATCATTCGAAAAGACCGCACCCACCAAACAGGAGGAGGCATCGCCATCGTTCATAAGAACTCCATCCGCATCTCAACCAGCTCAGACGCCAACCTCGCTAGCGCCGAACACCTTCACTTCCAGATCCACACCGACCCCAAGTCCACACTCAGAGGCACCCTCCTCTACAGGCCACCAGGACCCCGTGCACAATTCAGTAAAGACATCACTGACTTTATCCCCCCACACGCCCTCCCCTCCGAGAACTACATTCTATTGGGAGACCTCAATTTTCACCTGGAAAAGAGCAACGACAGCAACGCCACCACCCTTCTGGACAATCTTGCCAACCTCGGACTCAAACAACTTGTTAATACCCCCACTCACTACGCAGGTCACACACTCGACCCTATCTTCACCTCCAGCAAACATATCTCCTTCAGTCACACCACAGTTCTCCATTGGACGGACCACAGCTGCGTTCACTTTGTCTACAAAAAGACCACAACACACAACCATCCTCAACCTACTCTGCGAAGAAACTGGAACAAAATCACCATCGACCAGATCTCCTCATCTCTTCTTCAAAACCCCCCTGCCCACTCATCGAACCCCAACCAAGCAGCCATTAACCTCACTCAATGGCTAACCAACAGCGCCGACAACCTAGCACCTTTGAAAAAACGTCAAACCAAACTAGGCAGCAAAAACGCCCCCTGGTTCAACGATGATCTTAAGAAATCCAAGAAACTCTGTCGCTCCCTTGAGAAGGCCTGGAAAAAAGACCCAAACCCCTGTACCAGGGACGCCTTCAAAAACACCACCCGCATACACCACCAACTGATCCGGACTGCCAAGAAAGCCGCATTCAAAGACCAACTAGACAACAACGCCGACAACAGCAAGGAATTATTCAACATTGTCAAAGGGTTTACCAACCCTACTGCCAACTCCAACGACATCACTCCCTCTCAAACCCTTTGTGACTCCCTAGCTTTGTTCTTCCACGACAAAATCGCAGACATCCACAACAGCTTCGACAACCAACCCGGAGACCAACCCACCCAACCTTCTGCCGTACCCTCTCCCCCCTTGAACATCCTTAATGACTGGAACCCAATCTCCACTGAGGACACCATCCGCCTGATGAACTCCATCCACTCAGGATCCCCAACAGACCCATGCCCTCACCACATCTTCAACAAAGCAGACTCCATCATAGCACCACACCTCCGAGACGTCATCAACTGCTCCCTCAACTCCGCCACCTTCCCGGAAAGCTGGAAACACGCCGAACTCAGCGCCCTTCTGAAAAAACCCACAGCTGACCCCACTGAACTCAAAAACTACCGCCCCATCTCTCTCCTTCCATTCCCGGCCAAAGTCATCGAGAAAGCTGTCAACAACCAGCTCACCGCCTTCCTCGAAACCAACAATTCCCTCAACTCCTCACAGTCCGGCTTCCAAGCCAAACACAGCACTGAGACCGCACTCATCGCAGCAACAGACGACATTCGAACTCTACTGGACAATGGAGACACAGTCGCCCTCATCCTCCTCGACCTCTCCGCAGTCTTCGACACAGTCTGTCATAGCACCCTGTTACAACGCCTCAGAAACATCGGAATCCAAGGAAAAGCACTGGAATGGATCACCTCGTTCCTTGCCGGAAGAACTCAGAGAGTCCACCTCCCACCATTCAAGTCAGAGGCCACTGAAGTCATTTGCGGCGTGCCACAAGGATCTTCACTCAGCCCCACCCTCTTCAACGTATACATGAGCCCCCTCGCGGCCATCGCGCGGCAACACAACCTCAACATCATCTCCTACGCTGATGACACTCAACTGATCCTCTCACTCACCAAAGACCATAACACCGCCAAAACCAACCTACATGAAGGAATGAAAGAAGTAGCCGAGTGGATGAAGCACAGCCGTCTGAAACTGAATTCAGACAAAACAGAAGTCCTTATCTTAGGTACCTCCCCCTCCGCCTGGGACAACTCTTGGTGGCCAGAGGCCCTTGGAAAAGCACCCATCCCGACGGACCACGCACGGAACATGGGCGTCATCCTGGACTCCTCACTCTCGATGACCAGACAAGTCAACGCTGTTTCATCCTCTTGCTTCAACATTCTTCGCATGCTCAAAAAAACATTTAGCTGGATCCCTACCGAAACTAGAAAAACGGTCACCCACGCCCTGGTTACAAGCCGCCTGGACTATGGAAACACCCTATACGCCGGTACCACCGCAAAACTTCAGAAAAAACTCCAACGCATCCAGAACGCATCAGCTAGACTCATACTAGACATCCCGCGTAAAGACCACATTTCTGGTCACCTGAAAAACCTCCACTGGCTCCCCGTCAATAAGAGGATAACATTCCGCCTCCTAACCCACGCACACAAAGCACTTTACGAACTTGGACCGGAATGCCTCAACACACGACTTTCCTTCTACACCCCCTCCCGCCAGCTACGCTCTTCCAACCAAGCCCTTGCTGCTGTACCTCGCATCAACAAAACAACCATGGGAGGAAGATCCTTCTCCTACCTGGCGGCTAAAACCTGGAACTCACTTCCCATTCACCTTCGCCTCACTCAGAACCACCTAGCATTCAGAAAGCAACTTAAAACCTGGATATTCGACATGTAATTCCCCACCCTTCTTCAAGCGCCTTGAGACCCTCTGGGTATGTAGCGCGCTATATAAATTAATTGACTTGACTTGACTTGACTCCTCCATTTTCACTTTGGGTGGTACTTCTATGGGACGAGGTGAGAAAGCCAGGGAATATTTTGGGTGCAAGCTCCAAATTTTATCTAATACTACTGTAGCAGCTTTAGGCGACATCACTATTCAGTTGGAAAGTATGCAAATATATTCTGAACAAACTGGATATGCGGTTGATTTTATTTTAGCCAAGAGTGGTGGTGTATGCGTGGTAGTGGGAGATCAGTGCGTAAATCAGGATAACAAATATGGAAAAGAATAATACCCAAAACATTTGGACATTCTGGATGTTAAGGGCATGGAAAATGGGAATTGGAGTTGGTCTCTCTTTGGCCGCTAGGGCTGGATTCTTGAAAGCATGATTTAATTAATAGTGATATTGATGTCTTGTTGTGCCCTTATTCAATGCCTTCCCTTCTGTTGTTCTTATTGCACCACTCTTCTCACTTCTAAGAGGAAAATATTGGTTCATGATACCAATTATGCAATCATGATACAGAAAGAGATAGATGTCATAATGCAGATAGATGAGGGCATTTTTAAGACTTCTTCCCTCCATACAGTCTCCCTTCCTGTTGCTGAGAATATGGAATGTTCATGCTCTTATATTTTTCTTATTGTTATTAGAAAATGTTTTAGCTCCTGCTAAAAGGAGGGACTGTTAAAATAGAAATGATTTAGTGTATGTATTATCCAATGTAAGTTAGCATTAACTGCACCAGTTTCTCTTCAGGGGCCATTTTGGACCATGATCAAAACAAATCCTTTGCTATTTCTGAGAAAAGGTCTCCACTGAGTTTCATTTCACCAAGGTGGGATTTTGTTTCACTAATGAATACAATGTTCTTATTAGCACATACCTTTCTTACTAGATAGAGGCCTTCTCCCACTTGTCTAGTGGCGGGGACGCCCAGAACGACCTTGAATAGTCAATAATGTGTGCCCTGCCTCAGAATCGAAACTCACTCTTTGTACTTCACTGTTTAGCTGCATCTGCTTGGAAAATTCCATTGTGGGCCTGCCTTCATTGGTTCTGAATTGTATATAATGTATCTTTATGCTTGCTGAGGTCAATCCCTCTTCAGAAACTCCTAGCGACTGGGCAGACAGGGCTCCACTCTAAGTGTACTTTGAATAAACAGGTATTGGTTTGTATTCTCTACTGTCTGACCGACTCTTCATTTAGTATGGAAGGCTGAGAGGTGGTCATTAGTGACTCAGGTGACCCTAATCGGGTAACTTCCTTCACCTCATTGCACCTATGACAATAGCACAAGCCACATACGAAGTCTGATTAGAACCAATGGCTGGTTGAGCCGAACCATCAGTGCAAATTATATATTTGTATTGATCAAGAGGAAGAACTGAAGAAGGCAGAGGGTGAGCATGTTCATACCAAAGAAACTCCTGCATTTGCAAGGAAGGGTCAAAAACAAAGCTGACAGCAACGGACATCATAGGCATAGCCCATTGAATCCAAGGGGTATGCAGAGCTTAGAATTAAGAAAACTAGCTTTTGTGACTGCCTCTAAGGTCGGCACAGTCAAAACAACAGAAATTTGTTTACATTGAGCAGGAGGCTGTTCATTTAGAATAACCTTTTGCCCAACAGTTAGTAAAAGAGAAACACAATTTTGCAGGAGTATACAGGTGAGAAGGTATTTACACGCTTGTGCGCTAGGCTGCTGTAATAGTAGGCTGTAGCGCTACTAATTTTAAAAATCGCCGTTTTTGCTTTTTTCTTTGCTTTCTTGTGTAACTATTGCTTTTAACTGTGCTTGTACTGCCCACATACCTGCACTTTAAATTGGGCCCCTCACCGCGTTTTGAGCGGATTTACGACCTGTAGGCTTCGTTTTTGGCGCGTGGCCGCCATCTTGGGGGTGGCGAGTGTCCACTGTGCCACTGGCTGAGCGCTCTAGCGCTTTTTCACCATCACAGGTGAGCCCTACTTAAGGGGAGCTCTTTGGCAGCCTCGACCTTGGAGAAGGTATTTACACGCTTGTGCGCTAGGCTGCTGTAATAGTAGGCTGTAGCGCTACTAATTTTAAAAATCGCCGTTTTTGCTTTTTTCTTTGCTTTCTTGTGTAACTATTGCTTTTAACTGTGCTTGTACTGCCCACATACCTGCACTTTAAATTGGGCCCCTCACCGCGTTTTGAGCGGATTTACGACCTGTAGGCTTCGTTTTTGGCGCGTGGCCGCCATCTTGGGGGTGGCGAGTGTCCACTGTGCCACTGGCTGAGCGCTCTAGCGCTTTTTCACCATCACAGGTGAGCCCTACTTAAGGCGAGCTCTTTGGCAGCCTCGACCTTGGAGAAGGTATTTACACGCTTGTGCGCTAGGCTGCTGTAATAGTAGGCTGTAGCGCTACTAATTTTAAAAATCGCCGTTTTTGCTTTTTTCTTTGCTTTCTTGTGTAACTATTGCTTTTAACTGTGCTTGTACTGCCCACATACCTGCACTTTAAATTGGGCCCCTCACCGCGTTTTGAGCGGATTTACGACCTGTAGGCTTCGTTTTTGGCGCGTGGCCGCCATCTTGGGGGTGGCGAGTGTCCACTGTGCCACTGGCTGAGCGCTCTAGCGCTTTTTCACCATCACAGGTGAGCCCTACTTAAGGCGAGCTCTTTGGCAGCCTCGACCTTGGAGAAGGTATTTACACGCTTGTGCGCTAGGCTGCTGTAATAGTAGGCTGTAGCGCTACTAATTTTAAAAATCGCCGTTTTTGCTTTTTTCTTTGCTTTCTTGTGTAACTATTGCTTTTAACTGTGCTTGTACTGCCCACATACCTGCACTTTAAATTGGGCCCCTCACCGCGTTTTGAGCGGATTTACGACCTGTAGGCTTCGTTTTTGGCGCGTGGCCGCCATCTTGGGGGTGGCGAGTGTCCACTGTGCCACTGGCTGAGCGCTCTAGCGCTTTTTCACCATCACAGGTGAGCCCTACTTAAAGCTCGCTACACCCGCGCAGCGGTGACGCCTGACTCGCGCCGGAGTCAAGCCAGAGTCCTGCCCGTCTGCGCCCGTCAGCGTCCCGGAGGCGGGCGGAGCGGCGGGTGGGACTCTACCATCAGGGATGTGTCCCCCTGGGACCCCCGTTTTGCGCTATTCCCCTGGCGAACTTCGCACTCTTCGTCCTCATGTCTCTGGCTGTCGCGCTGTTTTTCCCGGTCGATATCATGGGAAATCCCGTTGCCCGGGTTGTGGCTGGTACCCGACCCGCTCGCTCACCTTACGGCTGAGCAACGACACCTTCAGGATGGGCTTCGGATGCATGCTATTAAACACCAGGTCAGCATGCAAACATGCGCAGGACATCTATGAGCTTCTCGACATAGAGAAGCCACTATGCCTCATGCTTACTGAGACATGGTGGACCGATTCTTCTAACCCTGACGTCGCTATGGCAATCCCGTCTGATTATAACATCTTCAGAAAGGATAGAGCCAAGGGAAGGGGAGGTGGAGTGGCGCTAGTGGTCCGGAAAGGAACCCCCTGTGCGATCCTGCCAGCTATTGACATCCGAGGCTCTGAGACCCTAGCCTTCTCTATCACTCTATCGCCTCACCAATCCTTTAAGGGACTGCTTATATACAGGCCACCTGGTGCACCCGGCACCTTCTTTGAAGACCTGGATTTGGTGCTGGTTGAGTTGGCCCTGAAAGCTGAACATCTTATCGTGGCTGGCGATCTCAACTTCCGGTTGGATGATCCATCCGATCCGGCTGCCACCAAACTCTCTGAGGCGCTAACCCCTTTGGGACTTATCCCTTACCTTCGGGAGCCTACGCATGAGAAGGGGCACACCCTTGACCAAGTTTTCTCGTCTGTCCCTCTTGAGGGTATAGAGGTTACTCCTGTCCTTTGGTCAGACCACTTCCTTGCCAAATTTGTGATCAAGGGCATAGGTAAGTCAGTGCCTACTCCGGCACATCAACAGGGTCGTGTCCATAGGGCATTCCATCGAGTAACCCCAGAGATGCTGGCGCAAGCAGCTGTGGCCCATCCCTGCCTCCTTTCTGGCGATCTAGACAGGGATTTGCAGACCATGCAGGACTGGTTTTTGGACAGGCTAAACGATCTTGCCCCGGAAGTAACATCTCGCCCGACACCGAAACGGGTCTCTGCGCCTTGGTTTACCGCTGCACTGTCGGCTACGCGGCAGCAGTGCAAGGTAGCCGAAAGAGCTTGGCGGGCACAATATGACACTGTTGCCAAGCTGACCTATAAAACGGTGGTCAAGGCTTATCACCGGGACATTCGCCTGGAAAAAAAAGCGTATCTAGCCAGGAGAATTGATGCTGCTTCCAACTCCTGCAAGGAGATATTCTCCATCGTGAGAGAATTCACCTCACCTTGGTCGAACACCTCAGACCAAAAACCATCTGGTACCTGGGCTGCGGATCTGGCTGACTTCTTTACGAGCAAGATCCAACGCATCCAGGAGTCATTCCTGGTACCAATATCGGTGGGCCAAATTGAACGTGACATCACCACACTGCCAGAGGCCGGGCCTAGGGCGACGTTGAGTGTGTTTCCTCCAATCTCTGCTCCGGACTCCCTGGCTCTAATGGGCAATTTAAAATCGGGTTCTCCCCTTGACCCATGCCCGGCTAAATTTCTAGCGAAAGTCGCGGAGGTGATCAACCCGTTGGCTAATCCGCTTTTGAATCTTTCACTGAGGCTAGGTGTGGTCCCGCAAACCTGGAAGCAGGCGATGGTGATTCCCTTGCTTAAAAAATCTGGCCTAGACCCGAAGGCCCCAGTCAATTATAGGCCCATCTCCCTGCTGCCGGCCCTCACGAAGATTCTGGAAAAGCACGTTCAAGGCGTGCTTTCCAATTTCCTTGAATCTAATGAGATCTTGCACGCCACCCAATCGGGCTTTCGTCCCCATCTTAGCACGGAGACTGCGCTCCTGGAGGTTTCGGAAACCATTAAAGGGGTTCTGGACTCTGGGGGCAAAGTCATGCTGGTGATGTTAGACCTGTCGGCGGCTTTTGACACCGTTCCCCATGATGGTCTTCTCGCAAGACTTCGCGAGATAGGCATACGGGGGACGGTGTTCGACTGGTTTTCTTCCTTTCTTGCCGGCCGCCGGCAAACGATCTGGGCCCCGCCTGATTCCGCCGTGATGCCGCCTTTGGGAGTCGGGGTCCCTCAGGGCTCTATTTTGAGCCCGACCCTCTTTAACATCATTATGACCCCGTTGGCGGCACTGGTGGAGTCGCATGGTGCCCAGATCGTATCCTATGCGGATGACACCCAGCTCCTCTTCTCTTGTACGAGAGGAGGCGACTTTGATGGGGAGAGTATTCGGGATTGCCTTGGGGCTGTTTTTCATTGGTTCCATCTAAACAGCCTTAAGTGCAATTCCGACAAGTCCGAAGTACTTTTCTTTGGGTGTGACACCGAACCTGACTGGCAGACTTGGTGGCCACGGGATATGTTCCCTCCATCCTGCTCCTCTCAGGTTGCAAAGAATCTAGGGGTGAAGTTGGATAACAGGTTAACCCTGAAATCTCAGATCCTGGGGGTGTCGGGCATGTGCTTTGGCATCCTTAGGATGCTGCGGAGGTTCCTTCCTTTGTTATCCGTGGAACATAGGACGCTGACAGTTCAGGCTCTGATTGGGTCCAGGTTGGATTATTCCAACATTCTCTACCTGGGCCTTCCAGAGTACTTGCTGCAGCGCCTTCAAGTGGTACAGAACGCCGCGGCCAGGGCAATCTTCGGCCTTAGTAGGCGCTCTAGTGCCTCGGGCTTGCTGGTAACGTTACATTGGTTGCCCATTCGCAAGAGGATCGCCTTTAAGGCTCTGACCTTGGTCTATAAAGCTCTTCACAAGGAGGGAGCTAAGTACCTCCAAAAGAGACTGGTCTTTTATCATCCGACCAGGTCTCTGAGGTCGGAATCCCTGCACCTTGCTGTTGTCCCTCGGGTAAAGAAAGCGCGCCTTGGCGGGCGCTCTTTTGGATTGCTGGCATCTCAGCTATGGAATTCTTTGCCGCTGGCCCTGCGGGGAGCCACTAGCTTGCTGGCTTTTAGGAAGGGCCTTAAAACGTGGCTTTTTATTCAGTAGCCGTTCTCTTTTGAACTCCTGGCTCACTGCTCTTTTAGTCTTTCATTTGGTGTTATGTTATTATGCTGCAGCTGTCTTTTGCCTTCTCCAATAAAAGCGCCGGGACACTCTTTTTGAGTAGCCGTGCGCTATAAAAATGAACTAATAACATAACATAACATAACATAACAGGTGCAATATATAACAAATTGTTACATAAGTGAAGCCAATTGCAACAGGCAAAATTCAGATGACTAAATTGGTAGTATTCAACCTAGTCTGTAAGTATTGCATAGCAAGCAAGTTAGACTGAAAACTAACCGCGGCGCGTTCCAGAAGCCAGGAGGAAGCAGAAAAGGATTGGTGTATCAAAGTCCAAAGAGTTTTGATACACTGAGCATTGTCAGGAATGTAAGTCCTGGTGGAATTTTAAAAAACCAAGCAGAGACTGACATGTTTTAAGGGTAGATGGAGGTTGCAATTGAGCACACTTCTCCAAAAAATGGGGTGCTAGACCCCTTCCCTCCTTCATCAATTCATAGTCAAGAAAAAGAACAGCCAGAAATGCAATATGCGACTCTACAAAACTGAACTTGTAGCCCAGAGCAGCGAATCGCTGATGATGCGATCCAATCTCACAAGATGGGGATTTAATTCATCATCTGTTAGGTATATGTCATCCACATAGGAGAAAGCGTCAGGAGCAATATCATGCAAAAGGGGCACAATATGTGCAGCAAAGACCCCAGGGCTATTCTTATACCCCATGGGTAATCTTGCGTATCGCCTCTGGGAACCGAGTGCCCTGAACGCTGACAAGTTCGGTCTCTCAGGAGCCACGTTATAACTGAAAAATCCATTCGAAATATATAATGTTGTTTTTAACTTTTTATGCATGATATTATTTAATAAAGCTGTAGCTATTTTGTAAACCGCTTCAAGCGCTACAATCCTTCGCGCTGCCTGAGATCTTCTGGGACTAACCTTGTCCAAATCCCCAGATTTAAATACAAGACCAGAGGAGGAAAGTCCTTTAATGTTCTGGCAGCTAAAGCCTGGAACACCTTGCCCATTGACCTCAGAGTCATCAATAATGAGAACAACTTCAGGAAACTCCTTAAGACATGGGTCTACAAACTCTCCGATTCCTCTGTCCTGGCTGCTATCTAGTTCCTTTTTTTATTTCACCACGTATTCCAGTTATTCCTCCGTAACTCGCTTAGCGCCATGATGCTCCCCTGGGAGCGAACGTTCGCGCTTTACAAATACCCACAAATATCAAATATCAAATATCAAATACTATACTTGTTTTACACTGCAAAAATACGGGTATGAGTATTCAAATGTCTATAATCCAAAACTATGCAATAAGAACCATCAGGGTTCAGAACCAGGAAGAGAGGATTATTCATTACAGAGACACAGGGTTCAATTACACCCTGATATTCTAATTAGGTAAGAATCTCTTTTTCGGATGCCTTGCCATCAAGTTTAATTGGAAACTGAGGCTACGGCTGAGGAGTAAAATGTATGGAAACAACATGCAAAGGAGAATCCCTATCCCAACCACCCCGGTTGCAGTATAAGACAGGGGCCAAAGCAAGAGCCCACTTAAAAGTACAAGCATATTGAGTCTCATCAAGGACAAATTGCGAAAAGGGAGGTATGGTCATATCCTCGCCTCGAAGACCAGCAAGAACAAACGGGAGAGGCCAATCGACCTCCGCCAGTAAAATATCTTAAGAAGATGTCAGGTTGTCCCAAAAAATAGCATTTATGGTGCATATAATGTCCACTTCAATCTGAATGCCTATATGGTAATGTCTATCAGATGGAGCTACGTGGATATCTGTGGTTTCAACAGGTACATAGGTGTCAGTTGCTTTTGCCTCCAGAAACTGGTGGAGTGTCTGGTGCACCACGGTAACTTCTGCCACACTATTGAGGAGAGACACCACCCAAGTCCTGTCCAGGAGGAGGGTTCTCAACAGGTGGAGAATAGTTTGCTGTTAATGTGGCAACATTCTTCTTCTGAAATGGAGCTCTTTATAGAGGGTGTTCCTCTCTCTTATCTTTTACGTAAAAAGAGCGCTGCAGGTCCCACTTGGGTTGCACAGACTCGCCCTGTCTAA
Organism: Lissotriton helveticus; assembly: GCF_964261635.1. Classification (NCBI taxonomy): domain Eukaryota; kingdom Metazoa; phylum Chordata; class Amphibia; order Caudata; family Salamandridae; genus Lissotriton; species Lissotriton helveticus. Next base: position 228,042,721 of record NC_136063.1, read on the forward strand.
GACCTTGCTGTCCTCCTCTGTCATACTGTTGAACAGAAGAATCCTGAAAAGAACAAGGAGGATGAGGATCAGGAACCTGAAACCTCTCAAGAGTTTTAATTTTAGAGTGATCACATAAATCATATCTACATTAAGAAGCGTTTGGAGGTGGTGCACCACGAGACCTAGGCTTCTGCTGTTACTTAGTCTTGTCCCATGTCTTTTTAGTCAAGACAGGACGACCCTCCTTTTCAGGATGGGGCCTTCCTTGAGACTGAGTAGATGGTGTGGCCCCCAAGTTAATATGACCTAAAGATGTGTAAATATCTGCTATAATAATAGGCAACTCACATTCACGATCAACCTCAGCCACAGCGGAAAGGTGTTGACGAACCATTAGGGATGCTGCTTCAACTTTAATATTATGATCTGCCCCATGTTCTATACTTGTTTAAGAATGCTTGGAAGAACACTCATTGAGGGGGTGGCATAACAAAGTGTATACACTGAGGAAAACACCGTTCTCCAGGTGTTGCAGTCGGCCTAGGGGGGAATCAGACTACTAGGGAAGCATATAGTAAGGATCCTATATTTCTCAACCAACAGGACCCATGAGAGGGAAAACCGCATCAAGCTGACCAATTTTCTGACCAATCCAAAAGGCAATGCTTGCCCATGACTGAATTAATATTAATGAGGCTAATAACAAGACCTCCACATTGTGCAGGCTGCACAGCAGGCGCATCCCCAGGCGGAGCCGGCAGGAAAGCTCAGGCATATATATGTTTATATATATATATATATGGGAGAACAACCTGAGCATATAACAAGCATACGTCAAATTGGTGTTGAGATAATAAGGGTATGGAGAAAAAACTGCCAAAACAGGGCAAGTGACCCCATAAATACTCAAGGGGCCATTTTGAACAGTTGCAATAGAATGGGATAGGGTGCCATTAAACCAAATCTGCTGCTCCCAGGCTGAGAGAGGAACTTCAACAACTGAATAAGGGCAACAAGCTGCTAAAACAGCGGCACGCGTGTAATTATGAAAACCATTATCATTCTCATTCGCAGCAGGAAACGCAACCCAGGAGTAAATAACTTCGAACGGTACGCAGGGTCCACCTCAACCACAAAAACACCAGGAGACCCTGCATTGGGGACTCCATGCTGAAACAAACGTTGAGTAACCGCCACGAGGCAATGAGGCGGAATCACAACCTGTTGAGCTATTAATCAGAACAAATGGATTCAAACAGTAGCACTAAAACAGGTCAAAAAACTTTTTTAAAACTTAAGCTTGAAAAACTTACAGCAATAGGTAGTCCCTACAGACTGAGAAGGCTAAGCCCTCCCACCACGGACGTCTCCGGGAAACAGTGCAAGGGTAGTGTGGCAAGTGCTACTCAGGTGTGCCGTGAATAAGTACTACACCAAACATTGGCGGTGCCATATTGCAGGGATTCTGCATAGACACAGAACTATGCTTGGGACCACAGCACCGTAGTAAGCAGGGACTAAGTCATCCTACCACCTGTACACATGTGCACAGTTTTGACTAACTATAGTGTCTCACGTGCTCTCCTACTCACTCACAGAAGAACAAGGAATTAGACACCACAGAACACAACACTCCCAATTCTCTCAGGAATCATGGTTACAGGACACACCATTTCTCTCTCACCCTTGTACTGGTCCATAATAAGATCTGACAGAGACATGAAAAAAAAGGTTTACAATGTTTATTTTAACTATTGTGCTCTAGTATGCAGTATAAGTGCCACAATAAGTACGAAAATGACTAACACAAATACGGTCAGCACTGTAAGTAGCTTATAAATCATAAAACGAGTTGTCATTATATAAGACAGTGTAACCTAACCCCCCTTCTACAGGAGCAAAGTGAATATATATCAGAAGCTCTCTGGGTGTTGGCAGCATACCCCGTAATTTAGCATACACAGATGAAAGTACTACATCTCAGGTGCTGTCACGATCTCTTTCCTTGAAAGAGCCCTCTCCAAGTGTGTTATTACCTATCCATGCATACCTATATAACAAAAGTACGTGCTCCCAAAGAAGAGCTGCATTTACGTGTTTTGTCTAGGTGCTAGGGCCTGACCAGAAAAAAATAATAAGGGGCATTGTTGTTTGACCTTGTCTATGGTGTTCAAACTAAATCCCAGGAAAGAACAGAATGTGAAAACAACAGCAGTTGTGTGTGAAAGTACAGTGTATACTAACATGTGCAAATCCGAGGGCAGTCTGCAAGATGTTCATGCTAACATAGGGAAAATGACAATGGGCCTGCACAGGACATATGACACTAGATACATGGAATTCTTTTGTTCAGCATACTGGATTATGCTCTGTTTTAGGGTCTGCTCCAATATTGGCTTGTTGTAAAGTACAATAGGGCCTGCACTGAGGGCCAGATGTATCAACATTGTATCAACATTGAATTTTGCGAGTCCATGATAGTGTATTTTACTGATTCGCTATTATGGACTTGCAAAATGTAATGTATGTAGGTTTTGCAAAAAAAAATGAGATTCCTATATATTTCTAAATAGCGAATCGCTATTATGGAATGCCTTCCTATTCATTCCTATGGGCCTGGAGGCCCATGGGAATGAATGGGAAGACATTTGCAATTTGCGATTACCAAATTGTTAATCGCAAATTGCGAATGCAGTTACAAGGGTGATCGGGGGCCAAAAGGCCACCCTGATGCACCCTCAAAAAACTAGGTGTTCACATGTAGCGCACATAAATACCCTAAGGGCATGTGTGTGCACCACAGGGCACTTAGAAAAATACAAAAATTTGCATTTTTTCAGGAATTTGCAAATGACCACCAACTTTAAGTTAGTGGTAATTCAGTCAGGTAAGTCAGTGGGGTGTCTCTTGTCCCACAAACGATGATGAAAAATTAACAGTGTCAATTACCTGGCAAAACATGTTGACCCCAATTAAGGGGGAGTAGCTAAACAATTTATTTAGCCTTCTTCCCACACCATGTTTTTAATTTGTCTGATTGGCCACTCAATAAAGTTTTTCATGACACAATCCAGATATTTTTAAACCAAACTATAACACTTTTACTCTTCACAACACAAAAAAACAGCTCCACAGTAATTCTGGTGTCGATGCACACCGGGGAGGCACTCAGCCTCTCCCGGTGGGGCACAATGATGAAGCATGTCACCAACTAGTTTGGTGAGTGCGGGCCTTCTATATAAATCTAAGAAGATTTATTTTCCCCGTGCTCCAATTCTTCTTTTGAAGTAATCACACTCTTTTGTTGTTTATACTATGCTATTTCATAAAGATTCCACCCATACAGTCCAGTCACCTTACCGGGCCAATACAGGGCAGATGAAGATTTAGAAATACCATTATCATATCAGGAACATCAGACTAGTTCCAAGTCACCCTCCTGCATACACTAAACAATGCAAAACTGGGTCCCCTCAACAATGAAGGGGCAACATGGCCAGTCCTAGCCAATTTATCACCATTAAATGCTCCAGACCTCTGTGCTCTATACACAGATCGTTAAGCACACAATAATGTCTGTCCCACCAAGGGCTATTCAAGCTGTGCAGCCGCAGGTAGCTGTGCCTGCAATTAGTCCACTGACTATACATGCAATTATGGGTAAAGTTCCCATAAGAGGGGAAGAAATTCAGTTTTGGAATGAACAAAAACGAAATCAGCTTGAAGCACTGTTTCCCCATACGGGACCCCAAAATCAACATAAAATTCTCTCTATGTGCCTACCGCTTGGTATGGTTCCCCCAGGAGATGATTGGGCCACTTGGGGCACACTTTTTGCTGCCTTTATTTAACATAACACATGGTTCGTCATCTATTGCTGTTTTGTCTGAGGTGCTAAAACAGACTCAAAATTAATATGGGGCTGCCTCTGCCCTGGATTTGGGGAGGAAATGAATTGGCAACTATGCCACATCTTCCTCAATTATTGTAAGTAATGTTAAAGAGGTGGCAGCACCACTGGCAGTACATGCCAAGGCCTCACTCAGGTTGGCGAATTATCTAAAATTATTGCTGAAAAATATATATGTATAGGTTGAAATAATTTGAGGACCAGAACTAATAAGCTGCAGTTTAAAAGCAATTTCGATACAGATAACACCAGACATGAAGAGTAAGTAAAACCGAGAAAGGACTCACAATGCATCATAAAAAAGGAAGAGAAACTTCAACACCAATTCAAAAAGAAAGTGGCAGGTATTTCCACTAAATATGCCACACCAATTGAGAACACTCCTTCAGAACAAGACGCGGGCATTGACACTGCTCGTCAATGAAGCAGAGGTCACAATAGTTTGCCGAAATCTTCAACAGTTTCTGGTTTTGAGAATAACTAATGAATTTATTCAAGTTGAAACACCAGATCAGTAGGTTAGCCCTCCTGACAGACATTATCATTTGGACAAAGTAATATCCTAAGACACTTATGAAAATCTCTTGGCTGAAGTGGACTGTCCACCTGAGTTTGTTAGAAAAATACAGCAAGGGAAAGATGTAATAATACCTTCCTTCTCCATTCTCGTCCCTGAAATTTTAAACAAGTGTATACCACAGAGTAAAATCTTGCACAAGCCCCGGCATTATACCTCAATCATGTAGGCTGGGATAAACCCTTACCTTGGCAAGTTTTTACCATTATGTCCAGCCCACAAGTGCAACCACAATACCCAATAAAACATGAAGCAAAACACCCAGTTAGGGAAATTCTATTACAATTAGAGTATCAAGGCGTAATAGAGCCTTGCATTCCCCCAATGATTCATTAATTGTTTCTGGTAGCAAAATCAGATCATTCTTATCACATAGTGTTAGACTACAGACATTTAAGCAGTGACACATGCACCTTTGAAATAGAAAATTTACAAAACGCACACAGTGTGCAAAAGCTACAAAATCACATTGGACATTTTCAGTAGCTTTTTCTGCTAAAACATAGCACCTGAAAGCAGAGACTTAATGGCATTCACTGCTTTAGGATCCTGAAAAAGTCCTGCCAGCTTACTAAGGTTTATAAGAACAGCCCAGATCTGTTCTCTGCCTGAGTAACATACATTTTACGAGAAATTGCCCCAGAAGCATTGTCCTATGTCAATGACATATATCTCATGGATGATGACTTAAACACACATCTAGCCAGAGTAGATCATATATTTTATTAAGTTTCTCAAAAACAAAAATTGCTTTTCTCAGTGCTCTATTCTTGGAATGTGAGTTGTCAGATGAAGGCAAAAGCCTTGCACCACATTCCTAGTAGCTTCATAAAAAAGCAACAATCAATTTTGAGCTGTCTCAATTTTGGTAGAGCATACATCCAGACTATGCCCAACGGGTTAAACAGTTTTACAAATTACTTTGTACTGACTTTTCCAGTTTGCATTGGGCATCAAAAAGTACAGAGATTCTGAGAACATTGCAAACTGACAGGCTTGCATCCAGACACACAACTAATTTAGTGATCTGTATTGGTGCGGGCTATTCATATATTACCTTTAACCAGGATGATACTGTGAGGATTGCTTATAAATTGTATTGATATACAAATGCATTTGCGTTTTGCATCAACTGAAAAAATACTGCCTGTAGTTCAGACAACAGTTATAGAGGAAAACCGTTGTGGCAGGGGAGAATGCATAATTGTGGTTACTCCCATTCCAGCCTTAGAGACTGTCACCAAGGCAAAAGCTCTACTTCCAAGATGGATACAGTGAGCCGCTTCCTTTACAGCTACTGATGTTGACTATGTCTTTGACCCCAACTTGCAAGCACAAGAATTTCTCGAGTATGAACAAGAATATCATGTGCCCAATGACATTTTGCCTCTTGATCATTATAGGTGTATCATACTTAATGATTGTTAACCTCAGCTTGTAGTTGCATCTAAACAACATCATGCTGCATGTGCAGCAGTACGCAGTGCATGAAAAAAGAGGAATTTCATCTACAAAAAAGTTTTACATAATCCTTAGGGGATTTCACCACTCAGCTTGCTGAATTGAAATCTCTAATTCTGGCACTAGAGAATACTGACCCTGAATTCTCCACACCCATAGTGTGTGATTCAGATTACTGTGTACATTCTTTTATTGGGCACTTGCATTATTGCCAGTTTAATGGATTCAGAGATTCTAAAGGAAACGCTATCAAGCATAAATTGCATTGGGGAAAGGTAGCACATCCTAAAGAATGGTTGAAACTGGCTCATGTAATTCATAAATTGAGTCATCAGCATGTCGGAATAAACGTTGCAGGGAATTCGATGGCTGATGAAACCACAAAAGCAGCAGTCCAGACTATAACCCTGGGCAGGGAACTCCACTCTGCTTGTGGAGTATTCCGCACTGCGTGTTACGCGGAGCTCTCGGAGTTCCGGAAAACTCCACTTCGTGCAGCGGAGCAGATTTTTTTTATCACTCGCGTTCTCCAACGTCAAGACGACGAGCGAGGAAAATCCACCTCCCAACGAGATTTTTCCTTGTTCGCGATCGTCAACATCAAATTCTTGAGCACGAGTGTGGGAAATAAACCTCCCCGTGAGATTTCTCAACGTGGGGTCAGGTTTCTCATTGCGAGTGGTCGCGTATGCTCGCGACCGCTCGTGTTGAGAAATTGACCGTTTGCGTCGAGAAAGCTGCCACTCGAGTAAAAACCTACTCGAGTGGCAGAAAAGTAAAGAAGGGACCGCTTGCGATGTGCAAGGTGCCATTCGCAATGATTGCACAGTGCGGACAAGCATCCGGCACTGTTCAATCACTGCAAAGAGCATTTTTCATTGGAACTCCACCGTTTGCGGAGCTCCGGGTAGTGTGAAGGTTTTCTTTAGCCACTTTTGCAACTCCACAAACTCCGTTCCACAAACTCCACCCAGGGTTAACCTAATACAAGACTTCCAAGATGAGTGCTAAAATGAAACTACCAAACTTTCTGCCACTGATGTAGTGGCGGAGCAACCAGCAAAATCTCCCTGGGTTCCCCTAAAGTTGGGAATCTAGTTCAAGAGAAGATTACCAACAGGAAAGAAGTTGGCCCATCATACAGAGCACCAGTGCCAGTCCTTGGCATTCAAAGTACCAGAACTGTGGGTTTGCCCCCGCTTGCTGGTTGTAGAAACACTTTTATCTCAATTGATTTGATCAAGCTACACTATGTGGTCAGTCCTGCACAGTTGGCAACAAGAGCCTCTGAGTAGTTACCTGCCTCCTCTTACTACCATGCAGAAAATCCTCTACAAGTTTTAGATAATATAAATATTTCTGCTCCCTGGCTGGGGAAATCAGATGCTAAAGTTCTACTACTTCCCGTTCCTACTGCTAACATAGGATTCAGTTTAGAGTCTGCTACTGCTATTACTAACAACACAGTTGTTTATTACCAACCCCTTTTCGAGCCGTCTACCTCATGGGCATCGATTAATCAAAATGCAAGGGGTAGCGGAAGTAACATCATGTGTCCTTTGACGCTTTGTGACATTGCAAGGAATTACACCACTTTATCTTAATGGCAGTTCAAGGAGGGATATTATGTGACATTTGATGGGGCGTGACCAGCCGGCCAAGATGGCGGACGCAACTGCTTGAGGCCCCGCATCCCTTGCCCATTATCCATTTAACATCACTGCAGGGTGGCCCCTAGTACCACCATCCCGCTGCACGAAGGACTTCTTTACCTCTCTGTAAGGACTCACAGGGTGTCTGATGCACTGTGAGTTGGTAGCTGCCCCCGGCAGGAGCTGGTACACCTTTGCTGCAGAGAGGCCTCGAGCTGAGGTTGCGGACCGCTGGAGGTTGGTGAGCTACAGAGGCTGTGTGCTGTCTATGAGCGGCACTGGGCAGCGGAGATGCGGACTGAGTGATGGGGTTGTGGGCTGCAGTCCACGGCTGGCACCTGTAAGCAGGGGCGTCCCAGGGCCTGGTGGGGCCTACCTCAATGGCGCATGCACAGAGCAGAGTACAGGGCAGCCCAAACGTGGTTGGGACATTGGCGAGCGCCAATGAGGTTGACCGGAGCCCGATTGAGCAGAGGACACCAACACCCTCAGGCAAGTGCAAAGGCGAGAAGTGGGCTGCTCTCACTTGCTTGTCCCTGCCTAATACACATCCGGACCTCTCGCCTATGCGCTCTGGGGATCAAATTGGCTCAGGGGCCGGATTGGGCACAGGCCACATATCAGAACTGCCCAATAGAATCAAGCCACTGTGGGGAGGCCCAGGGGCATGGTCCAGGTGCTGTGGAAAGGACCACAAAGGCTCCGAAAAGTGGACTGCAGATTCCCTCCCCCCACGGCAGTTCATACCTTTCCTACACGACGGCACAGGAGTCGAGTCGGGCTTAGGCCGCCAACTGAATTAGCACATACCAGTAACAGCACCACAAGTGAAGGGGGAATATTGCAGCAAACTTGCACACCTTTTAGGGTTTTGGTGGAGCAGAGCAGGTTGCTGAACACGCCAGGGGGTTGGCTTGGGCCCAGGCCGGCCCCTGTGATTCGACCACCCTCCACCCACAGCAGTCCACTCCTGCACTACGTGGTGGCACGTGGGTCAGTAAATGTCCAGGCCAGCTGCAGAGACTTGCAGTGGTTGCCCTTGGGACTAACATGGACTTAGTAACCTAAGCAGATAGCCCACTGGAAGCATGAACATGCGGCGGGCCATTGTGCATTGAGGGGGACCTGTGCTATCACTAAAGGGGGACACTACTTTGAGGGTGACAATCGATACTTAAAAGTACGCAACATCAGTGGTGGATGAATCCTCGGCATGGCATTGTCACGGTTGCTGGATCCCAGGCAGCACATTATAATTCTCACATATAGACCTGTGGGATCTGGGTTCTAGAGGTGGACAGCAGCGGAGGCGAGTACGCTGCAACTGCAGACATTTCCCATGACATAGGAAGGGAAATACTCTCATACGTAACTGGCTGTAAAACTGCACTGTAGCCCGACTCTTCCCTCCTCTTTTGTTGTGGGGACTGAGAGGAAGTAAGAATTTCCTGTTTTACGTGGAGGGCGCTGTGAGGGCAACATGGCACATCACTGGAGTTCAACTTGGCTTGGAGTAGGTAGATGAGGAGGTCTGACATAAGATACAATCTCCTTCCGTGGTGCACAACACAAGATATAATAGACACACATAATGGAGAGCGCCCACCCTCTGGTGAATTCATGTAGCCTGACAAATGCCTACAGAGCAACAGTTTATGGGTCGCCTTCGATCTAACACTTCCGTGACCCCGGCGGGATCAGTGCAGTTCTCGGTGTAACTCTTGGAACACAAAGCACAGATCAAATCTGCACAAATGGACCCAACATTGAACGACAAACTGGACAGGGTACTGGCCGTAGTGGAGAAGATTGGAACATCCCTCGAGATCTTCAGAGAGGCACTGGAAAACAAAATAGATCAAATTACCATTGACTTCAATCACCTGCAAAAACTGCCGGATAGGCAGCACACAACTGCTATCCAGCTGGAGGAGCTGCAGCTAATTGCCCATAAAAACACCAACATGATACAGGCTCTACTGGAATCCATAGCAACACTCGAAGACAGAGTGGAAGATGCGGAAGGCAGATCACGTCGCAACACCATCTGAGTTGTAGGCCTTCCGGAAGAAACTGAGGGTCAGCAGGCGTAAAGTTCACTGAGAGCTGGCTTTGTGAGTGGATGCCTCAAGCTGCTTATCTACACAAATTGTGGTGGAAAGGGCGAAACACATACTGGTGAGGAGGCTGCTGCCGGGAGGGATCCCCAGGTCATTCCTCTTCTGTTTGCTCACTTACAGAGACTGTGCCAGTGTGCTTCAGGAAGCACACCGCGGACAAGATCTTAAGAATAATAATGCTACCTTGATGCTGTTCCAAGATTACACTGCAGTGGTGCAGAAACATAGACATTCCTTTTTGGCAATCAAACGTAAGCTTCGAGTACTCGACATTCGTTATTCATTGCTCTGCTCAGCACGCTTGCGTGTGGCAGACAAAGGAAGCACCAGATTCTTTGATAACCCGGCAGATGCATGGGACTGGCTGGAGCAGGCGGGACACGCGAAGGGGAACCACGCCCTACTGAACCAGTGAAAATAGCTGGGACTTCCTGGAGACGCAACCAAGGTGAACAAAAGGTGAGCTGGTAGGGCAGAACAGCTGGTGGCAGTCCCCAATCTAGAACAAATGATTGCAGAAAAGCGGAACGCCAAACGAATAGCTGTGGCTCTCCACCCTGAACTGCAGACCCAGATGACGACAGGGAGAAAACAGCCACTGACAAAGACACAGTGGTAGAGCAGACTCTAGAGTCACCACAAACAGCAGATTATATAATTTAACTTTTGGGGTTCAGGCCTCATCGGGGGGAGTCCACGGTTGTTTGCAGTACACACATGCTGACCCGTGTTGAGACCGCTGGTGATGCGGAACAGAGGTGGGGTCTATTGCCCTTTATACCTAACTCCTGATTGGAGGTACAGGCATATACTGGGTGTGCAGGGGAGGGAAGCCGACTGCGGGACACACTGAAGTAAACTGAAGATTAGGGACCACAGGCAATCATCCTGACAAACAATACAACCCTACACAGAGTCACATCGGATACAAGGGCAGAATGGGGGGCCTTAGCTACTACCCTTAAATGTGCGCAAGATGCGAACCCCATCAGACACACATGGGGTGGTCAGCTTCTTTCCACAAATTGGTACACTAGTTTGGGCGGATTACGGTTGCAGATCTTCTCTATTAAGGTTGAACAAGTTTTATTTCACTAGTTATTTGATTCAAAGCCTAGGTACTGAGCAATACTATCATAAAAATGTTGTCCCCTTGTCTGCAGACTGGCGACATATGTGGTTTTGTACTATGCACCCTGATGGGTGGATTGCTGTACAGGATGTGTTAATGCAATGCAAATGGCAATTACAAAAATAATAACTTAGAATGTAAGAGGATAGCATGCTCCTGTGCGTCAATACTCAGTTTATTCCTAGCTCAGGCGTAGAGAAATAGAGGTTTCACTCCTGCAGGAGACCCATGTAGCGGGTTTGGAGGTAGAGCCCCTACAACGTACGTGGTCCAAATGTATCCTACTGAATATTCCTTATATGCAAGAGGTACATTGATTTGGGTTCGGGCTGGGACCTCCTTTGCGGCTTAAGAGGTTAAAATTAAAATTAATGGAAGAAACGTCTTTACGAAAGCATGCACTAACGGAACTCCACTGATACTTGGGGTGGTGTATGCACCAAACGTAGAGCTAGTGCCATTCTATCATTCCTTCACAAAGGTTTTGGCTAGTTTGAGGGGTCTTCCATGGTTGATAGATGGAGTCTACCATGCCGTTCTTGATACTACACTAGATCGGTCCTTCCCCCCACTGCCAGGTACACAGTCTTCGAAAAATGCTCAGACACTGCGTGAATGGCTCCACCACTGGTCACTGATAGATCTGTGGCAGGAACAGGACCCTAACACAAGAATATACTCCTTTTACTCATTCCCACATGACCTGCGTGTGCCCCTGGAGAGGATTGTGGGCTCTCCTGTGTTCCATGCCATCCTAGAACAAGCGATATACCTCGGGTGCATGCACTCTGATCATAATCCACTATTGATACACCTGACATGGGCATCACCCTGCCCGCCAATACCTATGTGGCGCCTCCAACCAGCGGCCCTGGAGGATGCCATTCTGAGAGGCGGTGGTGTCAAATATCAAAGACCAAATCCACAGGCTCCGACGATGGTCCCAACGCCCCCCCCCACCTCAACCGCTACCTGAATTGTCTTTCTGGGTCGCTGCTAAAGCGGAGGAAAAGGGGAAGTGGAAAAGAGAGAGAGACAGCCTTCGTGTTGAGAACTGCAGTACTCTCTTGCTTCGGGCCAGTAGGTTTGGTGCACGTTCTAGAACTGCATCTGCAAATGGAGACAAAAAGTCATAAACCCACAATTCCTTCCTGCATCTAACTCTTTACGACAAACTCTCTAGTAATTTCCCTTTTGACCCTAGGCTATTGTTCCTCTCTCATACTCGTTTTGGATAGTCGCTGGTTTTCTTTTATTCAGCATCTGCAATAAATAAGTTGGATTATAAACTACCTTACATAAAACCTACTGGTATATTCTGTTAATTCTTCCCTGTATTTACCCTTCTATCCGGTAAACCAATGTTCCATTTTTTTCGAACTCTGTAATTCAGCATTTAATGCACTCTTGACATTACGTTTTACTAATACTGAAAACTAATTGTTATATCTCTTCCTCTTACTGGATTTTCACAAAGTTTCTCAAAGTCACAGTCATTAGTAGGTTAAATTGGTCTGTACCTTATGTTCTGTAGATGAACTTCCTCAATAGGGCTTACCTCTAGTCATAAATAATACCTTCTGAGCGGATGATGAAGACACTAAAAGCTGTGTCACGCAACGTGAAGCACAACGCGCTACCTCAAATCTTCATGCCTCAGCACTGCATAAATCTTGATGTTGCCAAATTCTCCCTCGTTACGCATGCGTTTGCCTGAGACCCTTGTAACACTTACACTCTAGTTCAACTCTAGACTAAGACGTTACTTGCGCCTCAGAGACTAGTTTCCTCACAGAATTCACCATGCGCTGAGAGGAGACACACTGTCTTCCTCACGCTTTCAGTTGAAGTGCGCAGTTCCTTCTTGTAACATACGCATTGTCTCTCTCCCGGTCACGACTCCAAAAACACTGGACCGCAAACCTGGGATTGAGCAGTTTTCGCCAGTGGCGGCCATTCTCTCATAAGAGTCTTTTAAAATTCTCATACACTGTCTTACTATATGTTTTGTGACTAAATGTCTTTTTCTCCCTCGTGGGTGCCTTGTCATGCTTCTAAAATGTTGGCTCCTTTTCTTTGTCATGCCCATTAAGCGCGCTACTGCTACTGTAGTCCTGATAGGTGGGCGCAGCTACCGCTGAGTATTATGAACTAAATGTTGGGTCGACTAGTGATGCTCTCACAGAATGGGAGGCATTTAAAGTGTCCATCGGGGTAGATGTCTGGGCATAAACTGGAATATCCGTAGGCAACTGGAAGGTGCAGTGGCGCAGGAGGAAGCAGAGCTGATGCAATTACAAATGGGCTAGGCAACCAAATCTGTGGGAATACTGGCATTAGAAGCAAAGAGAGGGGAGTTGGCAGAGATCTTGGAACATTTGCTTCATTTTAGTAATGCTGCACATTCGGCTCGCACACATGTGCAATCAGATAAGGCTTGGCAGCTATTGGCATGACTTATCCGCAAGATCAAGCATCAAAACCCATAATGGCCCTCCGAACTTTAGAAGGCCAGCTACTTTACAAACCAATAGAAATACACAGCCCTCTATGCATCCAGAAATGCATTTGGGCGATACACAATTCGCCTCTGTGCTCACCCAGATAACGCTACCATCATTAGACTAGGCACAGGCATTAGAGTTAGATGAGCCAATCACCCCCATAGAGAAAGGAGCAGCGATAAGGGCAATGGCTACGGGAATGACCCAAGGCACAGACGGCCTCTTCTCTGACCATTTCAAAGCCTACGAGGCTACAGTGGTGCCGCATCTACAGCAAGTATACAACAGTGCGCTTAGTGCAGGTGCCCTCCCCCCTCCATGCGGAAGGCACTGCTTGTGTCCCTCCTCAAGCCAGATATAGATCCGACTGAACCTGGATCGTACCGCCCATTGGCACTACTTAACAAAGATCACAAGGTGCTGGCTAAGGTGCTTGCTGACAGACTGGCCCCCCTAGTTCCACTATTAGTGGGAACTGATCAGAATGGCTTTGTCCCAGCCCGCAGTACATCACTGAATCTCCGCCAATACTTCAGGGTGGCAGCGTATTCTACCCACTCGGGCTGCTTGGTACTAGACCTGGAGAAGGCATTTAACTCTCTTGAGTGGGATAACTTATTGGCGGTACTAATTAAACTAGGTGTCACTGAACGATTTCTCCAGTTGGTGCAGCTACTTTATACTCAGAAAATGGCAAGAGTAAAGACAGGCACGTACATCTCAGAAACTCTACCGATCGGTTGTGGTACCTGACAGGGATGTCCCCTGTTTCTACTACTGTTTGCCTTGGTTGTGGAACCTCTGACAGCAGTGCTGAGGGAGCTGGGCACGGACTGGGGCATCCCCTTTGGGCGATGGTACGCATGCAGTATCTCTGTATGCAGATGACTTACTGATATATTTCATAGATGGGCCCGCGTTCCCGCCCACAATTACAAGTACACTGGCGACTTTTGCCGATCTCTCTGGACTGAGAGTCAACTGGAGCAAGTCATACTTGCACCCATTTAGCCAAGAGCACCCTGATCTTGTGCTATACTGTAATGGAGTTTGTATACCCTGGCGGCCTGACACGTTCAGTTATCTGGGAATTCTCATCTACAATGCAATAGAAGATCTCCTGGAGGGTAATATGGGTAGAGCAATCACTGCTTTACGTTTCCAGATGGATTTCTGGTGCACATTAATGTTGTCATTTGCTAGTCGCATTGCATGACTAAAATTGGTGGTGCTCTCTAGACTGTTGTACCACTTCCCAAACCTGCCCGGGTATGTAGCCCTGTCACGTTTAAGGATATTAGACTCAATGCTGCAGGAATTTATATGCAGCGGTGGCTTGGGCTTGCGAAGCTTTGTCTACCAGCTACAGGGGAGGACTGGCTGTTCCTAATATGGAACAATATTACCTTGCATCACAACTACAATGGTTGGCAAAGTGGCTGGCAGGCCTGCAGCTCTCTGACACTGCAGGGATAGACTCCCCAGGTCTTTTGAGGACATTTTTTGCATGTTTCACCCATGCGCTAAGGCCCGGACACCAGAGCATATCCTGCATAACTCACGCTTTAGACCTATACAACACTACATTATTCCAAGGGCCTACCTTACCCCGGGGAGGATCAACAGGATCTATGGGCGGGCGGATGAGGTGTGCCCCAGATGCAACCACGCTGGCGCCGACCTACTACATATGTTGTGGGCCTGCTCTTCACTACATTCTTACTGGCAGCGAATCTGCCATATCCTTATGGCGACAACAGATCGCCACCTGGCTCACACTTAGGAGTGCTTACTGCATCTTTACTCTAGGGGAAAAAAGCTGAGGGCAACATCTCATTTTTGGGATCTAGGTATGCTAACCACAAAACGCTTGCGAACTAAGAAGTAGAAAAGGCAGGAGCTGCCGTCAGTAACATCATGGAGTCAGTCTCTGTTGGTATGGTCTAGAGCAGAGGCCTCAGCTCTGCAAATAGAAGATATTGGGGAGGCTACGCAATGGAAAATGATGCTGCAGGAATTACGCAGGTCAATGTAGATTGACACAGAGTACACTGCTACCGCCTCTAATGGGGGGCCTCACTTCGGGGGGCCCACAACCAGAACACACTACTGGAGCACAGTAGATCTGGGGGTCTGACCCAGCCCATCCCCCCTGTAGGCTGGAGTTTCTTTAACGGAGCCAGGGGTCTGGAGGGGTGATGCAGGGGGACACTGGTGGGATCGACCCAACTGCAGCAATTATACCTGTACGAGCACACCCACAATTGCAAATCAAAATAAGACATTCACAGTGCATAACCCCCTACTATAGGCACAAATTGCACACTACCTCACACAGAATCCACAAAATGTATGGGCAGACCCTGAAAGCTTTGCACGCTGCATGTAATATTGTACACAGCACCTGCACTGATGCTGCATAATTATGTAACTGTAACGGGGGTCAACAAATTAGAGACACTCTACATAACATAGAGATGCAAAATTATATTTCAATGCTCAGAAGTTCTTGTTATGTATGTGTTCATCTGTTGTATAATTATTTGTTAGCCGACCACAGCTGTGACAGGGAGAGAGAGACGAGCTCTCAGGCAGACTGAACGCATTTGGTGGAATCAACCTTCCACCTCGAATCTTGTCCTCCTCAGAGCGGCTAGGGCCAACTACAAAAAATACATCTTTAACGGAAAAAGCTTCCTTCCTCTGTGCCCAACTTGATGAGGCTAAAAATCTGTCTAGGGAATTTTTTAACATTGTCAAAAACCAAACTATCTCAGCCCCCCCCAACACTACTAGCTACTGTTGAGAGGTGTGAAGAAATTGCTAGCTTCTTTTCTGATTAAGTCACAAAGATTGATCAATCCTTTGCCTCAATTACCTCGTCACTTAGTCAACACCAGCCTTCTTAACATTCCCCCTGTGCCTCCTTCCACTTCCCTCCCCCCTTGATCCCTCCCAACTCTCCCTCTCTATCAACCTGTTAGACCTGGAACCATTGGCGTGGGTCTCCCTTCCATTTTTGCTGTTGCCTCATGTATTTTTGCTGGTGTTAGATGCTTTGGGCACTGTGCCACTGCTGTTCAGTGCCACAGTGCAAGTGCTCCCTATTGTAGATGAACGTATTCATTGGTGATTCCAAGATTGACTGTTTGGTTTACTTTTCAGACCCTAGGGCAGTGCACCAGGGGTGCCAAGGGCTTGTAATCCAAATGCTGCTAGTGAGCCTGCAACACTGGTTGTGCCACCCACAGAAGCAGCCTTGTAAAATGTGTCTAAGGTCTGCCACTGCAGATCCTGTGTGCAGTCCGGTACTGTCATGCTGACTGGGCAAGTGAACCCACTTGCCTGTCCCTAAACCTTCCCTTTTCTTCATATCAGACACTCCTATGGTAGGCCCAAGGGCAGGGTGCTTTGTAAGTATAAGGTAGGACATGCCCTGGTGTGTATGGCATGTCCTAATAGGGAATTACAGCCATTTTCGTTTTTCACTATTGCAAGGCTACCTGTTTTCCATAGGGCAGAATGGGCTGTTAGAATTGTTACATTGTATAATCCTAACTGACTCAGAGAACATGGTAGAAATTCGAGTTTAGTATGCCTGAACTCAGAATATTAAAACACATCTTTTAGTTAAGTTGGTTTTAATATTCTGTGTTTGAAAATACCACTTTTAGAAAGTATGTATTTTTTTGCCTAACCTTTCAGGCCTGCCTCTGCTAGGTTGTGTCTTCCTCTGTCCAGAGTTTGTGAGTGACAGGGCTGGGGGATTCCAGGAGACAGGCTAGGGCAGCCCAGTGGTGAATAGAGAGATCTGCATTTAGCTGGGAGGGAGGAGTTGCACCTGGGACCTGAATAGGGCTGGGCCTTCCCTCTACAATGCTGGCTCAACCTCCTGTGGTGTGTCTGATGTCTCTGCCCTGCACACTGAAAGGGGAGAAAGAATTAGGGGTGGGCGGACATCTCCGTTCCGCCCACGAAATGTGCAGAGATTTGCCCCTTCCGCCTTAGCAAAGAAGGCAAAGAAACGAGGCAAATTTCCGTACATTCGGGGGCGGAACGGAAGTTGGCTGCCCGCCTCCCACCCGCCAGGAATGCGCATGCGCAGGCTCCCGCGCATGCGCAGTTCCAAGAAGAAGGCGCAATGGGCAAGGATGCATCCGCAATAAGGTAAGTTTTATTTAAATTTAATTATAGGCTTTTAACTATCATTTAATACGGCGGGCGGGAGGCAGACGGGCGGCGGGTGGGTGTCATGTAACGGAAATATGCGGAAAGGCGCGGAGATTGGTTCAATCTCCGTGCCTCTCCACGAAAGTCCCTTACGCGACTTCTGCCCACCCCTAGAAGGAATCCTGTCAACAAAGTGCTCCAGGGCTGTGCTTGCCTTCCACAATGCTGGCTCCACCTCCTGTGGGGTGTCTGATGTTTCTGCCCTGCACTGTGAAAGGAAATAAGGAGTCTAGTAAACAGAGTGCTCCAGAACGGGTTTGGACTGGGC
Organism: Lissotriton helveticus; assembly: GCF_964261635.1. Taxonomy (NCBI): domain Eukaryota; kingdom Metazoa; phylum Chordata; class Amphibia; order Caudata; family Salamandridae; genus Lissotriton; species Lissotriton helveticus. Next base: position 228,060,557 of record NC_136063.1, read on the forward strand.
AAAGGCCCCTCTGCCTTCAGAGGACAGAGGATTTTGGGGTATAATTATTGGGACCCTGATCCCAAGAAATTAGATCACTTTTGAACAACAAGAAGAAACCTTTGCTGAGGAGAGGAACCTGAAGAAACTGAGGAGAGACTATCCCTAAGCTGAAGTGCTGCTTGGGGGATTGGCCTGCAGTGGTTGCCTGACTGCCAAAGAAAGGAGAAATAACTTTGTGTGCTTTACTTTCACTTGTGAAGGATCTCCAAGGGCTTGGAACAGAGCTTGCCTCCTGCCGAAGTCTCAGGGACAAAAGACTTCACCCACCAGCTCCCCAAAAGTCTTCCTGAACTGCCTGCAGCTGTGCTGGACTTTGTGGGGGCTTTGCGTGTCGCAAGGAGCTGGAAGCGCGACGCAAGATCAAGAAGCGTATCGCAGAACTGCCGCTGCAGCTTCAAAACACGAACCACCCTTCATCACCGGAGAAGAGAATCGACGTCACAGCAGACGCGGATGCATCACTGGGAAGCGTGTCACAGAAGAGAGGGATCGACTCGTATCAGATGCCGCCGCATCTCTGAGAAGTGTGTCACAGGGTCTGTCACGACTTATCGCCGGAGAAGAGGATCGATGTCGCTGCAGACACCGCTGCCTCACCAGGAAGAGTGTGGCAGGGCCTGTCGCGGCTCGCATCGCTGTGGAAGCAACTCGCATCACCAGTAGAGAGGATTGACATCACCGCAGATGCCGCCACATCGCAGGGAAGCTTGTCGCAGGGCCAGTCGCGGCTCGCATCTTGTAAAGTATCTCGCATTGCCGGAGAAGAGGATCAACCTCGCAGCAGACGCCGCCGCATCACCGAGAACCGTGTTACATCAAGGAGAGAGCGTCGTCCTTATTTCTTTGCACCAGAACTTTTCCGCATTTCCATCGCTGCAACATTACTTGTTGTGGAAGCGCAACGCATCGTAAGGTTCATTGACTCAAAGTGTTGCCTCTTAAGAACTAAACTTAACTAAGCTAAACGCACCATCTAAAAGTGTAGTATTATGGAGTTTTGTTATTTATTGGTCTTGTGGTAACTCTATATAAAGTATACTTGGTTTTGAGATAAAACTTGTGTCGTGTCCATTTGTTGTCACTGGGTTACTGTATGTGGTCACAAATGCTTTATACACTGCCTCTGAGATAAGCCTGTCTGCTTGTGCCAAGCTACCAAGGGGCTGAGCAGGGGTTATTTTAATACTGTATTACCTTTACCCTGACTAGAGGCAATGGTCCCTATTTGTCACAAATACCTACCTGTGCCAACTAGAGACCCTCAAATCTAACATTTGTGGTCAGCGGTGAAGATTCTGGACTTGCATTTGTGACTCATGTACAGTGATTGGTGAACACTACTTAGTGAGTGCAGACCAAAACGCAGCCAAATACTTTGGGTAGATTTCTTTTTGGCATTTTCTATTTTTAATGCCAAATTTAACTACCATGCAGAAAGCAGCATCCGTAGCATCTTTTGACCTTGATTGGGAAGATGAGAGGCTAGAATGCTACACTGTTACCCAGCTCAAGCACTTCTGCAGACGATTCAAAGTTTCTACCACTGGTATCTCCAGGAAGGAGGACCTGCAAAAGGCGCTGAGTGCCTGGTTTGAAGCAAGGAACGTCCCTGAGGAAGGGGCTGAACATGCAGATGAGCAGCTGCAAGGGCTATTGGGTCCAGGCGAGAAGAAGGTTGTCTCCCCAGCAGGTAGCAGTGTTTCTGCAGGAGGACTGTCTCCAAAAGAGCTGGAGGACAGGAAAGAGAGCAGGATGTATGAAATGGAGCCGACTAAGCTCAAGTTAAGTGGGCAGTTGGAATTTAAAATGCAAATTAGAAAGTTAGCCATAGAGGAAAATAAATTGCAATATGAACATGAAACATTTTGAGGGAGTTGGAATTGAAGGCCAAGAGTTTAGAGATTACTCCCTCTGGTGGCAGCACACCGTCAGTGCCTGTGGAAGCTAGGGTGTATATTCCCAAAGATGTGGTGAAAGAGTTTTATAAAAAATGATGATATTGGGCAGTGGTTCAGAGCCTATGAGGTAGCCATGTCTTCCCACCGGATCCCTGAGAGGGATTGGGGAGCGGGGTTGTGGGGAAGGTTCCTTAGTGAGGGGCGGGACACACTGTTAGACTTGCCTTCTGAAGTCCACAATTCATACAGCCACATGAAGGAAGCCTTAATGTCTAGGTATAGTTTGACCCCTGAACTCTATAGGCAGAGGTTCAGGTCTTGTAAGAAGATAGAGAACAGTACCTGGGTTGAATATGTCACTTTCTTTTGCAGAGCACTGGATGGTTGGGTAAATGGCAGCAAAAGTAATGATTTTCGAGATCTCTTTGATTTGATTGCATGGGAGCACTTGTCTAATAATTGTTTTCCTGAGCTGCGCCAGCACGTGATTGATAGCAAGCTGACTAACCCTAGGAAGCTTCCTGAGGACGCAGACCAATGAGTGAGCACCCGGGTCTAAAAGGGTCACATGGGGGACTCAGCCAAAGGTGGGCAGGGTCCCCAGCAGAAGAGTGGGGGGACAATTGTAAACAGAAGGAGTACCGCAAAGGGCCCCAAAGTAGTCCCCAAGGGAACCAAGGGAATGGTTCCCAGCCTCTCCCTCAGAGAAAGCAAGGGGTCCCGCCAGGTAGTCCTGTTCCACAGGGGCCCCTGAAATGTTACAAATGTAGGGCCATGTGGCCGTGCTCTTAGCAACAGATGCTGGAATGGAGGAAGAGACTGAGCCTCTTCCTGACCTCCTGTCTGCAGCAGAGCAAGATGGGTCAGTGGATGGTGTTAACGCCCTCTACGCCGGAACCACCGCCAAGCTCCAGAAGAGACTCCAGCGGATCCAGAACGCCTCGGCCAGACTCATCCTCGACATCCCCCGACGCAGCCACATCTCCGGACACCTGAGAGATCTGCACTGGCTCACAGTCAACAAGAGAATCACCTTCCGTCTCCTCACCCACGCGCACAAAGCCCTACACGACCAAGGCCCGAGCTACCTCAACAACCGGATCAACTTCTACACTCCCAAGCGCCTCCTCAGATCAACCAACCACGCCCTCGCCGCCGTCCCCCGCATCCGAAGAGCGACAACAGGAGGAAGATCCTTCTCCTACCTGGCCGCCAAGACCTGGAACTCACTCCCGACCAACCTGCGCCTGACCCAGGACCACCTCTCCTTCAGGAAGAAGCTCAAGACCTGGCTGTTCGAGCAGTAGCGGCACCCCCCCCCCACCCAGCGCCTTGAGACCCTACGGGTGAGTAGTGCGCTCTATAAATGACCTGATTGATTGATTGAACCTCTCTTCCACCCTGATCCCTGAGCAATAGAATGACTGCCGCCAGTTGCTGCAACAGTTTTCTGATTTGTTCTCTCTGGTTCCTGGTGTCACAGATCGGTGCGTCCATGATGTGGACACAGGAGACAGATACCTGTGAAGTACAAGTCTTACAGGGTAACTGACAGGGTGAGGGCTTGCATCAAAGAAGAGGTCTCAAAGATGCTTGCGCTAGGGGGATTGAGTCCTCTAGAAGCTCTTGGGCCAGCCCAGTGGTCTTGGTCCCAAAGGCTGCAACGCCGGGTGCCACACCCGAACTCCAGTTCTGTGTGGACTACATAGGGCTCAATTCAGTCATGAAGACTGATGGGCACCTGTGTTCATTAATCGGCTAGGGGCTGCATGGTACCTCAGCACGTTTTACTTAACGTCTGTGTGATCATCTTAACTGATGGGGCAGGTCCGCATTCTCCACACCAGATGGGCATTTCCAGTTCTGTGTTAAGCCCTTTGGGATGAAGAATGCCCCTGCTACCTCTCAGAGGTTGGCCAACCAGGTGTTGGTTGGACTGGATGAGTTCAGTGCCACCTACGTGGATGACATTGCAGTGTTCAGTGCCAGTTGGGAGGAACATCTGCGCCAGTCGTGCCACTTGCATAGGATAGTGTTGTCGCAAGTGGCACGATTGTGAAGACGTTAAGCGAAAATAGACTCTGATTTGGTCAGCTTTCCCTTGTGAAAATAGGAAAATCTTCTGTGAGAAGAATAAAAACACTTGTTGTGTCCTGTGGTAGGACTATAACATATCCACCACCTAGGATTGCTCCTTGAAGCATGTGAATTGTTGAAACGAGATAATGGAGTGGGAAGACGGGAATGACGGACATTTTTGAGTCTTCCATATGGCATACAAGTACGAAGGAGGACGCTTTTCATTAATTGAACAAGAAAATATCGACTTAGAATCACCTACCAACGTCAGGGGTCATCCCAAAGATACATGGTTGCCCATTTAGTCCTGATGAAGACTCGTCCGTCCCAGGCTTAATCCACCGTGTGGCCAAAAGTCGAGTCGAAACGTCGACGCTTAATACAGATTATTGACCTGGACCAATATCATTTCTCTTTTTATGTGCATGTGATTTAACAATCATAACGGTTTTGAAAAATTCGAAAGAACATTGCTGAATTGAGTTAGGGTCAGGTCTTAATATGAGGATGATTATTGATCCTTTGATTTGAATTGTTGAATTGTTTTTATGTCACACTCTTTGTAATTTTCCCCCTTTTTTTTCATCACTAAATCCAGTCAACTTTTCTATTTTTTGCACACTCCGGTTGGGGCAACCATTTTGACCTTCTTGTATTATTCATGACATTTATATTGTCTATAAGTGGTAGTAAATAAATAAATTACCACTAGTTTGTTTTGCTGGTTGTTGTTTTGAGAGACTATTCCATTTTGTGAACTATAAAATGTTAACTAATTGTGATATTTGAAAATATTAGTCCATTGGACCACTGTTTTTGAAGACGTGGTGTGGGCAGGGGTCTGTCAGGGATCCTGAGTGGATGGAGTTCATGATCTTGCGGGTTTCGTCGTCGTTGACGTAGGACCAGGAGGCCAGCTGGTTGGTGCATGTGGCGTTCGTGGTGGGGTCTGTTGCGGTCGGGGTGGACGAGGTGTTGAAGCTGTTGTGGATGTCAGCAATCTTGCAATGGAAAAAGGTGGCCAGTGAGTCGCACAGATCTTGCGAGGGCGGGATGTCGCTGGTGTTGGCGCTGCGGTTGGAGAGTTCCTTCACAATGTTGAAAAGCTCTTTGCTGTCGTGTGCGTTGTTGTCCAGGCGGGCTTTGAAGGAAGATCTCTTGGCTGTTCTGTTGAGGTGGTGATGTCTGTGGATGGCGTCCATATGGGCTGCATGGCTGTCTGGTGTGTGGTTGTAGAGCCATTTCTTTTCCACCTTCCAGCATGTACGTTTGGAGGTCTGGAGTTCTTCGGTGAACCAGGCGGCTTTCTTGCTGGGGTGGTTGATGGATGGTTTCTTGAGCTGGCCAGAGTGGTGGCGCAGTCGTCAATCCACTGTCTGCAGTTACGGGCGGCGGCGTCTGTGTCGGTGGGGTCGGTGGGTGGATTCTGGGAGAGGGTGGAGGTCAGCTGGTCTTCGGTGAATTTGCTCCAGCAGCGGCGAGGCAGCAGTTGGGTGTGGTGGTGCGTGATTGGTTTCTTGAAGGTGAAGTGGATGCAGCGGTGGTCGGTCCAGTGGAGCTCAGTCGTGTGGTTGAAGGCGATGGGGGTGCTTGCGGAGAAGACGGGGTCGAGCGTGTGGCCGGCGGCGTGGGTGGGTTCGGTGATGAGTTGTCGGAGGCTGAGGTTGGTGAGGTTGTCGATCAGGGTGGCAGAGCTGGCATCATTGTTGTTCTCGAGATGTAAGTTCAGGTTCCCGAGGAGGATGTAGTCCGTGGAGGAGAGTGCGTGGGTGCTGGCGCGGTCGGTGATGGAGTCGCTGAAGAGGGCCTGGGGATCCAGGAGGTCTGTAGACGAGTGTTCCTCTGAGGGTGGTGTTGGGGTCGGTTTGGATCCGGAAGAGAAGGTGTTCGGCGGAGTTGAGGGAGTCGTCTGTGAGGGTGTGGTCCTGCAGGGTGGACTTGTGGACGATGGCTATTCCTCTTCCAATTCTGTTGGTGCGGTCTCTGCAGGAGATCTTGTAGCCGTCTGGGATGGCTATGGCGATGTTAGGTGCCGAGGAGTCATTCCACCAGGTCTTGGTCAGGAAGGCCACGTCTGGGGCGAAGGTGTTGAGTAGGTCCCAGAGCTCTACGGTGTGTTTGCGTGAGGAGCGGGTTTTGAGGAGTATGCAGCGGAGGTGGTTGGGACCGGTCCTTGGGGGTTTGGGGGTTCTGTCACAGGTGAAGTTGCAGGTGTGGTAGGAGAAGGGTCCGTGGGTGCGTTTTGGGTCGGCCCGGAAGCCGCGGTGGTCTCGGCCGGTGTCAAGAACGCGGAGGGTGCTGGCGTCATATCGGAGTCTGGCGTCGTGCCGGGTGCGGGGTCTAGGGGTTCTGGAGTTGGGCCCGGTCCAGGCACAGATGGGCGCAGACGGGCTTGCCTCTGGTGCACCTCGGGCACGCCAGAGGCGCGCCTGCTGTGCGCAGCCGCTGCGCGGCTGCTTCTCAGCCTGCATATGAGGAGGCCTGGGAGGGAGGAGCAGCTGGGAGGCGGGAGCAGAGAGGCAAATGGGTGTGCTGGGGGGGCGGGGCCGCAGGGAGGCAGCGGCAGGAAGGCTGTGACGTGGGCGGTGGGGGGGCGGGTGGGAAAAGAAACTGGCGCACAGGGTAAGGGAAGCCCTGGGACCAGGAGGCAGCAGCAGGGGCACAGGAGCAGCTGGTGACGAGTGGCGGTGTGGGGGCGACCTGCCTGCAAGCAGGGTCAAAGGTCACTCCCACTGCCGTCACTCGGCTGGTATTTCAGGAGGCCTGGGAGGGAGGAGCAGCTGGGAGGCGGGAGCTGGGAGGCCAATGGGTGTGCTGGGGGGTGGGGCCGCAGGGAGGTAGTGGCGGGAAGGCTGTGACGGGGGCAGTGGGGGGGTGGGGGGAAAAGAAACAGCTCGCAGGGCGAGGAAAGCCCAGGGACCAGGAGGCGGCTGCAGCAGGGGCACAGGATCAGCTGGTGACGAGTGGCGGTGTGGGGGCGACCTGCCTGCAAGCAGGGTCAAAGGTCGCTCCCGCTGCCGTCACTCGGCTGGTATTTAAGGAGGCCTGGGAGGGAGGAGCAGCTGGGAGGCAGGAGCAGGGAAGACAATGGGTGTGCTGGGGGGCGGGCCGCAGGGAAGCAGCGGCAGGAAGGCTGTGACGGGGCGGTGGGGGGCGGGGGAAAAGAAACTGGTGCGCAGGGCGAGGGAAGCCCAGGGACCAGGAGGCGGCAGCAGGGGCACAGGATCAGCTGGTAATGAGTGGCGGTGTGGGGGTGACCGGCCTGCAAGCAGGGTCAAACTATCAACATCGCCGCAGATGCCGCCACATTACTGGGAAGCTTGTCAGAGGGTAGGTCGCAGCTCGCATCTTGTAAAGTATCTCGCATCGCCGGAGAAGAGTTTCGACGTCGCAGCAGATGCCGCCGCATCACCAGGAATAGTGCTGCATCAAGGAGAGAGCGTTCATCCCTATTTCCTTGGACCAGAACTTTGCAGCATTTCCATCGCTGCAACATTACTTGTTGTGGAAGCGCAATGCATCGTAAGGTACATTGACACAAAGTGTCGCATCTTAAGAAATTAAATTAACTAAGCTAAAACTACTATCTAAAAGTACAGTATTGTGGATTTTTTTTGTTTATTGGTCTTGTGGTAACTCTATATAAAGTATACTTATTTTGTAGATAAAACCTGTGTGGTGTCCATTTGTAGTGTTGTCACTGGGTTACTGTATGTGGTCACAAATGCTTTACACACTGCCTCTTAGATAAGCCTGTCTGCTTGTGCTAAGCTACCAAGGGGGTGAGCAGTTGTTATTTTAGGAGTGTATCCCTTTTACCCTGACTAGAGGCAAGGGTCACTATTTGTCACAAGTACCTACCTGTGCCAACTAGAGTTCCCCAAATCTAACACACCAACTATGAACCTTACCCTACCGACCCCCAGCTAAAAAACAATGCTTTTTGGTGCGATTTTTGTCCAGTATCAGAAAGGGATGTTCTTAACATAATCACCAAGCTTAAACTATCCTCGCATACCCGTGATCCTCTTCCTGCCCATGTGGTACAAGAACTAAAACACGTAATTGCCCCATTATGGACTAACATTATCAACTCTTCCTTTGCCACTGGTATCATTCCTGCTTTCCTCCAACTACGCCAAATTACTCCCATCATCAAAAATACAGCGGCTGATCCCAACGACTTAAACAATCTGCGCTCTATCTCCAACCTTCCCTTCCTATCCAAAGCCCTTGAAAAATGCGTCCTGATACAGTTGGACAAACACATCATCACATTCAACCTCTTAGACGTTTTCCAATCAGGTTTTAGAAAGGGATGCAGCACAAAAACAGCTATGCTCAACATTACTGATGACATACATCGGTCCCTGGACAAAGGCGAATCCTCCCTCCTCATTCTTCTTGACCTCTCTGCTAACTTCGATACTGTTAACCATGTCACCTTACCCAACATTCTCAAAGACCATTTCAGTTTCGACAGTGATGTTCTCAAGTGGTTCTTCTCTTATTTCCAAAATAGAACTCAACAAATTAAAGTCAGTGGTTGCCTTTCCAAACCTCAACCTGTCTCCTTGGGCATTGCACAGGGTTCTATCCTTTCTCCAACTCTTTTCAACCTCTTCATGGAACCCCTCACCCTTATTCTTAAAAAAGCAAAAATCAGTAATCACCTCTACGCCGATGACACACAGCTATACTACAAGATCAAATCCCACGACGACATCTTACATCTTAACGATACCCTGACCAAGATTCAATTATGGTTCCATCAAAACCTCCTCAAACTAAATCCCCAAAAATCTGAAATCATCCTTTTCTCTACCAAAAACAATTTGCTCCCTATTCAACACTGGATCACGGACATTAAAGCTCTCACCTGCTCTCTCACCATCTGCAACTCGGTCAAATCCCTCAGCATTAGCGTTGATCAGAACCTCAATCTCACCCCCATATAAAAAACTTAGCAAAAGGTCCTCTCTTCACACTACATCACCTTAAAAAATTAAACCCTTCATTCCAGCAGAGGACTTTAAATCAGTTGTACAATCACTGGTTCTAAAGAGAATAGACTATGGCAATGCCACTCTTGCTGGCACCCCTAAAGTCCACCTAGTCCCTATCAAATCCGTACTTAACCTTGCTGCCAGGCTAATTTCTGACTGTAAGCGATACAATCACATCTCCCCTGTTCTTAAAAACCTCAAATGGCTTCCAATCTCAGGCAGATCCACCTACACGATTGCCTGCATCACACACAAAGCCCTTCACCAAAATACCCCTTCTTACCTATCTGACAAACTCCAAAAAGCTGGGTGTACTAGAACATTGAGGAGCACTAATTCTCTTGTCCTTGTCCCTCCTTAAATAAAAAAGAAATCACCTCAATCTCGCTCATTCTCTGGTAACGCCCCTTCTATCGGGAATACTCTTCCCAAAGATCTACGCTGTAACCCATCTTACCCCTGCTGCAAAAAAGAGCTCAAGCTACTCCTTCTCAACAAATATTGGGGTCCGTATTATACTTACTGTCTCTGGCCATGAAATCTTCCTCTATTCACTACTCATACCAGCTCCCCTCTACTTATAACTCATCTCATCCCTCCCTTCCCCAATTGTATCTGAATCTCTTGCCGTTTTCCAACTATTGACATACTATACAATTCTTCTCTGTCTTCCCAATGTTACTATCTTCAATTTGCTACATGACTTTGAAATTCCTAACTTTAAATCACTCTTTAAGTTCAACTCCCTTACCTTATTTTTGCAATTGTATTTAGTTTGACCTGTCTTTATGTTTAACCAGATCCTGTAAAGCGCTCTGATACTCTTGGGTCCAGCTAGCGCTATATAAAACCTTTAAAATAAAATAAATAAAAATAAAATAAAACATACATTCTTGATAGTCTTGGCACAGCAAAATATTATATGGTCAGTTGTAAAGCTGTGTAGACATGCTTATTGTAATTGAGAGACTTGCACCTGGTTAGAATTATCATCAGAAAAACTATGCTTATGCTATATTTGTATCATGTATGTAGCTGTACTTAACTAACAAAAACCAATTAACAGATCGTTAAAATTAATAAGGTGACCTTTGACTCTGATGTTGTGATAGAAGAAGTGACATATTGCCTAATTGAAACATGGGCATTGCAGTATGTGACACTGTAGATCAAATACTATGCTAAATTAATAAGAACACTTTGAAATTTGATTGAAGCACTTTCAAACACCCCAAAATAAACACAGTTAACTATAATTAACCCAATCATATCAAAGTGTTACCAAATAACACTAGGATAAGAAGACAAAAGTGAATACAGAACGCAAATTGAAAATCCAAAGATGTTGATACATTCTGCTCTAATTTGTAGGATATTCATTCCAGCAACATGTGCCTTGTTAGCCTGAAGGGAAACACCACAGTGGTAGAATCAGAGACTCTTCGCCACAGCTGCTGGTGATCAATAAAGTGATGGCAGTGGCGCAGTGCAGTATGCATGAAGCAATCTAATTCTATATAATGTACAGGCTGGTTAAACTGACGAAACAGAGGTAGAAGCTGAATGGGCAACATCTTCTTATGTCTCATAGCTACAAATGCCGAATGCAAACATCTTTATTTAATGCCTAGTCAGACTCTCCAGGCAGATATACTTGAAATAAAAATATGGAAATGAGCTGGGTACACATGTTAATCAATACAAATTTCTTGACATCAAATACATCTGTAGTTGCCTTTCTTTTTGCATCTTCTTACATTCATCTGTGTAGTACTGGAAACCCACATGTAGCTTTGCTATGCACCTTGTGACTTCCAGCCCTCACCTACTACGAGTCCAATTTTGGGACCTATGTGCTGCTCTTCCATGTGCCTCCTGAGGCAAAGCAACAACCACTTATCTTTGAGTAATGGGACTCAAAGGCAGTTCTATATTCCCCTCATTCCACAGCAATACAAGCCCCAACATGCAGATCTGCTGTTAGAGCTTCAGACTTATGTGAAGCACCCAGCTGAATTCTTCCAGTACTGACACCTGAAATCTGACCTGAAACACTCAACGCTAATACTTCTGTTCTTTTGTACAGGGTCATGTTGTCATACACCTCAGTCATGCCTTACAAACACACTCCATTCTTCTTTGAGCACAGAGATTCACATGCATCCATACACATCAGCTGTGCCATTTTTCTCCAACTCCGCTCTTCCAGTAATGCGACGCTCATCTAGGTCTGCCGTATTCCTCATTACTCGTATGTAACAATCATACATTTGTCTACCCATAAAAGGATGCCCCTCTAGCTCTATAATGTTTCTCACTCCACACCCACTGTTCTGCGAGTGCCTGGACCCAAAGCAGCTCTATTATACTTCTGAGTCTCGACTAAGCAATTAACACTGTTCTTCCAGTTGTAGGACCAAAGGAAGATGTTTGGTCTCCATCACCATACAACAAAGTAGAAAAGACGGCGCACCCCCGTTCCTGCACCTCTATACCAGTTTCACCGTTTGATATTGATCCCATGCACCATCCCAGGCAACAACTGTCTTGTGATACCGCTGTGCTCCAGATCCTGAACAGGTAGATGAAGGGATTAAAAAAGTCCAAGCATTGACAATGACATTTTTCAAAGTTCTTTATTTATCAGACTTATACGAAGGTTCAAAAACAGACAGTTCAGCCAAAGCGCTTCGTTCTCGAACGAGAACTTCGTCAGGGCTTCTTGGGACAATAACCCTTCCGAAGAAGAAATTCAAATTTAACCAAATATCACCTGGTTAAATAAACAACATAAAATATCTCTTAAAACCTGAGACGAGCAGGAATCCAAAGACCATACAATCTTCTTAATACAGCAACATTAGTATGGAGGTCATGATTCCCCTCTCAAAATGAAGACATCAAGGGCCACATGCATCAAGCTTTTTTGCAATCGCAAACAGTGCGAATCGCAAAATTCGGCCGTTTGCGAATGCAAAAACCTTTTTTGGGATGCATGATTTTTTTTTCATTTTTCGCAATTTTAGAAATCACAATTTTTTGCGATTTCTTGAATTGCGATAGCATTTAAGAAATCGCAAATTTTGCGATTTCTTAACTGCTATGCATGATTTTTTTGAAATTGCGAATTCGCAATTATGAAGGGAAAAATTACCATGAAGTAAACCTTCATGGTAATTTGCGAAAAGTTTCAAAAATACACAAAAGTGCATTTTTGAAACTTATATTTTACACACACACATGCCCTTGGGATATGTGTGTGAGTAAAATTTACTTACGTGACATTTCAGGGGTGCAGGGGGGATCCTTTGGACCCCCCTGCACCCTTGAAATTGCATTCTCATTTTGCGATTCCTTAATTGCGAATTCGCAAAATGAGAATGCCTTCCCATTGATTCCTATGGGCCTCTAGGCCCATAGGAATTAATGTAAAGCGATTCCTTAATTGCAATTTGCAATTAAGGAATCGCAAATAAGGAAAATGAAGAAATCGCAAAAACTTTTGCGATTTCTTGATGCATAGGAATTTGCGATTCCTAAATTACGATTACTTAATTTTCGCAATTTAGGAATTGCAAATTCCTACAATGATGCATGTACCTGCAAATCCCTTCAAGTTCTATCCATCAGCGATGTAAACGTGTGCAAACTCTGATCAATAAGGACGTAATAGTGCAATGAAGTAGATGCTCCAGGCAGTAACTCTGGAGCACTCAGGGAATTTTCCCGCGGCCAAATAGGCCCAAAAGTCAACAGTCCAACAAAACAGAAAGACGAGATCTCTCTCACCATACCTGCAGTTTTTCAGTTTTTCTTTGTGTGATGTTTCCATGTTTTCCGTGATCCTGTGTGTGACTTTTAAATCCCCTATGCATGACACTTTGACACTCTATTGTGACTAGAACACAGCAATTATGTACAGGCATTAAAAAAAAGTATGATATTGGAGCTGTTTCTACAACGTAATAGTCTAGATATAGCCTTAAAACACCTCTGATTCTCCTGTTGTGCTTATGTAATATTGCCTACCAACTTTGTTTTTCTAGCATGATTGTACTGAAAACATTTGTGATCGGGGTCAGACTGATGTTTAGAGCAATCAGGCAGTGCCCGTAGGGCTGGTCTGACGGGTCAATGTGTTGGACAGTTTTAGGCTGTTTATGGCCCTATTTTATGGCCTGCTGGGCCGCTTTTTACCACTGATTTCTCTGATATCGAAAAACAAACATTGCCTTTAGCAAGCTCAGATCCATGCAGTCTTCCTTAACTAGCAAACATCTATGAATGAATGAATCAATCAATCAATCCATACATTTGTAAAGTGCACCACATACCCGTGAGGGTCTCAAGGCGCTGGGGGGTGGGGGCTGCTACTGATCGAAGAGCCAGTTCTTGAGGAGTCTTCTGAAGGCCAGCAGGTCCTGGGTCTGTCGTAGGTCGGCGGGGAGCGTGTTCCAGGTTTTGGCGGTGAGGTAGGAGAAGGATCTGCCGCCGGCGGTGGTTTTCCGGATGTGTGGAACTATGGCGAGGGCGAGGTTGGCAGATCGGAGGCTACGGGTGGGGTGTAGAAGCTGAGTCGGCCGTTGAGGTATGCCGGTCCGGCGTTGTGTATGGCTTTGTGTGCGTGGATGAGGAGTTTGAAGGTGATCCTCTTGTCGATGGGGAGCCAGTGTAGGCCTCTTAGGTGGGGTGCGATGGTGGCTGAGTCGGGGGGTGTCAAGGATCAGTCGTGCCGTGGCGTTCTGGATGTGTTGCAGCCGTCTTAGGAGGTTGGTTGTTGTTCCTGCGTAGAGGGCGTTCCCGTAGTCCAGTCTGCTGGTGACGAGGGCCTGGGTGACGGTTTTCCTTGTGTCGGAGGAGATCCATTTGAAGATCCTGCGGAGCATTCGGAGGGTGTTGAAGCAGGACGCGGAGACGGCGATTGACTTGCTTGGTCATGGAGAGGGTGGAGTCGAGGATGACCCCCAAGTTGCGCGCGTGGTCGGTGGGTTCAGGGGCTGTTCCTAGCGATGTAGGCCACCAGGAGTCGTCCCAGGCCGATGGGGTGGGGCCGAGGATGAGGACTTCTGTCTTGTCTGAATTCAGCTTCAGCCTGCTGTCCTTCATCCATTCAGCGATGGCCTTCATTCCTCTGTGGAGGTTGGTTTTGGCAGTGTGGGGGTCTTTGGTGAGGGATATGATCAGCTGGGTGTCGTCGGCATAGGAGATGATGTTGAGGCTGTGTTGTCGTGCGACATGGGCAAGTGGAGCCATGTAGATATTGAACAGCGTCGGGCTGAGGGAGGATCCCTGTGGAACGCCGCAGAAGATCTCGGTGGTCTCGGAGCGGAAGGGTGGGAGGCGGACGCTCTGGGTTCTGCCAAGGAGGAGAAGGATGTGGTCCAGGCCAGGGCCTTCTCTTGGATTCCGGCGTTAAGGAGGCGTGCTGTTAGGGTGCGGTGGCAGACCGTGTCTAAGGCTGCTGATAGGTCCAGGAGGATGAGGGCAGCTGTTTCTCCTTTGTCCATGAGGATCCTGATGTCGTCCGTGGCGGCGATGAGGGCGGTCTGGGTGTTGTGGTTGCTGCAGAAGCCGGATTGGGATGAGTCCAGGATGTCAGCTGTCTGTTGACGATCTTCTCCGTGACATTCGCCGGGAAGGGGAGCAAGGAGATGGGCTGGAAGTTCTTGAGGTCTTTGGGGTCCACCTTGGGTTTCTTCAGTAGGGCGTTGATCTCGGCATGCTTCCAGCTCTTCGGAAAGGTTGCTGTCTCGAAGGAGATGTTGATTGTTTTCCGGAGATGGGGTGCGATGGCTGTGCTGGCTTTATTGAAGACGTGGTGAGGGCATGGGTCAGATGGGGATCCGGAGTGGATGGAGTTCATGGTCTTGATGGTGTCTTCGTCGCTGACGTTGGACCAGGTGGTCAGACGACTGGTGCGGGTGGGGGTCGCAGGGGTGGTGGTCTCGGCGGCAGAGGTGGGGGTGTTGGTGTTGAAGCTGTCGTGGATGTCGATGATCTTGCGGTGAAAGAAGGTGGCAAGTGAGTCGCACAGGTCTTGTGATGGTGAAATGTCGTTGTTGTTGGAGCTGGGGTTGGAGAGTTCTTTCACGATGTTGAAGAGCTCTTTGCTGTTGCGTGCGTTGTTGTCTAGGTGGTCCTTGAAGGCGGTCCTCTTGGCGGTCTTGATGAGTTGGTGGTGACTGCGGGTGGCGTCCTTGTGGGCGGTGTAGCTGTCTGGTGTTCTGTGGCGGAGCCAGTTCTTCTCCAGCTTCCGACAGGTGCGCTTGGAGGTCCGGAAGTCTTCGGTGAACCATGCGGCTTTCTTGTTAGTGTGATTGGTTGCGGAGGTCTTGAGTGGGGCTAGGGTGTCGGCGCAGTCGTTGATCCACTGTTTGAGGTTGATGGAGGCGGTGTCAGGGTTGGTGGGGGGTGGTTCCAGGGCGAGGGTGGTGGTCAGTTGGTACTTGGTGATCTTGCTCCAGCGGCGGCATGGCAACTGTTGGGTGTGGTGGTGTGTGGTGGGTTTCCAGAAGGTGAAGTGGACGCATCTGTGGTCTGTCCAGTGGGGTTCGGTGGTGTGGTTGAAGGAGACGTGAGGACTAGCGGAGAAGATGGGGTCCAGTGTGTGGCCAGCGGCGTCAAGGGCGTAGCTAGAGCTTGTGGCGCCCGGGGCTATCCCTCAGAGTGCCGCCCCTAAGGGGGGGGTAGTACCGCCGCTAATAGTTACCTTGATCATTCAATCCACATGCACATACATGACACAGTTCAGGGCTACACAGTTGTGAATACACCGGTGACCGGCAGTAGAAAGGAGAAAACACAGACTGCCACTCTGCAGGATTTCAGGAAGGGCCTAAAAACATGGTTATTCGATTAACGTCCCTCATCAGCAGCACCACCCCACCCCCACAGCGCCTAGATACCCTCACAGGTGATAAGTAGTGCTATGCAAATCCTGTCAAAGTCAGTGGCATATAGGGAGTGGGTGGGGTGGCAGGCCCACTGAGGGCAGGCAACGCCCAGCAGGTGTCACTCATGTCTCGATCTGGTGACGTCAGGCCTGGGCTGTACCCTGATTGACTGGTGGCCCATTGCGGCGGCCTTTATAATTTATTTGGGCACTATGGACACTGACTGACACTACTGTAAAGTGTCAGACAGTGAGTGTCCCCAAATAACTTATAAAGGCCTCTGCAAAAGGCCACCAATGCCGCGCGCCGCCGCCCGCAAAATAGTGCCGATCCCCATAGCTACGCCACTGAATATAGAGCCTGAAAAAGAACCCTTTCCAGTTGCTCTTTCTAATTTCGGCCAGTGCTAAGACCCGACCCACTTAAATCCTTGTTTGACACTCTCTCTTTCCCCACTCACTTCATCTTTTAATGTCCAGTCAATATTAAACTTACTCTCAGCCTTGCAGTACCACATTCACTGTCTCTCTTGCTCTCTCTTTCCCTATCTCTCTCTCGCTCTCTCTCTCCCCCTCTTTCTCTCTCTCGCTCTCTCTCTTTCTCTCACTCCCTCTCCCTCTCTCTTTCTCGCCCCCTCTCTCTTTTTTCTCCCTCTCCCTTTCTCTCTCTCATCTCTCTCGCTCTCTCTCCCCCTCTCTTTCTCTCCCCTCTCTTTCTCTCTCCCTCCTTTGCTCTCCCACCCACACGTCCCTACTAAGAAGTTTAAAATGTAGATGTGTTAGGTTCTAGGTATGATGTTAGTTGTTGCATCACATTTCTGGATGCAATGACAGAAACAGCAAAATACAAGTCAGGTGGCACACTATGCTAAACACAGATTTTTAGCATAAGTGTTTTAAAGCCACACCCATAATTATATCGGCCACCCCCTTTGAGAGACCTCCCCAGTTTTTTCATCCCACTTAAAGCCCTGTTGACAGCTCTGCTGCAACTCTCTAAATATCCCCTCTGAAAACTCTCCAGTGACAGTCTTACCTCACTCGTCGTGACTCGCTCCAGGGTCTCTGTGGCAGGTATGGGTGGTTGTTTTAGCAGCCAGATCAATCCCCAGAGAGCAGCACTACCACTGACTGCCCCAACAGCAAAAGGCCAGAATGAGCGCGAGAGAGCGTAGCGGTGAAGTGCGTGGCGCGTCACTGCTACGTCGTTCCCATCGCAGGGGCAGGGCTGGCCCTGCCAAAATAAAGCATTTAATGTCGCACAGCAGGGCTGTCATTGGTAGCGCTCGTGCGCTATAAGATTGATTGATGGCCCTGAAGGCTGGGACTGATGAACAAAAGCAGGTCATGTGCCTGCAGCGCGCACTTTCAAACTGCCAGAGCCGCGCGCGCGGGACTGGCCCGCAGTTCATTACCAGTCATCTAGTTCACTGTAGTTTCACGCCTGTTCCTGCTTCCTCCAGGTCCCTTCGCTCAGGAATGCTGAGGTCCCCCCAGGACGTGCACCCATCCTCGGGCTATCGGTGTGAGTTTTATTGGCAATTCTTGTGGGGATGGGGTCCCAAAGTTAGCACCTCTTTCATTCTGTCCAGGGTGCCCTGCTGGCATTCACTTTCTCTTCCTGCACCTGTTCTGTGCTTCATACTGAGCTCAGGGTCTCTGGGGGCCCACGCAGTGCCAAGCTGCCTACTGTGGCGTTGAATCTGGTAGGTGCAGACCAGTGGGGGGGGGCAAGAGGTTTTCAGTCTCCGAGCAATCGGTGGTACTGCATATTGTGTCTATGTCTTGCTTACTGGTTCTGCAGTACGTGGACTATCCCAGCGGGTCTTGGGACCATGTTTACAGTTAAGGGGCCCCCACTCCTCATACGGACACCTACTCCCAGGTCGCGTTGTTTGTCCCCTTGCAAAGGGAAGATCGGGCTTAGTCTCTCTCTGCCCCTTAGTGATTTTGGGATCACAGTGCGTTTTTCGCTGTTTAGCAGGGTTAGGGTGGTGCAGTCTGCCGCCTTTATTCTCTACCTGGTTTTTGCACTAATGTTGGCGTTGCGATTTGCCTACAGGCGGCTCAGACTGGGTCACGCATTCTCTGGTCACAGGCTCTGGGCCGATGCCGGCCTGGCGCAGGTCGCAGCCCGTTAAACTTTTCCCCCATGGGCCATGCCATCTGTTGTGTCCATTTTCTCCCGCGGGCCCTTGCAGCTTCATCAGGGCAGCTTCGGGCGGGTCGCAGCTCCACTTCGGGTGCGTTCAATAACCTTGCCTACAGTTGCAGCATGTCCTCATTGGGGGAGGGGACTCTCTCTGGTAACACTGTGTCCCTAAATAAACTATAAGGGCCGCAACGGGCCACCAGTGCGGCACAGTCGCCCTCAAAATTGTGCCGTCTGGGGCAGACCGCCCCTCCCCCCCCCCCCCAGCTACGCCACTGAGCGGCGTGGGTGGGTGTTGTCACGAGCTGTTTGAGTCCGAGGTTGGCGAGGCAGTCGATCAGGACGGTGGAGTTGACGTCGTTGTTGTTCTCGAGGTGGAAGTTCAGGTCCCCGAGGAGGATGTAGTCTGTGGAGCCAAGGGCGTGGATGCTGATGAGGTCGGCGATAGTGTTGCTGAACTGTGGTCGGGGTCCGGGTGGTCTGTAGATGAGTGTTCCTCTGAGGGTGGTGTTGGGGTCGGTGTGGATCTGGAAGTGCATGTTCTCGGCGGTGGTGAGGGTGTCGTCGGTATTGGTCGAGACTCTGAGGGTGTCCTTGTGGATGATGGCGATTCCCCCTCCCGCTCCGTTGGTGCGGTCTCTGCGGGAGATCTTGTAGCCCTCTGGGATGGCTATGGCAATGTCGGGTGCTGAGGTGGCGTTCAGCCAGGTCTCCGTCAGGAAGGCGACGTCGGGGGTAGCTGAGTCGAGGAGGTCCCAGAGTTCGATGGCGTGCTTGCGAGCGGAGCGGGCGTTGAGCAGGATGCGGTGGTTGGGTTCTCTGGTTGCTGGTTTGGCGGGCCGGATGCAGGTGAAGCTGCAGTTCCAGCAGGTGAAGGGCCCTTGGGTGTGCTTCCAGGTGGCCTGGTAGGCAGGAGTGGTCCCGTCCGGGGTTGAGTGCGTGGAGGGTGCTGGAGTCGTAGTGCAGTCTGGTGTTGTGGCGGCTTCGGGGTCCGGGGTTCTGGCGCTGGGCACGGTCCAGGCTCGGACGGGCGCAGACAGTCTTGCCTCTGGCCCGCCTCTGGAGCGCCAGCGGCACGGCTACGCAGCGGCTGCCATTTAAGGTGGAAAGGGAGGGAGGAGCAGCTGGGAGGCGGGAGCGTGGCGGGGCCGCAGGGGAGCAGCGGCGGGGATACAGAAGGAAAAGGGGGGAGGGGGGAACGGGCAACGGTGGTAAAACAGGAAAAAAGTACAAAGTACAGAAACGGCCAACAAGCAGAACACAGTACAGCAAGCAGAGCACAATTCAAAACAAAGCAGAACACAGTACCAACAAGAAGAACACAGTGCAGCAAGCAGAGCGCAATACAAAACTTATATTGGGGCAGAGTAGACAGCAGGACCGACCTCGCGGTCTAGGGGCAGCGGCAGCACAGGAGACACTGGTGTAGCTGTGCGGCAGCGGGGGAGCAACCTGGCCTGCAAACAGGGTCAGGAGTCAGCGTTCAGTTACAAGTTCAAAACTGTTTAATTCGCAAACATGAACCACTTTTTTCCCAATCTAATTCACAAATAAGGCCACTTTTATTTGGGTCCCCCGGCCTATTTTCTGTACCATTACGGCCCTGGTTGTGAGCTTGAATATACAATATCCAAAGTCTTTTGGTGGCTGTCCCTTAGTTTATTAAAAGTTGTATGTTATGTCCAATACCAATGTGAAAATATGTTTTCCTTAATTCAATGTGTTTATTGACTTAAAAGGCAAGCAGGCTGAGTGTGACGTACACATAAGCTGCAGGTTATTGAAAGATATACCAAATGTTCCAAAATCAGCATGATCAAAACACAGAAACCTACCTGAATGCCTACGCTTCTGCTGGAAGTTGTTCAACTTACTTACTCATGGCAACATTTAAAAAATGGTGAATAATGTAACACTAAAATTCTAGTAAGTGAAAGTGTGCAAGGTTCTGAAGTCTAGTGCACAATTTCAACAAATATAGAGCATTCACTACAATCCTGCACACTCTTTGGCAAGGATTCATGTAAGACTTCATAATTAATATCATTTTTCACGTCTTCCACCCACAGATAGATACAAGGTTAGTGTCATTTATTTTAGAAGTGAGTAGGATTATTTTATTGTGAAATTCACTAGAGGACATTTTCAACCCAGAAATAATCAGATACCTGTCCAAAATGATTAAACTGATATTTTTGTAACAATTTCAAACATTTCTAGCAAACATTTCAATTGAGCCAAAATCTTTGGCCAGAAGCTGGTACTACCTGCTATGAAAAATACTTCTGGTGATTAGTGCAGCTTGTTTAAGACATTCCAACGTGAACAAGCTGTTGTTTGTCATAGCTGTCAAGTGACCTAATTATGTAACATTATCAGCCATATCGTCTTTTTAACTAATATATTGTTGCATTTAGATTGATGTTGCTTTTCTTATCATCATTGCAATTATATTGGTTTGGCTAAAACACCTCAACTGGCTGAAGGTATCACACATGACAGCTACCTGTACTTTACGTAATTAAGGGCTAGATGTAGGTAAATGTGAAATACCGATTCCTTAATACTGAATTTTACCGATTCGGTATTAAGGAATCGGTATCTCCGATGTACGTAAAGATTCGGTAAAAATTACCGAATCTGTATTATTCGGTGAAAAATAGTGATTCGGAAGGTATCGGTAAAAAAAAAAAACGAAACCCCAATACCGATTCGTAAATACCAAATCCAATAGCGAATCGGTAAATACGGTTTCGGTAATTTAAAAATTCGGAGTTTGTTGAATCAGCCACTCCTGTGCATCCCAATTACCTCCCAAACAGGAAGTGGCCACACCCAGGTAGCTGCACTGAACCTGGAGCTGACTGTGAGGCAGGTAGCTGAGCAGAGGAGCCAGGAGCAACACAGCCTTTCTTTGCCAAGAAATAAAAACTTGCAAAATGGCAAACCAGGAAAGAGAGAAGGATGAAGGTGAAAGAAAATGAAAACAGACGTTTAGTGAAAAGGAGCTGGAGGTCTCATTGAAGGAGTCACCATGGACCATGAGAAGCTGTTTGGCAAGCAGTTCCTCCATGTGCCAGAATCGCAGAAGAGACAGATCTGGCTTGCGATTCAGAGCAAAATTAATGCCATTGGGGTCACCCAGCGCTCCATTGAGGACATAAAGAAAAGGTGGTATGACCTGAGGAAGACTGTGAAGGCGAGGATGGCGGAGAGGCAGAGGCAGGCTACCAAAACTGGTGGAGGGAGGAGCAGAGCACCTGCACCAACAGCCCTGGAGCTCATGGTGGAGTCCACCCTCCAGCCAGAGAGTGTAAGTGGGACCAGTGACGCAGACAGCTCTGCCAGAGCTGCCAGCAAACAAGGTATGCTTCATGCACAGCATGCTGTGCACCCCCTCCCCAACCACAATTCCAAAATTGGAAAGGGGTGCAGTGATGATACCACTGTGGTCCTTGTGAGAAGCTCTGGTGTTTTTCATAGGCGTTGTTCAAAATAGCACTATGCCAACGTCTCTCTGTACGGGATTCTTCTCTGGGTCCTCCCGCTGGATGGCACCACAGAGTACGATTCTCCTTTTTCCTCTTTGAATTGATCAGCGAGGCTTGGTTCAATTGGTCTGTTTCCCATGAGCCGGGGACACAATTCCCAGCAGGCTCCGTATCACAGGATCAGGAGCCTGGACTTCCGGAGTTCCGGTTTAGTATATCAATGGCAGGGAAGAGTGGTTTGCCATTCTCGCCTGCCATGCCAGGAAGGAACACCCACAGCTTACCAGGTAGGTCCTTTTCCACTAGGCTAGGCACGACGCTCTGTGCAACGCCTAGCGCGGTTTGGGGGGGTCACGCAGATCAGGTATAGGCCCACGGTTTAGCTCCCACACTTGTTCTTGCTCCTACTGCGGTCTGGCTAGGCGCATGTAGGCAGCACCATTGTTTTGGTCCTGCACCAACCAGGAGCGGTCCAACACGTTATGCTCCCCACTGAGGTACTCACCCAGCCGCCTGGATGCAGGTCCCTGGGGCATTGAGCTCTCTCTGCCGGGCAGGGGCCCGCTCCTTCTCAACTTGGTCCTGTATGTCCTTGCGCTCCCTACTTGCTGCCCGCCGGTCCTCGTGTTCCCTACACATTAGGGAGGGTCACAGGAGCCCCGGTGGGGCCGACTGACTGTCTCGTGTGGAATGGATGGCCCGCACTCACACTAGAATGACATGTGAGGACTCCCACTCCCCTTCTTCTAGCGGCCTGGGTTCATCCTGCTTCGGTGAACCTTCACATGGGTCTGAGAGGTGACCGGGCCCTGTATGGCAGGGCAGTGTCTTTTCCCCACCCAACTACCGGACATAGCTGTCCGGTAGAAGGTAACACTCCCAACCTTGTTCACGTGGGGCCCAGGGTGCAGCCAGCTCCCTTTGCCCATTTCATCCTTGGTCTTGATAGTTATGGTCACAGTAGCCCCTAGGGACATGCTGCATTTACTATTATGATGCCTGGCCCCTCCTGGTGACCAGCATCAGGTATACTTTAACTACAGATCCCCACCCGCCCACCCCATTAACCCTGCCCCTTCCCAGGGATGTTGGCATTGAGGCAGACAGACAGGAGGTGGCCCTCAATTCAGGAAACAGGATGGATGGAGGTTGCACAAATGAGAGCACATACATCCGGGAGGAGGG
The DNA here is from genome assembly GCF_964261635.1 of Lissotriton helveticus. Taxonomy (NCBI): domain Eukaryota; kingdom Metazoa; phylum Chordata; class Amphibia; order Caudata; family Salamandridae; genus Lissotriton; species Lissotriton helveticus. The sequence goes on from NC_136063.1 coordinate 228,083,302, forward strand.
GACTGGCAAGATGTAATCAGGGCCGGACTGGCTACCGGGCATTTTGACATTCTACAGTGCTGGGGGCTGATTTCGTTGATGGGGACCTGCGTGTGCAAAACGAAATTCGTTTTGCATTGTTGATTTCGAGGCACACGCAGGTCTCCATCTACGAAATTAGCCCCCACCGCAGTGACATCAGCCCCCAGCACTGTAGAATGTCAAAATGCCCGGTAGCCAGTCCGGCCCTGGATGTAATGGAGAATATACACTCTTTGATAACACTGCTGCATGTGCCTTGTCTGTAATTTATACATATTGAGTTAACTGTCATATACTTCACATTACCTTGTCATGTGCCTTTTACAGCTGGGCACCACAAGATGGTCCAGAGCACGGAGAGTACACGTGACTTGAATGCACAATAGGTAAGCAACTATTGGTTACACGGGTGTCCTATGGTGGCCGGTTGTCTGTAAATGTTTTAAGTGGTCTGATAAAACTAACATAACCTTCTCTTGACAGGTTTGCATTTCCCTCTACACAGAAGAGGGTCACTGAATTCCGTGCCACTCGGTTCCAGTGGTGGCTTCTATACCGTTTATTTTGTTTCTCACTTTAACACATTTTGCAGAGTGACTGTACCACTTAGGTCCTGAAGAATGCCTGTTGGCAGAAATATTTTGACCTAAACACACTTTAGACACAATAGGGTATATCTATTTAATCCCTATCCGTCGCTCATTTTATGTTATGTCGCTGTTACCACCCAATACATTTTCAGTGGACCCAGACAGACATTTTTATATCACACCTTTCACCCTACTTTTGTACTCTGCCCTTCACCAACGACATCCATACGCTCATCTTTGGAGATACAACACCTCAGCTCCTCCCAGAGGGGAGTCATAGCCCACACTTCGGTGTGAGGAGGGAACCCAAATGATGAAGCATGTCACCTAACGGTAAATGAGGGTTCTTGTTCTGAGGGATTCTCTCTCCCCCTCGTTCAGATCTTCATAAGACGCCCATTTCACTTATCTTCCTTGACTGCGCCGGTTGTATTCGTGTGTGATTTAAGTTGTTCAAAATATCCCTGCCTTGTAAAATGGGACTATCTATTCCATCGGACTGAACTCAGTGTATCAGACACAGTTGATACAGCCTCAGGCCTTAAGCACCTCATGTTTTTTTTTTAAATAACTTCATGCTTTAGACAAATTCATCAGGGACAGAGGGCAAGGCAAATGCCCATTTTACACTACACAAATTGTCCCCCAGACGTGTACATACCAGAGGACAGGGGGGAAAATATTTCTGAGTTGGCTGCTGCCACCTGCGTTGCTGGCTGCTACCCTGAGAAATTGAATCCCTAAGAGGCTGTGATTATGGAATCCAGGATCGCCATTGAGGCTGCCGTCGACGAGGGCTGCAAGGGCCAATATCGAGGATGTGGCTCGCATCGGTGGTTCCGATGCAGCATCGGGCTGCAATGCAGTTCTTTGCGAATGTCCCAATCCACACAGCAGCGGTGATGCATCGGTTCTGTTTGCAGTTGACAGCAGAGGAGATGCATTGGTCCTGCTACAGTCACAGAGGCTGGTAGAGCACCCTAGGCCCACTTCCATGGGTCCATAACTGGAGTGACATCACTTGGCAGGGTAGACTTACAAATGCCTGAGTCCAGGTGCTGGGTAAAGGTTGTTAGAGCCTTTTTTTCCTCAGCCTTCAGTCAGGATGCCAGCCAACTAGCCTCTGTAGACACCCTGGGGTGCTGGATTCAAGTGATGGAGGTCCAGCCCTTCTCACCCAGGGAAGAGGGCAGCAGACCTGCTGGTCTGTACTGAAGAGTTGATGCCTGAGGTCCAGTATTTATACCCAATTGTGTCTTTGACATGGGGGAGGGGGAACAAGGAACAAGGGAACCCTACTCACGAGGAGCCTGGGGGCATAAACTAGTGCGTGAAATAAAAAGAGAACTCACGGGGGACCCGGCCGGGTGCTGTGAAAATAATAGGAAAAATATATGGTATTCAGTAGAGGCACAATTGTGAACTTGATTTCACATGCATGAAGGAGGGAAGACTGATGATAAAACTTACCCCATATGAGGGTAGCGGAAGGCAGGCACTACTTTCACGGTGCCACTGCTTTTCACACCAGGCAGTACAGGCCCTCCTTCCGTTAGTTTGACATGCAGATCTTACATGCCCGCAGTTTTCCCATTAGGGCTACACGCTGACGGTATGCTCATATTTTCTTTTAGGTGTCCCAATATTGCTAGGTCCTGAAGAGACCCAATATCCAAATTGGGTCGGAATGTCGTTGACAGTTTACAAAGGCGAACCATAACACAGTACTTATGATTGGATAAAGTGCTGTGGACCACAGTGTTATATCTCTCACAATCGCTGAAATGTTCTAAGACATTGAAACCTTGTACATATGTCACCTTAAATGTCACTATTTAGCTTAGGTTCAACTGTTCTTTCACTGAGACACCATACACTATTGTCTAATGTTTAGCTGTTGTACAGAATATTTTTGAACTTAAAACCTTATGTGTGTATTGTTTTACCTTTTTATTTCCTATATAAACAATTTCTCAAATTGACCGAATCTTTGATGTGTGTAGCCAGCTTCCTTCTGACATCACCCCAACCCTGTGCATCGCCATTGTGCATAACTCTATTAGAATATCCCGTATTACCCCACAGGAGCCATTGTTCCCTCACTAGTTTGAAATGGGGGAGACAGTTCTAGAGGTTTCGCATTGAACTCCCGAGGCATCCTGGCTCCAGCCTAATGACAGAAGGCATGCAGCCCTTTGTGTAGACATAGGACATAGCCTATTCAGGTGTAAGTGGGGCTGTGCCCAGTTCCTCCCAACCATCCTGCCAGTGGTGGCTCATCCAGGCTCATGTAAGATCCCTATTGTGTGTGGCTGTCTAGGAGGAATACACAAAGCCCAACTGACAACTACACCCAGTCATGTGACACAGGGACAGGCTAGAGGCACTAAATGGCTAAGTCAGGGAAATATCATATTTCTAAAAGTGCCATTTTCAAAACTGTAATTTAAAATCCGACTTCACCCTAAGTTATGATTTTTCATTACAAATTCAATGACACCAAACATGAACTATTCAACTGTTCTCATTTAGAAATGACAGCTTATTATATTTGATAAGGTAACTCCAATGTTATCCTTTGAGAGAGGTTGGCCTTGCAGTAGAGAAAAACAAATTTAAGAGATTTTCACTGCCAGGACATATAACACTTAAAATTACACGCCCGCTTATTAAATACACTGCACCATGCTCTCTAATCTGTCCCAGTCCTACTCTGGGGGAGATATGTATGTATAAAAAAAGAAGCTTTGGGTCTGGCAAAAGGTTTAGTTTGCCAGCTGGAACTATCAGTTGAGAAAACTGCACACACAGGCTGCAAGAGCTCACTAGTAGCATTGTATTTGTCCTAACCACTTGGTTCATGCTGCCAGTGTCCTGGGTCACATTACTATAAATGGCTTTGCTGTTAGGGGTTGTGTATACCTGCCAGACAGTGAGACAAAGAAGACGGGATATAGGAAGGATGGCCCATCCTGCCAGGATGTTTGGGACAGAATTGTTGCCTGTCCCAATTACATTTTAAAGGGCTTGCCTCCAGCACACACATAGGGACGCCCAAGATGCATCGTCAGCTGGCCTTCTGAAAATGTTCTACGTGTGAGGGTACGTCCAGACCAGACCAATTCCAACCCCTTGTATCTGACCCATGCTTCATCGTGGCCAGCCTCAAATTTTGGTCTTGCATGGCCAAAACCCCATGGTTGGTTCTTTAATTTTTTAGGCACTAGATTTCACTAAAAGCTTTAAAAAATATATAACTCTGGTTCAACAGATTGTGCTTTATTGGTTTTGTTGCCATGTTATTCATTTAAATGTTCTCTATTTTTCTAAAATGGTTTGGGATTTTTTTGGTTGTGTTTCCACTTATTACTGTTTATATGCTGGATACATTCTTTACACAGTGCCTCTAAATTAAGCCCGACTGCTTTGTACAAAGCTACCAGAGGCTTATTTAGTAACTTTTGATGTTCACTCTGACAAAGATTGTGGTTGTTGCCTGAGTGGGGCTTCCACCTCCCTCAACCAATACTCCAATTTCTTACATGTGATTCTTCAATGAAGACAGCAACCTGGTCATTTATTTCCTTATCCGCCAGCTTACAGATAAAGAAATTGCAATGGGCCAAAAATTACAGAGCACATGAGGGTCTTCCATAGGAGTCCTACGAAGTGGAAGTGACTTGGCATATTTCCAGCTAAGAGGAACAGTAGAATTTGAAAGAGATGTATTACACACCTTCAAAGTAATATGCCTCAGTGTCTAAATCTGTGGCTAGAATAGACGTGCAATGGGGGTTTAAAGAGAATGAGATTTTAAGGACGATACAAGCATTTGCTTACTAGGTAGCGTTACAGAGATACACTCAGTCAGCAAATCAATCTGATTCATTAGGGGGTACCAGTATCAATCAGCAAATAGAGATTTAAAGGGACTGTTAAAAGAGGTATGCTTTAATCTTCTTAGAGACACATAGTGCAGTGGCACCATGGAAGATCTGGGCTGTGGTGTTTTGGAGCCACAGTGTATAGTACAAAAACACACTGGGTCTTCTCCTTCTGTCATGTACCGGTTTCCAGTCTAGAGGTGCTGCTGCATTTTAATTTTAGTTATCAGGTATGGTGGAATTTCTAAGTGAGCAACCTTGTAGATGGTGTAGCAGGTCTTGAATTTGGTATGAGTAAGAGCTACAGTAGTTCAATGAGGGCTGGTCTTCTCCTACAGTATTTGCAAAAAACTTTTATAAATACATGATACACAGGATGCTCTTTCAGTTAGTTTCAAGGACGATGGAGAGCAGCTCAATGCTCCTGTTGAAAGGAAAAAGAACTAGAACCTGAATTTGATTCATTGCTCTGCTTTTGATAAGAGGGGTTGCAGTCAGTAGAGAAGTTTAACATTGTGCATAAAGAAAATGTTTGAGATGTGAGCCATTCTTAAGCTGTGGTTTGTGTCAATATAGAAGCATAGAGAATTGCTAATGTTGTACTAAACATTGGCGCCTAAAAGATCAAAGCACCACCGCAGACATCTAGTTGCACAAGACGGGGTCAAAGTAAAAAAATATGGCTGACTGCAATCAAGCGTGGGTCAGAATCTAAAAGTGGATTTGGCCCTGTTGGCACTTAACTTCAGACGTAAAATGTTTTTTGAAGAAAATGTTCTGAGATGGTAAAGTTCAGCGGGACAAGGCTGCCGCCAGTGTACAAGGGGGGAGCATGGTTGTCGGGAGTCACTGGACAAAGTTGCAGTGAAGATTCCTACATTAGGACATAGTCACTTTTTTTAGAAGTCACAAATCTTCAGTAGGATGAAGGTGAAGGCTGTTGCTGTCAAGACTTCCACAAGGCTGGATACCACTTCAATGAGGAACTACTGAACAGGATTTGCTGCTGCGGAGAAGGACATAGCAGGAGCTACTACAAAGTAAGGCCAACTGGTGGTGCACCTCGGGCGGTTTTAACAAGCGGGTTGGTCCTGGTCTTCCCTCGATTGTCAGAACAGTTTTTATACACAAATTATTTGGCTCCCATTTTTTTGATTTTGGCTGTAAGGGCACCTGGACACCACACCCAGGGGCCCAGGACTGGAGGGGCACCACTTGGGGGTTCAGGGCTCACTCAGGCTGGGTCCTGGTGCACGTTCAAGATGGTGGGAGTCTGTTACGTCCCTGTGACTCTGTACAGGAGGCCAGCAAACTAGCCCTTTGAGTCACTCTGGAAGTCCTGGGTTCAAGTTGATTGAGCAGGGCAAGCATCTGAGAGTTCAAGGCAGGATACACACGGCAAAGCAGTCCTTCAAGGTGCAGCAAAGCAGTCTTTGAGTACAAAGCAGGCCACAGCAGCTGGCAGTCCTCTGAGAGTCCTTCCTCAGGTACAGAAAGTGAACTGAAGAGTGGGTCTGAGGGTCCCTTTATGACACCTGGAGCCTTATTTGAAGTAGGAGAAATGTTTCTTTGAAGTGGTGGGAATTTCCTGACTCCCCTGTCCTGGCTCCAACCTGGCTGCAGGGACAATGCAGTGGTGACAAGCCCTTTGTGTAAAGGCCAAGCACAGCCTATTTAGTTGCAAGAGGGGCTGTGCCAGCTCCACCCTCCAATCCTGCCAGCAGATGTCCCATTCAGGCACACCTATGTTAAATTATGTTAATTTAACTACTTGTAATGTGCATGAATCTCCCAGCAGTAAACAAATGAGCAAGGCAGCATTAGTATTGGAATAGCTTGGTCTTGAGAAGCTTTCCGAAATGGAAGTGGTCTGTGCATTTCCATATGTGAATAGGTAGTTTAGTCCAGTAGTAAGGGGCCAAGTAAGAGAAGGCTCTGCACCCTGGAGCTAGTTTACCTATTTCGTGGAAAAGTGAGGAATGATTTGCCAATCAATCTTAGAGGTCTGTTTGACTCATAAAGAATGGGTTTCTCTGCTAGGTGTCTGGTCCATTGATGTTTAGTGATTTATGCACTATATAGCAGATCTTGAAGTGATTTTCTTGCACACTGGAATCCAATTGAGTGAGCGTAAAAGAGGAGTAGAGGCTGATTTGTCTAGCATATTTTGGATGAGGCGGACCTCTGTATTTTGGACCACTTGAAGTTTATCAAATAGAGACTCATTTGCGGCAGCTAGGAGAGCATTACAATAGTCCAGGGGGCTGATCACCACAGCCTGAACTAAGGTTTTGATCATTGAAAGTGGGAGCAGAGAAAAAACTCTGCGTAACAGACTCATTATATGAAAGCAGGTGCAGTGGTAGCCACTACCTGATCTTTCATAGGAAGAGTCTGGTCCAAATGAATGCCCAGACATTTTACTGTAGATTTGGGGGTAGGTGCTGCACCCATATCTTTTGGCCACCAATACGGGTACCAGAGCCGTTGGGCTTTGCCGAAGAGCATGATCTCAGTTTTGCGAGCATGTAGCTAGAGAAAGTTCACAGCCATCCATGCCGTATAACTGTCTGGGAGGAATTATCAAAGTCCAACTCCCAACTACACCCAGTCATGTGACCTAGGACAGACTGCAGGCACCAAATAGCAAAGGGCAGGAAAATGCCCACTTTCTAAAAGCCATATGGTAGGGAAGGGATACACACCTAATACAATAACTTTTTAGCTGATCATCTGTGTTGTCCTTGAATAGCGTGCAAGCTGGTATGATGCCAGCCCATATTGGCAACCATATGAAACAGTTTAGTAGAAAGAGGCGTCTTCTCGCCCCCAACCAGCTGCACAACTCGGTAAGCGCCATGTTGGCATTCATCATTACTTGACTTTCAACAATCTAATCCATCTATTCCATGTCATTTATTTCTTTTTCCATCATTTTAATCTTTAATCGCCCACACGTAGACTGATGTGCGTTTTCCAAGTTTCTGATGTTCAAAATGTGTCCATCTGGACCTCTAATTCATGAACACGACTGAAGCAATGATTCGCCAATGGCAGTGTTTATTCATAAAAAAAAAACAATGCATTTCGGGCTGAAATCGCCCTTCGTCAGGGGTCACTGTAAGCAATAAAACAATATTCACCTTTAGTTTCACAGTTTTACATTATTTATCATCATATAAACATACAAATAACAAGGTCATCACATTTCCACTTCACATTATATTCTGCTCAAGTATTTCCTCAGTGAAACACTGTACTAAAGGACCTATTTCATCACCCTCCATTATTTGTACAAGCGCGTGTTGTCGTTTTTTTGCTTTACACAAATGATTGCTACTATTAATAACAAAACCTTCTATTATGTCTGCCTGCGACCAACATCCTACCTCTCATAACCTTTCATTCCTTCATAACCTCCAACCCTCTTCTTACACCCTCCACCTTTTTACAACCACAAACAGCCACCCTCACACTCTCCCCATTATCTGACTGTTTAGCTGTATTAAAGTCCTCAACTTCCAACGTTCCCACATGGCTCCTAAAATCACCCATTTTCCCTCTAACTTTCAAAAAATGACGATAGCGTGAATATTTTCATACCTGCTAAGGGCGTTTAAAATAGGGGTGGGCGTAACACTGCCATTGACAAATAATTGCTTGAGTCGTATTCATGAATTAGAGGTCCGGATGGACACATTTTGAACATTAGAAACTTCGAAAAATGCACATCAGTCTACGTGTGGGTGATTAAAGATTAAAAGGATGGAAAAAGAAATAAATTACATGGAATAGATGGATTAGATTGTTGGCAGTCAAGTAATGATGAATGGCAACATGGCACTTACCGAGTTGTGCAGCTGGTTGGGGGCGAGAAGACTCCTCTTTCTATTAAACACTTTCTAAGAGTGGCATTTTCAAAATTTGTAATTTAAAAATCCGACTTTGCTATTAAAGAGGATTTTTACTTACAATTTCATAGACATCAAACATGGACGCTTACCTGTTCACAATCAAAAGTCAGCAATTCTTAAATGTAATAAAGCAACCCAATGCTGTCCTATGTCCCATAGGCCTCACTGTAGTGAGAAAGAATCTAGGAGTTTTTCACTACCAGGACATGTAAAACTTAAATGTACATGTCCAACCTTTTAATTACAATTCACCCTACACAATGGGTTATATGGTCAAGTCGACTTTGCAGTTTGCAATGGCAAGCCTGGGACATGTTTTAAGGGGCTACTTAAGTGGGTGGCACATTAAGTCCCCAAGATAAAGAGAGCCAGATGGGCGAAAAGGGCTTCTCATACCGTGCGGCCAAACTATGGAACCCTCTGCCCACACAGATTAGACTACAGCCTAACAGCATTCTCTTCAGAAAACAGATAAAGACATGGCTTTTTCCTAAACTTGCAGACTAATCAGAGTGGGACCCAGCATCCTCTCACCCAGCACCAAGACGCCTCGGCATTTGTGTGCTTTATAAGACACTCAGTCATGCAGTGATGCAAGCCCACTACTACCATTTTATTTACAGGCCCTGAATATTCAGTATACCACTCTACACGTGTCTTACAAGTATATTCAATATGCCAGTTAGGTGTAAGCCCCAAAGAATCCTGAGGCCAACAAAAATGAATTCAGCAAAAATATGAGGGATGAAGGCATAAAGTTTGGGGGTGACCCTGCAGACAGGGCCAAGTCCAACACCAAAAACAATTTAGGCATCCTCTTACCGGTGGTTTCGGCCATCCGTGTGAGCCAGTGGGACTCTCCTGAACTCCATATAAAGATGGTAGATCAATGGTGAGAAGTTCAAACTTGATTGATGATACAGTGTGTGGGTGTGTTCAGAAGTGGAGGAGCACAGCTAGACAACAAGGAAACTGCTCTCTGCGCATGGGTTTTGATGGGTAAGGCTTTTACTAACTATGCAGGATATGAGATTATCAAGCAAGGCTTGAAGGCAAATAATGGTAAAGCCTATGGAGATGTCAAGCAAGAGGAATCTACGTATGCAATATTAATGGATGGTATTGATTGTGATATAGTAATTGAGCTGGTTGGCAATTATCGTCTACAGGAAGGGCAGGGGCCTGAATAGATAGTAATATTTGAGGAGACTGACTGGCTTCCTTTGGGGGAGGGTTGATCTGTCCTATTATGCAGGCAATTGAAAAGAACCTTGAATAAGCACAGAGTTAATACATTATGAAGCAGTGTACCATTTTTAAAAAACATCCCGTTTTCAATGGAAGACTGGCTTAGATTTTCTTCCTAGAAAATAGACATTCAGAAGTTTAATGTATGTTGCCAGAAAAGGGGAAAAGGTGTTCGACTTGGGGATGTTGTGCAGCTCCTTTATTGTAGCAATGTTAGACTTTTTACATTTATTGTATTTTTCATTTTACACAATAAGAGCATTCATCAAAAACAGACAATATTAACAAGAAATAATTAAGTATTAATAACATCAAGTTACTCTGATTTCATTCCTCAATTAACTCCAATCACTGCATATAAGTCATTTCAAAATGTTCTACCTTTTCCAAATGAGAAAACAGTTTACTAGAAAATATATAACAAAATATCAGCTGTCAATTGTATATAGCCATCTTAGAGGTTAGAGATACCTTTTTCCAACCACTGCACAACCGAAGTCCAGATCTGAGCTCCTCTCTTCCTCGCCTTCTGGTCCTTATTCTGATACAGATAACTTTCCAGATGGAATTTTGAGAGTAAACCCGGTAGCCATTGATTATAAGTGGGAGGGTCAGGATTAAGCCAGGATGTGGCAATGCAGATTCGGGCTACGGTCGTGGCAACATAAACTATTGAATTGCAGTGCCCGCTTCTTTGATACCTACACCTAAAAGCATAAGCTGTGTTTATAATACTATCTCCGTTTGCAGAGAGGACACTAAAAATAGGTAATCCCTTCTTTAAGTGAATCCAACTTTGTGCAGTTACAGAACATATGCCCTAGATTTTTCTCCTGACTACCACAGAGCAGGAACCTTGTTCAGTGAGCTACTCCTTCAGCTAGCTATTTTAGCCATGGTGTAATATAGTGTCTTATAATGCTGGGCCTGCAAGCAGACTGACAACAACCCCCACCTTCAACGATTCCAAAAGGCTTGCACCCATAATCCCCAACCTCCTATCTCAATTCTCTGATTGCTTTTCCAGGTCATCTGCATGAACTCAATTAAACACCCGTGAATCTGCCTTATCTTGCAACATTCCACATCACCAAGCAGCTCCATTATAGTCACCTTCTCCACCAAATCATTTCCCCTATCCCTTTTTCACACAAAATCCTTCATCTGAGAGAACTTGAAGAAATTCCTCTTTTCTAAGTCATATTCCTGCTGTGCTCCACAGATAATTGTAGCAGATTTAGATTTTAAACATTCCCAAGCTTCTCAGTTCCAAATGCTTCCCACCTTATAAAATAGTCATCATGAAAGATGACTGGAAGCATTGGGGATCGCCAAAGAGGTGTATAATAGCTATATTACCTGATTCCGATCTTCTTTTTAACCTGTGTCCAAATCTTGAATTCAGCTTGGATTTACATGAATTTCAATTTTCTTTTTAAATAACTAGGCTCAACAGTGTTTTTCGAAACATGCATTGACATCCCCCCCTATTGACAGTTCATTGATAGAGGGAAGCTAATCTACCGCCTGATTTTCAGTATGCCTGCCTACAATTAGAAACCTCATCTATTGCAATGCAACTACCCAATGACAACACCTAAAATATGGTACTGCCTACCCACCCCTTGCCTTGGGTACCACAAAAACTTCAGGGCCCTCCTAGCTCTAGCGTGCAACCATATAAAACTACTAGAGAACTCTTCAATCCTCTTAGGCCAAACGTTTTCAAATTCTAAGGGGATAGCCCGAAACAATTAAGAATGTGGGGCAAAAAAAGCGTTTTCATTACATTGCAGTGACCAATTATTGCTAAGTGCAGATTGTCCATTTTCCTAAGTTAACCTTGACTTTCTGCAAAACTGGAGCAATATTTAATTCACCTATCTGTTCAAGAATGACTCACAAATAGTCACAAGTCACCGGATCAAACGCCTTATCGGCATCGAGTAGTAATGGAGCCATGGGATCGTCTGATGCTCTAGCCTTGTCGTACAGGGCAATTACTCATCTTTTAATGATCAGTGATTCCTCTACCAGGAATAAAGCCATTTTGCCATGGAGATACCAGTTTTCCAATCAGCTTGCTTCGCTAGGAGGCCAGGATCTTAGCGTACAACTTGGCATCACTATTTATCAATGAAATGGGCCTATAAGAACCAGGGTCCAATGGTGGCATCCGCTTCTTCTTAAATACCACAATATTCATGGAGACCCAGGAAAGTGAGACCTGATGACCACCTTGCCCTTACCTGAAAATATCAACTAAATCCACGCCCATTGACTAGTTTACTTTATAATAATTCCAGTGGAGTTTTATCTAGGCCTACAGCCTTTCCAGATGATAATGTGTCAAGTGCCTCCTTAATTCCCTCATCCTCAAATGAGGTGCCTAGGGAAGCCTGCTCTTCAGCGTCTAACTTACATCCTTTTATTGGCTTAAAGTACTGCATACTTTCATTCTCCGCTGGCACATTCTCTGCCCAATACAGTTCCTTTTAAAATTCCCTGAACACCTCTAAGATTGCATCTGGGGTAGTAACTACTGGGCCCCCTTGTCTCTTATATCCCGCATGTCCCTTTACACTGTCTTTTTCCTCATCTGAAGAGCCAATAATCTGCCCACCCTTTCGCTATATTAGCAGCACTCAGCCCAATGTGCTAGATATTTTTCAGCCACCTTCCCTGCATATATATATATATAATTGATAGTGGCTTTAATTGCCATAATCCTATGGAGTATCTCCTGCAAGTCTACCCCTTTCGCAGCTGCTCCAACAAGCTGTGCCTCTAGGTCACTTAGCTCTTTACATTTGTCATTTAGCAACTGAGACTGGGTCCTCTGCCCATGCAGACTAAAACTGAGGGTCTTCCCCGTACGCCAGCTTTCAATGCTTCCCACCTCGCCAGAGGCACTACCTCTATTAAGCTCCATAAAAGCAGGAATCCATGTATTCATGTAATTGATGTAATCTGTATTGGACAGAAGCACCCTCTCAAATGGCAGGAGCTTCCTCTTGACCCCTCACACAGCCACCATCCTGCTTCCTCTCAAGGCAACGATAGTTATGGATGTGTTTTCTTGCCAGTCGTGTACTGGATAAAGTTGATTGCAGGTCACTTCTTTGTGGATTGTTAGAGTGGGAAGTATCGCACTGGAGTTGTCCTGATTCTTTTGAAGATCTTAAACGTGGTGGTCTTTGCCATTGTGATGAGCTACCTGCAGGTGATGAGCCAGGCCATCAGACTAGAAAGCACTTATTGCATGTGTTCATCACCACTATTCCTTCTCCTAGATTGTTTAGTATCATCTAGTTTTTGAGTAATCCACGTCATCAATTATGTGTGAAATGTTTTGCACGAATCTGGTCTCTGTAATAGCAATGTTATCATGGTGGTTTGTGGCGATGAGATTGGCTGTGCCTGCTGCATGCATAGTTGTGGAGTGAGCATTGTTCAACAAGAACTTCAAATTGCTTTCACCGTATTTTTATGCAAGTTATTGATGGTGACTATACTGAGCTTGAGTGGGTTGGATGTGCTTGGGTGGTATAGGTTTGCCAGGAATGTCTGTGCAATGTTGAGATGCTGTCTGGAGATATGGAGGATACCCATTGTGTTACCTATGAAAGTAGTTCTTGAGCTGCGGTGTGTGCACTGGGAAGAACAGAGGTTCTGATTCTTTAGTCATTAGCAAGGCGGTTTTTTGGTTGATTTTTAACTAACTGCCATCCACTAAATCAAGAGCAGTACGTGCATGGCCCAACATTCTTTGAAGTGGTTGGTTTGTCTCTAAAAGAGTCATCTTCATGTCACTGTGCTTGGGTTCAAGTCAATCCAGAACAAAAGACCAATGTTTCTCTTCTGAAGATCATTTCATGCCATCCTATTCGGACACTGAAATACACTGGTCATTAAAACCTTGTGATGCAATATCCTAAAAAAACAGAATGTGGAGGCTGTGACTTCTCAGTTCTGTCTTCTCCATTATAGAACTCACTCCCCCGTCAGATCATACTCTCATGATCTGGAGTATTAGAATAAGAACAGTGAGTTGTGAGGACTCCTTGCCTCAGCATATATTGCACTTCACCAAGCAATCATCTCAATGCATTATATAAACTCAAACATTTGCAATTTAATTCAATCATGATCTCTACCATGTTTTAGCTGTTCCACAGCATTCTAAGTATAAAGTATTGCTCATAATCAGTACTGTTTTTACTAACACACGAAGGATGAAGGAATCACCATGGCAAGAATTTTATGTGTGATCTGCAACACACTTTGGGGCATATTTACAAGGGTTTATCGCTACCACAGAGTCACTTTCTGTGACGTTCTGGTGGTGATACCCCCTTTGCCTTATTTACAAGGTGGTGTTCAGCCACTTAATGTGGAAGGGGAGGGCAATGGGTGTTGCAGTGTGCCTTCCACAGCAGCACCCATTGCTTTTTGATGGTGCCCCTTATTTACAAGGGCAGTATAAACATGGGGCAGCGCCAAAAATAAGACCTGGGAAAACCTTGTCTTAACCTGTTGCAACGAGAAGAAATTAGAAATTCTCTTCCTTTTTGCTGTTTCCATGTCTGTTGCATTCTGAGGCACACATAGAAAGAGCAAATCGCATTAGTGATTCTTTCTGTACAGGAAAGTGTCTCTTCTTGCACATAATTAATCATTAGAAAATGGTGAGGTACAACTTCTATTTGGGCTACATTATGCAGGTCACATAAAAGTTACAAGTGCCATTATTAAATATTTTTGTGCATGAAGGAACGCCTCCAGCAAATGATTAATCATGTCTTGCAATGCAGGCACCCTTGTGCAAGTGTTCCTGCTTTGGCACTAGGCAGCTAAATTTAGCTGCTAGGGAAAATGCAGGGGTGCGCCATATTATTGTAAAAATGGCACATCCTGTGTTTCCAGAATGTCAGAGCGCTGTGTTACCAATTGTGGGGTAATACTGTGATCCGCCATTCGGTTGTACATATGCCCCATATAGATGTCGACAGCAAGCGGCAAAGCCAGTGAGCCCAACTTTCTTCTCGCAAATGTGCCAATAATAGACTCTTCGGTGCATGTACTAAGATGCACTTGTGGTATGTAATGAGTATTCTGTATAGAACAAATTCATTAGAACGTAAAACGCCGAAAATCAAGAGAATAAAAATAAGTTATTGTAACATATGTCATCGCAAGACTTAGTATAACAATACATCTTTTTATTTTATTTATAAAATAAAAAGGAGCATTATAGAACAAGCATTTTAAAGAACAGGTGTGCACATACATCATTTCCTAAACACATACTTGACCCTATTGCTGGAAATTAGACCAAGCAGGATTTCGTCGTATCAAAATCCCCAGGGGGTTCTTTAAATTAGGTTCTCACTAAGCCAGGTTCCGAGAGCAAGAAAAAATGGCTCATAATAACTGTCCGCAGGGAATGTGGCTCTCGCGTTCTCTAATAAATTACCACCGGAAGCAGAAAGCTAATTTACACTCTCTCTGCTGTGAATAATCTGCCCTTGACTGCTCCTTTTTCACCACAGCTAGGTGGGTTTCCAGTACTGCTAGGGAGAGCTTTTGTGTTCACAGTTTACTTGGGGAAAAAATCAGATGTGTTTGCTGAAAATGACATTGTAAATTCGATGCAGACACTCATTAAGGTAGGTTTTATTTTTCCTACCTTGACTTTCCAGTTTCTAGTTAATGCCTGGATTAGTAGGTAATTTATTTGTATTTAATGTCGTCGAAGATGTACTGCATTTGTGTGACTTATAGCAGGGACGAAAATGAGACGAGGTACAATGTTATCATTTGAATTTTAATACAATGTAGGATGTGCGCAGAATACAAAAATAGAACGGTTTTTAGGTCTTGGGAGCAGATTTCATAATTGCTCAGGCACGGTGCTGAGAAGACTGTCGCCGTCCACAATTAGCATGACAGACGTCCCTGAAAAAGAGCAAAATAGAAAATTCACTTGTGTACATTTGGGAAGCGCAATTCTAACCAAAGCTCTGCGGAATGTTAGGTCACAGGTAATTAGAATGCCAATCAATGCAGATTTATGGAAAACAATTCACATTTGTATCTAATTGTTCACATTAAAATGCTGGATTAGCGGTAGGCATGTGTTTAATCAACAAAGAGTAATAATGAAGTGAGCCGTTTCAAAACAATGCATGTGTCATTTCACAATTTTAAAGGAACAAGACGAATCTAACGTGATCAGGGGAATATTTGTAATACCCAATCATATGTGCATCAGTGGAATATTTTTTAATATCCAATCATTTGTGCATCTCCAACGAATATAAGTTAGTCTTGGCTAGTCATTCGCAAGGCACGATAAATATACAGGTCACCACACTTTGAAGAACTGGCATCTTGGAAGAGGCAACATTAATAAATACAAAGAGGTGTAAACTGATCTCACTGCGCAGAGACGAACTGTGGCCCTTGGTTAGCAATACTGCGCGCTCTCAACTGGTGCTCTGGACAGAATGGGACTGTCCGATTGATATCATCAAAAATGCACTTGTAGGATTGGTTTCTACTACAATACTCATCGCACGTTTCACAGCAGGAGAATATGTTACTGGGGAGTCTATTTTATTGCTGGGGGGCTGTTTAGCACCAGCGCTGCAATATTGGTGCCCTGTAACAAAATCAGCTCACCAGCATAACACACTCAGCACTCACTTTCGTTTCCAGACTCCTGGGGCCTCATTTATGAGAAATGACGCATCGCTGCGTGAAAGCAGCGATGCGTCACTTCTCAGTGCGCACTCCTTACGACATTCCTGATGCGTCATATTTAATGTATGACGCATCATGTCGTAAAGGAGTTACAGATACGTCAGTATTTCTGACGTATCTGTAAGCACAAAAGTGACGCATTGCTGGAGTGTGTCACAAAAGTGGCGCAACTCCAGCAATGCGTCCTACATGGGGCAAGCCCCATGTGAAAAAGCCTGCGTCAGTCTTACGCCTGCTGTGAGGCAGGCGCAAGATTTTGACGCAACGACGTCCTAAAAGTGACGCAGTGAAATCTCATAGATTTCACTGCGTCACTTTTACAACCCTTCCTTGCGTCAATACGCCCCCCTTGCATACATTATACCTGGCGCAGGTATAATGTGGCGCAGGGGTTTACAAAGTGACGCATCTACCTAGATGCGTCACTTTGTAAATATGGCGCAACAAGGTGCATTTTTTACTCCACTGGTGCGTCACAAAAAGTGACGCACCGACGGCGTAAAAGTGACGCACAGCCTCATAAATGAGGCCCCTTGTGTTTTGAAATATGCTGTGGTTTTAAACCCAGTTCCTTGTATGCCCAGCAGTTTTCACGCAACAATAAAATTGTCAATATATCACTGTTTATTTATTTATTCATAAAGTTTTTTGATTAATCTTCCTGCTGGAGAGCGATCAGAGTTTTCCCTAGCGCCTGTTTTGACTCATTTAAGGTAGCATAGCTCAGTGCGTTACTGCTTTTGTCACAGAGATCCTTTTGTTACTTGCAGTTCCTAAATTAAAATCGTAATCTAGTAGAGTGAGCTATGAACTGACAACAAAGAGATATATGCAAAATGCATAGTACAGGATAGAAAGCTATGTTTTTCCTTAGTAAAACCAACCCTAAGCAATGTGTTATGTTCTGAATCCAAAGTTTGTGCTTCTTCAGACCAAGCACTCATAAAAAATGCCTGCCTGGATGAATAACACGTGAATCTAACACATCATAGTTCCATTTGTCTCATGTAACATTTTCTATACACTAATTTACTCATGCATTATTCATTATCTCTCTATGTGTGTGTGATGTAAAGTGCTCCGACACCCTACACTGGCAAGAGAGGTGCTACAAAAAAAATGAAATACATCTGAGAGAGAGGCTATGGAGAGCTGAGGGGCACTGATGGGGAGTGATAGTGATGGAATAATTGAAGAGCCCCAACAAAGATTGTTGTAGCCTGATTCGCTGTAAGGTCATCATTTACTATGCTAATGAAAAATGTGTGGTAGAATTTCTTGGGGGAAGAACCCTCCTTGTAGTGGCGCGGCTCACTCACTTGCTACGCTACAAACAGGGGCTGGTGTGACAACATTTGCCAAAGCTGCTTTGGGTTCCCAGTCCGGCCCTGGACACAATGGCCCTTTGCCCATGCAAATGTAATATGGCATAGGCACAGAGATTGGTATGCCCCAATGCAAATTAAGGAATGTGTCTCTAAAATATAGAGGTATGAAATGTGTGCAAGCGTAATGTGCATTACGAAAGGGGTAACACCACAAATATCTGTCCTTCTGCAATAAAGATGTGCCCAAGAAGGTAGAAACGTGTAAGCAAATTCCAGCTGCATTCCGGACACTTCGGCAAGTACGCATGTCATTGTCCACCTGACAAGATGCACTACATGGATAGATGAAATCTCAAGAAACAGAATTCTCTAAAACCACAGCTTCACATCAAGTTTTTATACAGATTTTTCTACAAGAGACCTTGAGTGCAAACATAAACTGAATCTGCAAGACGTTTATAATGGGGAGGTACTAAAAATATAGGGTCTTATTTACAAGACCCTTGTGCTGCGGGCACAGCACTTTTTCGCATCCAAAAAATGACGTGCCGGTGGCAGAAGGGGCTTGTAAATGAGCCCCATATTTTTCTATGGACGCTTTAGAGTTTATGGTTTTGTTAGGAATTGATGCATGGGATAAACTGTCAATGTGTTATGCTGATCATTACGCTAGAACAGAATGAATCAGGGGCTGCTCCTAAACTCAGAGCTTGTCTAATTTATTTGGCCAACTGGATACATGTTTGCTGCTTATTACTAAATGCAGGAAAACTGATATTATGGTAGTTGGCAAACAACCCTCGATTTGGTTCCATGTCTGGTGGCCAGCTGAACTAGGTCTGTCCCCGGTTTCTAAATCCAAGATCAAAAACATAGGAATGTGGTTCGATATCTCACTATCATCTGAGGAACACATAGCAGGCTTGGCCAGCATGCGTTTTGGCTTATTGAGAATGTTGCGAAAAATCTTAGATTTACTACCTCCGGCAGCTAAAAGAATCATTATCCAGGCGACGATTGTCTCTTAAATAACACACAAGAACCCAGGAGGTCTATAAGCCAAGCCACTCGCTGCCAATAAACTGGCAGGATTATTTCTATGTCAGTTGGTGCCCAAGTCACCACAAAACAATGTATTAAGAAGTAGAGAAGAAAGGAGCAGAGATATCCAATAATCAATTAGAGAACTGATCAAACCAAATCCAATACATGTGTATGTTGTGGATGACCATCAAACAAACCAAATGATCAGTCCTATCACTTGGTCGTCCACACTGTGACCTGGCAGGTCCTTAGATCATCTAGACCATATGCCACACAGTCATAGTACGTACTGGATACGGTCCACAGTGTACCTCCAATCGTTGATCAGATTGTGATGGTCAGTAGGAAGTGGTGAAAAACAGTGCAACATACAAAAAGGTGTGGGGAGTCTTAAAATAGGGTGATATGTCTGAAAAAGATACTCTAATGGAAACCAGGCACATCCCCTAATTAAAGGAACAGTGCAAACGACAGTATGGAACTAATGACTGTCGCAATTGTCTCTTGCCTGGACTACTGCAATGTCCTACACTTAGGCGTCACCAAGGGCAGAAAGAGAATGCTACAGAGAGTACAGAATGCTGCAGCCCATTTATTACTGAACATTCGTAGCCAAGCCTCGGTGGGAGCCATACTCGTAGAACTACATTGGCTGCCGGTACAGGACAGAGTGACTTTCAAAGCCCCATGCTTTTGTCACAGAATTGTAAATGAGAAAGGCCCGAGTTATCTCTTTCCTCTGCTTAACCTTTAAAGACCTATTAGGAATCTTAGGTCCACGGGCACAAGGGCACGTGTGGGAGGTAAATCTCTTGGCTTCTTAGTAGGTAAAATTTGGAACTAATTGCCGCTGGACCTCAGTTGTCCCGAAGGGAACTGAAAACGTGGTTCTTCAGGTCATCTCAGGCAGATTGGTGTTAAGGCAACGACGGGGTCGGCTTTTCTCTAAATTGTGGTCGAATTCCTAGCACAGGGACACTCCGTTGGAGTAACCAGGAGCTCCATATGTGGCTAATCTTATCTAATCTAACGCCTATTAATAATTAGCTAAAACTATCGATCACGCTGTTTCTACTTTGCTGTGCATGAAAGCTCCGGGCTGGAAGAGCGTGCCCGTGTGATTTACATTCTGTCATGTGTTCCTTTGTAGAAACAATCTGAGAGGTACAAGGATAAGGCTTAACAAATAGATCACCTGATTATATGTAGCAATCAAATTCAGGAGATTAGTGAAAGCCGCTGCAGGGAGGTGCCAATTTTTCAACCAGATTAACAGATTATTGATTTGAAATACATTTCTCTTATGCATAAAATGATCTTTCAGGTTTCGAGTTTTTTTAATCACTATTTGCCAAGAGCAAATTACTACTGGTGTTATTGCAAGCCCTGAATACCTTTTTCTTGAGGTGCAGTTTTTATTATAATAAGTCTTCCAACTATTTAAATCTCTGCATTCAAAATGCATTGACATATCTGTCCGTCAATCTATCATTGTAGGAATGCTCTTAAAGCAAGGTTCTTGAATTGTCGGATTGTGGTTCTGAAGTGCAAAACCAGACAAACAAAAACCCAAAAACAGAGATCAAGGAGAAGCTAGAAATAATATCAGTTAGTGATAATTACAATGAGCCCCTACTATTGCATCGTTTTACCTAACTGCGCCTTTGCAGACACAGATTGATTTTTCTCCCCTTCCCAAAAGAGACAGTCTAGTTTAACTTCCAGGCCACATACCATCTTACTACTGGGAGCCTGAAGCTGGATCGGAATTGGGCCCAAAAATAGCTGCAACAAAAAATCTCAAACCAGCCGCTCACCCTTCATCTCCTCGCACATTATTTCTTTCAATTTGTCCATTCTTTCTTTCTCCTTCTCTCCACTCTCTCTGATCGCTTTCACTCTACCTCCTTCGTTCCTCTCTTTCTCTCTCTCTCTTAAAGCCTCCTTGTGACTGCAATTGTGATTGGGGAGCTGAGGAAAGGAACATAGGTGCCATGGGCTTTCAGAAAAGACCACCAAGGACTTTGGCCCTCGGGGAAATGCCCAGTGGTATAAAAGGCCTGTTGGTCCTGGCCTGAAGTTTGCTACTCTCTGCCATCTTTCATAGTTATTGGAAAAAGGTATGTTATTCTGTTAAATGTTTTATTTGCCACAAACTCACTTTAACATGTCTCCACAGTACCCAAAGGGAATATTGAAACTGTACGGAACAGCCCAATAAAATGATCTGACCGAGGTTGAAAAACTGAAAAGTAATGTTTTAATTCTTACCATACATGGAGAAGTTTAGCAAAGCAATATAGATCATTGTTTTCAAAGAACATACTGATAGTTAAAGGCCTTCTAGGCGAGATAAAGGCATCAAAGGCAGAGAAGGGCTTGAAGGGCCCTTACTATATAAATGTATAGCCTGCTTATGAGGGCTACACCGATTTTAAAAGGCCTTGAACCCGCCTATAACAAGGGACAGAGCCTTTAACAACCGGTATAGCGCGGTATAGCGCGCAGTAGAAGTGTTATAAGGTTATTCGAAAATTCTGCCCACTAAGGGTAGAATGTTCTAAATTCAAAAGGGAGAAACACTGGAATGTTGGAGCAGAAGGCTTATGCCATCCATTATAAGTCCGGAGCTACTCCATTGTCTCCAATGGCACTCTCAACATTCCAATGTTCTAAATAAACTTAGAGCCTCCCGTAGCCGGCTCTAAAGGCCATTAAAGGCCCACTCTGGCATTAAAGGGAGCAGGAATTTAATAGCCATTAGAGCCCGCTATAGAGGGCTTTAAGGCTATTAGAGCATTGTGCCCCTAGAGGGCAGAATGTTCAAATTTGTAAAACAAAGGCCTACCAGAGCCCCGGGGGACTGTAATCTCCTAGGGCTCCGTAAGGCTTTGTTTTCAATGGAGCTCCCAACATTCCAATGTTCTAATAATCAATATAACCCCAGGGAGAAGGACTTTATTCCCATTAGTTAATTTCACCCACTCAGGGATGAATATTTAAAAACTGGGAGAAACAGAGAGACAAATATTGGAATGTTACAAAAGTACTTTTATACCAGCCATCACTGTCCTCTGTCAAGCCATTGCTTTCACTTGTTGATGTCAACATTTCGGTTTTTAATAATGAAGACATTTCTGCTTTCGAAAGAAGTTGAACACTAATCAGAAGGG
This sequence comes from Lissotriton helveticus, assembly GCF_964261635.1. Classification (NCBI taxonomy): domain Eukaryota; kingdom Metazoa; phylum Chordata; class Amphibia; order Caudata; family Salamandridae; genus Lissotriton; species Lissotriton helveticus. The sequence goes on from NC_136063.1 coordinate 228,105,269, forward strand.
CAAAAGACAAGTCTTCTACACTGGGGAGCTGCAGTTTAGAAGGAGATTCAAGATGCTCTATAGACATGCAGCTTGTTTATTCCACCTTCACTGTAATAAGTACAGATAGTTTATCACATAACTTGGGGAGCTCATAAGCGTTGATACTGCAGTTTAACATACCCTGGTTTTACCCATCTAGCAATGATGGCCGAAACCTGTTGTCAGCAAAGTGGTTACATTCAGAAGTAGTGAGAAGTGTACAGAAGACTATACCTTAGAGGAGATAAAGATTGCCATAAGCAGGTATAGGCTAAAAGATTGCTCCAGCGCTGTTCTAAGTAGTGTTCCAGCCTTGGATTTCTGCAGACTGTACTCTCCTAGAAATTAGCCACCCTGCCTGTGAGTGTTTTTTAGATAGATTTTAATGGTACAGTGGTTTCTACTACCATTTAAGTCTTCACACAAAATCTTCATCATTGCCCATGTTCTGTGCTTAGTTCTGCGGCAGTGATTTTCTGTTTTTCGTGCTCAGCTTTCACCCATAATATAGCTCCTCTTGATGGACTTGGGAATACTGCATTCACAAGTTACAAAAATAGTTAAGAACAGTTAGATCAAATCAATGGAGTAGAGGGATTGACAAGATTCTGGGCTTCAGCAGTACTAATATGATCCATTATGTCCCCTGATGAATGTGTGCAAGGCTGCACTGCATGTGTAAAAAAAAAAAGCTGCTTCCCCATGGAACATGTAGCAAAACACAGCCTGTGGGGGTAAATTGTATCAAATGGTTATATACCAATGAATCAATACATAGTTAAATATCAAATTATTTTTTTCAAAATTATCAATGAAACTGTAAGTACAGAAGGGAGGATTGCTGGGACAGCAACAGAAAACAGATTTAGGTAAAGATGGCATTTAACAAAAAATAGCCCTAGGATATAGGAGCATCTGAGCCTTGGTATGGTGGACTTGTAAACCGCAGTACAAACCCACTCTTTTACTGCCCTATTCCTGGTGAAGAAAAGTGTACTATGAAGATCAAGTGACAAAAAATCAAAGATTATCCTTAAACATGTTTTTTAAATCATATGTATACCATGCACCTGCACGGGGAGCCCAAAAACCAAAATAAGGCCGCTGCGAGGTCATTGTAACTGCATCTCATATCATCTTAAAGCTAAAAGACCTATGGCTATAAAGTCTTGCATTTGTTAAATGCTGATAACTGGTTATACACTACACACTGTGTTCTACTATTCCTGTAGATTTTACCAGCTTGAATATATGTGAAGTAAGCAATTTGCTGCTATTAGTGTGCATCTTTTTTGTACATGATGCCTAATGTATTTAATAATGCTGTGCTGACACGATAATCCATCTGTTAAAGTGGGCATTTGCCACCATCCTTGCCGGTTTAGGATGGGATAATTGGCATCTACACATTTGCAGGAGAAAAATTTGCTGTTTCTTTCTTTTTAAAGTTTTTATTTCTTTTAAAATTGTTTTAAATAACTAATACAAATAATGTTCGCTTACAACGACTGGAATATCATCGTTTGGCAACCTAGGACTTGGAGATTCAAACCTGAGCCCTGAATGATGACCAAGAGATGCATTGCGACTTCTAAGTAGGTCTTTTACAAATGTGAGTATGTCTTGTGTCTGACTGGATTTACAAAAAAAAGGGACCATCTTATCAGAGTGACACAAATGTTCTGCTCTACGAGCAATAATTAACGGAGTCCAAAGCGCATTCCATAGGCAATACTTCAAATAGGAGGGCTAGTTGCATAAAACACATCTCCACTCTGGGATTTTTAGTATTAAATCTTTTTATTAAGAGGTTTGAAGCGTATACAAAGAAATATACATATAGGTATAGCCATTGCGTCCTTCAACAGTGGATTTTTAAAGATGGGCTTTTCCTAGGGGCACTTTCTAGAGTGGCATTCTGCTATCTTCCTTTAAAAATTCCTTGAGACAACTAGATGTCACAGGAAAGTCAGAGAGAGTAAGACCTCTCCTTACCCCCCAAAAACCGGATGGTAACCAGAAACCTGAAGGTAGAAGGAAATACAAAAAATGTGTTCATGTGCCAACATACTGGCATTCAAAATAAGCAGAGAGAAAGTAAATAGCCCAAAACGTTTTTGGAGCCAGCACGGGGCTCAGAGGCAAGTAAAATGAGGATAATAAAGCACACTCAATTAAAAAAAATAAGAGTAATCAGGACGAGGATTAGAAGTAACAAGACAAGCACGGGGCCATCTTTTATATTCGAACAAGATTCACTTGTTCTCGCGGAAGGCATGGGGATATATATGAAAGCTAAACACAACCCTAGGTACCTTCTGTCGTGCAAGGGAAAAGAAGCAGTGGATAAGCAAAATACAAGCACAGCAATAAAAAAAGTAGGATTACAGATGTTGTTGGGGGAATGACCGTGGAGAACTACACCTCCACGTAGTCACAGGTGACTGCACTCCCTCCCCGGCAATGGCAGCATGGCGTCCAGGAGTTTGGAAGCAGTACATCGCAGCGCGAGTTTCGAAGTAGTCGCGGCTCGTTGGGGCTCAAAGCAGAGCCGAGATTCCTGTCGGTGGTTGCACTATGAATGTCCCAGAGCACTCCCAGCAAATACATTTGTGAACTGAATAAAACCCGAGCGGAGTGGAAAGGCAGTGGGGAGCAGCGTGAGTGCCTTGCTGCAGGAGCTGAAAGGACCCATTTCGAGGAGGCTGGGATTCTGGACTGAGCTAAGCTGAGTTGAGCGGGTTGGAGTGGGAAACTGCTTTTGCTGAGAGAGAGAGCTGAGAGCCAGAGCTGAGAGCAACGCAGCTCTCGAAGAGGTGAGGAGGCGAGGTAAGGAGGTGAGGTGAACTGGCCCAGAGAACTTTGGTTTTGGTGACTGCAGCTTAAAAAGTTGTAACTGCACGAATAAACTGAGAGGAAGATTTGTCTTCTTTACTACTTAAATTATCCTCCTTCAACTTTTGAGCTTCCAATTAATGTAATAGAAAAGGAGAGGAAAAGTAGAGGAAAGGGAGGAAATCTGTTTTTTTTAAAAAGGAATGGGGAAAATGTGCTGCTGTGTTGATGTAAAGGAGAGTTAAAGATGGGAAGGCACAAGAAGCACAACAATCCTGTTGCTAAAGTCGATTCTAAGGCAGGTCGAAAGGTCAAACCTCGCTTGGCACAGGCAAAAGCGCTCTCTCCAATGGCCAGAGCTGGACACTCGATCAACCGTCCTGGCTTTAATTCAAGTTTTGAGAGCTTGGAAGAGGAGCAGATCGAGGAGCCTGCCGAGCCGTTCTTGGAAGCTGGGGTCCTAGCAGCCCAACCAGCGTTGGCGAATGTTGACACTGCTGAGAAAAATATGGATGACGATCCAATAGCAGGAAACAGCAAGGAGGAGGGAAAGAGTTTGAAAGAATTTCCAATGTTTGCGAAAAAGGCATTTCAGGTGGCCCCTCCCCAATTCAATGCCCTACCACCTCGACTGCCTGAGGGGGCAGACAGGAGAGAAGACATCCTCAACAGCACACGTCAGGCCTCACCACCACCTATATTTACATCTACATCTACTTTTATTTTGCCACTTGCAACTGCTCAGGCTGCTCCCTCATCCTTCTCTACAGCACGAGTACTAAACCTAAGCTGCTTGAACCAGGTTACATCTCCCTCCTTAGGGGATACGCCACCAATCCATACCTAGATTGCACAGTCAGACTCTGGCAGTTGACGCAACAGGACTGCAATCTGGGGTCCAGGAACAGCAACAGCAACAGATCCCATTACAATTGTCGGATGGCAACAATCTGGGACCACCGGCCAGCCCCTGGAGGGTCACAAAGGGAAAAAGAATCAACAACTTATGTTTTCTGAATGTATAGAAGCATCAATGGATTCTTCGTCGGATGCAGCCCTTACAAAGCAGATGGATATCAAGATCTTTTTGAACTTGATTCTCGAGGAGATAAGAGAGATGAAGAGGTCCCAGGAAAAAGAAATAGCCTCTCTACATCAGCACCTCGGGAAGATATAAGAAGCAGTGGCTTGCCTTCCAGTAAAAATTCAAGAAGTTGAGTCAAAGATCGCCCAGCTCGAGGACCAAATGAGCTCCGTGCTCTCAAAAGTAAATGAAGCCACCAAGGATAAGAATATTTTAGAGAATAACTTTGATGAGCTTGAAAATCACTCACAGCGCTCGAATTTATGAATAGTGGGGGTCCCTGAGAGAAGTGAGGGTGCCCAGGTGCTGAAATGAGTGGAAACCTTTATTAAACAAAAGTATTTCCTAAGTACAACGGCCCACAGAATTCCATTCCACCCACTGCCAAACTTTAACAGTCCACGCACCATCCTAGCCAATTTCGCTGACTATCGCATTAAGGAAAGGATTCTGGCTAAGGCCATACAACAAAGACAATTCCCGATTAATGAAACTTCGAATTGCAGAATTTTCTCTGATAGGTTTGCCTCCGATGCGTGTAGGCGCAAAGAGTTTGTTAAACTACTCTTTCTCTTCAAAGCCCAAGGCGTGTGGGTGTCTATAGCCCAGCAATCCAAGCTGCATGTTCTTGTGAGGGGGAAATTCTACATGTTCTCTAATCTTGAAGTGCCCAGGGTCTTCTCAAGGAGATCTCTGCTTCAAAGTGAAATGAAAGACTGGATAATGTTTTCTCCATTGCAGGGTGCAGGTCCATGGCATCCAAAAGAGAAGTTGGGGGGGAGAAGTGGTTAGTGTGGTGGTTCACATCTCTAGAGGGGTGGGCTGTCCAGAGAGGGGGGGGTTTACAAAGGGGTGTAGCAGTAAAAAGAGCAGTAGCAGGGGCAGATGGGGAAAGACCATCAGGATTGCGGATTCGTCCATTTATTATTTGAAACACTGTCAAAATGACAAATAAGTGCTGTATTATTTCAGTTAACGTTAATGGGATACTAAACAAACAAAAATATGGAGGATTAATCTGGTGGCTAGTTTCCTTTTCGCCCCAGGTATTATTTCTTCAAGAAACTCATTTAAAAACCAACTCCCCAATGCTATTTCTCCCCAGAGCTTTTTCTCATGCTTTTTTTGCTTCAGCAGGGCTGGCGAAAGGAGGTGTTGCTGTCTATATTTGTAGAGGTCTGTCTGGGAATTTGGTCAAATCCGGAGAGACCTCTTTGGAAGGTGGATCTGGATTGAGGCCAAACAAAGCGGTATGAAATGAAATTTTATAAATTATTATGGCCCAGTAAGTAGACAACATCACAACTCTACTTAAAATAAGTGAGCTACTCAGGGGGGCATCTGGAAAGATAATTGTGGGTGGGGATTTTAATTCTATTCAAGATTTAATAAAAGATATTTCTAATAAAAACAAAAAAGTTCTAGATGCTGTAAGACAGGAATATCTCCTGCAAAACCGCTGGCACCACTCTAATCCAACTGAGTGTACATTTACATATTACTCTCACCAATTTCATACGGCCTCCCGTATTGATTTTTTTTTACTATCACAATCTCAGAACTATATAGGTATTGAAATAGGGGCAAACTCATTTTCGGATCACTCCCTCATAAAGCTTGAGTTGGAGATTGAGGAGAGCAGGAGGACAAGATCCAGGTGGCAAATGGATTGGCTCCTCTTACAGGATCCCCAGTTGGTTGCGATATAAAACATTGGATATTAGACTATTTTAATATAAATTAAAATATGGCAGAAATGTTCTATGTCTGGGGTGGGTTCAAAGCAGCCTTACATGGGCAGATGATCGCGTTTTAAGCTGCTCAGTCTAAAAAACTGCGAGACAAGATTGCTAAACTCCAGCAGGCATGGATAATGCAATGTCCCTGAGAAAGTCCCCATCACAGGGGACTTTTGATGCTGGAGCTCAGCTTGAAATGGCAAAGCAGGCACTGAAGGAGTTTTTTTAAATTGAAGAAATAAACAGCTCTAGAACATACCAACAACGAGTGTACAAGGATAGTCAAATGGTTGGTAATATGCTAGCCGGGGCTACGATAACTAAACAGGAAGCAGCCCTGATTTCTGAAATCATTGATCCTAAGACTGGAGACACTATAATAGATAAAGACGGCATAGCCCAAATCTTTATGGAACATTATTCACAGTTATACGCCACTAGATACGAGGTGGGACTAGACCAAATCCATGAATATTTTGATGAGGTAAATCCAGCTCGATATATCTGCAAAAGAAGTTTTAAATGTGGTGAAATCTATCACAGGGGCTAACGCCTGCAGAGCTCATGGGCTACCAATTGAATTTTATAAGAAAAATTCTAAGGAATTGATTCCTTTCTTGGTGAAGCTGTTCAACACTATTAAATTGGGAGGCTGTGTTCCCCCTAGTTTTAAAGAGTCTATAATCATCAGTCTTGTCAAGAAGGGGAAAAATATAAGGATGTCAATTCTTACAGGCTGATAAGTCTCCTCAATGCTTATTGAAAAATTTTAATGAAAGTCTGGGCTCAACGTTTTACCCCTATTGCCCAGGCACTAATTCATAGTGATCAGTCCGGGTTCGTTGCGGGAGGTCTATGTCCTCCACTACTGGGTTTTTAATTCAGGCCCTCGACTATTCGACAAACAATAAAATTCCAACTCTTATTATGGTGGTTGACACCAAAAAGGCGTTCGACCTGGTTAATTGGGACACACTTTTTTTGATGTGCATGTTTACAGCTCTAGCTAGAGACCTCTGACATCTTTAAAGTACAATTGTTTGTGTTCTTAGGGAGAGAAATATGCGTGTTGAAAGGAAAACCAGCCTGTTTTACCATGAGGGTCAATGGTCAGAACAAAAAGGTCAACCAGTAGATGACTTTTGAAATAAGAACAGCAGAGCTTGAAGCATTATCTTCTTAAGTCGGCACGCCAGAACAAAGACCCTTCCCACTTACACTCTGGGTTCCCTTGCACTCCAGTCTTCAAGTCAGAAGCCCAGGAGAGAACATGCAAATTATAGCAGCTGGGGAAGGATATTTACTGATCTATCTGACAGAGGTCCAGGACACCCTCTGAATAAGACACACAGCAATAAAGGGAATGCAGCCAGCCTGGTGCCCACTCATATCCTGTCAATGCAACACTGGTAACTTCTGTAGACTTAGCGTAACAACTGCTTAGTAATGAGATAAACTCCTAACAGCCACAGTAGCCGGGCATGGCGTGCATAGGACTGCAGCAGGGGTGTTAGACTTGGCCCTTTTTGGCTAAAGTACCTTAAACTTCTTGCCTTTCTCCTAGACTTTTTTTTTACATGATGTTGCCGACTTAGATGCTTTGGGCACTTTGCCTCTGCTGATCAGTGTCAAAGTGCAAGTGCTCCCTGTATAAAGTGTTGTGGCAATTGGTTGTCCATAATTGGTATGTTTGTCTTACCAGTAAAGTCCCTAGTACAGTGCACAGTGTGTGCCAGGGCTGGTAATGAAAATTCTACTAGTGGGTCTGCAGCACTAGTTGGCCCAGCCCTAAAAAGAGATCTCAGGCCTGCCACTGCAGTTTGTTAACTGCCTTGTTGTCTTGACAAGTGCACCCACTTGCCAGGCCTTAGCCATCCCTTTTTATGCATATCAGACACCCCTATAGTAGGCCCAAGCTACCCCCCTGGGCAGGGTGTCGTGTATGTGAAAGGTAGGACATGTACTGAGGTGTGTACCATGTCCTGACAGTGAAATACTTCCAAATTCGTTTTTCACTGTTGCAAGGCCATCTTGCTCATAGGACAGAATAGGTAATGCTGTGTCACATGTTTCCAGCTTCTCTACCCATAGGCATAAGATGGAGAGACGGAGTTTAGGGTGCCTGAACTCAGAATTTAATAACGCATCCTTTTGTGAAGATGGTTTTTGAATTGTGTGTTTAGAAACCGTGCTTTTGAAAGTGGCTGGTTTCTTGTCCTAAACATCCTGGTGCCTCTGCCTGGTTGTGTATTGACTGTCTGATTTTGGATGTGACTGGGTCTGGCAAGTGCCCTGACCCCAGGGAGGAAGAGGTGAAACAGCAACAAGCCGGCCTACATTTGATGTGGGGGGAGGAGTAGCCCCCTGGACGTGAAGAGGGCTGTGTTGCTGCCATCAAAGGATGGCTCCACCTCCTGCTATCAAAGTAAGAGGGTGTACTCTGGCAGGAAGATACCCTTGTCTGTTTTGGACCGGGCTCAGAGCCCCCTGAACACAAAGACTTCAAAGGCATTTAAGGGCATAAATGTGAAACCCCTGAACTCAAGCCTGAAAAAGGATTAAAAACACATTTGTGATCAAGAGGAACCTGTGCCAAAAAAGAACAGCTGAAGAGACTGAAGAGAAGGACTGCCCTTGCTGTGTGTTCTGGGTCTGGTCTGCAGTTTGTTGATTTGACTAAGGAGAGGACAAGGGACTTTGCTGTGTGCTGTGTCCCCCTGCTTCAAAGGACTTTGCTGTGTGCTGTGTCCTGCAATACCGTGTCTCCAAGGGCCCGAGGAGAGGTGGTCCCATGTTGTGGAAACTCAGGAACATCAAAGTTTCAAACCGTGTCTCTGCGATGCTTGGTGGGTGGTGCTTTTGCACGTCTGAGACTGCTGTGTGGTCTGTGGTACTGTTTATGAGGTGCCCTATGACCGCATTGCCCCCGCAGCATGAAACATTTTCCACGCTGTTGCATTGCTGTTCGTGGCCCGAGCTGTCATCGTAACTGAGGCTGTGAGTGAGGATCGCCGCTGCGGGCCCAAGTCGCAATGTGCTAAAGGACTTCTGGAAGCTAAGGAAGCTGCAAGGTGAAAGGGATCGTGATCGTTGTTCGCCAATAGGAATCTGCCCAAGATCATCAACAAAGGAGAAGGCAGCGCCATAACCCTTCTGGCAACAGCTTCGCCAAGCACCGGAGCCGCAATCTCATTGGGTCCACTCAGCAGGATGTCTGACGAGTGGGGAGAGAGAGCCAGGCAGCGCATCCCCCAGGTAAGTTTTGGATGTTGGGAGCCGCAAGCGTGAATGGCCTGGGGAGGCGTGCAGGAGGAGTACTCGAGTGCTCCGATCTCTCCCGCTGCACCGCGTTAGAGGTACTGAGCCCCCGAGCGGCCCGTACCAGCCCAGCAGTACCGGGCCGGCCGCCCTTTTAAGTTTACGGCTGTTGTCTCTGTTGTTGGGGCCTAGTGGTGCCCGAGCTGATCGTGCAAATTGGTGAACTGCATTATTCCTGCGTTCCGAACTGCCGTATTCTTACATTACGAACTGCATTATTCTTGCGTTACGAACCGCATTATTCTTGCATTACAAACTGCATTATTTCTGAGCTACGAACTGCATTACTACTTGCATTAAGGTCTGTCGTATTTCTACATTATGAACTGCATTACGAACTGCATAGCACTGCAATAGATCATCGTGAACTGCTCATTAATACCGCAAGAACCTACAAGTGATTGTTGGCCTAATAACCGAACGAGTGAAATATTACGAATACTTATATGCTGGATATTTTTATCATTTGGTCTCATCGGATTTCTTCGTGATAAAGATACCGCTATTTTCCTAAATCTAGGGCTGCCAGATGCAACATTCATTTTTGGTGCTTCTTACCCCCTCTCAAATGGCCCCCTCCACGAATTTCCTCACTACCACTTCCAAAAGTGCCCTTCATCTCACTTTAGCCCCTCTCTCAAATACATTTCATATTTTTTATAGCGCTAGTTGGAGTTTGCTTTACTAATAAGGTTGTATATCTACTCAAATAAACCCTTTTTAGCAACACTAGGAATAGATAATGAAAGGCTGGGGAAAAACATTAGGTCCTCACCTATGTTATGCAGTTTGTATGCAACTCTTTGATGCCAGTTCAGAAGTCACTGTTCTATATGAGGATTGTAACTTATGACCCGAAGTAACAAAAACAAATCTGTGACACAAGCAGTAACCCACTGAGCTAGCCACATAAAATCTAGGGGCATATTTATAAGGAAGTGGCGGAGAGCGGTGTTAGCCACCTTGGCTTAACGCCACGCTCGATCACTTCCAAAACGCAGGGCTGAATTGTATTTACACGGATACGGTGCTCCCCTGCGTATCCACCTTCACTGGCGCTAATTTTAGCCGACTAGCGCCAACTCAGAAATCCTTGCACCATAGTGAAAGGGTATTTTGCATTGCAGGGGAAGATTGTTTATGTGCAGGAAGATGTCCCATGCTGCACATATACAATTGGAAGTGGCATTTTGAAAATGTTATGAGTGTCGTTTAATGCAGCACCCACAGAATTTGTAAAAGGTAATTTTTTTTAATGATTGTTTATGTGCAGGAAGGTTTACCTTCCTGCACATAAACAATCAATGGCATTTTGCTGTTTCTATGTGTGCTGCACAACGCAGCACATATAGAAACAGCACAAACGAGGAGAAATGAAACATTTCTGCTAGTTGCGCCTGTTTAAGACCAGGTTTTCCTTGGTCTTAATTGTGGCGCTTCCCATATATACACTGCTCTTGTAAATATGGGGCAGCGTCAAAATCAATGGGTGCTGCAGTGGAATGCCCACAGCAACTCCCATCGCCCACCCCTTTCACACAAAGTATAGCGTGAAAGGGGGCCTTTTTCACAAGGCGGCGTTAAGTCACGTTAAGTGGCTTAACACTGCCTTGTGAGTAAGGCAAAGCCCCTATCGCCACCACAATGTAAGAAAAAGTGATGCTGTGGTGGCAATAGGTATATAGGAAAGACAATGGTTTTTGTGGAATAATATAACCTATACTTGTAGTAAAATGCCCAATCGTGATATAGAGGGTTGACTAATGTCAGAGGAGGAAGGAACCATCAACACCAATGATTCAGTATAACATATTTTATACATTTTCAAAGGAAACAGAAAGATATTTACATTGTTCCAATTCTATTTCAAAGACATTTGCGCAGAGTGTCCCAAGTGAAACAGGAACCTAAACCTAAGTGACAGTGTGAATTCTATATACAAGGTTTCCACAATGCATACAAGTCGACCATTATCAAGTAGTTTCTATGTGAATAGCAGATATATACAGTGATACGCGCTGGGTAATGGTTCGCTTCTTCTGTTTGTCGATGGCGTTTCTTGTAGCAGTTGCCGCTGATCTAGGAGAACAGGCACCCAGGTAGGATGGTGTGGGATAAAGTCCCTGAACACCCACCCCTGCATGCTTGACTGAGTGCTTGACCAGTGGTGGTGTGTGGGGTCTGTCGATTCAATGGGAAGAAGGAGTAGATAGCCATTTCTAGAGGCTTGGAGTGATTCTGGGCAATGTCAAGTACTTTGTTCATGGTTCTCATGAACTTTTCTACTTCCTCCATTGGCCAGGGTATTAACCTTTTGTGCGCTATATTTCATGACTTTAGATACTCTGCCATTTATTAGTCCTGAAAGGGGGTCCATTGTCAGACTGTAATTCTTGTAACAGGCCATGGGCAGCCATGATCTGTTTATTTTTCTAATTTAGACAGAACCTCACTGGTCGCTGTGGTGGGCTTTATGTCCCCATATTGGGATATTCTGAATAGTTGTTTATGACAATGATCATGTACCTGCCATCTTCGAAGCTACCATAATCGATGCTGGCACAGAGCCATGGATGCCAGGGACCTTCCTCGTGATGATAGGTGCCATTTAATCAGGCTGTCCCATGGCTTGGCACATGATGCGGATTCTTACAGTTATTTCCCCCAGCTCATCTCCTGCATGAACCATAACTTGTTATTTTACTGGCTCTTTGTCAGCAACACGCCTTGGTGCCTGACATGGGCTATGAAGCAGCTAGGGTTAACCAGGCGATAGCCTTAAAGCAGGCAGAGTGATTCTAGTGTCTTCTGTGTTTCAGGCGCTATTGGGATTTCATTGTTTCCCAAAGTCTGTAGGGATCTTTCGGTCAAAAACCCAATGTACTCCTATGTTTGCTTTGCCTCCAGCTCTGCTTGAGGGTTCACTGTCCGATGATACACTGATAAGTGTAGGAAATTAGGTTATTAGTTGAGGGGGCTACTCAAAAATAAAAACACAGAATCCTTGTCAGGGGGCTACTTTACTTCCTGGTTTCTTGTTACCAAGGTTTTTGGTTGTTAGAGCCAATTTATTGCTTTTTTATATACCGTGGGACTCCTAATCTGACGACGGGGAATGATTCAGGCATGTGAATCTATGAAAGACACCTCAATACTGGAGAAACCTGTGCTTAACCCCTGGGTAGCTGGGCACAAAAGCAACCTGGCTAAACTTACATGCAATGTGTAAAGTAGTTACCCAGCAGTAAACCAGTAATAATGAGAGTACACAACCCTAACCAAATTCAGGAACATAGAGTAAAATGTAATAAATAAATGACACAAAAACTACCAAAAGCCAATCACTAGAACTGAAGTCATAAATTTTTAAAGGTTTAGGTGAATACAAGACCAAAAACCACAAAGAGCCACTCACAGGTATTTGAGTGCATTATTCCAGGTCAAAGTCACAAGCTCAGGCCGATGTCAAATCCAGATTTGCATTCGTGGAGGCTGCAAGAAAATCATTGTCGGTGGGAGGAGCAATGATTGCTGGAGCTTCGTGCTGGCGGGAGAAATGGCCAGTCACTGTTTGGTACAAATAGCAGGTCGACGTCAGAACTTCAAGTTGGTGGGATATTTAATGATTGTTGCTAACATGAGGAGCCAGTTCACAGTTTAAGGAGAACAAAAGTTCTGGATTTTAAACCGCAGCTTGGTTTTGAGCAGAAGGAGTATACTCTGATGCCAGACAAGGGTCCGTGACCTGGGGGGAACCTCTTGGGGTTCGCCCCAGGTCACTCACACCAGCAGAAGCCAGCAACAGGGCTTTGGCAGGTCCAGATAGTGCTGTACAGCTGGTCAGGTGCAAGGAAGCCTCTGGAAGTTTGTTGCCTCCCTGTAACTCAAACAGGAGGTTTGACTACTGACCCTTGGAGTTGCTTCTGGGGGCCTTGGGTTCAAGGGAAGCAGGTCCAGTCTTCCTTCTTCAGATAGCAGAGTAGTTCTTTGGAACGTTCCAGAGATTGAAGAGCGTTCTGATGAAAGGTTTGGATAGTGTCATTCTTATACCCAGCCTGTGGGTGGGGGATGCCCCCTTTGCCTAGCTTTTCCCTTTTCCTGGGGCTGGCTTCAAACTGTCTAAGGTAGCAAACAGGTGACATGCCTAGGTGTGAGCTACAATTGTCAGTGGCATGGCAGCCAGCCTTCGAAGGCAGGAAGGGAGTGGGTATAGCCCTGAGGCTATAATGTGAAGCTCAGGAGGGGCTCAGCAAACCCCTCATCTTGCTCAGGAGAGGAACAACCGGCCCCACACTCATGTCTGGGTAAATACACAGCACACCACAGGAGAGCCTTTCACAGTCATGGGACCTTTGACATGGGCAGAAAGGTACATTTGGTTTAGGCAGAACAATGCCAACTCTATTAACCTTACCATTAAAGAGGTATTTAAATTATCATTCAAATGAGCAGAAGATGCATTTCTCTATCTGAACCCAAACTGAATTTTTCATTTGTTAAGGGTATTCAGATATCTAAGTGTTAGTCTATGGGAGAGGTAGCTTTACTACAGTGAAACACAACATTGGGAGTTTTTCATTGTTAGGACCTGTAAAACATAAACACATGTCCTACTATTTAAGTATGAGGTAACCTACCCCATGAGCCTTTAGTAGCATTTAATCTACAGGTCATAGTTAATAGCAGTACTGCATACAAGGGATATATAAGGAAATTAAATGTACCAATTACGTGTAAGCACATTTTACCATGATTAAGGGAAAGAGCATAGGCACTTTAACTCTGATTAGCAGGGGTAAAGTGCAAAGATTTCTAAAGGGAACACAAATGAACTCAGTAAAAAGAGGGGAGTGAAGGCAAAAAGTGTGGATAAATACCACGCCAAGGATGTCAGATCTAACAAAAAGTACTATGTGGGTTCTGATACCCTGGTTTCTATTCTACATTTAACAAGTACTCCTGTAATTGGAAGACCCATTTCTCTATGTGTGGCAGAAATGCAAGGCTGACCCTTGGAGTGGGGGATTCAGAGGTTTGAGCAACAGCATCAGCCACCTGAGATGCATCCTGCTCAACACCCGCTCCGTCCACAGGCACGCCATCGAGATCTGGAACCTGCTCGACACCACAGCCCCAGACGTCGCCTTCTTCACGGAAACCTGGATGAACGCCTCCTCTGCGCCTGACATCGCCATCGCCATCCCAGACGGCTACAAGATCATCCGAAGGGACCGCATAAACCACACCAGAGGAGGCATCGCCATCGTCCACAGGAACACCATCCGCATCACGACCAACACCGATGACACCCTCGCTACCGCCGAGCACCTGCACTTCCAAGTCCACATCAACCCCAAGACCACCCTCAGAGGCACCCTCATCTACAGACCCCCTGGACAACGCACACAATTCAGCGAAGACATCGCCGACTTCATCAGCCCACACGCCCTCTGCTCCGCTGACTACATCCTCCTAGGGGACCTCAACTTCCACCTGGAGAACAACAACGACCGCAACACCACCACCCTGCTGGACAACCTCGCCAACCTGGGACTCAAGCAACTGGTGACCACCCCCACCCACTACGCCGGACTCACACTCGACCCCGTCTTCTCATCCAGCAAGGACATCGCCTTCAGCCACGCCACCGGACGGACCACAGCTGCGTCCACTTCAGCTTCGCAAGGACCACGATCCACCACCACCAGCAACAGGCTGCACGCAGGAACTGGAACAAGATCACAACCGACCAGCTCACGTCCTCCCTGAGCATGAACCCTCCCACCAGCACAACGAACCCTAGCCAGTCGGCCCCCAACCTCACGAAGTGGATCAGCGACTGCGCAGACGAGCTCGCCCCCCCTGAGGACCCCGCCCAGCAGACCCGGCAGCAAGAAAGCCCCTTGGTTCACCGACGAACTCAAGAGCTCGAAGAAGAACTGCCGAGCCCTCGAGAGAACCCGGCGCAGAGACCCAACACCGGACAACATGAATGCCCTCAAGCTCGCCACCCGAAAACACCACCAACTCATCCGCGCCACCAAGAAAACTGCATTCAAGGAACGACTGGACAACAACGCACACAACAGCAAAGAACTCTTCAACATCGTCAAAGAGCTCTCCAACCCCAACGCCGGAAACAACGACATCACCCCTTCGCAAGACCTCTGCAACTCCCTCGCCTCCTACTTCCACAACAAGATCACGGACATACACAACAGCTTCAGCACTCAACCAACGAACACCACGACCGAACCACCGCCCCCCACCACCACCCTCCGCGCCTGGACTCCGATCAGCACCGAAGACACCGTCCGCACGATGAACTCCATCCACTCCGGATCTCCGACCGACCCCTGCCCCCACCACGTCTTCAACAAAGCCGACGCTATCATCGCACCCCACCTGCGGGACATCATCAACACCTCCTTCAACACCGCTACCTTCCCGGAAAGCTGGAAGCACGCCGAACTCAGCGCTCTACTCAAGAAACCATCGGCTGACCCCACCGACCTCAAGAACTACCGCCCCATCTCGCTACTCCCGTTTCCGGCAAAAGTCATCGAGAAGACCGTCAACAAGCAGCTGGCCGCCTTCCTCGAGACGAACGGATCCCTCGACCCCTCGCAGTCTGGCTTCCGGGCCAACCACAGCACAGAGACCGCCCTGATCGCAGTCACCGATGACATCCGAGCGCTGCTCGACAACGGAGAAACAGCGGCCCTCATCCTCCTCGACCTCTCCGCGGCCTTCGACACTGTCTGCCATCGTACCCTAGTACAACGCCTCAGCAACGTCGGAGTCCAGGAGAGGGCACTGGAGTGGATCATCTCCTTCCTCGCCGGAAGGACACAGAGAGTCCGCCTCCCCCCGTTCAGATCTGAAGCCACCGAAGTCATCTGCGGCGTCCCTCAAGGCTCCTCGCTCAGTCCAACCCTCTTCAACATCTACATGAGCCCCCTCGCAGACATCGCACGCCAGCACAACCTCAACATCAGCTCCTACGCCGACGACACCCAGCTCATCCTCTCCCTTACCAACGACCCCGCCACCGCCAGAGCCAACCTTCACGAAGGGATGAAAGAGGTAGCCGAATGGATGAAGAAGAGCCGCCTGAAACTGAACTCAGATAAGACGGAAGTCCTCATCCTGGGATCCTCACCCGCCGCGTGGGACCACTCCTGGTGGCCCCCCGCCCTAGGCAGCGCACCCAAACCAACAGACCACGCACGCAACCTAGGCTTCATCCTGGACTCCTCCCTCTCCATGACCAGACAAGTCAACGCCGTCTCCTCGTCGTGCTTCAACATCCTGCGCATGCTACGTAAGATCTTCCGGTGGATCCCCACCGAGACCAGGAAGACGGTCACCCAGGCCCTCGTCACCAGCCGTCTGGACTACGGCAACACCCTCTACGCCGGAACCACCGCCAAACTCCAGAAGAGACTCCAGCGGGTCCAGAACGCCTCAGCAAGACTCATCCTGGACATCCCCCGTCGCAGCCACATCTCCGGACACCTGAGAGATCTGCATTGGCTCCCGGTCAACAAGAGAATCACCTTCCGTCTCCTCACCCACGCACACAAAGCCCTACACAGCCAAGGCCCAGGATACCTCAACAGCCGCCTCAACTTCTACGCTCCCAAACGCCAGCTTCGTTCGACCAGCCACGCCCTCGCCGCCGTCCCCCGCATCCGCAGAGCCACCACAGGGGGACGGTCCTTCTCCTACCTCGCCACAAAGACGTGGAAATCCCTCCCCACCCACCTCCGCCTGACCCAGGACCACCTCGCCTTCAGGAAGCAACTCAAGACCTGGTTGTTCGAGCAGTAGCAGATCCCCCCCCCCAGCGCCTTGAGACCCTCTGGGTGAGTAGTGCGCTATATAAATACGATGATTGATATACATACAGGTGGAAGTGGGGACACCCCTATTGAATGGTGATTGCTTTACGATCTATCTAGGAGTAAGCTGATTCCGTAGGGTGAGTGCCCGGCTGGCATATACAACAGGAACACACTCACCACACTCTTGCATTTTGACTGTCCTGCTCCCAGGCCAGTAGGGATAGCATCAACAAATAGCTTGGTAGGATTGGCTGGATCAATGTAGACTAGGGTGGTTTCTTCTGACAGCGATTCTTTAGTTTGTTGCAATGTTTCCTCTTGGACACTTCCCAAACCCATATAGTTTAAACTTTGGTGAGTTCTCTCAGGGGTTGTGTGAATGTGGTGAAGTCTTTGATGAAACGCTTGCCATAGTTTACCATCCCTAGGAAGCTACAGACTTATGAGAAGCAGGATGAGGGTCAACATCTTGATGCTTAGACCTGGGTAGGGTCTGCGGCAACCCTTTCTGCTGAAAATTGATATCCGAACTCACACTTTTTTATATTTAGTGTTAGTCCTCTTTTTTGGAATCTTTGTATCACTTTTCCCCGCCTGTCATTGAGCTCTTCTATGTTAGACAAGGATGTCATAGCTCACATTTATGACTCCTGATATGCCAGACAGGACCTACTAATTCACATTTTGGAGCACTTGAGAACCAAAAATTATTGTATATCTAGATTCTTGCAATTTAAAAATAGAGCATTCTGATTGGCCTATGGACCTTTATTTCCCTTAAGCCATCTTGCTCCTGCGGGAGTCATACTCCTGTGGGAGGGAGGGCTCTGATGGGCTGCCAGGAACATTAGAATAATGTTGCTGGCAGCCATTATGGGACTCAGGGACTTAGTCCCCTGTTCTTAGTACCCTGACCCCCCAAAAAAGTATATCAACAAAAAATGCTGCAATCCTGCGAGACTCTTGTAGGATAAAAAAAAATGGCAGCCGGCCCCACATTTAATAGCCTTATGCCTTGGTGAGCCAACCCTCCAGGCTGTGTGTTCATAAAGGGGAGGGGGCTGTGTGGCCTCCCCGAGCCTCCAGAGTCCCCCGGGGAGCTCACCCCCGGGTGCCAAAATGTGCTTATATGGGGAGGGGGCCACACGGCCATCCTCTTTAAGCCTTCAAAGGTCTACGGTAGCCCACTCGAAAACATAACAAAATGGGGAGGGGGACAGGTGGCCCCCTCCCCTAGCCTCAAAAGGCCACAGACCCACCCCAGGGTCATAATTTAACAGCAAGGGGAGGGGGCACTACTCCCTTATCCATTAATGGCCCTGGGGACCCCATCCCCCGGGGTCAACTCGCAAGCTATGTCCCTGGGAGCCAACCCCAGGGACATATGTGTTTCCATGGTCGTAGCAGCCCAGGCAGAGAAACCTGTGTTGGCTATTGCTTGGTGGGAGCTGACTTTTGATCTGTTTCCCGGCCAGCACTGAAGCATTCGAAGATCAAAATATTGCTCCCATCCGGGGTGAGTACTATAAGGAGCTATTCCTTGTGGGCGGGGCAATGCGCTGTATGCAGGTAGGAGGCTGGGGCTGCAGGGCCTTGAGTCTCCCCCCTCAGTTCCCAACAAGCATATGGCGGGTATCTTGGGTGGGAACCAGGGCACCCACTTTTAACAGTGGAGGGCCCCAGGGGGGTCCTGGGGAGGGGGGAGACGTGCCCCCTTCTGCCTAAAAATCATGCTGGGCCCCATGGATTGTGTCCCCAGGGCCAAATTCAGACCAGGGAGGGGAGACAGGGCCAGTGGATAAGGTATCTGGGACTGATAACATCTTGGGGAAGGGACCCCCTTAAAAAAAATACATGGCCCCGAGGATTGGGGTCACCAGGGCTTAAATAGGAGGGGGGGTGCGCAACCTTCCCTCCCTTTTATTTATAGAAATGGCCCTGAGGGATGGAGTCCTCAGGGCCAAACAAGGTTGGGGAGGAGAGACGTTCGCCTTTCTTTACACAAGTTGCCCTAGGGGATGGGGTCCTCGTCCCCTTTATTTACACAAGTGGCCCTAGGGGATGGCGTCCTCTGGTTTGATAATGGCTATGAGAGGGCAGCCAGGCAGCCCCCCTCCCCTTTAGTTTTAGAAATGGCCCTGGAGGATGGGGTCCCCAGGGCATAAAATCGCTTGGGGAGGCACGCCGCGTGGCCCCTCTCCCCTTTAATTAAAAAATAATTGCCCTGGGGATGGGGTCCCGAAGGCCTTACAAGAATCCAGGAGGGAGGCTGAACAGCCCCTCTCCAATTTTAGTATGTATGTAGGGCCCTGGGGGATGAGAATCCCAGGGCCTAAAGAGACTCAGGGAAGGGGCTGAGTGGTTCCCTTTCCTTTTAACTTATATGTACAGGCCTGAAGTGTCGGGTCCCTGGGGCATAAAAAGGCTTGGGTAGGGGGTCAATGTGGCCCCCCTCCCCTTTAATAAAAGAGAAAGGTGCCCTGGGTGATGGGGTCCCCGGGGCCAGCCTCTGTGCTCAACCCTCTGCCTTTTCAGTATGGGGTTGTCTACCTTTAGGAGGGTTGGCCATAGGCCAGTCCCTGTGACTAACTCCCCAAAGAATGTGGACTGCGTAGGTTTGGCTGCAAAGCCCATAGGCAGTGTGGGGTTGGGTGTATGTGGGGTTGGCTGCAGGGCTGTGCCCCCTGAAGGGTATGCACAGTGGGGGAGTTTGTATTAACATATGGTAATTACATTTTACTTCATGTTAATAAACCCTAGAAATTCACGGAAAAAAACCAAAGGTTAAAGTAGAGTTATAATTAAGTGAATTTGTGAATGACAACATTAATGTTTTGAACTAAAAATACACAAAAGCTCAACAGGTATAGTTAGCGAAGCTAACTATCACTTGAGCTTCCGCCATGACTGCTCATGACCTCACATATGCGCACCTGACATCATTCATGACATGTTCAATGACATCATTTATGACATTACTGATGACAATTCAAAGGACCCAGAGCTATGCAAAATTATTACTGGAGGTCTGCTAAATGAAAATGACATTATTAGGGAGCCCCAGAAAGGAATACCTAAAACACAATTCGTTATTTCTACTTGCTCAATGAGTTGATACACATGTTTGAAGACTTCAAATACATCAATGACATAAAGGAAGAGCTCAACTAAAGAGGAAAAGTAGATCACATTTTACTGTGCGTGGAGACAGAAGACATGTTTCCATCAAGGCCAAAGTTTGGCAAGTTCAAGTTTTCCAGCAACAAATGTCAGCCCTGAGGCTGTAGACCACATGTCTACAGACATAGGAAGCACAATGCATATTGAATAGGATTAAGAATGACAATCTTGTCTTTGAGTGATACAAAACTATACTGACAAGAGTTTAGTATCAGAAAGAGGAATACTTTTGAATAAAGAAGGAAGTAAAACAATTCCCCGGAATAAAACTGAAACTATATTCCCTTTGCATATAATATATGTTTATAATCCATCCATAAGAACCTAACTGCAGGATTTAAAAATCAATGTAAAATTTTTTCTATGTAAGGTGAAGACTGAATAGTTCTAAGCCTATGAATAGTCACCTCTGCCTACTTAGAAGGGAACATGATCCAGCCATATTTATGTTGATGTGAGAGTGGAAGAGAAAACTCAAATACATCTGTTCTGTAATAGAATAACAAAGTGCAGCCTCACACTGGGATGAAGATCAAAACATGTTGGTCAAAACATGCCCTTACAAGTAATAGAAAAATAAAAAGCAGGACAAATGATCTCCAACTTGCCCTGCAGCGGCAGTCCTCTATATTTTGATGAATAAATACCTGTAATATTAGCTTGGTTAATATTCACCTTTGTATATATTCTAGTGTATAGTTGAACGTCAGCTCAGTCTTAAAGTCTGTTGAGTCTTCCTCATCAGTAAAAGAGAAAGACAGACATGATCTCACTGAGATTTTCTTCGCTGTAAAGGTCACCATTGACTCCATTTTCTTCATTTGGATACTGAGAACAAACAAAAGAAGAACGCCATTTACCTAAGGCAACCTGATAAAAGATATTTCATACAGACTCTTGAATGCCATTTAATTAATATAACCCTCTAAACATATGTATCACAGACTGTGGAGGCAAGATTAAAATTACCAAATAGAATCACCACCATACAAAAATTAAAGATGTAAACTGTAGGCTTTACATATCTTCTACAAGTCATAACAATATTACCTCAGGAAAAGTTCAACAATTCTCAATGGTATAATGAGCAGACATTCTTTATGCTTTACAATTTCTGTAGGGAATAAGAATAAAGGTGCATAAGGTACATGATTGTAGCAAAGGTATAGAAACCCTAACCTCAATGGGAAACAGAACTTGTGTTGTGGTGTATGCTCTACTTAAACTGGCATTGCATAGTCATTAAGTATTATGGATGTCTTGTGAATATTGGGTAACGCAAAATGTCTAGAGAGGAGGGGAATAATAAAGAAAAATCTGATTTCACAGAGGACGAGATTCTATTTGGAACCATTCTGCAGACAAATTCCTTCCATTGATCTTGTGATCATTCAGTATGAATAGAATCAATCATCGAATGAGTCATCCTTCCATTCAGTTGCCATTAAGTGTAAGTTAATCTCAATTCTGCTTTTCCTAAAGTGAATCTATCAGAGAGAGAGAGAGAGAGCGCAAGAGAGAGAACGGGTAATCCCCCACCAGGTACATCTGGGTTTTTACCCTGCTGGAGGTTTCAGGCTTTTTATTACTACATCTACTTGAAACTTGAAGACAGAAATCACATAGGCACAGCCTTTCTGATTTCAGCATACAGTATGGACTCTGATAGGCAGGATATGGTGAATAGAAAACACCACCTTTATTACATTCGCTTTATGTTATGTTATGTTATGTTATGGTAATTTGTATAGCGCACGGCTGCCTCAGCCAAGGGGCGTCCCGGCGCTGTGAACAAACAGTTTGCAGAAGGAGAGAGGCGCAGAAATGGAACAGTTAATGGAGAGAAGAGTTTTAAAATGGAAAGTTATTGAAAAAGGTGGGTTTTGACAGCCTTTCTGAAGGCTAAGAGATCCTGTATCCCACGGATAGCTTCAGGCAGGCTATTCCATAATTTGGCCGCCAGAAAGCTAAAGGAACGGCCGCCCACTCTGGCCAGTCTGGTACGGGGAATGATCGCAAGATGCTGCCCCTCTGAACGGAGCGATCTTCTAGGGATGTATTCTGACAGAAGCGGGCGAAGCATTGGGGGAGAGGAGGTTTTAAGAATTTTAAAGGCTAGGCACAATGCCTTAAACTGGACCCTTTTGCCCACCGGGAGCCAGTGCAGTTTTTTCAAGGCTCCAGATACCGAAGAATAGCGCGGGAGACCTACCAGAGCCCTGGCTGCCGCATTCTGAACTCTCTGCAATCTAGTGATTTCAGCTAGATTTGCCCCCAATTATTAAGGGCAACCTTGGCTCACCTTTGGTAGTTTGGTCTAGGCAACTAAGCAATATTTAGAAAAAAGAAGTGAAGCAAGGCATGTACAAATAGCAACCAAACACTAAAACATTGAAAGAAATGAAGACCTACCATTTTAACACTACTTCTAAATAAAAACAAGAATAAGAAAATAAGTCATAAAAATGAAGAATACCAGATAAGAGGGTTTAAATGGCAAGGATAAATTACCTTAATAAAGTCAAAGGAAAAATAGGGGGGATTAACAAAGGTAAACTTGCACGTTTGTGTAACTGTACCTTTATTTTGTTATTAAAACATACATTGTATGAGTAATAGTTCGACTCTTCTCCAGCCATTCACTGGAATATCTTTTGATTTGCTCTGTGCACTGTATTCTGGAATATTTTGTTGCCAATCTTAACTTCTCATCTTATATATTCCATTCGCCCTGCTGCCTGTTTTACATTTTTACATGATATATTTCAGTGTGTTAAATTTCTTTCAGTGTATTACATTTATTTATAAAATAAAAAGCAGTATTCTAGCATTGACTCAATTAAGTTTGCCATCAATGTGAGACAACCTTCCTAATAAGTTATGTTAAACTATGTTAAAGCCTTAACAAGATAGGAGCAGATTACTGTAGCAGTAGCAGATCTTTATACAGAGGATGATCCATCTTGAAAGAGTTCTTTTATGTACCGCTCTTCCTTTCTTGCAGACAGCAAACCCAACAAAGAGCTGGTCATCCATTCGATAGTCTTTAGTTCTATCAATATAAAAACTCACCACCCTCTTGGGGTCCAGACGGTGCAGCCTCTCCTCCTCCTTGGAAGGGTTTGGGGGAGGATAAAAGGTAGGAAGGGTAATAGATTGACCTAAGTGGAAGGGAGACACCCCCTTAGGGAGAAAAGCAGCCCTGGTCCTAAGAACCATTCGATCAGCATGAATGGTCAAGAACGGGGGCTTGGAACTAAGAGCTTGAAGCTCACTTACCCTCCTTGCCGAGGTGATCGCAACCAGGAAGACGGTCTTAAAAGACAAAAGCCTCATGGGACACTTGTGTAAGGGTTCAAAGGGAGAACCCATCAAGTAGGTTAATACAAGATTTAAATCCCACTGAGGAACAATAAAAGGAGTAGGAGGGAACTTATTAGTGAGTCCCTTCAGAAATCTCAAAACTACAGGAGATTTGAAAAGAGACGGCTGGTCCGGCAAACAGAGAAATGCCGACAATGCCGAAAGATAGCCCTTCACCATAGCAACAGCAAATCCATGCTGTGCCAAAGAAAGAGCAAACTGTAATATATCAGATAAATGGGCTTTCAAAGGGTCAACAGATCTCTCCCCACACCAAGAGACAAATTTAGCCCATCTGTAAGAATAAAGGGACTTAGAGGAGTCACGTCTAGCTGATAATATGACATCCACCACATCGTGTGGGAGAGAAAAGGAGTTCAGGTTGCCCCGTTCAATCTCCAGGCATGAAGGTGTAATGTCTGGAGGTGGGGGTGTAGAACCTGCCCCTCCATCTGAGAGAGGAGATCTGCCCTGAACGGGAGAGGGAGTGGCGGGTGAGAGGAGAGGTGGAGAAGGTCTGCGTACCACACCCTTCTTGGCCAATCGGGGCGATCAGAATAACTTGGGCCCGGTCTTGGTGAATCTTCCTCAGAACCCGAGGAATCAAGGGTATGGGAGGAAACGCGTAAAGGAGTTGCGAGTCCCAACTCAACTGAAACGCGTCCCCCAAGGCTCCCTGCATCGGAAACTGGAGGCTGCAGAATGATGGGCAGTGAGCATTCTCGCGAGTTGCGAACAGGTCCACCAGAGGAGTCCCCCACGTCTGAAAGACATGATGAACCACCTCCGGGTGAATCCTCCACTCGTGGTCGGCCGAGGACTGCCGACTGAGACTGTCCGCTCGCACGTTCAGAACTCCGGCCAGATGATTTGCCATCAGATAAATCTGGTGGTCCTGAACCCAGGACCAGAGGCGCAGAGCCTCTCTGCAGGGACACTGAGACCCTACTCCTCCCTGCTTGTTGACATACCACATCGCGGTGGTGTTGTCCGTCAGGACTTGCACCGACAGACCGCGAAGGGAAGGGAGGAAGGCCTTGAGTGCCAGACGTATAGCCCGCAATTCCAGAAGGTTGATGTGAAGCAACCTTTCTTCTGGAGACCAAAGACCCTTGATCTCTAGATCCCACAGATCAGCACCCCACCCTAGAGTGGAGGCATCCGTGATTACTGTGGCAACCGATGGAGGCAGACGGAAGGGCTTTCCTTGAGACAGATTGCTCTCCGCCCTCCACCAAGACAGATCCGCTGCAGTTTCTCTGGAGATCCTCACTGACTCCATTGTGCTGATACCATTGCCTGCGGAGGCACCACTGGAGCGCCCTCATGTGCCAGCGGGCATGGTTGACCAACAGAATGCATGAAGCCATCAGACCGAGCAGGCGAAGGACCTTCAGGACTGGAAAAACCGCTCCATTGTAGAATAAAGGAATCATTTCCTGTATGTCGCGAATCCTTTGAGGTGGAGGGAATGCACGACATACAGTTGTGTCCAGTACAGCACCTATGAACAGGTTGCGCTGGGAGGGCACCAGGTGAGACTTGGGTACATCTATCGAAAAACCCAACCGGTACAACAACTGAGTTGTCTCCTGCAGATGCTGGAGCACCTTCTCTGATGACTCTACCTTGATCAGCCAGTCGTCCAAATAGGGGAATACTGGAATCCCCGACCTTCTGAGATGTGCTGTCATCACCGCCATCACCTTGGTGAAGACTCGAGGCGCAGTAGTAATTCCAAAAGGAAGGACCGCAAACTGATAGTGTTGCGATCCCACCGTAAAACGGAGATACTTCCTGTGCGACTTCAGGATTGGGATGTGGAAATAGGCATCCTGCAAGTCGAGCGACACCATCCAGTCTTCTTCCAGCAGCGCTTGAAGAACCTGTGCCAGGGTGAGCATCTTGAACTTCTCTTGTCTCAGATAGAGATTCAAGATCCTGAGATCCAGGATTGGACGAAGCCTGCCATCCTTTTTGGGTATCAGAAAATACCGGGAGTAGCATCCCTGACCCCTTTCCTGCTCTGGAACCACCTCTATCGCACCCTTTCTTAACAGTGTCAGCACCTCCTCCTGCAATAGTAACAGATGTTCCTCCGTGCAAAAACCTTGGCAAGGAGGGTAATTGGGAGGGAATTCCCGAAAGGGAAGGGCATACCCATTTTCTACGAGATTGAGAACCCAAAGATCTGATGTAACCGATTCCCAATCCCGTAGAAAGTAGGTAAGCTGACCCCCCACCGGACCCACATGATCCTGAATGGCGGATCTAAGGCTGCTTTTCTGAGGGTTAGAGGAGGTAGAGGAGGAAGTGGCTTGACGACCTCGAGGCCTAGCTCTTTGCTTTCCCATATAAGATCTGTACAGGGGGTTCTGCTGCTGCTGCTGCTGCTGCTGCTGCTGACCTTGCCGATAGTTGCGAAAGGAAGAGCGTCCAAAAGCTCTGAACCTCCTGGCTGAAGAACCTCTGATTTGAAGCCCTAAAGATTTAGCAGTTGCTCTACTGTCTTTAAACCTTTCCAAGGCCATATCAGCCTTCTTGCCAAAGAGGCCAGATCCATCAAACGGCAGATCCAGCAAATCTGCCTGAAAATCTGCCGAAAAGTCTGAAGATTTCAACCAAGCCGATCTCCTAGTGGCAACCGCAGTGCCCATGATACGTGTCACCGAGTCTGCAGTGTTCAGACAACTCTGTATCACTTGGCGTGCCGCAGCCTGTGCATCAGATAGAACCTCCTCAAAATCTCTCCTGCTGTCATCAGGAATCTTAGGAGTTAAAGTACGCATAGTGTCCATAAGGGCATGCACGTACCTCCCCATAAGGCAAGTGGCATTAGTTGACTTCAACGCCATACTTGCAGAGGAGAAGGTATTTTTAGCCACCTGATCTTGCTTCTTTGCCTCTTTGTCACCAAGGACCTGAGGAAAGGCACTCACATTCTTTTTGGAACAGGCTGCCTGTATGACTAGACTCTCAGGAGATGGATGAGACGTCAGAAAAGCAGGGTCCTGAGAAGACGGAACTCATCCTGCCTGGCACCAGCCCTCAATACTGGGGCCCCCACTTTTGGCCAAACGAGCTCGGTACCCCACCTAGCCCCTCGAATTCGGTAAAAAGTCTGGGCATTACCATCGACACCGACCTCTCCCTAAAAACCCATGTCGGTACCATCATCTCTGCGAGCATGTTTCAGCTACGAAAAATTCGTAAGATCTCCCACTTATTTTCCCATGAATCCCTGGTGCAAATTGTCATTTCTCTCGTCCTCTCCCGCTTGGATTTTTCCAATTCTATTTACTGGGGGGTACCTAAGTCCCTCCTCCATCGCCTCGAGCTGGTGCAGAACCAGGCAGCAAGACTCATTTGCAGAACCCCCAAGTGGCAATCCGCCAGGCCTCTCCTGGCCAAGCTGCACTGGTTACCTATTGAACAGCGAGCTGCTTTTAAGATTGGCTGTCTGGTATATAAGGCCCGGCAGTCTAAGGGCCCTGCCTTCTTAGAATCCCTCCTCAACTCCCACTGCCCGGCTCGCAATCTTCGTTCTGCTCATCTCCATCTTCTCACCACTCCGACGGTCAAATTAAAAAAACTGGGCGGCCGCAGATTCAGCTTCCTAGCACCTAAACTATGGAATTCCCTCCCCTTCCATATCAAAACCTCCGGCTCCCTACTAAGTTTCCAAAAGAGCCTAAAAACCTGGCTCTTCTCAAACTTCATTTAAACTAGGCCCTCCACCCTCAATCTTAATCACAGCGCCAGGAAACCTCCGGTGTCAGCGCGCTCTATAAATACAGCATAAGATAAGATAAGATCTTCTCGCCACACTCTTGGATACCGCAGGAGCTGACAGTGGTTTTTTCCACACCTCCATAATAGGTTCCGTTAAGGAGGCTTCATTAAACGGAAGCAATGGTTCCACCACAGAGCTAGGTGAATGCAAAACTTCAGTAAGAAGATTAGACTTAAACTCCACTGTTGGTAAAGTCAATTGCAGAAGCTCTGCTGCCTTCCTCATCACTACATGATAAGGCTGGACGTCCTTTGAAGGCGTATCAGAGCCGGATGGTAACTCCCACTCAGGAGAAAAATCCAGACTACCAGCATCAGCCAGATCCTCAAAACAATCATCCTCCAGTTCACCTTCCTCCATATCAGGACGTGACTCCAAATATCTTTGCTCCTCCAAAAGGCGTTGTGCTTCCCTTCTGGACCTCTCCTTTACACGCTTCGCAGCCGGATCCACCAACGACTCCGACGGAGCCGGGTTCCACGTCGGTATCGAATCCGAAGGCCCAGTGAGATGCTCTCGAGGTCGATCTGGAGCGGGCGACGCCGGAACCGGGAATTGCCATGGTGGCGTCGGAGCCGGCATAAAAGGCATGAATGGAGCAGGAGGATAGGAGTGAGGGACTCCTAAATTGAAAGCCAGAGGACCCATGGGACCCAGAGGTGCGCCAGAGGGGTACCACGCCCTTGAAAAGACGCCATACATAGCGTTTAAAAACGCAGATGGGTCCTGGCCTGGGGCTGGGAAGGGTGGCTGAAAACCCTCAGGCTGGTCTTGTGGATGGTTCCGATTCGGCTCTTCGACAGGCGCAGAATCCACATCCACAGAATCCACATCCACCTGAACCTCTTCCTCATCTCGGGCCGGGGACGGCGCCGGAGACGGATTCGAAGCCGGAGTTGCCGACTGTACCTGTGACTCCGATGGCGAGGCCTCACCTTCATGATCCGAGACATCCAGCGTGACCACCTTGGAACGTACCTTCTTCGGTGACCTCGACCTCGAGCCCGACTCCTTACCGGAATGGCGTCGGGACTTATGCCTCTTCTTCCTATGTCTCCTTCTCGACTTCGAAGCATGGTCTGAAGCGGACTTCGAAGACGACTCCTCTCGAGATCCGGATCTTGACTTCGATCACGACCTCAACCTCGCCCGACGAGAGCGAGACCTCGAAGATTTTCCCTTGCCAGCCTTCAGCTTCGCTACCAGGAGTTTGGTCTCTCTTTCTCTCTTTGGGTTTATCTTCCAACAAGATGAACATCCATCCACATCATGGTCAGAGCTCAAACACCAAATGCAGTCCTCGTGCGGGTCAGTAATGGACATCATTTTCCCGCACTCCCTGCAGGGCTTGAAGCCGGTCTTCTTTGTCGACATCGTGAAGAAACAGGATACAAAGGAGCAGAAAACGAATTATAAGGTAACAACGTTAGCGTCGACGACGCGGAAAAAGGGAACTGATGTCATCACGCCGGCGTATGCCTATTGTAGTGTCGGTGACGTCAGCGGAGTCGCGTGCGATGCCGTGCCTCTATGACGTCGTCCACGTCGGCGCGAAGCTACAAAGGAATTTCCGTATGTTGCTGACGCAAGGGGGATATTCACAAGGTGAGGAATCCACTGGCAGATGTATCTATCAGAAAGATCCCTACCAGATGTTCATTCTCACTGGCATGCCCATTTATCGAATATATCATAAGAAAGGTTTCCAATCTTTCCTTAATCTTAGTGTACTATAATTTTAAAAGGTTGGAGATGTCTACTAGCCTTGTGAAAGGTTTTCAGACACTAGATTTCCACTTTGCAGAAAAGTAATCATCCATTTGTAGCATCCTTTAATGTAGGTCACTAATAGTTGGCTTTTCTTCCTTGAAATATTTGTATACCTCTAGCAGCATACCCACGTATGCCTCTAAGAGCAATTTCACCTGTTTTAAATGAATACATTGAAAAGGTGAAAAATATAATGCTCCACACAATGTGGTCTACTACCCAATGTAGGTTCTATCTAATTCAGGCAGGCCCGTTCAAATAATACTTGACAAGTCAAGTAAAATGACTTAATTCCTTATAACTTTCATTCCATTAATTAGTTTGATAACAAATATAGCGATGCCTTGGTGTGTGTGTGTATATAAATATATATATATATAAATTATGTGGACCATGATACATCAAGAGGAAATATTATATTCATTATTAAAGTAATGGAGCTTAATAACTACAAATATACTATGGTATGGTTTTTCGTGCAGTACAAATGTAAAAGCAAACTGTGACTCCTTTATATGTAGAAATATGTCATGTAATGTTTAATTCAGAAGACATTTAATGAGGGTTCTGAGAGAAAGTCCAGAAATATTATGATTCATTCAATCACATTAGATTTCCCTTTTGGAAACTTCCCTTATATGTGCTTTGCATACAGCATGGGACATGTACAGCACATTGTTTTTTATCTAGTCTATGCTTCTTCAGTGCGTATCTCATGGTCTAGCAAATGTCAACATTAGGTTATATCGATAACATAATCAGTGACATCAAGAACTCTTTATTGACAACCAACTTAATATTCTGTTACTCCTAGGAGGATACATCTAAATTTAGTTCCATATTTGAACAATATGGCCCCAATTCACAAAACGGTGTGGAAATTAATTTGCTAGTTCGCAACAATATTTGAATGTCCATTTTTTAACTGTCCATGGTGGCTTGGCTTCTTTGGAATGATGGTTCGACTTATTCATACTGTCTGTGTTGGAAGACCATAACTTGATTTTAATTTTACGGACTATGTGGGTGATTCAAAATGGTGGATTATTAATTAAAGATCATATTTTTAATATCTTCTGAGTTGATTATACTATGTGATAATCTTATTGTTTTACTGAGACATTCAGGGGCCAATAGCGATGCGGTCAGAGCCTTCCAAGCTGCATCAAAATTGGCCATGTGGGTTCCTTTCTGACCCCCTCATTACAATGGAGGTGGTTGGAAAGGAATTGGTGGGTCATTCTTTTGACGGCTTGGAGAGCCCATCCACCAGTCGGAATGCAGCAAGCAATCTTAAAGGCGGGTCTTTCCGCCTTTGAGATTATAATGACGGTTTCCGACATGGTTTCCATGCCAGCCTGTCCGACATGTAAACCATGTCACCTATGGTCCCCCCAGTTAATCCCTGCTCCTTGTGGCAGGCACTTGAGGTACCTGCCACATGTTGCAGGGATAAACATCACTTCCCATTTTACTATGGGAGCATGCATTACAGCGGTAAGCAGACTTAAATGCATGCTCCCATAGTAAAATATAGGAATGCGATTGAACAGTGTTTGGTCACATCCTAATAGATTCTGCCCAACATGGTAATGAGCATTTTTATGTCAGATACCTATAGGCTACTGAAATGATTTGATGTTTCTTTTTTTTTATTATTCTTAGTGTAGAGTTTGTGTTACACTATTTGTGTATCCTTGCCCCAGTTGGAATACTTTTGAATTCCCAAAGGTTGCCAGTTCTGTACAGCCGCTCCAACAACCCCAGGTTCCTATGCGTACTCATGAAAACAGTTTGGAGAATTCACATGTATATTATTGAGAAGGCATTTATGCATGCACTTTGTAATCTTTTTGCTCTCTATTGATTTATTCCCCCTGTGGAGATTCCCGTTCTTCGCTTCCTCCACAATATTTTGGAGCGTTCCATTCAAAATTGGGTGTTTTCCTGCCCTTGACAGGAGTAAATCATTAAGAAAATATTTTGTGAACACTCACAAGTTTCAAATTTGTAGGTCTGCACACACTTTCCAGGATAACCCCACCATGGATGCTGCCTAGCAGTACATAGGAACAGATTTGCTCTCATGCAACATTATATAGTAATGGAGCAATGAAGTTATTTCCATTAATGGATATTACTCATAAATCCACGTGATGAAACTCTTTTGTTTGTTAAGGTTGTATTACACTCTATTTCTATATACAGAAAGTGACATATACCTTCGAAAGCTCCATTTGGTTCAATGTTCTTTTTCCTCAGATATATAGTGCATTCTGCCAAAAGAAAATAAGCTGTTATGATGTGCAAAGGATTACACATATACAGATTTAAAGTTCTTAAACTGTCAACACCGACTAAACATTTAAGCTAAATGACCAAAGAAGAATCTCTTTTGCTAAAACTAGTAACATGAAAGCAGATATTAGTTACTAAACTTTATTGAAAAAACAGGATATTTACAAATTGCTAGTTATGTGGGTTTACAGGGTGTTTAAAAGGGAAGTATTTGACCAAATTAAAGTGACTTAACGAAGGCTTTTTAGATGATTATCACAGTTAAAATTTTAAAATTAAAATTTAAGTGGTCTTAAAGCCTTATGAATTACTAAAATTACACTTTCTACCTTAAAAAGTCCCTGCTTTTAGTTGGTATATTAAAGATAAATTAAGTGAGATTAAAATCTAATTTTCTTTATTTACCTTTGCAAATGAAGGTCGTTTTAAGGGTTACACATCCTCAGCCTCTGATGAAAGCGATCTCATTAAGTCAATTCAGAATGTCTTTAAAAGCTTTGTGTTAATTGCTTCCAGCACGGAGCGAGGTGTTCATTTAGGTACCAAAATTCTCATAAAAATTCCAAAGTTGCACTAGTGAAGAAATGCTGAACAAGATGAATACTAGGAACATCTTTTCATAAAATCCATTAACTATTTTAAAACAATTTTAAACAATATTTTTAATTGCATACGTTTAGCGTGGCATTCAAGCAGAACCATTACACTTTGGAAACTTTAAAAAGCATTTTAATTTACGGTGAGCATGTGAACGTATATTTAAGTTTATACCAATTTTTAGAAATTGTCCAGTGTTTATGTGAGTCATTTATGAAGATCATTGTTATAATAGGTGTCCCTGATTACTACTATTTAAAACGTTTTTAAAATGAAGCATAAAAGTACTGTCTCACACATTGGTTTTCTTTCAAAAGTTTATTTAGTATCAAGCAAGACTAGACTTTGCTTAACACTACAAAACATTTCAAGACTCAAGTTACAAAAGAATACCACATTATTTGCATCTGTAATTTCTCTCATTTTACTCAGGTTTACAAGAGAAAGCTAGCAAATGGTTAAGAGATAAAGCTAAAGAGAACTAAATTCTGTTCAAAACCTTTAAAATAAAAGGTTACGCTCATATTAAAATAATGGATTAACATATTTAGTAGATCTAGTTTTTTAACACTAGTTAAAGAAAGGTTATTTTGATGGTCTTCTTTTGATCGCCTATTCTTCAAATGCAGACCGGAAATAGCAAAGTTCGTTGGTTTACAAGTCTTGCTCTTCAATTTGTGCTTTCAACAAAAAAAAGTTTAGGTTGAGTCCATCCATTCAGATTTACGCACTGTGTTTTAATAAAAAGGGATTGTTCTTAGAAAAATTACTTTGAACAGTATACAGGACTGGAGGAGATTGGATATTTCACAACATCTGACAGTACAATCAGTATCTGGTATAGGGTTGTTCTCTGTAGGTTCCCTTTGTTGTCCTTGCTGACAGCGCCTTGTGCCGAGAGTTAGTCCATTCTTCTTGTCCTATTTAAGGAAAATAGCTCTAATTATATTTATGTGATTATGGGAAATGAATGCATAGCAAATATGTCATTTTGCACAGCTTAAAATAGCAAGAATCCCACTACATTTATGGAACCATCTTGGGCACACACATCTTCCTTGATAACGTTTAGCTTTACTGCAGGTTCACTTAAATGGTATATATGTGTACAGAATTTCAATCAGTAATTGACATATTTATATAGCTGGATATAATGATGTAAAACTTCAATAATGTCTTCAAGTTTACAAAAAACACAATATAATATGTTCTTGTTCATTTCAGAAAGAATATATCATAAAATATAATGTTGTTGAATTATTCGTCAATAATGATTTAAATGACTGTCATTCTTTTATGTAATTGCCACTTTTGCTTAAAGCTAGAGCATACCCACAATGTGAATAACATGGTCAATTAGTTTTATCAACTTGAGGGATTTGCCTTTGTCAGTATATGACAGTACTAACCGGAAAGTGTAAGCAACTTCTAGTTAATCTAATTTAATCTTGGAGTGAATAACACCTTTATAATAGACCAAAACCTTCATGTTTTGGTGCATCTCTTAGTGAGTGAAAGTGTGTTTGATTATTGTTGCCCTGTCCATATTGAGAAAGTAACATTTCGTTGGATAAAGTGTCCATTTAACATAGATATATTGCACTAAACAAAGAGTTTTAGAGAGTTATGTCCTGCACGACAGCAACATTTTCTAATATTAATCACCAATGTGCAGCAAAATTGCTCTATTTGGAATAGCCTGCCATTCCCACTTGCTGCTCTTTCCATTATAAGTTACACGTGTGACACCAGCAGCTAAAATTGTTACTGACATCCAGAATCCACATTCATTTGTAATTAATATTAACAATGATAACATATGAGAATTTCATATAAAATATTATGCCCTGTTAACAACATGGACTCTGAGCTTGCATTTGGCACGTTCCTATTAAAATGATCTAGTGAATTTAAAGCAAATGGGGATAATTTGTCGAAGAAGGAATTGATAGCCCAATGGGATCTGTAAAGGAGTCAGCTCTTTTTGACCACATAAATAAAATTACATAATGATTTACAGATCATATGTTTCTAAATGTAATATCTAAGCGGAATAAGTCGTTTTCCGTCCTCTTTACCTCCCAACAGTTTAAGGAAGGAATATCCTCCAGAGAATGAAAACTCTACCATTAGATGAAGAGCAACATTGAGAAGAATATGTCATAAATTAAAAAAAAACACAGAAATAAGAGGAGTAACCATGGCATCACTATATGCGCTATTTACTCATGCATCACTCATGAAACCTAAAGTTAGAAACATAACTTAAGGTACATCCTAATACTAATGCTAAAACAAAATGTAATAATTCAGTCTCCTTTTGTGACTCACCATATGAATCATAGGAGTCATCACTAGCGCCATGTGGATAATCATAATACTCAGGTAAACTGAAATTAGAAAAAGGAATTATCAAAGATTAAGGTCATACATCCTGCATTAAGCAACAATACTTTGAATGTGCACTTGTTACATTTTAAAAGATACACAGTACAGAATATGAAGTGGCATTCTGTACTGAACTAAATTACAAGGTAAATATTCTATGAAGGAAAAATATTGTAACATAGGTCAAAATAGATGAGCATCATTTGTAAGGTTTTGAACTAGCACTCTATTGCTATAACCATGCATTTCATGCTTCTGTGCTCATTATATGACATAGTAGACCAACTGTGACCATGGCATTAGAAAGCAATATGGGTGACGATAGACCTGTAGCCAGAAGATGTTGGAATGTCATCTTGCTGTGTGCTCAACGACACTTTAATGCTTAATTGTGGAAGTGCATTGCAGTTGAATTCAATTTTTATTTTGACCTCTGTACATTAGAGATAGCGAAATCTTGCACAAAGCAGAGTGAGCTCAATTCATATAGGTTTTTCTGTAAATGATAGTAACTTTTTACTTTATACTTGACTATCCATAAGTTATACATACTAATGGAAAACAGGTTTGTGAGTCAGTCACAGTATTCTAACCAAGTACACGCAGTGCAATATGCTAAGGGAACACACCTACTGACACCCTGACATCTCACTCTGATCAGCCAGGCAACATGGGAAACCCTGATAAATTGGACACTACTCTGGCAGCAATTTCAATTAGTAGGGACACACTGAAACCCAAAATAGATACTGTGGTGGTGGATCTGGGGCTCCTTTGACATGCCCACCGGAAGATGACAGAGCTTATTATAACAACAGAACAGGCAATGGCAGAGCTTAAGTATGCCACCAAGGACTTTCTTAAGCAGATGAAATATATGGCCAAAATAATCTGGAATGTGGAATATAGATCGTGGAGTTAGCCTGTCATAATAATATTAAAGTTGTGGGCCTACCTGAAAGTAGTGAAGGGAAAGGCATGGTCACATTTCTAGGGGCATGGCTGAAACAAGTGGTAGACCCTAGGGGCTGTAGGCCTTTCTTGACCTGAGGAGAGTGCACAGGGTTATCGAAATAGCACCGCCTCCTGCAGCATCTCCCAGATCTGTGATTACTAGACTTGTCCATTTGAGAGAATAGGAATACATATTACATCAATCATGAGAAAAAGGCCCAAAGTTGTGGCCAACAACAAAGTACTGTTATTACTGTACTGTACACCGGCTGTGCAGCTACAAAGTGCCTACTTCATTGAACTGAAATTCACACTGAGGTAAATCGGAATGTAGTATTGATTTCTGTCTCCAGTTAAAATGAAAATTCGGACAGCTTTTGGTTCCAGGTTCTTCACAGATCCTCAGGAGAACTGGACAACACAATGAAGATGCAACCAAAGAAAAAAGCCACAGAAATTCAGATTCTGTATCAACAGAAATGGAGCAGGAAAAAGTCTTATCTCAAGCACCCATCTCAACTTCAGGCTCAGGTAGAGATGTCCCGCGCCAGGACACTCTAGAGTATTAGTGAGCGATACAAGCTCTTTATAACATAACATAAGCCAGTTGTGCTGGTCGGCCTTAAACCAACTTTACCTGAAAAGACAAAAAATCAATTCCCTAAGAGAGGCACAATTTCAGACTTAGACCCTTTGGTGACCTGAACCAGAGTAAGTGTGAATGCCCAGGATCATCCCAAATATGGCAGACTAATTTATGTAGGAGTCAAGGTGGATTACAAAATTAGAAAACCTACTCCATACACGGAGACAGGGAAAGATGCTGTCAAGCAATGTTGGCATTATACTTTTGTGCAAATATTGGAGGGCTGAGTGGTCAGCCGGAGAGCTGTATGTTCATACATAAACCCCTCTTATTCCCCCTTAAATTTTTTGAGTAATGACTTAGCAATTTGTAAGAAGTGCGACAGGAGCAGGGATTATTATTGTTATTACATTGCTCATCTTGGTTTGGATTGGGGGTTGCTACCTACCTGTTTGGGGAAGAAGGACCTGGGTTTGTTATGGTGGTTCTATGTTATATTGGTGTGGGTGGTGAAGGAG
The DNA here is from genome assembly GCF_964261635.1 of Lissotriton helveticus. NCBI lineage: Eukaryota > Metazoa > Chordata > Amphibia > Caudata > Salamandridae > Lissotriton > Lissotriton helveticus. The sequence continues at coordinate 228,141,560 of NC_136063.1, forward strand.
AAACCATTACTGCCAATTGATAAACTTAGTGTGGAATTGTAATTGGGATACCATTCACTAACCTGGAGCATCCAGCTGGTTGCTACTGTTACCCATTGAATTTGTCTCCTTGGAATTTTTCAGATATGGGACATGAATCACTGACGATTAAGTTACTCCCCTGGAATGGTGGGGGGGCTTAATAATATGAATAACCAGTATTGGATTCAGGTATACATAAAGAGGAGCTTGCCAGTTTAATTTTACAGTGCATACTTTACTCAGTTGGCCTCATCCTGGTGGAAATGTTTAATAGTATGAGGGGAGTGTGTGCACCTACCCTACCTCACTAAAGAGGCTCTGGTAGTTGCCTTACACAAACAAAGGAGGAAGTCCCAGTGTATAGTCCACTGTCAATACTCAATATTGATTATAAGATACTGAGTAGGGAGTTAGCAACTAGGCTATTATCTTACATGAAGATGTTGAGCCTTATGGCTCAGAATGGCTTTATACCTGGGAAAAGTACTGCTGTGGCAATCACAAGGGCTGTAGATATACTGGTCCACCCAAACAACACCGTTTCAAATCCCCTGATAATATTGGTAAATACAGAAAAAGCCTTCAAACCTCTGAGTTGAGATTATAAAATGGGGCTAAGAGAAGGCTTTAAGAAAAGGAAAACATTTTATACACACACCCTACAGCCCATATTGGTATTGGCACGGTCATATCGAATTTGTTTGAGGTAGAGAAGGGGTGAAATGTGGTGCTGGCTGTCTCCCCTCCTATTTACAATAGCCATCGAACCATTAGCCACCAGAGCCCGGTAGGTAACATTGCTTAGGGGTATTACAGGATTCAGTGGCACTTAGTACATCTCCTTGTATGCTGATGAAATGCTGTTATTCCTATGAGATATAAATGCAGTTGTAAGACTGAAAATACTGCCTTTTGGTAGATCAGAGTAAATTTGATTAAACTAAGCACATTTTTAGTTCGCCAACCTAAAGAGATTGAAACTATACCTCTGAAACTTGTAAGTCTATAATGGGAACTGACAACTAGTACATATCTGGGAATGGAGCCATACTGAACTGAAAGTGATTTGTTGGAAGGAAACGTAAATGTGTCAATTGCAAAATTGAAAAAAACATACAGTTCTGGAGGACACTGCCAATATTGATGGCTGGATGAATTTTTGTAGCAAAACTGGACCTCTTCTTCAACTGCTTTATTTATTTAGCCTATAACCATTATCATACCCAGAAGGGGGTTTAGGGAAGTGGATATCATACTCACAGACTTGGTATGGGCAACAGGCAGAAATAGGGTAGCACTGGACAAGCCGCAGCTTTCTACCATGGAGGGGAGAATAGCAGCCCCAGATATGCAAGTGTGTTACCTAGCTGCTCAAATGCAATGATTCCTGAGATTAATGGTAGAAAGAATTGTTGTGACAAGATGGGCCATGAGCCCACACTTCAACAATTAACAACAGTTTTTCTGTGGCCCAGACAGGGACCTCTCCGCCGCATTCGATACAGTCTGTCACAACACCCTTATACAACGCCTCAACAACGTCGGAATACAAGGAAAAGCACTTGACTGGATCATCTCGTTCCTCGCCGGAAGAACCCAGAGAGTCCGCCTCCCCCCATTCAAATCAGAGGCCACCGAAGTCATCTGCGGCGTACCACAAGGATCATCACTCAGTCCCACCCTCTTCAACGTTTACATGAGTCCCCTCGCATCCATCGCGCGCCAACACAACCTCAACATCATCTCCTACGCAGACGACACCCAGCTGATCCTCTCCCTCACCAAAGACCCAAACACCGCCAAAACAAACTTACACAAAGGAATGAAAGAAGTAGCCGAATGGATGAAGAACAGCCGTTTAAAACTAAACTCGGACAAAACGGAAGTCCTCATCTTAGGGTCATCCCCCTCTGCCTGGGACGACTCATGGTGGCCACCGGCCCTGGGAACAGCACCCATACCTACGGATCACGCACGTAACCTGGGCTTCATCCTGGACTCCTCCCTCTCGATGACCAGACAAGTCAACGCCGTCTCATCATCATGCTTCAACATCCTTCGCATGCTCAAAAAAATCTTCTGTTGGATCCCCACCGAAACAAGAAAGACAGTCACCCACGCACTGGTCACAAGCCGACTGGATTACGGAAATACCCTTTACGCCGGAACCACAGCCAAATTACACAAAAAACTCCAACACATCCAAAACGACTCATACTGGACATCCCTCGTCAAGCTCACATTTCCGGTCACCTGAAAGACCTCCACTGGCTCCCCGTCAACTAGAGAATAACTTTCCGTCTCTTCACCCACGCACACAAAGCCCTCTACGACCTAGGACCCGAATGCCTCAACACACGACTGTCCTTCTACACCCCCACCCGCCAACTACGATCGTCCAATCAAGCCCTCGCCGAAATTCCGCGCATCCATAGATCCACCATGGGGGGAAGATCCTTCTCCTACTTAGCGGCCAAAACCTGGAATTCTCTCCCCACCCACCTCTTCCTTACACAGAACCACCTCTCCTTCAGAAAGCAACTAAAAACTTGGATATTCGAAAAGTAAAGCACCCCCCTCCCCCCTCAAGCGCCTTGAGAACCTCTGGGTGAGTAGTGCGCTATACACATTTCTGAACTTGAACTTGAACTTGGGACAGCAACAGGCTATATGAAGGTGATGGAACACTGCTGGACAAGAGATCTCCTAAATGCACATACACAAGAACCCTATGCCCAAGACCTTCCAATTGAGGCCCTGTAGGCCTTGCTAAATAGGCACTGTCAGAAGGGAAAATGGGCATGGCATGATAAAGGCATACAGACAATAGAGGACCCAAATAGAAGGAGCATAAAATTGGAGCTTCTATAATTGATGGACACATCTGAAATACCCTCGGGGAACTTGATTTGTCAACAATCAGAGGTGGCAGTTTTGAAACATACATGGAAAGTAGGAAATAATGAAATGATCAAACATCAAAGCCAGAACCTGATGCACACCATGGAGGGTAAACAGGAAACAATCACCCAGTTGTACTAAGCACAAGTTAGCCAAGCCAAAATCATAACAGATGGATTAAGAGAGAGCTGGGCAGAGGACCTAGGTAGGTCGATTAGTTACGGAGAGTGGACGTGCATCCTTAGAAATATTTATCTCAGAATGCCCAACTCAAACTGATTCAGTTCTATTACATACACAGAACCTATATTACCTCAGCAAACCAATAGACATTTTGCAAGTGCCCATGTGCCCTAGATGGAAAGAGGAACGAGCTGTTTTATTCCCTATAGTTTGGTCCTGGTCCAACTTTGCTCTATTATGACATGAAGTAACAAGATATGTTTCAAGAGCCACAAGTAGACAAGTCATACTTCAGCCTGATAACTTTGTACTGTGTATGTTTCCCCCTTGCTAGAAAAATACAGTGAAAAGTACGTTTATAGAGCTAGCCCTGGTGCTGGCTCAACACCCAATAACAATAAGATGGAAAAAAGGTTGCTGGACCTAGCATTACCTGTTGGGAAAATGAGTTTAAAAAATGGGTAGAATAGAAATGTGTGCTGCTAATGAGCTATGTGAAGAGGGGTTGGGAAGTGATCATGACAACAATAAGATAGAACAAGCAAGGTAAGGGAAACAAAGCTCACTTCACAAAACGCTCACAGCTCCTATCCCCCTCAATGAATGATAAGAAGGCCATTCACTGAGATTTTGTGAATCACAAGGCACTCTCCTGAATACATTCCAAACTCCCAGTTCTAGTTCTAGGTACAGGAGTTCCAACTAGTGCAGGGGGTCTTCATACGCCCCCCCCCCCTCAACAGGGGGCCTCAAGCTTAAAGAAGCATTATGCTGATAACAGTGCTTTGTTTAAAGCGGAAACAATGAGCGGCAGTTTGCCGCTCTGTAAGGTGGGCCATCACTAACTTCTTTTGTCATTAATATCTTAGCTGGGAGTATCTATCAAAAGGGGAGAGACTCAAAATATGCTTCAAAACCGCTACCCCCATTTCTAATAATCACACTGATGATACTTTTACACAGTATTAAGACCTGCCTTCCCAGAAGTATGTTTGGCAATCATGTATTTGATTGCATTTTTAAACCGGTAACAGAACTTAATTGCAAAGTTTAAATAAGTCTAGAAATAGTTAAACATTGACAATTTATTAGAATAATTGTGAAAGAGTCTGAGGGGGGCCACGGGGAAGGAGGTTCGCCATTGAACAGTTTGAAGACCACTGTACTAGGATAATAACTAGTCCTCAGGGAAGGAATATATGTTAGTATTATGTATCGTGGAATGCAATGATGTACTTTTGCTCACACAGGGAAGCCACTCGATATTGTTTGGGTTACTTTACTTTGTTGGTTAACCTTGAAGTTTGTCCAGATGATGGCAGGAGCAGATGCTCATCGATAATAGGCCTTATAATGCCCTGAATGGAAAAACTGATTCAACTGAATATGAGGGATTGAGCATTAGAAATGTTATCTGAAATGATTGGATGGAACCTACAGTGACCTGTAGGGATTGTTGCACAATGCCTTTACCATTATAGTGTTACAACAGCGGATGCAGTTTATTGTATGTCTTGCTGAATATAATAGATTGAAAAACTAATAAAATATTTTTTTAGAGAAATAAACAGTGCGATGTGCTAATGGTTGTACTTGCGGGGAAATGAAAATGTGCCCAGTCTATCCTACTTCGAGGTCTAACACTTCTCCAGGGTCTGTGGGAGACTTAGATGCAGGTCACCTTGACAAGGTAAGTACTTGGGTATGACAGCAAGCTGCGTTCCTTCTGAAAATGGGGTCACTGCTAAGCGAGATTCAGTTTTGACAAGATTCAAACTGCAACTGACATTTTCTGTCACCTTATATAACAGTTGCTTTGTTATTTGTGGTAGCACTGTCGTCAAGCTTAGTGGCCAACAACAGCTGAGCCATAATCAGCCCATAGCAAAGAGCTTCTGCACAGTTTGCTCTTCTACTCAGTACAGTGCCATCAATTGTCTAATAAGCAATTATACAGACTGTTTCAAGGAATTGACTTTAGAATTAACCCACGTATGTCAAACAAACAGTTGCAATTTTATTCTTAGAATTAGTATGAAGAATAATAATCCCGCCTATACAACGCTTTCATATTCCAGCATGGTGTTTGATGCACTTCATTGTGGCTGATTCACAAAGAAAATGCGACTTCTAAAAATCAATGCTTATGGGTACAATTTTCATCCAGCTACCTTCCCTCCAGGACTACAAGTAACTATGTCTTCTGTAGTACAGTGATAGTCATAACCATTAGAACAAAGTAGTTGGCATAACCACGAAAAACCACAGGAGAAAAAAGGGGAAAACAAGTCTAGTACCATCAACTGTTTAGGGGGAGGCTTAGATGAAGGGTTTCTAAATGAAGTCTTACTACCCTACTACTTACATTAGAATCTGCTCTAGTATCGGAATCTAGGCAATAACGTCAGTAACTATATTTGGCTACGTAAAAATCTAAGTAGCTGTAGAAAAGCTCCCCAAGCAGAGTCCAGCACTCTGAGCCTGCAGTTCTTTATCAGCGTAACGTTCTCCTTCACTTTTTAAAGGAGTCTTGGTACAAATGGTAGCAGAAGTCTAGGTGTTGCTCTCGGTTGAAAAATCTCTATTATTACCAACACGGCCATGTGAGAAGCCTCAAACGGGAAGGTCTGCTTACATGCTTCTCTAGTTAACACATCTTGAAAAGCTGGATGACATCAACTGGCGAGACTCATGATGGAGAGCCACTTAAATCTGTAGGAGTGTAGGAGGAAGCAGCATCGCAGGAGACCGGGTTCTCAAATCTATGCTTATGTGGAGGTTGAACTTCCTTATCTTATCTTATCTTATCTTATCTTAATAGGGTTTTGTATAGCGCTCTGTCACCATACGTTTCCTGGCGCTGATTGGGTGCTGAGAGATGTAAACAGAGGGGGAACTAGCCAGACTGTGTGAAAAGACTGGTTTTCAGGGATTTTCTGAATTCCAGAAGAGAATTAGAATTTTTGAGCGTAAGAGGCAGCGGGTTCCAGGATTTGGGAGCCAAGTGGGCAAATCTGCAGCCGCCAAATTTTTTTAGCTTAATTGGGGGGCAGCTAGGAGATGGTGATGAGATGACCGTAAGTTGCGTGCCGGACAGTAAGGGATGACCAAGGATTTGAGGAAGGCAGGGGAAGTTCCAAACACAGCCTTGAATGTGAGGCAGCCGATCTTCAACGCAGCCCTCTGTTCGACCGGCAGCCAGTGGAGTTTGCGAAGTAGTGGTTTCGCCGACTGCCATTTCGGGATTTTATAAGCCAGTCTGGCCGCCTGGTTCTGTACAATTTGGAGCCTATGGAGAAGATATTTGGGTAGGCCATGGTACAGAGAGTTGGAGAAATCCAGGCGGGAGAGCACCAGGGCAATCAGGGCTTGAATCAGGGCCTCAGATGTAAGGAGATGGGAGACTTTCCCGACTTTTCTGAGCTGGAACATGCAAGATGATACAACAGCACCCACCTGAGGCTTAAGGGAGAGCTCTGTGTCTATGACGACCCCGAGGCTCTTAGCTGATTTAGCCGGGACAGGCGGGGAGCCAAGCTCCATCGGCCAGAACTGCGGGCCCCAGTAAGTGGGGCTATTACCCGGGAGGATTAGCTCTGTTTTATGGCTCTCATGATGGATGTGGATAAGGAAGAAGAGAGGATGAAGGTGGTATATCTGCTGTAGTCACTCTATAGTCTAGGCCACAACATAGACAACTATATAGGTAGCGAGATTTCTATTTAGAGGGCATTTTGTATGGTTCCAATAAGGTCTAACTATCATCCGCCGGGATCTCCTTCTTCTTCCTACTCTTATCCGTTGAGGGTCTTCCTCGTGTAGGATCGGCTGGATATGCCTCGGGGATAGAAAGACATAGTCCTTAGTATTCAGACTCTTGTGTCCCAGTTTCAGACTTTAACCTCGCACTACAACGTGACTAATGTGGATTGCATCTGCAATATAAGGACTGTCCACACAATCCCGTGGTTATAATCACCTTGTGCACAATGGTTTGTACAGCAGTGTTGCCTGTAAGGTGAATAGTATATAATGGGGCTTTGAGGAAATACAAAAAAGACCGACAGAAGAAACAAGCATTTGCAATGCAATAGGTCTCGCATTAGGAAAGTTTGAACTATTGGTATTGTAAATGACAAATATTTTATTTATGTGTTGGTTTTGAAAATAGCGAAATTAATAGCTTATTTATTTACAATGCCAATAGTTTTAACTTTCACAAATGTGACACCTTTAGCATTTGTAATGCAATATGTGTTGTATTTACGTGACTTAGATGTATTGATATTACAAATAACAATGGCTTTTAATTTTTTTAAATAATTAATACTTAAATAAAAGTTACTGTAATGTATAATGGCAATAGCTTTAACTTTTGTAAATAACTTATGTGAAGATTATGTTCAGTGTATTTTATTGCGACAAAAATCCAAGAACAGAAGTGAAATATTAACATATTTTTGTGACATTTGTAATAAAGCTTGAAACATTGAGAGAACATATTTGAACCAGTAGTTATTGAATGGTTGCACAGATTGATGCTGTGGTGGCGCTGAGTAATGTGGTGGCGACGAGTGATGCTGTGGCATTCAGTGATGCTGTGGTAGCGCATAGTGATTTTGTGGTGCCCCTGAGTGATTCTGTGGTGGAGCTGAGTGATGCTGTGGTGATGCGATAGATAGAGTGAGTGCGATAGAAAGATAGAGTGAGGGCGACAGATAGAGGGAGGGCTATAGATAGATAGAGTGAGGGCGATAGATAGAGTGAGGGCAATAGATAGATAGACAGATAGAGTGAGGGCGGTAGATAGAGTGAGGGCGATAGATAGAGTGAGGGCGATAGATAGATACAGTGAGGGTGATAGATAGATAGAGTGAGGGCGATAGATAGATAGACAGATAGAGTGAGGGCGATAAATAGAGTGAGGGCGATAGATAGAATGAGTACAATAGATGGACAGATAGAGTGAGGGCGATAGATAGATAGACAGATAGAGTGAGGGTGATAGATAGATAGACAGATTGAGTGAGGGCGATAGATAGATAGACAGATAGAGTGAGGGCGATAGATAGATAGAGTGAGGGCGATAGATAGATAGAGTGAGGGTGATAGATAGATAGAGTGAGGGCGATAGATAGAGTGAGGGCGATAGTTAGATAGAGTGAGTGCAATAGATAGACAGATAGAGTGAGGGCGATAGATAGATAAACAGATAGAGTGAGGGCGATAGATAGGGTGAGGGCGATAGATAGAGGGAGGGCGATAGATAGATACAGTGAGGCCACTGGCAGAGGGATGAGACCAAACATTTTAAAATTTCACCCAAATAGAACCTGGATTCTTAATATTTAGGGTGCTCTCTTTTCTGACTGGTTCAAACACGTCTGATGTGCATCATTGCAAAAAAAGTCTAATCCCAATAAGAAAGAATCAAGAAGTTATACGTGGTAACTTGTGAATGCCACACCTATTGTATATTACTAGATCAGGAGTTTCCCCTTTTTAAATAAATCAAAAATAATTATTCTCAAATGTTTTCTACATGTTTCCTCAATTCCTGCCAAGAGCAGACTACAAAGAGAACTAAAGTGAAACTCACAAATTACTGTATGTACTGGGGGTAGTGCACGAAAACGGTTAGCAAAAACTACTTGTCTGAAAAGACGAGATGATACCTCCTGTGTACTACTCTACCTTCACTGGCAGCACCCTGCAGGAAGAGTTACTTCGAAAACAATTGTATTGCCAGCTTAATTCACACTCCACAAATGGGACAGAAATGCTCATAGTGCAATCACAACAGAATGCCCCGTCTTTAATCAATGCTTACAAATTCCTGCAATATTCCGGTGGTAAAAAGGTCCCCTCTTAACTACTATGGCCTGAAACTCTTCCTATGAAAAAGAGAATGAATGAACATGTCAAGTTCAAGGGGGCTTTAAAGACACCTGTATCTGCCATTTAACTCAGCTGGGACGCCTACGGATGCCACCAGCTAGAAATGATAGTGCTCTAGCAAATTCCCTTTAAAAAATAATTATTTACCGACTAGACAACAAAAAGTTACCAATCACAGGGGTCAAGTGGCACTCATCCCACTTGCTCAAGGTGTTCGTTAATCCACCTATCACCGACTTAGATCTGACCTCGGTTGTACTTTTAGAATATGAGGTAATGTAGAGTTGCAGAATTGAAACAATAATACGGTGTACTTTAAAACATTTAGCACTATCCAGGGAATAACGTGGAGAAGTAATGCATTGTCGTTTATGTATCACTTTATGCACTCGACTTTTGTGTTAATATTGGCCTCATTTATACTCAAAAGAGTAATTTAAATGAACAATTGTCAAACCTCGGCCGAGAGTGCGGCAGGCTCATACCAGAAAGGCTAGGATGGGTTTGTCACAGAGTCAAGCGACTGGTATGCAGTGAGTAACAATATCACCTCCAGAAAACCACGAGGGCTGCCGCAGAAGAGAGTGCGCTTTCCTTACTTTGGCGAAAACACGCTGAGTGTTAAAGAGAGTCAGTTTCAATCTGATCAGTGATTCTGAAAGAATTACAGGTCTGAAACAGCCAGTTACATTGTCGGAGGCTTTGAAGAGGCTGCCTTTTGTATGATGAAGCGCTACTTCACAATAAAGTATGCATTAATCTTGGAATAACTCATATGCCATGGCTTCGAAATAAATCTCTGGTCAATCGTCGTTTTAAATTATGCAAAATCCAGTTCTGGCTAAAATGCGTTCATTTGACAAACCGCATTTTAAGTAGCAGATTGTAACGCTTTCATTTTCTAAATGCCAGTCTCTTTCTGAAAACAGAGGACCACAGGCTGGGGTGCCGATATGCTGCAAAGGTAATAATGCAGCTTTTCAAGCGTTAGGGCTAAAAATGGAAGCATTGGAATAGGGTGACCAGATTCTCAAAACAAACAAGTACAATAAAAACTCACCGCCGCAGCCCGGCTTGTACAGGAAGCCAGGCAACCTGTGTTGGGACGGGGGCGGGGCCGCAAAAAGACAGGGAGCAGACGGAAGCCTACCCCGCGCTCCTGTGCCCGTCAGCCGGAAGATTGCCGGAAGATTTGCGTGTCAGCTAGCGGGGCTCCCGTGCTCGTGGAGAGCCCCGCCTGCTGCTGAGGATGACCCGCTGCCTGCTGAAGGAGAGAGGGACACACGAAAAGAACTCGGTGAGTGGGGTGTGAGGGGGGGAGGGGACATGTGCGCACGCGCGCGAGTGCGGGTGGGGGGGCGGGCGGGCTGTGTATGTGTGTGCGTGCATGCGTGTGTCTTGGAGTGCGTGTGTGTGACTGTGGGGGAGGGGGGTGTGTGTGAGCGAGTGTCTGTGCCGTGTGCCTGTATGTGTGCCGTGTGCCTGTATGTGTGTGCCTGCGTGTGCATGCGCTCGCCTGTGTGTGCGTGCGTGCATGCAGAGGGGTGGGGGCTGCCTATATGTAAAGCGCTCTGATACCTGATTCGGTTCGGGTCTAGTTCGCGCTATATGAAAGTCTGAAAAAAAAAAAAATGGCTGCGAGTTACTCTGCGCATGCGCGGGGCAGACGGCGCTCCCGCGGTGAAAACTGCAAGGGAAACGCTCGTGTCAGATGGTGTCCACATTCCTAAAAAGCGGCAACAATAGTTGTCGAGCAGACACTCTCAATGCTCACGCATTGAGAGTACGTCTGCTCGACCTAAAAACCTTCAAGGTCTCTTTTCTTGAGTAGCATCAATCAAGGCCATCCCTCAAACATCCGCTCTCATATTGCTGCCCAAAACCATTTCAGACCCGGACTCCTTTGCCGGTACTTGCTTGAGGCCACGGCCCTATCCGAGAGCCGTGTCAGCCTTATCCCGCACACCTCGCCCCGTAATCTCCGAATCCATCTCCTTCTCATGGAAACCAGGGTCCAACTCATGGCCTCGTCTTCTCTCCTGCTGTCGGGGCATTCCTTCTGCTTCCTCCATCAGTCGCACGTCCTGGTAGGGTCGACTGATCCAGCAGTGACATTTCGGGGCCACATGCCCCACCTCCATCGATTATTTTCTCTTCCGCCCCTCGTCCTCCTACTTTATACTCCTCTCGCTCATCTCATTCTTCCATGTTGCTGCCACCACGAGAAGTGTCTCTGCCTATTTTAACTGGATTGGTTACAATCATGTCAGCTACTAGCACACTGGTTTCATGCTCCACGACACCCCTGGGGTCCTTGCTACATGATATCCCGTTTGATGGACAGTGCATATTATCACAGCACCAAAATTAATTATTCTAACATTTATCACTCTCAGTGAAAATTTTACAATGAAGAGCCTTCTGTTTAAAGTCTATCAGAATAACACAATGTCTAGACAGTAGAATCATTAACTTCGGTAATCCATGCTAACATAGATGAAGCCTATATGTCTGCATTGCCCTATTCCTCCAACTCAATTTCCTCTGAAAAATGTTTGTGAATGAGGTTGTTAGGAAAATCTACTCTTCTCTCGCAACATATCTATTGTTTAATATTATTTTAGTTTTTCTAAATGTAAACGAAAATAGGCAAATATAGCTATTTCATACGCTGCACAAATTTTTAATGTTGTACTCAAAGATTTGGTCTTCCCAATGTAAAGTGAAAACAGAACTCCAAGAAAGATGTATTTGAAAGAAATGCTTCAGAATCCGGCATGTGAGCTGACTATTCAGTGTTTATGATATCATTGAAGGTGCCCTAAAGGAGAAGTCTGAAGGGCAACATGTAAAGTATTCAGTAAATACTGCTCTGTAAATGTAGTGAGTTTACAGAGTCCCATTGAAATTGTGGATATAGATTCAGCATTTAATGTTCATATGTCTTCATGATTGGTATGGATTTTTCTTCATTTAAAAAGAGTATCAGTCTACGATACTAGACATCAGAAAAAAATCTTAACCTTTCCTTTTATTTTTTTCCAATGCCAGTCCTACATGTGAACTCCGATGTGAGCCCGTGTTCGTTCGGTGGAGAGAAGAAGTTGTTCTTAGCCCACAGTTATTTCACTGCTCATAGTTTCAAAATGCCATTAATTCCCTTTCTTTGGAGCAATGACCGGTCAGGAATCAGGCTAGACAACAGACGCATGGGAGCTGGAGGATCTGTTGATAAAGAATAAAATGGGAACACTAGAACGCTAACTATTAGTGAGTTTCAAGTACTCCGTTCCTGGGTTGGAGTATTTTCCAGGTTAAGGGGATTAGAGCCCTATTTTAAACGCTATAGGAGTGAGGCAACATGTTGGTTGCATTGGATTACCAATTATCACTAGATTAAGCACGGTGCCAAACAGCACATTCAATGTTTTTGAGAATTCATTTTTTTACCATCTTGTACATCTCACATCTTAAAAACTGGTGAACCCATGCTTATTTTTTAGAATAAAAAGTATATAAAAATAAAACCCAAACATGCATTACTCTTGGATCATTTAACACAGAATATTTCATTGTACTGCTCCTTGTATGTGGAAAGGGGACCTGAGGAGCGGCCACATTTATGCAGCATGATGCCATAATGTTTAATTTCAGTTATACAGTCCTGTATTGGATCATCCTGGGACCAGAAGAACAATTCTTTAGCAACCAATGAATGGGATTGAAAGCGCCTTGTGACTGTTCAAGGCACATGCCCACTGACAGCAGACTTCACATGTTTTTGAAATAATATCCTTAAACAATGGTGCCTCACTAAAAATCTTCAGAGCGAGTGTTACAAATGTTGGCATTGACCCCATCTCCAGGTAACCACATTTTGAGACAATAATCCATCAAGAATAACAGGGAGGAGTGGTAAAGCCTATGTAACCATTGTTCGCTCTATTTAAGCCCTGGTTGGGATGGTCACCGCTGTTGACATCAAGGTATCCAATATGTTGTAGATACCAGTCCTAACAGAAATTACATGTGCGCCGAACCTAAGAGATTTGCCTAAAGACCTTTGTCCTTCAAAGAAGAGTAAATGATGAATCACGGTGTGGGTAAGGTCCTTCAATGACTAAGAGAAAAGTATTGATTTATATTTGAAAATTAGGATTGGAGAGTATGTTTGGATTGGAGTAAGGATGGATAAGTGTGATAATGAATTCACCGAGGAAGTGAGTGAGTAAGGGTAGATAGAGGTATAGTCAATAAATCAAATGGAAACAATCAGGAAAGAACAAGGTCAAGGTCAGAGGTGCTCAGAGTGTCACGAAGAAGAACAGAGCAGAGGCAGGTTATGTGCAAAAACGAGTGCACAATATTTAGCTAGATGGCATGTGAAAGGGCAATCAAGGAAATGTGGCATTTGAATGGCTATAGAAAGAAATCTGGTAAACTGTATTTTTCAAAATGAAATATGCTTAAAGAGCATACAAAGTTAAATATATTTCCAATCTTTTGTTGAATTTCTCTAAAATAAATGAAGGAAAACAGGCAAATTTGAATGCTCAATTCCCAGGTAAACCTATCCTGTTCAGCAACCTTTGTAATATAACATGAATCTGAGCAACAAAGCTTTATCTGAGGCATGCTAATTCCCCGCAGCATCTGTCACTGCTATGAATGGCTGATCATAAGTACCTGTGTAGTCATCTCAATGCTATTAAGCAGATGGCAGCTCTAAATCCAAATGATGTAATACATATCCCTGGTGGACTCTGTGTCCACATACTATCATTGTTCCAGAATTCCTCAGTGATAAATCTAATTCATTCGGAAGAAGATTAAATAGTGAACTGACACTGAGAATTGATTTATGAGCAGTTGCTTGCCATTGCACTGTTATGTCTTACATATGAATTGTGTCTATCACATATGAAGACTACAGGATAGAGCTGAAAGAGATAATAGGAACTGCAAAGCACAACTCTTTAGAACAGATTTATTATGAAGTGTTGTGAAGGGCTTTGAAGATGTACTGCCACGGCCAGCCAATCAGATTTCAGCAGAAGAGGGCACTTATTGCAAGGAAGTCCACAGCTAATGCTAAGACTGGATTGAAATATGTCGCTCTGTAAAAGCAAGTAGCAAAATGCTTTGTAGCTAATCTTTTTTTCATCTTTTTTCATATCCTACTAATTGAACCTTGGGATCCAGGAAGCTCTTGGAGATAACTGCATTTAAGTGTGATTAGACACCTTCTGCTGCATGTGTACAGCTCAAGCTTCTTGAAACGTTCTCCTGCTGGTGCAATTTTCGGCGCCTACACAAACTCGTAGCAAGTGTTATCTATTGAGAATAAGAGGTGTCAGTCAGGCTGCATAAAAAAACAAGCACTGAAGAACAGAGAAAAGAAAAATGTCTCTGAATTGTGATTCTGAACATTTTGAACCTACTGAGAAAATATTCAAACTCAGAGGAATCATGGTTACATGTGTTCTTCAAAATGCAACCTATATTTTATCCAATTGTTTCTCACTTCTTTTTGGGATGATTCTATTATATTTCATTTAGTTGTATGAGCATGGCACTGATGATATGTAATATACAATATTTATGTCGTGCTAGTATGAAGTGCTAAAAAGAAAGGCTTAGGCCTTGCAAAGTATTTATGTTGGCCTTTTGAAATGGCTGTTTTAAAACTGCACAACCAGGCTGCAAGGGCAGGCCTGAGACACGTTTTGCATTGTCACTTTAGTGGGAGCACAAAATGTGATGCAGTCCACGAGAGTCATTTAACTTACAGGCCCTCTGCACAATATCTGTAACATATACTATGGACTTATAGGTAAGTTGAATGGGCCAATCAGGAATCTGACAAATTTTGACATGTTTTTGGGGGCAGAGCACATGCACTGGGACCTAGTTTACTGTGTCCCAGCCAAAAAAACAGCACCATCAGTCAAGATGGAGATGACCATAAAAAATAGGCATTTTTTTACCATTTAGATCATTTAATTTATTTACTCAAAATGAAGTTATTAATGCTACAGCATTTTTTAGGTTTCTTACATTCAGTTGGGTCCTGATTATTACCCTACAGGAGACTGGCGCTTTTTCCAATCTGCAATCCCTAATCGAGTTAAAGACCCATGCTCCTATAGGAAGGCTGCTCAGCCTGGATTTGTCCAAGTGGAAAGGAAACGTTACTGAAGCCTGCGACAACAACCCTGGCATTGCTTCAAATGATTCCCTTCCTAAGTCACCACGTCAAAAAAAGAAATCAGGTTTGCCTGCTGTGCCTATTCATGCCATTGCCTTCAGAAAGCACTCCATAGCAGCAGTTAAGCCTGTTCCCCTTTATGGGGTGGGAATTCAACTCCTTTTGCTCATTTATGTACATCCTAGTCCAAGGCAACTAATGAACTAAATGACTCATTTCTGTTGTGTTCTCTACCTCCCTCAGCCTATAATATCCTACGTATTCCGCCTGACCTATTTTTCTTTCAAAAAATATTGAATAGCATCTAATTTGCTGCATACTTTTAAATTCTGAACAAAGATGTCTGCATAGTTTTCGCCTTGTTATCCGATGCAAGCTGCCTACATTTCCTCAATTCATTGACACAAATAGAAAAGATGTTGCACTCTCCTTCAAGAATTAGTCAATTTACTTCAGTGGGTGTGAATTTACTTCAGTGGGTGTGAATTTACTTCAGTGGGTGTGAATTTACTTCAGATTGAATTTACTTTAGTATGTGTGTTTTTGTTCTTTAGATCGTCTCTCCTGACATTAGCTACTTTTCCCAAATCAACTAATCAATCATCTTTGGTGAGATTTCTTATGCCTCATATAAGCAAGTCATCTCGCCTTATTACTATTGCTAGTCTTCTGCTTTTATTTCCCCTTGTGTAAGTAAACCTTTCCGCAGAACTTAAGATTAAAACATACACACAGGTTTTTCAGTTTCCAGGGCTGCTTATATTACACAAATACATTTTTCTCTGCAAAGTTCACCTGTTGTTGCCTTCAGCCTTTATATTTTCATGAGCTTTCTTTGCTACCCATTTTATTTCGAAATACATCATCATCATCAGTGATTGTCTGGCTTGTGTGGTGGGATAGAGTTTGTGCTCCCAATTGCCCTTCCATTTGGGACCACTGATCTTCAAGGCACTGTTGCAAAGGTCTCATTCAGAGACGTGCATTAAGAAGTCTCTCCTTTGAAGGATACACTTCTCCTTTTATAGAATCCATAGTGGCTCATAGGTAATTAAGTAGTTGATGAGGTGAAGAGTTTGACGTCTGGTGATTGATATGTGAGTCCAGTCTTGTCAAGAGTTTGGTCGTTATCTTGAAATCCAAAAGTACTTGACTTGAAGATGGTGCCTTTATCAACCAATCATCCATATAAGGGTAGTTATAAATATTCTTTCTGCAGAGGTGAGCTATAGGCTTCTCCCACTAAATATTGTAAGATGTTTTTCATTTTTTCACTATGGGTATGTCAAAGTATGTGTCTTGGAGATCTAAAGAACACATCCAGTCACCTTTTACTAACTGTGGATAGATCTGATGCATAGGCCTGAACTTCACTTGTATGCTTATCTTGGGTACAAAAAATATCTTAAATAGAAACAGTTTCTTTCTTGAGATAAAGGAGCTGGTTCTATTGCTTCTTTTAGTAGCACAAACTGTCTCTCCTTTTTTTAATTTCAGCAATTGATGCTTTGGTATTGAAGGTGGAGGATGTTTGAAATGGGTGGTATAGCCGTTCTGGATGATCTGCATGACCCATTTGTCAGTGATTATCAATCTTCACTCTGTTAAGCAATGTGAAACACTCCCATCCACCGGAGTAGGAAACAGAACAGGGGGAGTGTGATTCTCACTGTTTTGATGTTGGCCGTGATTTGAAGAGTACTGGCAGTGAGTCTGCTGTAGCTGTTGACCTCTTTCTCGATTATTCCTAGGATGCAATTGTTGCTGATGTTGCTGTTGATGACTTTGTGAATGAGAATAGAAGGACCGTTGAGGGGATAGAACCCTCTGTCTAGACTGAAATCTATAGTGACTGTAATGGTATGGGCAATGATAGTTCTTCTTTTCTTCTAAACCAACAGCTTTTAGGTTTTATGCCTCTTTCTTCATTCTCTCCATCTCTTCATCAGTATGGGATTCAAAAAGGACTGGTTGAGTGAAAGGGAGGTTCATGATTTTCAAATGAGGATCTAGTTTCAGTGAAGCCAGTCTAAGCCAAGATAAACTGCAGAATTATGTTGCAGAATTATGTTATGGCCAGATTTGTTTCATCTATGGATGAGCTGATCGATTGATCCGATACACGTTCACCTTCTTCAACAAACTCCATCAAATCTTGTTTCCTGTCTTTAGGAAGATCATCTGCAAATGCAGCAAGAGATTCCCATAGTGCTTGTTCATATCGGGTTAATAGGGCAGATTCACTAGAGTTCCTAAGAGTCATAGCTACAGAGTTGGATCCTACTGCATCCGGTCTCTTCCTTTCCTTTTCAGGAGGGATTAAAGTCTCTGTAGTCAAAAGGATATTTCTTTCTTATTGCAGAGACTATTAATGAGTCTGGTTTTGGATCTTGTCTTACGTAGATAGGATTTTGTTCCGAAAGGTTTGTATTTTTTGAGAAGCCTAGGAGTTGCAGCCTTAATAGTAGATAGTGTAAGGAACTTTTCCTCTGCAAGTTCTGCAAATTCCGGTAGCAAAGGTAAAGTAGGTCTTGGGGAAGCTCTTGGTTGCAGAGTCTCCGTTATCCCTGAGACCGTTGTCTGTGGTGCTTGTAATTTAATGGTTTATTTTAATTGGCACCTCTGCCTAGTACATCTTGAAAAGTAGGAATGTCATCTATAGGATATGTTCTAAGAAGTGACGCTGCCGGAGAGGTAGGAGTGAATGTATAATAAAAATCACAGGAATATGACCGAGTTGGAGATGGAGACTGAGAAGATGATTTTCTTTTTTGACTTCTTATGGTCAAGTATCTTGGGGGAGATCACTGTGGAGGACCTTCAGTATGTGATGAAATGGTTGGCCTTGGTCTTGACTCTGGATCCAAAGGCTGAATTACAGGACTTTTGGGAGAAATAGGTCTAGGATGCAAGTTTAGAGAAAAAAGGTGTTTTTGAACAGGATCCTATTGTGGAATTATTAGAGTTGGTCTAAACCGATTTTCCTCTTGTGGTTGATGGGTATAGAAAATAGAGATTGCTTGCTTTGCCGTCATCTATCTCCTTGATTTTCAGTGCTGCAACGGCAAACTCAATGTTGACATCAATGAAATTGATCTCATCAATATTGACCGATGATGTGTCAGTGTTGAGTATTCCACTTTCAACAGTCTCGCCACCGACAGTTACAGTGTCAGGACTGGAATTGACTTTGAAGGTAGATTTAATGCCACATGAAGTGTTGTCTAACTACAGGAAGTGGTCTAACACTTGGCTTAGACCAGTGTTCTCGAGGTCAGTGAGAATGTCCAGAGTGATGGTGACAATGTATTTTATGTTTCCTCTCTCTAGATATCCCTCTATGGTTGTCTTTAGTGCAGGAGGTTCTGGATTCAGAAGAAAGAACCCCTTCATTGTCATTTAAAAAAAATCTTTTTCCCTTTCTTCTTACTGATGCAGGTTCTAAAGTTTACCTCTCAGGTGAATGCCCTCACGGTCTTTTAGAGCTCCCTTTGATATTTTCTAACTACATTCACACTCTTGAAGAGAGTGAGAGGCAGGAAGGCAGACAACATAAACAGAATGTAGGTCTGATTAATCCTTTTTCACCTGCATAAAAGGCATTTCACAAAAAGTGAATGCATTTTGAGAAAATAATCCCCACTTTTGATGGAAAAATTGGCCCTGGGGTGACACCTGTTAGAGATCACTCCAGCAGAGGCCAGCAGGACTTCGGCATGTCCAGTTGCAGTTGCAGGCAGGGCCAGTGCAGCAGGTCAGCTGGGCAGTTGCAGGGGACTCTAGATCTCACCAAGGAGGTCAGCCAATTGACAACTGGAATCATTTTGGCTAGCCTGAGATGATGGGAGCAGGTTCAGTCTTCCTTCTCATAGAGCAAGACAAACCTTAAGCAGCAGCCATCTGGTAAGAGCAGGGCCTTCCACTGGGGCGCAAGGCAGTCCTTCTTCTATAATGTCCACAGGTTTAGGAGTGACCTGAAGAATGACTCTGAAGGTCCCGGTATTCATACCTGGTGCCAGTTGTTGAACTGGGGGATTCCCTATAGCATCTGGTTTTGGAAAGTTTTTCCTTGTTCTTGTCAAGGGTCTAAGACGTCTGGGGTGACAAAAGACTTGTGTCAAGTTCTTTTGTGTGTGCTGTATGCAGAGCCCTTTGAAATGTAAGTGAGGCTGGGTACAGTTCTATCCCCTCCCATCTTGGCAGGATGGCCTATCCTAACCACACCTAGTTCCCTTTTGTGTGACTTGTTGGAAGGAATACACAAACCCCAACAGCAGAGCCATTAACATTCATGTGACCCAAGACACTGGCAGAAGGCATAAATGGTTACAACAAGAAAAATGTCAACTTTCTCAAAGTGCCAATTTCAGAATTGTGATTTAAAATCTGGCTTCACCATTTAAAGAGGATTCTAAATTACAATACATTTGAGTGTAAACACCAGAACACTTACGGGCCCTGGGTATATGTAGTACCATTTACAAGGGACTTAGGTGCAGTCCAATATTACCACATTTTATGGAGAGAGAACAAGCACTTTAGCATTGGCTAGCAGTGATAAAGTGCACAAAGTAATAAAGCCAACAAAAAATGAATTCAGCAAAGAGGAGGCATAAAGGCAAATGTTTTGGGGGAATTCCACACCAAGGATATCACGCCTGCCAGCTATGATAATGCAAGTTCTTACCTTTGTGCCTGGGAGCTGTAGTTATTATCATAGGAATCATAACTCTGTTCATCATAAGCTGTGCCATATCCATCATCATACTCCTGAAAAAGTATGATATATATAATAAAATGAAACTGGTACAATCAGTACTCATTGAAATAAAAGCTAAAGAAACATCTGTAGCTAGAAAATAGGAAATATGATGAAAAAGGAAATTGTCATCAAAGCATAATATACAATGAGTTACAGTATTACGCTGACTGTAGCAAGTGATGGACAGCAATTAAACCACAATTTCAACAATAATATCTCTGTGCAGTCAGCATTAATTCCAATGATAGTACCTCAAGTGCAATTTTACAATATATCTGTATTCTACAAATAGGTTTCTGAAATTCAATAGAAGTGAGCAGCATTGTTTAAATAGTTCTTCAAGGCAACCGGTTTGACAAAAGCTCGTCAATAGCTCCAGAAAGAAGTGCAGTAACCGAAATAGTGAATTCAGTCAATGGCCGACTGATGCACACAAGACAAGAGTGCTTCAAATGCCTATCTGTAGCCATTATAATGTGATGTAATACAGTTTCTTCCATTCTTAGTATCAAATAATGGAAGTAAGACACACTGTCCAGGGAACATAAGAGAATCTGTGATGATTTGGGTTTTTAAAGTCTGTTTTAGAGTTTGGCAGATGGGTACTCCATCACAGACATGACATATCCTGTCTGCCTTATTGCAGGTGCAATATAGCTTTTGTCACTTATAATAACATGTAGTGTGCATCCAATTAACAAAAATGTGTGCTTTCCAATATGCACATGCGCGTAATGGCAATAGTGAAACAAGATGGCTGTTTCGCAAACCAAAACTTTTCCATGCAAGTGGTCCAAATAGTTAAGTCCCATCCTCATTTTTTTCTCTTGGAGGGTGTGACAATAGTAACTTTACACTCCTGTTTAAAGGGAGTGGACACATGTAAGTCTACATTTTTTAATAACTTTACACTTGAATAGCCAAAAGTTTTCAAGATACTCAAAAGTGTAAAATTTAATTTACACATGCAGATTTATTTATGTGTAAGTTTACCTTTGTATATTGACCCTAAATAGGGTGTGGTGCTGAGGAGATTAAGGTTGTGGCAGCAGAACTGTATGCCTCTAAGATTCTGTAGGTACAAGTTGGGAAATTGAGAAGCACAGTTAATAGTTGGACATTTTATGGTGCATGTTGCCAATTAGGTCTACTGGACCTCTCAGCAGTGTCTGGTCTTCGTAAGGTGTGCCCTCATAATGCTTCACAGAATATTGGTCTTAATGGGGATGACAATATCCTGAGTGTATCTCTTCATATTCCTCCCTGTGGCAGCAGGCAAACTGACCCTCATCTTCATGTCCACAAACATAAAGTTCCTCCTCAAATACTTTCTCCTGACACTTAACATGCAGTTGAGTTTGGCTGGTGGGATTGCAAAAAAGATGTTTATCAGGAGATTTGCCTTCCATATCCAAGAGTTTGTTTGAATATGTGAAGAGACTTTGCTCGGTGGTGGTTCCTGTGGCAACAAGATTGTGGCCTAAATCAAAGTACCAGTTTCAGTCTGAACAGGTAAGATCTTCAACGATGGTGGCATCAATGGAAAACATATCACAGTTGCCGACTGTGCTGTAAACAGTCCAGTAGATGTAGATGGAAGGTGAGAGGTGATGAAAAGCATCGGCATCAATGGTAAAGGTGCTGACAATAAATGTGCTATCAACAGGACAGTGAACATATTGGCTATTAAAGATGTTGCTAGAGACTGGAGCCTAGATAGAGTACTGGAGAAGATGGACCTGGAAGATGCCCCTAGCAGAAGCATAGAAGACTATGGTGATGATGATTTCGATTAGATATTGGGTGCAATAAACATCTTAGGCAATGCTTTGCAGGGCCTGTTTGCCTATCAGACTTTTTTGATAAATTTATGGAGGTTTAAAAAATTTGAAAGTCAATTTTCACATCAATGTCAGCTTTAAGGGAGGTTTAGCAAATTCCAACTGCAAGTAGAAAGATTTGTTTACCCCATGGTTGCTCATAGAAGATTCTGCATCTGAAGATGGTTGTTTGCTCATCTTTTTTGTTTTAGCCATATACAAAAGCAAACCTAATGTTCAATGAATGAATGAATAATTTATTGTGTGGTTACTTAAAACCATTGCATTAAAAACATGATACAAAAAATAAACAATTTAAAAGAGAAACAATGCAATTAAAATCAAAAGGGCTAAAGTCCATGGTCTTTCAGTCCAGCGTTTTTTATTTTTTTTATTTTGTTTAAGCTTAGCGGATGGCTGTGTTAGTCTAGGTGCAAGGTGTTATATGCCTCGTCGCAGATTCTTATCTGGTCGTTTAACAGGGAGTAGACATCAGTTTCATGTGGATCTGTTGGACGAATTTACCAAACATGGCCATCTGCTTGACTATGTTCAGTGTGTACAGTTGGTGGACTGCCTCCTTTGCAGTTTGAGTGCCCAGTTGTAGCAAGATGGGCCTGAGATAAAGTCTGCGGTCTGAGCGCAGGGCCGGGCAGCAAAGTAGGAGGTGAGCCAAGGACTCGCGCTTATATTTGCAGAGTCAAATGGGATTAAGTCCTCTTGAAACGCTCCTCAGATAAAGGGGAACAAATCTGATTCTTTGATAATAATCCCCCAAAAAAATTCCACTGTATTTATTTTTCAATACTTCAATGATGGTATTTGTACAGAACTTGACATTTCTCATCTGTTCCGTTCTTTTTGAATGTTATGTTTTGTGAAATGTAATTAATCGTGATTGTATGTTTTTCACTTTTTTTGTATATATGTTTGAGTACAACTAAGACAGCAAGACTGTCTGGCTATGTATGTGAAGGATATTGTCCTTTCTCTTTAAAAAACAATATTTTTCTAAAAAACCATGAATAAAAAGTGCAATTAATTGCCAAGGTAAACATATTAGTTTTTGTTTATCCTTTCAATCAGAATAATACCTTTTGGAAATATTTTGAAGTGTGGGTTGTTCTTTTATGAAAAGTATAGTTGGGCCCTTCCCCACTTCTGTCCACAGGGCCATACTCCCCTTTTGTTCAAAAATATATTTGCAGAGTCGGCACTCCATGATCGCCGTTCTTGTCGACTCCGTGATATATAATTCTTTGAGAGGTAGAGGGTATAGTGTGAACGCTAAAATCCTGTATAAAGCTTGTCGACCCAATGTTCAATGATGGTTTCGGTGGAAATGATT
Source organism: Lissotriton helveticus (assembly GCF_964261635.1). Lineage (NCBI taxonomy): Eukaryota > Metazoa > Chordata > Amphibia > Caudata > Salamandridae > Lissotriton > Lissotriton helveticus. Next base: position 228,164,701 of record NC_136063.1, read on the forward strand.
TGACAGATTGTACACCCTGTGGCCTTATGTCTTGGATAAAAGAAATAGCAGTCGTTTTCTTTCAGAGGAGGCACAGGGTCTGAACGAGACATTTATTGGTGATTCAGCCATGAGGAAAATTCAAAATTCAGATGTAAACTGTGGCACACTCCGGAGACAACAGTCTTAAAATGAGAATTTTTAAAGGAGATGGAAATTCCAGTGGGGAAAACATTAAATAACACTATTTACAGGCAAATACAGAGCTCTGTCAGCACCAAATCTAAGATGGTGGCCTCTAGTAGGATGGGAGTTCTGAGCAATATCTTCTCTTTGGCTTTACTTTGCATCTTTTTATATTAGGTGTCTGCGCAACTAAGAAACGCTATTTCTCAGTGGCTTCGGTTCAAGTGCAACTTTATTGCTAATGTACAATCAAGTGGTACTCTCAGCTCAACCTTTTTCTCTTAACATGTAGAAATGTAATGTAAGTATTACAAAGTGCCTCTTTTTGCATGGTCATTCCTATTTTCATGCTGACTTGTTTTGCCGATTTTTTAACTCTGCACACTGAATATCTACTGTCCTAGTCCCAGGGTATGTGCTGTGACCCGTAAACGAAGATAAGATTGGCTAATCTCCAGTTGGCATTTTGATTGTCCCAGGAAGATCATAGTATGTGGTGCAGAAACTACACAATTTCCACAGAGAAGTTAAATATAACCTGTGCACTTAAACACATGTTGTGCCATCCACTAGGATATCAAAGGAAACATGGCATCAGGCATGAATTTAGAGTGACTAGCCCCAAAAGCTATTTTTGCGGTGTATGGCAATAGCTGTCCTACAAGGAAAATCCTGAAAAAATCATAACTCTGCTAACTTTGGTTTGAGACGAGCTACCAGAATAATGAAAATCAATTTCAGTGGTGAGGTCAGATGCTTAATCAGTATTTAGTAAAAGAGACTTTTAAAAAAGGTTTCTTTTTTTCTGCCTGAAACTCCAGTAGGCTAATTAGCATTAGCCTGCCAACAGTCACCATGACAAGGGGAAAGTGTTAAATAATGATGTGTCAAAAGTGTTCGCAGACTAGAAACAATGGATTAGACTTTTTGGCAGTAAGACCAGGGTGTGAGTTATGTAAAACAAATCTGCTCAGGCAGAGCCCCTGGGGAGGGCTCAAGAACTTAATTAACTTGAAAGGGACTAGATTAAGGACGGTCCACTCATATCTAAGTATAAAGGGAAACTATATGCTGCATTTTGCTGACCACATGACCCCTCTCCCTGCTGCCATGCTCATACCTTCCGCCATTACTTGGCCCGCTCGTGGAGGTGGGCGGTTGCAGTTGTACAGCATGGCAGCTGGGGCTGTGGGCTTTAGCTGCAGGTGCTGCTGCTGAGTTGTATTTGGCTGCAGTGCAGTACCCTTGGGTCTGTCTCTCATGGAGGAGGAATCAGTTCTTCAGGGATATTGGCTGCTAAACACGTGATAACTTGAGCTCGCAGCCCAAAGCCTACCTAAGCAAGCTGCCAACAAGCAAGCACTAGGTCAACAGTAGATCATCTGCACTGAGGTCAGGGGACTCCATAGCTCCAATATAGCCCCTATAGTCATAGCCACCATCTGCCATTTTTTACAGCCTTTGTTTGTGTGGGTGGAGGTGACGTCTTCAGCTAGACCAGGTTGAGGAGGTAAGTGGACAGTGGACAAATACTGTTGCTGTTCCCCAGTATTGATACATCGTCTGAGTGTCCCGTTGGACTTGTCTTTTCTGCATATGACTGGTACTCTTCCCTATTCTTTCCTATACCTTTGCAATACTACTCTTCTCTCTCCCAATCAGGACGTGCACCAACATAGTAGGAGGAGACTATAGGTACCAAGGGACGCTGGGCTCTTGGAGGCGGGCCTTTGATCTTCCTCTTCAGTTTGGCCGCTTTGACCGGGGTACTCACGCTAATAAGGTACTTATCATATGCGCAGTGGTATGAGGCGATTAGGGCCCAAACTGTATAAATTGGTGTCATTATCATGGTGCTATGGAGGAAGCCCTGACAAATTACTGTGTTTTTAAAATGGGCAAATGAAAGGCTGGGTTAGGGGGCGCATAGTCCTCGAAAGCTGCTGGGAACTATGCATTGGACCGAATTGATAATCTTTTCTCTAAGTGTGTGCACATTGCAAATCCAACCCCCTCACAATGTGAAAATGATATTGAACCCTCCCCAGCTGCGGCAACAAGGCATATGCCTAAGATGTGTCAGAAATTTCCAAGAGGTATGAGGGTATTGCCTGAGGGAAATCATTCTGAACTCCATGTGTTGTGTGACAATGATGAACCATCAGCAGTATGTAATGAAGATCTAATTGAGTGCCAAAATCGGTTCTCGATCCACTGCTCTGATGTTGATGTAAATAAAGGGTTTCGTAAAGATGTTCCTAGAGCCCCACCCAAAATCGTTATCTAATGCTCTGATGTTTGATGAAAACAATAGGGGAGTTGAGGGACAAGATAGTGACCTTGACGAGAGTGGGTCCCGAAAGGGCGGGGAAAAAAAGGTGGCTCCAAACCACTCTTTGTTGCACACTGAGCAGGTGCCCAGGGAAATTATTTACCAAATTACCCCCATCATTCCACCCCCCATTCCAGCCCCAGCCATTACCACATGAGTTTGTAGCTAGGTAGTACATGGTCGGAACCCCCAGAAAGGGCACTGGGAGCTGGCCCCGGGTGAGGACTGGGGACTCAGAGGCTGTGGGGCCCTCCTGCAGAGAGCATCCATATGTCTTGTTCCAGAGGAGTGGTGAGAAACAGGCACTAAATATCCATACTTCTAAGGAACCGGCGAGCCCAAATCCATCTTACATCAATCCATATGATGCTAGGGGTGATAGTGAAGATCAACAATCACTCATTTTAAAGGTTATGCTTTGGTTTCGGGAAGTCTGCGACTACTATTCTATTATAAGGACTGACATAGTGGGCACTGAAAAACGTTATTCTCCAGAGGAAGACCACTATAAGGTGAAGGTCCAATTTTCCCACAGGTACATAGTCAATGGTCTTATGGCTGTGGATGCTAGAAATATCCCACAAGCCAAAACCTGCATAATGATAAAGTATCGGGCTGTGGGAAAGTGTGTCAGTAGTACTCCAGTTCAACTGTGGGGGACACCAGCCCTAGGTCAAAAGGGCCCAACAATTGACTAACAATGGCTGCCCGTGAAATCAGTATTGATATAGTAAGCCCGATTACCAACCCTTGCTTTAGCCAAGCTTCTGATTCTCACTTGTTAACTGGCTTGCCTTCTGAGGCTGGGGGAAACTACATTGTCCTATTGCAATTAGTCTTGGATCTGGTGGGTATTCTCTTATCTTCGGGGAGCAGCTTGTATTCAATCATACACACCAAGTAGTGGAGCTGGAGTTTGGTGACTTTCCACCCTAAATCCAGTCCGACATCACTTCACTAAAAATATTATCATGGAACGGAGCAGGGATTACAAAACTGCTCTCTGAGGTTGATTGGGGTCATTTTATAGATTCCCATGAAGTCTGTCTCATTCAAGAGACCAGAACTTTGTCTCCATTCCACAGGAGTTGGTTTACTTCCTTCAGTGTAAATGCAGTTCAGAGTAAAAGGGTCAGACCCTCTGGGAGGCTAGGGATTTGGGTTAAAACATACTTAAAATGCAAATTTAAGAAAATCTATATCGATTCGCTTGATCTAATGTCAGTTGTGCTTGTACTACTTTTTGGTATGGTTCTAAAAATGTTTAATGTTTATAATAGAGTTGGGACCAAACTTGCAGAGTCAGTGGTTTTAAACAAATGGGGTAGGGTTACCTTTTGGTGGCAGGCGATTTCAGTACTACGTTTGAACCCTTAACCGGCAATCCCTCTGAATTGACAGCAGCCCGGGATAATCAGTGAGTTATCCCCTAGCTTGATTTGCCATGTGTGAGATGGTTCCCCAAAGAAAGACAGGTATAAATCCTAACTCTAAATTTTGACCTTAGAGCCGCAAATGGTAGAACGGCACCCAATCACAAGCGAAGAATGACATACAACAGACCAGGTTACCAGAGTAGGATTGATTATTTTTTTGGTAGACATAAAGTAATGGTCAGCTGTGTTAGAAATGGAAGTGTTGGACATATCAGATAGTGATCATCATGCACCAAACTTAACTCTATCTAACAATTCCAGATTAAGCCCCATTTTGCGGGGGCCTAATATTCTGGGTGGTCTTTCGTCAACCAACAATCAGAAGGACATTGCTTGGAAATGGGTGGAAAAATACCTTAGCCCCAGAGACAGTTATTAGTGGAGTGGAGAAAGAAGTAGAACATTTATCATCCCTTCCAGCACACCCAAGGAAGGAGGTGCTGAGCATGAGCCATGCTGAACTGTTTGTACAGGTTAGGGATTTGTTAGGTAAATCATCTAATAGTGGTTGTGGAGTCCCAAGACCAATCATTGGTTTAATAGCAATTGCAGGCTAGCAAAGAGGAAGCTCCTATCAGAAGCTAAATCCAACTCACCCCCCATGTAGGCAGGTTTTGCTTAGGGCCAAAAAGGAGTGGGAACATTTCTAGTGATCCACTCTCCACGAAGCCCTGACCTCCAAAGATAGCCACACCTTTTGGCACATGGCATCAACATGGCTACATAGTCCTGAAACTGTGATGGATTTCTAAATACAAATCAGAGGACTGGGTGACCCACTTCAGTAAGTTGTATACGAATGGAGGTGCTATAGAGGAGAACGATAAAATGATTCAACATGTGGCTGCCTAAGAAGCTGTAGAAACCCTTGCTTTTACTCTTAATGAGACCTTGACCACTATAAATTCTGGCATACCAGTCCGTGCAACAAGACCAGATAGGACCCCAAATGATTTGTATAATGCGAATACGGATATGTGGGGCCCATATATTAACATCTTATCCAATGCTATCTTGTCGGGCATTGAGATCCCCTCCTCGTGGAAGCTAGCAGAGATCCTGCCAATTTACAAGAAGGGGGACTTGGCAAACCCGGGAAACTATTGCCCCATTAGTCTAATTACCTACAAAAAATGTGTTCCCAAGGTTTGACTCACCTGCATGACTGGTTTACAGAGGAGTGTATCTCATCTGCTTACAGGCAGATTTTAGAGCAAACGTTAGTACACTAGATCAGGTCTTCCAGTTTTACTTGTAGATACTGGAATGAGGGACTATTTAATGGGCGGAATCTATGTTGCTTTTGTTTACTTGCGCACAGCATTTGTTTTGGTCATGTGAAGGAAATTGTGGCGAGTACTGGAAAACATGGGTATCCCCACTTTTCTTTTGAATATCTTGGTTAGGCTCCATGTGGAAAATTTGGTTCAGGTCAGATAAGGAGCAGCAGACCAAACCTTTGCACCCAAATTAGGGAAGTGGGGTGGGGAGGGAGGGTTCCAGACCTTCTCTTTGCAGATAATACCCTATTGATTTTAAAGTCTTCCTAAGGGCTGTAATTTCAGTTTTTCTTTCTTCTGTGTTGAGAGAGGCCTAGAGTTTAATAGTGCTAAGACCAAATGCATGTTTTCCATAAAAACAAGGTGACCCGTTGCAACAGGCAGATACTGATGGGTAATGAATGCATTGATCGGCTGTCTGCTTTTGACTACCTAGGTATCAGAATGACACCCAACTTGAGCTGGGCACCCCAGATGGAAAAGGTGCCTTGAGAGCTACAATGTCAAGGCTATTGGGTCTGATTTGTATGGTGCGAATTAATGGGCTCCTCTAACTCAAATAGTCTTGATATGGTGAAGCAAAGGTTTTTGAGGACCTTATTGTCATTTCCCATAACTACTCCCCTTACACCCCTATATTTGGATAAAATCTAATGCAGATTGTAAATTTATTGGTGCTGGGTATGGACCACTGCTAAATTAGAATCCTGTTGCGATGCTGCTAAAGATCTTATGGTCCTACCAAGCGTAGATAAGATCCCATGTTTTGCACCATAAAATTGTTTCAGAAGAAGTTCATCCTCTCCCGAGTTGTTGTGTACGCTTTCCCGACAAAATATTAAAAACATGAATTTGGAAGCTGTAGCTGTGGATATTATAACCAAAAGCAAAGGCAGCCTCACATCTTTTATTAATTTTAAACCTTGTATGTGTTATGAGGCAACCATTGACGAAATTGTACCAAGTCTGGCTCGTAAGCTATACCTACAGTTCAGATATGGCACCCTCCCAGTTAAAGCCTTTAGCACCAACTAGCGTGATAAGAGGGAGGGAGCTAGGCACGCGCAGGGTAAAATGAAACGCTGGAATACATTTTGTTTTTCTGCCCTGAGTACAGTAGGCTTCGGGCCAAGTGGATTGTGTCCCTCTGCAAGAACCTAGGCACCAGAAGTCACTTGGTTGCCTTTAGAATACTGAGAACAAGTACAAGTAGAGTCCATGTATTTGGTGAATTCAAATTTTTTATGGTCTTCTGGATCAGGCGTACCAAGTGCCAATGAAATTATGCGGACGTGGAGACATTTTGACTCGATTCTGCGTATGGTATCTACTGACTTGGACAATGGCTTTGTATCTATATAACCTCATAGCCAACATGGACCTATTGCTTTTATTTGCCATGTGAAGATCGTTCTAGTGAGTAATTAATTCATAGATTGCAGCTTTTAGTCTGTAGGAAGTGTTGTTTTTTTATTTTTAATATTCATGCTTCTATCCATTGGTATGTTTTAACTTTTATATTCCCCCTCTGTCCACAGCTGGTTGGTTGTTATTTATGTATTTTTTTTATCTTGTTTTTATCTTTTGTGTTCTTTGATGATCTTTGTGAGTGAAAGTATTTGTATGATATGGCAAAGGGAGACCAGAGGAAGATAATTATTTTTGTTTCCTCGGATCTCTCCATCCAGTTTGGCATGAGCCAGTGGTAGTGGTAGGGGGAGGGGATTGCTCATTTCTAGCTAGCACACAAGCCACACTCAGGGCAGAAAGGCTGCACCATCTTTATATTTTACTCAGTGCACTGTGGGGTAGCTTGCGGTAACGCAAACATGAAATGCTGTAAAAGTGGGAAGATCAAACAGCAAAAGTGGGACGGTTTGCCCTTGGGAAAGTTTAACTCATTGGTTAGGCAATGTCCTGAAGTCACTCTCATCCATGGCTAGTTATTCCTACGAAAATGCCTCCTCACCCACAACTCATCAGAACAAATGCCTCCTCACCCACAACTCTGCAGAGGAACAGAAGCAGATTTGTCCTGCTGTTTGAGACCTCTGTCAAGACCTGAATGTCCAAACCTGCTCCCACTTGAACCCAGGACTAACAAGACAACTCTAGGAGTCAGTCAGTTGACCTTCAATGTAGCTACAAACAAGCTGGAAGAGGCCTTTTTCCTGAAGTTATCAGCTGACCGGTAGCAAATGGATTTGAACTGAACCCTATGGGTGGCCTTTTCAGGAGTGACTTCTAACCCCTAAGTGCGGTCCCTGAAATCCTGGCAGGCTTAGACTTGAACAAGAGAAGCTGCTCCACAAACGCTGCAAAGTTGGAACTTTAAACATATTTGGACTTATTTTATTTATTTATTTATTAAAGTTTTGTATAGCGCTGGCTGGACCCGAGGGTATCAGAGCGCTTCACAGCAAATATACATGGGTTAGACAGATAATGCGGACAAAAAGCAGGTCAATGAATACAGGAGTGAGTACACTCTATACAATAGCAGCCAGGCGTGAACCAGGGCGGAGATTCGTAGGCAAGTCAATCAGCTCTGGGGTGAGCGAGGACATGAAACTATAAAGACTAGGATTAGTTCTAGTTGGTTCCGGAGCGCTCAAGGAAGAGGACTTTGAGTAGCTTCTTGAATTTCGGGAAGGATGCGGTCATTCTGATGTGTGGGGGAATGGAGTTCCATATCTTGGGAGCATTGCCCGCGAAGGATTTGCTAGATGTTGAGAGTTTCTGGGATTTCAGAGGAATGAGTAGGAGCGTTTTGGAGCTTCTGAGGTTTCTAGATTGCCCGGCCCTTTTGAGCTTATTGGCCAGGTATTCCGGTTTGCCCGTATGCAGGGCTTTGTGTGTGAGGCAAGCTGTGCGGAAGGTAGCTCGTTGGTCAATCGGGAGCCATTTCAGATCCTTCAGAGCTGGGGTGATGTGTTCATATTTCTTTATTCCCGTGATCATTCTTGCAGCTGCATTTAGGGTAGAGGTCAGAGGACGTAGGTGAGATTTGGCTGTTCCAGTCAGAGTGGCAATGCCGTAGTCAATTCTGGAGAGGACCAGAGCCTGCGTGGCCTGTTTCAAGTCTTTTGTGGGGAGGAATGGTTTTAATTTGTAGAGCAATTTCAGGTTCAGGAAAGCACTTTTGGCAGTTTTTGAGATGTGTTCTTTCATATCCACTTTGGGGTCAAGGGTGATCCCTAGGGATTTTATGGAGTTTGATGGAACAAGCGGCACATTTAGAGCGTTTAAGGCTTTGAGCCAGTCAAGAATTTGGGGGTTTTCTTCTTTATTAGAGATTAGGAGCACTTCAGTTTTTTCCTCATTGAGTTTGAGGTGGTTGGAAGAGAGCCAGAGCTAAACTTCGGTAAGTGTGTGGTTCAGTCTGTGGATGTCCGAGATCGATGTGGTTTCCAGATAGAGTTGCGTGTCGTCCGCATAAAGGTGGAAGGGGATGTTAGCTTTCCTTAGAATTAAGGTGAGGGGCTCCATGTAAATGTTGAAGAGTTGAGGAGAGAGTACAGACCCTTGAGGAACTCCTCTGCTGATGGGAAGAATGTCTGATTCGCAAGTTTTAATTTTTATTCTTTGTGTGCGGTTGTTAAGAAAGGAGGAGAACCATTTTAGGACAGTCTTTTCAAGGCCTGCTCTCTCCTTTAGGACATTGATTAGTAGGGCATGATCGACTGTGTCAAATGCAGCCGATAGGTCTAAGAGGATGAGAAGGCAGCAATGGTTGGAGTCGAGCGACATGTGAAGATCGTCTAGGACGTTAAGTATTGCGGTTTCAGTACTGCAGCCTTTTCTGAACCCTGATTGATGTGGGTCTAGAAGCTTTGTGTTCTCTAAGTGCTGGGAAAGTTGCGACAGCACACATCTTTCCAAGATTTTGGATAGTAGTGGAAGGTTCGAGACTGGTCTGAAGTTATTCATATCCTGTATGTCCAGGCCCGTTTTTTTTAGTAGAGGCGTGACTTGACCTGTTTTAAGGCAGTCCGGGATGGAGCCTTCGCTCAGGGAGCTGTTGATGATCTTGGCCCAGATAGGGGCTAGAGTGAGCCTCAAGTCTTTGGTCACTCTCGGGGGAAGCTGGTCAAGGGAGTGGGTGGAGGGTTTGGCACTTCCAAGACCGCGGAGATTCCGCTTCACCAGGCTGCACCAGTAGCTGAATTACTTCGTCCAGGCTTGTCCCACTGGAGGATTTTGAGCGCCTTTAACTCTGAAGGTAGAAATCTTGACCAGGTGAAGGAGTGAAAGAATATGCCTATTGAGAGGACTTTGTTGGCGAAATTTGAATTTTTCCACCAAGACCAATGGTTTCAGCAATACCTCGTCCAGTGTTTACATGGCTTCAATGGCTTTGGGAAATCTTTGTCAGATACAGACTACACTTCACAACAAGGCACTATAGAGGGAAATAACCAGGCCACCCTCCTCTCACAAATCACCAATACAATTGAGGCCTGGCTATAAGAGAGTTTATTCAACGTCAATCTTAGGACCTGCTTCTAACATGGGGATACCTATTTCTACCCACTCTCTGGCACCCTGTCCAATTTCTCGCAGTCCCAGAACTCTCAAATTAATATTTTTATAAAAGATGAAGACCACTGCCAGTCAAGCCACCCACCTATGCTTACCCTCCCCTACAGCATGTGAGTGACGAACACTTACAAAAAATAAGTGAAAGAGTGAGAGGGCACCTCAAGTATGCAACACCAGGGAGGCTACCAGCAGGTTCTCGCCAGTATGCCGACGTATATCATCATCGGTTGCCCACTCACAGAAACAAATAAAATAGTTTCCAATAGAGAGGCAAGAAGAGCAGAAAGAAAGAATTAACTGTCCCAAACATAAACCCCATGATATTCAGAGAACAGTGTGTTCCATGCAATTAAAATCGAGCTAAGACTCACTGTTAGGTTACCCTCTTTATTTGCAAATGTGAGCTCACTCAGATTAAAATCACTGCATGTGGCTAACCTTTTCCAAGAAGGCCAACATGTTTCATTGACAATTACGTATGTTGTGGCAAATTCGTCAGGGCTTGGGTTTCAATCACTCGCCTCTCTGGACAATGCTTTGTGTGATGCGGATAGGCCACACCATACACCAAAAGATGACTAGTCTTGCAGCTGTTTTCCATAAACCTGGGAGGCCCGTGTGCCTTTGACAAAGAACCAGGAACTCCCTTGGATTGATGGAACCAGTCCCCTTCATGTCACAGGTCAAGTTCGAAGCAGTAACCGAGTGCTAACCTTTGGATCCATCGAGGTGGTGACCCACAGAAAAGAGGGAAGAGCGCTCCAAGAGGGATAGTCAGTTCTCCCCGAGTATGTGAGCCCCTATCTCACTCCCAACAACCTCTTCTTGTGATGTCCCTTTTAAATGCATTTGTTGCTGCCAAGGCTTCTTGGTAAACAGCCAGGCTACTGAGCCCTTCAGTCTTCACTTGGACATGGCAGGGTACTCAACAGCACCTTTGACCAACAGGGCAGGGTACTCAACAGCACCTGTGACCAATGTCGGAAACAACCCTGCTCCTGTGTTTTTGCATCTCCTGTTCAGTGGAGTTGACTGTGTGGCAGAAACCGTCTTTGCACAACTGCCATTTGTGGATGGGCCACCGGAGGTGCATCTTTGATGCTCCCGTCCCAAGTGACAGACATTTCCACGTTTCCCTGCATCCAGCATCCCTGGGCAAGGTAATCGAGAACTGCCTGCTCCACTTGGGTCCTGTGACCCCAAGGCCTCTGCTCTGAAAGAATAGAAATCCAAGTGTCTCTAGAACAAGCCTGTCAAAAACCTGTGTGGTTTTACCCCTGACAGCAATGGTCTTGGATTGAAGGTCCTGCTCGTCAATCGATTTCTCCTGATTGCCTGCAATACTAAATTGTTTGACAGTGATGCAGTGTTGCAGGTTACCAGCGTGTATTCTGATCAACAGTCCTGCCCTTCTCCTTATCTCTCCCATTGGCTGCAATACTAAATTAAGGTTACTGCTATGTATTCCACATTGACCATCACGGTAAATACTTGACGTGTTGAAGCATTGTCTACTGCAATTGTTTTCGAAACGCACTTGCCTAATCATACTGATTTTTGGACCTAAAATACATATGAAGATAGTTGTTATTTTTGCAAATTGGTCTAGAAGCTATTCTTGAGTGTGTGTCTCATTTCTTGCTTTTCAGAGTATTAGAAATGTTTAGCACTACCCTCTGATAAGCCTAACTGCTCGCCCACACTACCACAAATAGAGTGTTAGTATTATCTACTTTTGCCGCTGTATACCATTCTGGGTCTCACTGGACTCTGAGCAGTGAACTTCGTTTTAGTACACTATGTAGACAGCCAGTTTTCTTCAGACACCCACAAAAATAATTCATGCAAAGCTCCTAAGAGGACCTGCCTTTCAAGCTGCAGTGACTGCCAGCAATGACAGGCAACACGAGAATTGCACTTCACACTACATCAACGACAGCCTGGGGAGACCACCAACGGGATGCTCCAGCAATGACCCGCCATGACATCAGACTGACTCTTCGCACTACCGTGATGGCAGCCCGGACCCCCCAGCCGACTCTTCATGCTTCAGTGATGGCCATTTGCAATGCTCTCCCTACTCCTCAAGGCCTCCTCCACTGTGAACAGATCTCTTCACACCGAACTTTAGGAAGGTAACTCATTTATCAAGACTAACCTGATCCCTGCCACCCTGTATCTGGCCCACGCTCCATTGTGGTCTGCATGAACTTGTATTTTTTCTGTGGTCTTGCACAAGTGCACTTGTGTGCTTCTGGGGGCTGTATTTATTTCAAAACAGAATTTCTTTGGTTCTACTGATTGGAGTTTTGACGTCCTGGTTTTATCTTATTAACTAAAAGTGACTCTATTTTTCTAAGTTGGTTTGGAATTTTTCTTGTGTTGTGTTTTCACTTTATTACTGTTTGTGTGTTGCATAAATACTTCCAATGTGTGCCAAGCTGCCAGAAGGTTAATCACAGCTTAACTTAGTGTCTGTTATGGTTCAACCTGACAAGGATTGTGTTTGTTTCCTGAGTAGGGCTTCCACCCACCTCAACCAATAACCCAATTTCTTACACTAACCCACTTTCTTACAGTAATTGAAATCAAACACAATAAAGTCCTGCCAAAAGATAGATTTTTTTAAAACTCGTGTATAAAGATAATCCAGATTGTACTCACATATTCACCATAGCTCTCTGGTGCTGATGCAGGTGGCAGCGGGGCAGGTCGATAAGCTGGTGGTGGTGGTATGCCTCTTGCTCTGGAGGAGAGTCCGCGAACTCGTGAAACAGCAACCCTTGAAGGTGGAATCCCCCGGGGTGCAGCAGCTCCTCGCGGGACGCTTGCTGATATAGGTGGCACTCCACCTCTGCCCCTATCAATAGAGAAAAATCAGATATTTTATAAATGTGTTCCAATATGCAGAGAGATACACAGGTGTGAAGGGGAACTCAAAAAATTCAGGAGGCTTTAAATATCACTTTAAATGTATATAAAAGGGCTTGTGCTGCAAGATGTCAGGTTGCACTGCAACTAACATCTTCTTTGTGTATCAACAGATAAACAAATATGTCGTACAGTAGGAGTTTGGGCAGAGAAGCACACTCAAACTGTCTCACCAACGTATACGAGGCAGCTTTGGCTGGATGCCTCGCTTTGCACAGCTGGGATAGTTTGAACGGATAATTGCAAAGGCAGGAGAACTGGATTTCTTCTCAGTTTCATAATGTCCCTGTATTTCAAACATTTTTTTAATGAGCTACCTACTAGTACCAGGGGTGTAACGGCGCAGTGCAGAGTGGCCCCCATTGTTTCTTCTGGAATCCAGCAAATAATTTAAATAAAGCAACCTCAAAATGGTATGAATCGAAAGGGTGGCTGAGGACTATTCTGCTCTGGAAGATCTTCCAAAGACAACAGCATCAAACGGGTTGTTAACGCTGTAGCACCTAAATGTGTGCAGGCCCACCCTTCTTTAAAGATGCGCCTCAAAGGCACAGCCATGCTCGCCCAGCCTTCACGCCCTGTTTGTGATTGACAGCACTGGGCGGGTGATGCACGCAGGCCAATCACAGAGAGAATGTGAATACATTCTGCCCACACGCATACCAGAGTGGCTTTGGAGGAAGGGAGCAATGTGAGGAGCACCATGCTGTGAGCTGCACGATGGAGGAGGTAAGTTTAAAAATCAAATGAATCTAGGTTACTGCAGGGAGGAAGTATGGGAGGGAGATAACAGTCAGTCTGGGGTGCATAGAGCAAGTGTGCCACCCCACGCCCTGCGCATAACACAGCGAGGGACCTAGCTATCAACAGTGCAGCAGGAGCAGTGGCACCAGGCTTAGAGGATGTGAATTACAGCTGCTGCTTATTACCAAATCGTGAGCTGGGGAACTAATTAGCTCTGCTGGCATTATGTCCACTGGCACCCTTTGTATCAGTGTGCCGCTATCAATGAGCAAGCAGGTGCCCCAGAGCCCAGAGGGCCGAATCCTAATTATTTCTGTATTTTACTGTCCCAACAGGAGTCAAGGTGGCTGTTGCTATGCCCCCGCTTGCTATGAAACTGCGCAGAACCGGAGCTCTCTGTGCGTAGAAGGTTTGGGGATCATTTATGGGCGGTAGGGGTACAAGGTGGTCTGAGACTTATGTCTGCTGCATTTCTTTATCTCAATGCAAATTCTATTTTTCCATGTAACAGTAGTTATTATACAATATACTCAACAGATATAAAGATATCAATTATACTGAAGCCTGCGTGTTGATGTTGCACAATAAATGACACTAATGGGACCCAGTCCAGAAGTGTGACCTGCTGATTTGGAATAAAACCACCACATGTGGAATGGTGTTAAACACAGATCAGGGTAAAAGTGCTGCTGGGGTAGACGCTTTTGTGCGCATAAAAAGGTTAAAAGGTAATTTTAAAGATACAATTTGCAGACATCATCTATCAAAGAGACATGGTTTGCATTATTTATTAACAACTTCCTGACACCAGCATGCTTTATTTGCCATTATATCTGGATGACTTTGATGCGTTCCATTTATTCTTCATTCAAAAGGTAAGCACTACATATAATGCAGTCACTGACAATAAAAGGGATATTAGGATAGCCACCCTGATGGGAACAATCCCAATCCTCGCGTCTACTTTTCCCTTTAATGTATCAAAGTATCTGAGGATGCTTATCTTGTACATCTCTGACATCCATATCCTCACCACCATTAGTGGAAAAAAACTTCGCAGAATATCGTTGTGTCATTTGTTTTAACACTAATACATCTATGTTCTTCATCAGGGGTTGTAACCCATAAATAAATAAAAAAAATAGGTAGATGTAAAAAAAAATGGGATACGCTACAACTGCAAAAAGCCACACTGCAATGCATGAAAGCAAACGAGCCGGTATCATACAGCATAGACACTCACAATTTCTACATAGCGAGTATTTGGGATTTGCAGGGAAAAGGGCGGTAAAGCGGTGTCATCCTTCCTGTGTTTCTCGCCGGGGTAAGTATCAATGATTTGCAAATGGTGATGCAGTTGCAAGGCACTGGCAGATTACGGACTCATGAAGGCAAGCGAAATACCTTTGCTGAGTAGGAGCTGTCCTTGGTGGGAAGACAGCTTCCACTATGGGAATCTCAGTTGAGGGAATAGGGGTTGGGGTCAGACAGTGGTCAATTGGACCTCTGCATGTAAAAGTGGTTTTGAAATGCACCTCAAGTTTTTCACTTGTGCCCCTATCCATTTAAACCTAAAATGTGCATCCCACCGATGAAGAATAAACAGGAAAGGACAGGGGAACGCTGATCTCTGGTCCAAAACATATGATTGTTGTACATTTAAAGCGTAAAACAAGTAATTATACAAAAATGACAACACTAATTCCAGGAAGGTCAGATTTACTCTTTTCCTTGGAACGTGAATACTCACCTCGTTCCAAACTTTCCGTTGCTTAAGAAAAATAAAAATAGATAATTTTACAATAATGAAAGTTGTGTTGTAAAACAGACTGAAATGGGACACAAATTGTTGGTAGAGTAAATAACACGCTATATTACAATGCCTATGGACAATTTATAGTATAGAACACATAAAGCGCCCCAACAATGAAAGTCTGTTTGTGGTTTCATATATGTAAGCATTCAATTATATTTCACCAGGGAGACTGATATAGACTAGACAGATACACGGTCATCATATCATTTTATATTTATACAATTAATTACATTTTGAGTGGATAATTCATCCACGCTATTTGCCCACACAACTTACACAGCATTTTGGGTTGCAGCTTATTTTCAAAATACTGTATAATCAACGTGACACTCAAATTACCCATTAGCAGCACCTGGGTTCCATGTTTGTAAATTCCAAGTCATTGACTGCAGGTCAGGAAGCAAGGTGGATTCCAAAATTATGTGCTGAAAATGTACAGGGCAATGATGCAGATAAAATCTTAATCAGTTGAAATCGGAAAATGTTCTATATCGCTTGACCCCTCCTCAGGCTTATCTAAGTTTAAAACATTGTGCTGCCTAGCCATAATAGAGTGATACTGGAACTCCCAACTAGATGTTCACAAGGGAATGTTTGATGCTACAAAATGCCTCAATATACTTTGGAACATAAATGCATTTCTATTATACGACTATCAGGTGGTTCTAATGTCCATGCTGGAGGATAAAATTATGAAGGAGCGAAAAGACATAAGAGTAGTAATAATGTGTATTTTAAAAACATATTTAAAAAATGCATTACGGTATGAAAACCTATACATTAATATTAACATATGAATGTTTATCTTCTGTTTCAGAAGGTTCCTTAAGAAGTACAGTGCTGTACAGATTTAAAGGGAATGACACAAATGGCAAGAATCTTTTTTTATTTATATCCCCAAGAGTCAAGCAAAGGATAGCTACTTAGTTGTAATCCTGGCTCTCTTCTAGAGGAAAGGGAAATCTTAACTATATCCAATGGAATTGCACTGCCTACATTCAGGATCACAGAGCACTTTTATAAAATATATTTGTCATACTTTTCTTTTATAAAATCCGATATCTACACATAAACATTTAGACATACTTTTGCAGACTCCTTCTCCTATTGTCTTTAAAAAAAGAAGCCACTTTTAAGGTCAGAAAATGTCGCTACTTAAAGAAAAGTTAAAACCTTTCATAAACCTTTATAAAGGAAAAGTGAGAGAAACACAGTATAACGTAGCTAAACAGCCTGAAGCCTACAGAAGCTGGAAAAAGTTACAATTCCTTTTAGGAAGATTACTCCAACAGCAGCCTGGACCTACCAGAGACAGTTAAATGAGTTCTCTTTTTTAGGAATCAAGGCTCCGTAGAGAATAGTGGATGTGAGAAATTGGGTTGCTGTTTTTAAGGAGAGTGACCCCTGTTCAAGCAACAGCCGCAATCCCTGTCAGGGTGAACCATCAAAGTCCCTAAATTAACCTGTGCTTAACCCTCTGGTACCTTGGCACAAAAGATGCCAAACATTACTTAGAGCCAATGTGAAAAGTATTTTATGCAGCACGCAAACAGCAATAAAGTAAAAACAAAACACAAGAAAAATACCACACCGATTTTAAAAAAAACGGAGTAAATGTAATACATTATTTTACACTGAAAAGACAAAAATCCAATCAGTAGAGCTGGAGTTATCATTTTTTTAGGTTTAAGGTAAAAACTACTACCTAAAAGATCATAGTGCCAACTGCGGGCTTCTAGTCCCACGAGAACTGGTTAAAAGTACAAAAATATCGCCGACCACAATGGAGTACAAGTCGGACAGAGAAAGTGGATTGGGCCCGGTTGACGCTTACCTTCAGACTTAGATAAAACTTCAAGAAAAATTGTTCTGAGAAGGTAAAGTTCAATAGGGCAAGGCTGCAGGTGGAGTCCAAGGAGGCAGAGTCATTGTCGGGGAAGATTCTGGACGAAGTTGTGGTGAAGATTTCTACATTCGGACTTGGTCTCTTTTCTGGAAGTCGAAAATCTCCAGTGGGTCAAACCTGGGCTCTTGGAAGTGTGCCCAAGATGCTCTGCCAGCCTCTGAGGATTCAGCAGAATGGTGTATCTCCTCTGCTGTGCAGCGCAACTCTGAGCAGAACTGACGCCACCATTGCTGTGAGGATCAGAACCATTCCAAAAACCTTCATCACAGTCCATTACCTCATTGGAAGCGCCACTGAGTGACGTAATCCTTGGTACAGGCCCTCACGTCCATCGTCGGCAAAGCAGGACCACGCATCGCATCCTTGCCCCAACTTTGATATAACACATTGCTTTGGCTGCCGGAAGCATCTCTGACGCAGATCCTCATTAACGCTCTGCAAATCAGAATTTAAGGTACTGTGTTCAGTGGTCTAACTGGGTCCCTGTAGCAGACCAGGGCTCCATTGCAGTCGGCCTGACCTTGTGACTTTGTCCTGGTCCTGCACAACTAGATATCCACAGTTGGTGCTTTGTGCCTTTTGGCACTATTTTTACAAAAACAAATTATATATCCGGTTATACTGATTGGATTTTTGTTGTTGTGGTCTTGATCTATTTATTAAAAAATACTCTATTTTTCTAACTTAGTGTGGGAACCTTTTGTTGTGTGTTTTTACTGTATAACTGTTTAAAGTGTTGCACAAATATTTTACACATTGCTTCGGAGTTAAGACTGACTAATCTGTGCCAAGCAATCCAAGGGTTGAGCACAGGTTAATTTAGGGTTTACTTGTGACTTTACAGTGAGATGATCTGTAGATGCTACTTAAGAAGGATTTCACCCCCATCAACCAATAACCCACTGTCTTACACTGGTGGTCAGCGGTAAGTATTTGGAGTTGTGTGTGGGCAGTGCCATACAGTAAATCTCCCTTGAAGTGAAGGAGTTACTTCCCTGCACTCGCAGGCACCACAACTAAGTTGACTGGTCTGCTGAGCCTGAGCACCTCCAGACCCCAAAAGTTTCTGCAACATAGGTTGTGATTCTCCACAGCTCTTGAGGCCTGCCTTGCCCTCTCACCAAGTTTGAGGCCAGTATCCCTCATGGGGGCTGAAATAACCGAACCTCTGTGCATCATGTCAACTTGCATTTCCAAACGCTTGTTGGCTTCCTTCCAAGAACATCTTCGGGCTCCAAGAAGCCCCAACCCCGAGCATCTCCAGTGGCCAGAATCTTCGGCCACAACGCATCGTTGTGCATCGTGGCCTGCATCTTTTGGTGAGCTGCTTGAGGTCTTCTCGGGACTCTGGTGCCTCCAGCATGTGGGTCCATTTGAGGGTAACCTTTGTTTCTTTAGGGCTTTCCTGACTGCTCGGGCCCTTTGCTGGTCCCAACGCTGCACCTTCTTTGACTTCTGTGTGGGTTACATTTGCCAAGGCTTGTTGGTGCTCCCGCCGGACACTGAGCAGTCAGCATCCGACGAGGGACAGCTTGTGCACAGCTCCTGGTCTTCCTCAGCGTCACCTGGTCCTCACAGCTGCAGAGTCAAGGTCACCGTCAACTATCCTGCAACTCCGACATTGATGGGCATTTGTCTTCCAGATCTCCTGGTCACTCCCGAGTGACAGACTCTGTCCCCTCAGCTTGCTGGTACTTCTCAACTAGAATCCACCTTCGGATTCCACAGGACACTTTCTTCTTTTTCAGCAGCGGCACTTTGGGTTTCCGACACCACTTCACACCTATGCACCCGGCTTCCCTGGTGTAGGTAACATGGGTACTAGGGTATGCATGGGTGGAGAGGCTCTCCTACCTTCTGTCTTCCACAGGGTTTCCTCAGGGTCCACTGGGAAGGGTCCTTAATGTTCAAAATTCCAACCGTGACCTACACATAGACTTGTACAGAGCACGTGGTCGTGTTTCCACTATGCGCACGCTCTCCGTGGGGTACCTAGTCACTCACATTGGGTGGTTCCTTGGGTCCCAATCACTTCTACGTCCTCTCAAAATTGTCTTGTTTCGAGTTTTGGTACTTAAACCACATTCTTAGTATATGGTTTGGTCCCCCTCTGGGGTCCACTGTGTATTTCAGGCTATTTACTGTATTTCTATGCAAAGTATTGTGTTCATTGTGTTTAAATCTGGGTAGGAGATATCTGAACGTGTTAGAGAGTATTATATCATAAATACATATTTTTATAAATACCTTTTGTGGTTCTTTTTCCTTTAAACTATACTATAAGATTGCATTCTGGTAAAGCAAGCTGCTTTACACTCCTTCTGGACTAAGCCTGAAGGCTGCTCTCTACAGCTACAACTGAGAGAGCTTTCTAAGGTTGTCTAGGACCTCTAAGATCACCATACGGATCGTCTGGACTGGTTCAGGGTCCGCACTTACAATAGTGGACATCATATACCAGGCCAGCTTCTCACAACTTGGTTCTAAGGGAACACATGCTCAATACTTGTTTTACAGAGCTGCACCAGCACCTAGTGGACAGCAAGATGACTGAGGCCAGGACGTTTGCTGAGGAGTTGTACCTCTGGGTCAGCACAAGAGTATCCAAAAGGAAATCTGCAGGGACTCCCAGAGGGATGGTCAGGTGATCCCACCGGAAGTAAGAGGGGTGAGAAAAACTTAAAATGTAAGGAGTTCTCAAAAGGTCGCCCAAAATAATTTCCAAGGGAACAGTGGTAGCCAGTCCCAGTCTAAAACCAAGAAGAAGAGATTCTTTGATAAGCAAACAGAGAGGTTTTTATTCCAATGTACTGAGTGTTACAAATATGGGCAATCCAAGGGAGAAACCAAATGTCCCAAGAAGGCACAACCCCCACTGGGGGGCAGACACTCGGGTTGGCAATTGTAGTGGTTGGGGAGGAGGTGGTCCAGCTAATTTTGAGGAGTAGGCAGCGGGTACCCTAGTATTCCTGGGGGATAATGAGATGGTTTTCAAATGCTCAGATACCTGCAAATACTCCCACATTTAGGGATTGGGTCACCATCAAAGGGCCATGGGTGGAGGCTCTGAGAGACACAGAAGCCACTATAAGGCGTCAGCTCATGTCCCAGAGCAGGTCCTCCCCAACACATTCCCCCAAGTCATAGTCGCAGACAACTGTCCAAGTCATCTACCATTGGCTCTGGTTCCATGTGTGTGGGAGGTCTCAGGATCTGAAAAAAGTATCTGTGAGCCCTGCCATGCTTGAAGATTGTCAACCTAGACCACACTATTTGAAAGAAGGTAGAGTTCAGATCACACTTGGAGATGTTGGGATTGTCTGAGTGGGTCGTTATGACCACACGGTCCATGGCTGCCAAGAAGGGAGTCCAGGGTACCTGGAGCCTGGATCAATGGCCAGGCAGGTGCCAAGAAAGGTAAGGGCAAGGGGCATTGAAAACAAGCCCCTGAACTTTCTGTGGTCCTGAATGATGGGGCACCTGAGCCAACCAGGGTGACGGGCCTGAGCTTTCTAGATGGCAGTTTGAGGGTGGGCCCACAAGTGGGGGATTCTGCAAAGTGCAGAAAGAGTGCCCCACTCTAGAGGGATTTAGGCAGAAAGTTCAGGCCCAGGCAGCAGGTGATACCTCTAATCTATTGGTAGAACAACCTTCTATATAGCGAGCCTGAGGTTCCTCAACATGTGACAGCCCACATTCTGGTGGTCTCCCAGTGTTGCTGGGACTTCATACTGGGGTTGGCTCATGACATTCCCCTGTGGTAAGACAGACCTATGCCAGGCTTTCTGCCCATTTCTATTGGCCCCAGATGACAACAGCCTCAGATGCATTCTGCAGGTCTTGTCCCACTTGCCAGGCCAGTGGGAAGTCAGGGAAAAAGCTCAATGCTCCCCTGAGCGCATTACCTGTCATTGGACTTTCCTTTGAGACGGTGGGCATCGGCATTGTTGGTCCCTTGGACCCCAAGACGGCTTTAGGCAATAGGTTCATCCTGGTCTTGGTGGACCACTCCACTCGCTACCCAGAGGTCATCCCTCTGAGATTGGTGACTGAGGCCCTTATGGTGATTTTTACCCACATGGGGTACCCCACAATAACATAATTTAGAAGTACATATAGTCCATGTGATAGGAGTGTGGAGTGACTTATAAGCTCTCCACAACCTATCACCCCCAAATCAACAGACTTGTGGATAGATTCAATAAGACCCTCAGAGGCATGATCATGGGCCTAACTGAGCCCATGAGGTGTAAGTGGCACATGCTCTTGCCAAGCCATGTCTTTGCCTACAGGGAGATGCCACAGAAGGGGGTTGGTTTTAGCTCCTGTAAACTCCTTTGGGCCACTCTGTTTGGGGACCTCTCAGCCTTGTCAGAGAGGGGTGGGATTAAGCCCCCAGGAAACCCTCTCACTATGTGGTCAGTTACATGTTGGCCCTCTGCAACCAGATGCATCACTTTTGGAAGAAGGCAAATGCAATCTTGAAGTCAGACAAGAAATTATGAACTCTGGTATGACCAGAAAGGTACTCTGGTAGAGTTTCAAACTGGCCAGAGGGTGTGGAGTCCAGAGCTCTTCAGGATCACTGGAGAGGCCCATGTGAGGAGAAGGAGTGGAAGGGGGTCCACCTACCTGGTGGATCTCAAGACCCCTAGCAACCCCTAAAGGGTACTCCATGTGAACCGCCTAAACCTATCCTTTGAGAGGTTCAAAGGTAACATGCTCCTGGTGACAGATAAAGGCATGGAAAAAGAGACCGAGCATCGTCCTGACCTCATCTCGGCACAGGACCATGATTTATCAGTAAAGAGTGTCTGCCTCTCCCCATCTCTGATCTCAGAACAGCAAAGTGACTGTCACCAGGTGCTGAGGCAGTTTTCGTCTCTGTTCTCCCTCAGCCCTCACACACCTGTAGGTACATGGCATTGGCCCTGGAGACAGGTCGCATGTTAAAAATAAAATGTACAGGCTGTCAGACAAGGTGAGGGCCAATATCAAGGAAGGGGTCTCCAAGACGCTGGTGTTAGGGGAATTGACCCTTCCAACAGTCCCTGGTGCAGCCCTGTGATGCTGGTACCCAAAGCTGCCCCACAGGCACCAATACAGAACTCATGATCTGTGTGGACTACAGAGGACTCAACTCCGTCACGAAAACTGGTGCACACCCCGTTCTCCAACCTCATGAGCTCACCGACAGGCTGGGTACTGCCAAGTTCCTGACTACATTTGATCTCACATCAGGGTGCTGGCAGATTGCCCTGACTGAGGGGGCGAAAGAGTGGTCTGAATTCATTCTCAATTCCAGAGGGCCACTCCCAATTTAGGATGATGCCCTTTGGCTTTAAGAATGCCCCTGCGACCTTTCATAGGTTGGTCAACTGGGTACTGCCTCAGGTCTGCCATTGCAGCCTGTATGTGCAGTTTTAACTTGCTATTTCGACCTGGCAAAATACACCTTCTGCCAGGCCTAAACCTTTCCTTTTTAATGCATATACGTTACCCCTAGGGAAGGCCAGGGACAGCCGAGAGGGCAAAGTGGAGTGTATTTAAGAGGTCGGACATGTGCTTTTAAGTTTTAAATGTCCTGGTAGTGAAAAACTCTAAAATTAGTTTTTCACTACTGCAAGGCCTATCTCTACCATAGGATATTATTGGAGCTACCTTATTACATTTAGCAAGTTGTTATTTCCAAATGGGAGTAGGTAACTGGCTCATGTTTGGTTTATTTGGAATTTTAATGAATAATACTAACTAATGCTGAAGTCAGATTTTCAATTACAATTTTTAAAATGCCACTTAAAGAATTTTCAATTTTCCTGCCTTAGCCATTTAGTGCCTGCAGCCTGTCTCTGGGTCACATGACTAGGTGTATCTGACAGTTTGGCTTTGTGCATTCCTCCTAGACAGCAACACACAATAGAGAGATAGGCCTAGCTCTACTTACACTCACACTCCTGCCTCCACACATTGGGCTGCATACCCTGAATACTTAGTCTGGAGCCAGGACAGGGAAGGCAGGATGCCTGGGGACTTCAAAGGGAAACCTCTAGAAGCTTCTCTCTCAATTAAAAGGCACACCTGGGTACACGTAAAGGACCTCAGGCACCCACGTTTCAGTACACTTCCGAACCTGTGGCTGCTCTGCCAGGGGTTGCTGTGCTGCTGGAGGACTACCACTCTGCTGCTGGACAGCTGCTCTGCTAAACTACTGATGTGCTGGACTGCTGCCCTGCAGTACTGCCCTAGTTGGCTGGACCCCTGACCAGAGCCTCAGGGACAGAGAGCTCCAACAACCATGAACCGACTGTTAAATATCATTTGTTTTACCCAGAAAGAAATTCAATACTCTTCACATTCAATGACCTTTATGATGGAGAAGACAGATTTTTGTAAAAACGTTGTAAGGGAAGTGTCAAAAATCTGACCTTTGGGGGGGGAAAACTATGACGAGTTCTCATGTCAACTTTATTGTTGATGGAAAACCATCTGCAGTTCATTATCACATATTGCCTGAACTTACTAATCCTGTAGACAGAAGCAATAGATACAAGAAAAGCTGTTTTCCAAGATGTGATCTCTAACATAGGTATAAGAATTGGTTCAAATAGGAGGCATAACAACTTTGAAACTTTCGTATTGAGCTCAACAGTCTCTTTATTGGAGGAAAGGCTTCCATAACCCCTATGAAAAAAAATTGTTTTTATAACTAGATCTCTGAAGAAAAATGTTGTGAAGGATATTTTCTATAAGTAGGAATGTCTACAAGATGTACCATTATGGAAGAAGACTGCAGCTTAGCCTTTATTGAATAGGGAAGCTATGGAGTACTATCTCCTCCTGGCATCTGGTAAGGTAGATATTCTTTTGAATGCAGCAGATGCACAATCACTTCTATTTAAAAGTGTAAATTGCCATATCCGATGTATACCTAACCCCGTTTTAAATGTTGATGCAATCTTGTGGAATATTTAAGTGTCCGTATTGCAAGTT
The DNA here is from genome assembly GCF_964261635.1 of Lissotriton helveticus. Classification (NCBI taxonomy): domain Eukaryota; kingdom Metazoa; phylum Chordata; class Amphibia; order Caudata; family Salamandridae; genus Lissotriton; species Lissotriton helveticus. The sequence continues at coordinate 228,188,843 of NC_136063.1, forward strand.
CAGGAGCTAGGGGTTCAACGATGCTGGGTTAGGGTAAAGGATCTAGCCCCTCAACCTGAACTGGAGAACAGCACCCTTTGTGCGCACTCTGAAAAATGTAGAAGTTCAGTGCACCATGAATGGTGTGGCCATTCTGGGGTTATTAGAAGCTCCCAAGCATTGGTTCTTATTAGTTTGAATATAACAGTTGGAATCATGGATATTAGTGGAAATACGTACAATAGTTCATAAAATGGTATTACTCAAAGTGCCTGGCTGTGAAAACCTGAACTTTTACTTTGGGCAGTTTTTGTTTTCTGGGGATGGCCTCATACAGAGGAGTACCACATCATTTAATTGACAAAGCCTGCTGAGGCGTTTTGCTTTTGAGTTTTTAATTTCCAGGAAGTGAACTACTATATTAAGGAAATCCCTGGCAATTAGCCAGTTCCACATATGTGCCTAGAGAGACAGACCTCTGGATCGTGTTCATGCCTGCTTGTTATGATTGTTTTTCATTAGTCTGAATGAATAGACAGTTTGACTTTTAAGCTGGAATTAATGATTTGAGAGCCAGGAAGACCGGGACTTTGCCATCTGTGAGTATACCTGCCAAGGTAGACATTGGTGTGGCAGGACTTCCCCCTTAGTCATCGTGAGCAAAGCAGTGACTTGGAACCCTGTGTATGCATTTTGTGCTCATTATTGCTTGGATTTAGATGCCTGAAAAGTGACAACGTGGATTATGGCGGCAAGGTGGATTATATTTGCCTCATGAATCATTTTACCTCATTGAACTATCCAATGTCCTCTTTAGTGTCTAAAATTATTTTCAATGTGCTTCTCGGTTAATCGCTAATCCTATTTTCTTTAATGCATACTTGAGGCCAATATTCTGTTATTATGTTCCTTGACATACCATAGCTAGCTGTTGTATATGGATCATTGACAATGGATTAGCTCTATTCTTCACATGCACGTTACTTTGTAGAGTACGTTGTTAAGGTACTGCATCAAGAATATAGATGAAGTGCATGTTGCATGCACAAGGAAATGAAAGGAGTCAGGTGACACCAGCTCAGCTTTGATATTATCATCTGTCTCTGAAAACTATTCAAACCTAATTACCAAAAAACAAAATCGCCCTCAGAAGACGGTAAACTTCCAATATCGTATCTCTCAGCATGTCCAATGCACCTTAGATATTCATCTTCAAGTGGCTTTTGTCACTTGAAACACTTGAGTCTCTCCTATTTTTTAAAATCCACATCATTCATATGAACAACATCCCTCAAACTGAGGAACCTTTTGCTTTGTCTGTGTGTCACTCTTAAAGCCTCTTTGGTCAAGGTAGTCATTTTCTCCAGGCTCTGCTCTAAGTTTTTATTGATAAAATTGATTTCATCCAAATGGTATTGGTAACCTTGATTTCACCCAAACGGTCTATTTAACTTTTATTTAAGGCCATTATTGATGGAGTACAAACCACACCAGTGGAGCAGGAGACAAATGTCATATGTGGGCATCGGTGTGCATTTACGCCATCCACATATGTTACAGAAATATGTAGCTGCAAATAGCACCACTGTTCGGCGGCTGGACTGCAGTTTAAAGGCATTGCCGTAACACAAATAAAAAAAATGCCTTCACCATGCAGGAAAACCTATTTTCAACCCTAATGTACCCATAAAGTGTACCTTGTAAGCCAAAAATTCAAGGTGCTTATCATAGGAATAAAATGTACATATTATAAATGGTTGCCCTCAATGTGATAGAAAGTCTAAAAGCTCATTCTCTTCGTAGGTTAAGATACCTTTTCCATAGGAAAGGCTTGCATGCAATTAAAATATTAACTTTCATTTCTCTGTCTGGGAAGATGCCAGGATACTCCTTTAAATGTATTTCCTATTTAATTTTCAATATCTGATGTAATGATAAAATCTCATTTTTGATAAACTGAGAGAAAAGGTAACTTCAGAAAAATGTACTTTAGATGGTCTAAGCTATAGCGGGAAAACATATCCTTGACTCAAACGATATTGGCTTGCATCTGAACCTTGGAAGCACAGAGAAGGTGTTAACTTTTGACCACTTAGCAAGGATTACCTATTTGGGAGGGGACAGATACAGTTAGTAATACAAAAACAGCCTAAGCACCACCTCTTTTGACTTTGCGATTTCAAGATGGGCTTCTCTTATTAATTTTCATGAACCTCCTATATAGCCTGGTTCCATTGACAGTGGGGAGAGAAACAGTTTGATCTTTGTCAGGTGGGGTGTGAGCTTATATAATAGGGGAGTGGCTAAGGATCACAAGACAGACTTGCTTGAAATATTTTACGGTAAAGCAAAGAGAAAGTGTAGCAAAAGAAGGTGAGGAGACTGCACAAAAGTAGTTAGTACAGTGAAGGAGAATTTAATCACTGGCTAGTAAACAGGATAAATCTGGAACCTTTCCCTTGCCTCCTCAGAACTTTCCTGGTCCTAGCTATACTCCACCTGAAAAAGAAGGCCTATTTGGAGAAGAATCCTGACTCCTCCTGGAATAAGAGGTCTCTAAGACTACTGATTTCTGCTGTTACAAGGGACTGGAACTGCTCTCAATGGGTCAGGTAGTACGTCTTCTTTTTGTTTGTTTCAGAGACACACAAAACAGATCTTCTGACCCCAAGAGGGTCCAGATGACCAGAGAGGACATGACTCTGCAGGAAATCTAGCAGGAGAGACCCCTGGTGCCTAAAAGGCTGCTCTCAGGAGCTGGGGCTACACAGCCACCCCTAGCTCTTCCCAGTAGTTTGTGGAAAGAGGGACATAGCCATTTGTCCGCCACCAGAGGGCCAGCACACAGTAATGAGGCTGGCCAAGGAAGGATCTATCATTTGAAGGCAATCAAACAAGGTTACTCTCACACAGAAAACAGGTTAAGTGTCACATCAGTTTAACACTGGTTCCCAATCTGTGCGCCGCAGCACCCTGGTGGGCTGTCACAACTGGCCAGGGACACTGTGCGCCAAGCATGCAGTTTGGGAACCACTGTAAGACACATCAACAAAGATAAATAGCTAAAAAACTCCTGTTTCTCGAACCTCAAAAAAGAGACACAGGAGAGTTTTACTCAGTCCCAACACACGCACCCCCTGTCACAGCCCAGAATGACTAGATAAAGAGATGAAAGGCGATTGGGGGATATTTCTGTTATTGGTTTGAAATGGTAATAACTTGGAAGGGCGGAATAGGCATGACACTTGGGGCCAGATGTACGACCTGCAAAATAGTGCCTCACAAATTGCGACTCATTTGTGACTCGCAATTTGCAAGGCGCTATTTGGCATGTACAACAGTGTGTTTAACACTGTTTGCGATTCCCAATGGGGTCGCACATTGGAGGCTCATGAATATTAATGAGCCTCTCGCAATTTGTGAGCACATTGAGAATGACAGGCCCTCCCAGGGATGGCAGCCTGCTGGGCTCAACAGACCACCATGTCTGGGACTGCTTTTAAATAAAGCAGTTTTTTTGTTGTAAATGCAGTCAGTTTTCCTTAAAAGAAAAAGGGATGCATTTCAAATAAAAATGAAATCTTTTTGTTTAATTTTTAAGGGCTGGCAGTGGTCCCTGCGCATGCAATTTAGGGTCGTACATCTGGCACTTGGTTATTTGGTGGCCAAATAGCTGACTTGCTAACAGACTGTATTCATTGTAGCAGGTCCAGCAAGAAAACAACGCTGTCACCTTTACTGTAGCCTGTTTGTAACCAGTATAGTTGTTTTGACAAGTATTTTCTTTTTTGCCCAAATGCATTATAGGAAAGTGAATCTTTACAAAGATGGTTGCAAAAGTATCTCGACACTGCTTTATAATCAGCGAGAGGAATATTGTTTCCACAAAACTAATCTGAGTATTTCTTTCTTTGGGTCATTGCTCTGTTTTTATATTTTTTCCTAATACCGCCTTTACATTTTTATGTTCAGGGCACCTTACATCTGAACAATTTAATGCAGACAATGTTAACGTAAATGTTTATAAAAGTAACAACGGGAGAGAGAGCTCTGTGCCACAAGAAAGGCCGTCTCTTTTGAAGGTAGCTTTCTAATGATGACCCTTGGCATGCATGCTCACAAGGGACTCTGTAAAGAGGAGTCTGACGAAACTGTGCCTGTTCTCTTTTCAAACAGAATTTTCCTGAAGTCGTGATCAGAGCACCAGCAAGAAGTCCGCGGAGACAGCACATGCTCCTGGCTTCATTCTGCAGCCTCCATCTCCTGGTAACTGTTAGGAACACCGGGGTCTCCGAGGGTGCACGCCGTCTGTTACACTCTGTTTTAGTATTTCTAGGAAATTGAAGAAATACACTTCCTGCTTGTCAAATATTTGAATGGAGACAGAAACGAAATTGAAATATTCATCTCTGCTTAAAGTTAAATAATTAGATAAAAGTCAGTCATACAAATTTCTGATATGAAGAAAATATGAAGAAAAAATACATTCTAAATAATATGATGAGAGAGGGAATCGAAGTGGCATCCCATTCCAAATTTTTCTTGTTAAAGGTGTACACGATAGATTTCAAAACACATCTCAGGATGTGCAATGTTAGCATGAGTGTTCAGAATTTCCAGACGGATATAATTATAAACCATTATGTTCTTGTTCCAACAAGTGCCCTTTAGTAAACATACAGTTCACTTGAAGGACATGTCCCCCACCTCTCTCTGAAGCATTTAGATCAACTAAAAGGACAGGTATGCTTAGTTAGATCAATATTTTGCCATGTGATATTTGAGTAGGCCTACAGCGAGATCTCTTCTCCCTCGGTTCAAGTCAAATACAGTTGATGGGAGGCTTAGCAAGGGCTCTTCGGTTAAGCAAAATGAAACAATTTGGTGCTTTTATACTGACCAATTTTGAAAAAGTCTACTCGGTGTCCAAGCTATCCAGCATGTTCTAAAACCACACCTCTTTAAAGACCACTACATCACAATGTAGTAACAGTTCACTTCTCCGAGATCCTTGTGTCCCTCCAATCAGTCACTGACACTTCATAGGGCTAAGAAGGGATAGGAAAGGATTGCAGCGTGGAGAAGCGTGGCTCAATGGTTAGAGCGGCAGACCCTGATGCAGAGGTCTGGCCCGGGACCGGTGTTCAATTCCCGCCTCGGCGGCTCCTGGACTTAATTTCCCCGGACCTGATAATTCTCGCCTCGGTGCCTAGTCTAATCATGGGTCCCACTCTGTGACTCTGGGCAACAGCTTGCTTAATCTCCACAACGGCCCCAGCAGCGCTTGGATGCCTGGCTTCACCTTGGGGGTGCCCAGGAGTGGACATTTCACAGGAAAAGCCAGGATGGGTTCCACAGCGGTATGAATACAGCGCTACGAGACCTCTGGGTAGAAGTGCGCTATATAAATACAAACACATTTACATCTATGATTATAATACGTTCATCGGCTTCATCCCAATAATTTTCAGGAACAAAAATAGAAGGATTCCCAAGGCCGGGTTTGCATCCCCTCAGCGACACACAAAAGGAACATGATGGCGACCCGCAGACAATAGGTCAAGGGAGCCATAGGTCAAAAAAGTTTGGGAACCACTGTTGTAGGGTATATGGACTTGTGAAGCACTACTAGACTACAGCTTCCAGTCTTACAGCGCTAAAGGAATTTGACTTCCAAAAAAGTGACTGGGGCAAGGCAGCTTCTGTATCTGACTGAATAAGCAACATTGGAGCACATGGAACCTGGCTTTGTTAATTTTGAGCATTTGAGACCAAAACCATCAACTTTAATGGGAGGTCAATAGTGACAGATCTGACTTTGAGGACCCTCATTGGCAGCAGTTTTAAACTTTGCACCGCTGGAATTTTTTGCTTCCATTTCACAAACTAAGTCTGAAGTTAAACACTTTGGCTGGGACAACCTGCTTGCTGTATCAGACTTTCACTATATTGTGGGGAGTCTGAAATGACACCTAGGTCCCAATCAACTGTGGACTGTTGTTTTTTGCTGGTGCTTAATGTTTTCTCAATGCTTTTGTCTTAAAAGTTAAAAAATTCATTCATACTCAAACTGCATATAGGATCTCAAAAGCCCCCCTTCAGGGTGACATACCGGGGCGAAGATCCTACCCCCTGCCACCAACTGACCCCGTATAAAATCGGCCCTTACATTTATCTGACTGCTAGATGCCCAGGATGAGTAGCTCTGCTGTCAGTGCATATACATCTAGACAATTTAAGTATAACCCAAACAGTCCTCTTAGGCAAAGGTCCTGACATAATTTCCAAACCAGGATCAGATTATGAAAAAAACACCACCAATCCAGGACCGCTAAGATTACATTCCTGATAAACTTAATATTTGTAGCCTACAACAGGAAAGCTGAGGTCATTGTTCTGTTTCTGCAACATTTTGTGATCATCTGTCTATTCTTCCACTTAAAGCTATCTCATTTGCACTTCCACATGTGCATCCTCCAAGTAATATTTGTGAGTTTTGCCAGTCCCACCTTTCTTATCCATAGCCCCATGGCTCTCTTTGCTTAGAAACTGCACTCCAAATGCATTTGTTTAATATGAATTACCAATAAATTGCAAAAAAGTAATAATACCTGTTTGATCTTCAAATTGTGTTACTCTTTGTTGGCCACTGATTAGCCATCTTTTCAGGTAGTCGTTCCTATAGATCTTTATTGTCAGAACCCCTTTCAGTGGGCCACAAAGCAAAAAGGAGTTACCGAGCCCAACTGTGTTGGTTGAGGCCTTTTTTACTCCTGACGTTCCAGTGTCCAATCTACTAAGTGTCCTGAGTAACTGGGCCAATAAATATAACTTCAGCACTTGACTCTTTGTAATAGAGAGAATAGAGCAGTACACGGCTTCTTCGGAGGTTGGGGAGTAGATGCAAGGTGTACATAGACTCACAGCTCAAAACATGCTCTGCAACCCTAAAAAATGAATGTCCAGCCAGTTACTGGCTTTTATGTAAAAAGCAGCATTTAAAAATGAACATAAACACAAGGTGAAATACAATACACAACAAATAAAACACAGTCTTAGTAAGGCTGGCACTCCAGCATTGTCCTTGTAAGTCTCTGATTTCCACTTCCCTGTCTAAGGACCACCATTGTTATTCCCCATTCACATTAGGTGATCCTTCAGTTAAGGGCCTGCTAAAAAGTACAAGTCTTAGAGGTTCCACAATGGCTTATTAAAAGTCAGTGTCCCAGCGATGAGGGGCATTTAGAGAGAGCACATTTCCTCAGAGGCTTAATGGTCCAGCAGTCAGTCTTACTTGCTCTCCCAGGAGCTGCAGTTCTGAGGCCTGGGCATTCAACAAAAGACCGGCAGTAAGCTGAAGTGCAGATGCTACTACTTCGATCATGCTGTTAGTTTTGCTGAGTCTGGTGGCTGGTTTCGGGTGCTCCTAGGTTAAGGTGATTGATTCTATGCTTTTCAATGTTACAACCCGCTACTGCACTTGCATGCGTCCTCTGTTCTTTGTCAAGGAAGCAGTCTGTCACAGCAGGAGCGACTCCAAACTTAATAGCCCCATATATAGGCATGGTTGTAACCAGAGGAACAGACCTGGATGTTAGCATCAATAATATATCTCTATCAGAAGGTTAACAAGACCCCAAGCCCTATTTATGATTCCCTGTGCTAAGCTTTTCAGAAATATTATCCTGGATTGTGTTTCCTTGGACAATGGATGTGCAATACCGTGGCAGAGTTACATATCCAGCTCACTAAAGGCCCTGGGGTTCTCCTCTCTCTTTTCTTCTCTTATTAATATAAATAAAGATGATACACTTTGGGTAGGCAACTATATTGTCAGCCCTGTGAAGACACTAGACTGGCAGTTGAGACCAAGAAATGGACAGTCATTTTATTAAAAGACATTTGCCTCTTACGAACGGGTCTTTTGTCTCTTACTCAAATTAACACATTGAGAGAGATCCTTGCTCTTTTGATTTAGATCTGGTACCATATGGCGGCTTCTGTCCTTTGCTGGGCCGCATGCAACCACGGGGAACTCTGTTCCATCTTGCTCCTGCGATGGCATTTTGGAACAGTCCATGTTGCACTATATGTTTTTCTAGAACTATTTTAATCATGCACAAAAACACTTTCGTAAACAATTGTTAAAAGCCATTGGCCATTGCAAATGCAAAGAGGCTTTATATCACCTGCAATTGCTAAAAACCTCGAATATTTGCTTCTGCATGTTCTTTTTTAAAAGCTGCTTTTAGAGCTTGGAGAACCATGGAGGGTTAATATTACTCCATGAATCGTGAGGGAGATTTGTTTTAATAGTGATATATAAGCTTGCATTGTTTTAATTTCAAATTATTGAGTACATCAGAATTTTAGACATTGTATTTCACTATTATGTATTTTGGCTGTCTTATGACTTTTTATTCATTGTTGATACATCAAATGTGGAATTTTAATAACGATGAATTATCCTATGTGGTATATTGTTTCTTTGACTTTTATGGCTGGATTGGCCGAATTATTATCTTTTGAATTGAATTGAATGTATTCCCTTATCAGTTCCATCTCCTTTGTGAGATATGCACAGGCCCTACTGACCAGTGACCTTTTCAGAATTCAAGAATGCTTTTGAAGAGTAGAAGAGAGCCTAGTTCTTCCTTCCTCCAGTTTGTGTGTCCCACCCAGCTCTCAGAAATGCAGGCAATACACAAACCTGTCTGGGATGGCTCCTCCACATGCCTCTCCAAGAGCATGGGCTTCTAATATGGAACCCATTTGTACTGTACCATACACAGGCACATATTCGTTACAGCATGCACACGCAATCACACGCATGCTGCACAGTACTACATACAGACATGATGTAGGCCATGGGCTAGTTAGGCACACAGCATTAGACCTTTATTGAGTTGGCTTGGAAGCCTCACTCCAGTTACACAAGTCAAAAATTGCCTGTTCACTTTACTGATCCCAGTCACAAAAAAACGGTATACCGCCACCTCCTCGCTCATGCTACTAAACTGTGGGTAAAGGTAGTAGGCCTCTACTACTACCCGGGTAAAGCTTTGTGCAACCCTCCTGGTCTAAGAAGACCACAATCAGTGAGACAGGCATAAATCATGGCACACATGCATGATCCGTGTCCACCCAGGAAAAATCAATACTAAATACCGCTGCAGGTGGAGCACTGACAGAAGGGATGCACATCGATCACCATGCAGAGAACTTCTCCATCCCAACATTTAAAGTCCTAGAGAATTACTTTTTAGTGAGATTGATAGCACAGAGGTCTCTTTCTTCCATCTACTGTATAGAGACTGTTCAAATGTTTTTCAACATAACCTACTTTTCCTTAGGATATAGGTAGGATTCATGTTAATAAACCTTTTCTAGTACATTTAGTTGCCAGAAAACACCAATCGGTAGCACAACCAAAACAATATCAATTCAGTTGGAAGGCATAATGTGAGTTAAATATATTCTTGCATTTTCAGGCCTACTTGATTTTTTAATCAATTATCAGAATGTGAAAAAGAAGCCAATGAAAAAATATTACATTTTTCATGCATTAAATAATGGTTCAGTGTATTTCTGTAACAGATTTATTTCTTTACCCTTTAGAAGCGAAAGGTCATTTATCAATTTTAGTTCTGAAGGAAAAACAACAATCAGTCACTAATGGCAATTATAAAGATTAAACAGCCCATTCCATCAGACAATATCACTGGAGGCTGCATGCCAAGTCTTAGCGCCCTGCAATTTCGCATACACGGCATGGTACATTTACCTCCAAAACTGTGTTTTCAATTACTTTTGACAAAATGTACACACTTTCATGTTTTCACACAAAAAACGGGAGAACACATCTTGTCTTGAAATACCACAAGAAAGGTCTATTCTTGACTTTGGAAATCTAATGAGTTTAGAGTTGAGCTGAGATGACATGTATTTAGACTTTGCGTAAATGATCTAGGGATATTTTGTATATTATTGAAGTAAAACGAATGTAAAATGGGTTACAAAATCATGACATGTTTTTGTAAAACTCATGCTACAGAAGTTTTCCCAGTAATAAACCTGTAGATAGAAAATGTTTAAACTGCCCAATATAAAGGTGGTCCAAGTAGCTCTCTCAGTTATGGAACATATGGTATTTATATGACTAGAAGACCCCTCTCAATTATTCAGAGCAAGCATAAAAATATAAGCCAATTCATGCAAATGGAAATGTTATTTATACTTAAGCATAAGGGGCCATATGTATCAAGCAAATTCGCATTCGCAAAGTTTCGGCCTTTGCGAATGCTAATTTGCTAAACGGTATGTATGAAACATTTTGGCTGCAAAATAAGGAATCGCAAAATTTGCCATTCCTTATTTTGTGATTGCACTTAAGGAATCGCAAATTTTGCGATTCCTTAAATGCAATGTATCAAAGAAAAATTAACTCAAAAATGCCCATAAGGATTCGCAAATTACCACCAACTTCTAGTTGGTGGTAAGTTGCGAATTCTTTTAAAAAAGCAATTTTATTAAAATCCAAAGGTGCCATATGACGCTCATACATGCCCTTAGGGCATGTATTTGCGCCATATGCCCACACATGTCATTTTCAGGGGTGCAGCAGGGTGTTCTTGAGACACCCTTGCACCCTTGAAAATATTCCTAATCGCAATTTAGGAATGTTAAGGAATCGCTAAAAAGAAGCAATTTCCTACATACATACCATTTTGCGATTTCTAAATAGGGATTCCTTAAAAATCGCTATTTAGGAATCGCAAAAAGGAATGTTGATACATATGGCCCTTAGAGTTATATACTATCTCTCTGGAAACCCACCTCATATCATGGATCTTTTCAGTGAACGGCGAATATTACAATAGGCTCAAAGGTCTCAATTAACTATAAAACCATCCCCATTCGTGCTAGTGCAAATCCAATGCGCACTATCACAAATGTTCTAAAATATAGGCAAATATTCAAATCACCAACTACTGCAACGAGCTCATTGATCAAATCATCACCCAGGGAACACAGTAACAGCTATTCTGCTTCCACGGCTGACCACTATGTAGTCTTGTCAGCACAAGGGACTTTGAGCTTTAAAGTGAGCAAATCCACATGACTGGTGTGCCAGCGGAGCAGAGATCTGGGTACTCTTTTGCTCGATTCATGACTTTTGGAATGTCTCAAAGAACTGAAGTATTGATTTCACTAACATTTCTAGCAGATTAAAATTTCCGTTTGATCCAAAGGAAGAACATAATTATTAATTGATTCATGAATGTTTTAAAAATCCAATGTGCCATCTAGATGCTCTATGGTTTGGTCAGTAGGCCCCGAAGCTGGTGGAAATGATTTTGAATGTGTTCATGGGGAAAAACAATTTTACATTTGCCCCTTGATTTCAGTGGGAGACTTAGAGGGATTTCAGAGGTGGCTTTTCAAGATTTTGAAGTTTGCACCAGAGCTGGGCTGAAAACATTTCAGTTCTTGCAATCTGTTTGAGTATAAGGAAATCAATGTATAGACAATATCGCAAAATTACAGCTACTTCATTACTACGACACTTGTGAAATTCACTCGATGAGAGGTTTCCCTTAGCAGAACAGACTTCCACAGCTTCACAACATGATGTTATTTTATGAGCCAACCTATACCCTTCAGAGCTGGTTTCATGCTTGTTTCGCTTCTGCAATTTGCCCTATCACATGCTTCTTGTGTGGTTCAGCTGGGATGTTTTCTCATTTTCGAAAGATCCGGAGGAGAGCAATATAGACACAAATTGCCATCTTTTCTAAGTTAATCATTCATATTGGTGAATGTGAGATTGGTTTTGAGCATTGCAGACAACTACTTCTGCCAGGGTTTCTGTGAAAGCCCTGAATATTAATTGAGATTCTGAAGTTATAAGTAAGTGATCCACTCTTATGAACTTTTGCTAAGCTGCCATTAAGGGATGGTGGGCTTAAGACCTTTCAAAGTAGAGGCTTCATGCTTCATGATTGATCTCATTCACTTATGGCAAATAAGACATTGACTGTTTTCCCACAAGAAATTTAAACAAAATGGACTAAAGCTATCTAACTGTTATTTTTTATTTATCTCAGACAGAAGCCTTTGTCCTCCTCAAGCACGAAATTCCTCTGCATCAGGAAAGATTCTCACTGTGCAGTCCAACAGTATCATTAAGCTGGAAACATTTAGCTCTTCAACTGCTTTGGTAGCTACATCAGACCTACAGCCTTCAAAAGGATTCCACATTGACAAATCAGTAATCAACACTTTTGTGATGCACAAACTAGACTATTGTAACAGTCTAACACGTGGACTCCTTTTTCACTCTCAACAAGGTTATTCATCTTGCTACCAAAAATGTGTCAACCTTCAGGTACACACACCACATTGCAAACACCCAATCATTTAACTTTCAACCAAAACAGAGCCTAATACAAGTTCCTCACACCGGTCCTCGAAAAGCTGCAAAGGCCCTCCCGGTACCCACTGCCGATCCTCAAGCCTCAATTTCCATTAGGTACCAAAAATGCCCTATGCCTCCTTTAGGTTCAGTAAATTCCAGTTACTAGAACCCCGTCTATGGAACAGCCTTTGGCTCAATTTTGAGCCATATCAGACCAGTATTTTTATACGCCATTGTAGCACACTCGATGTAACAAGACAATATGGCTTAGTAAGAAATATTCACCTAAAAAACCACAATGAGGAAACGTCCACTACTGCAATGGCGGTATTTTATAATGTGCATATACAGCATTTATCTAATCAACCTATTGCTATGTCTGGTCCCTTATCCTACTCTCTCTCTCACATTGTACATAACCACCTGATTAATGCATCAATTCAAACACCAAATGATGTACCATTTTACACAGACGTAACAATTCTGTCAGAATTACATGCAAATATAATTAAACAAAAAATGCATGCAAATACAAGTTTGGAAAATTGATTTTTCCATGATGGAGCCAACATCAAGTCTTGTGAGAGACTTGTGTTCTGTACCATAAAGACAATACTATGAAAACAAACACTGGCTAAGTCAGGAGGTCGCGCCCTGGCATGCTAGTAAAATGGATACGTTTTTAAAACGTTTTTTACAGCAAGGATATGTGACACAAATAAAGAGAAAACTGACGACCACCACCTAAATATGGCCACATTATGCTTACAAAAAAGTTACATTTAAAAAACATTTACTGATGGAGCTATTTTGCAAATTATGTTTTAAACAAACAATCCTTTTAGCTGTGGCAATCACTTCATCATTACTTTTTATTAAAGCAACACAAAGAAATCATCACCCAATAAACACTCAAATAACAGGCAGCATACAATGTCACAATGTCGCTTTAACTGTTCATAAAAACAATTTTTAGAAGGATATTGGAAATAAATCACTAAGTAACTAGACACTAGACGTGCATACATTTCTTGAAGCTAATATACAAAAATAAAACTTTAAAATTATTTTAAGCGGATGTGAACAATGTGTGCAAGCTGTGTGTGGTCACTCACAGTAAAGGGAGCAAATAGGTAAAGTGGGCAAACCCACAGCCCAACGCTGTAGTGGGCAGAGGAAAAATGTAAATGACATTTCAGCCGACAAATGGATAAAGTCCGCTGCCCAAAAGTCTCTCTACATCTGTATATGTTGTAAAACAAAGCACTGATGAAAGAGCTAAAGTTGTCTCATATACCAGACCTAAAAACATCACTGTCATGTGCACTATTTTAGTCCTTTTATAACAGAGAGAAAACAAATGTTGTACCTGTTTATGTGCGATTTCGAGATTTGCTTTAATGTTAAAATTAAGAAAATGGTCTGTGTAACCAATGAGCAGCATAGATCCAAAGACCCTTCGTTAAAGAATGCTGTCTTCACAGCTGAATGTGTTTGTGAACAATGTCTGAGCGCTGCTGAGGCTTCGCTTCTGCGGGACCTCCAAGAAATAGAGTAAGAAGTGGCTGAGGGGCAGGCATTAGCATCAGCTACAGTAGGATACTTAATCTCATTGGTGAATGTTGTGTTTTATGGCACAAGTGAATAACCTTGCTTACTTAGCGGGCAACATGTGTTATTCCTTTCCATGTGCTATGGGAGTGTGGGGGGTACCCACACTGAGTCCCGACGGTGCTCCACACTCCCATAGCACTTGTTTTCAAATTTCAGTCCCTCATCTGCCAGAAGAGACTTTCCTGCGGCGCCCAGAAACGTCACACCTGCATCTAGGACTACTGACTTTAAAGTATCAATCAAACTTGGTGTGCCACACCACCCTCTTTTTTCGTTTTTTATTCCTTTCCATCCCATTCTTCTGGGAGCTTTGCGTCCTAATTTGTCAATATTAATTTGGAACCTATAAATGTTTAATATCACAGAACAGTTTTACGTAAGTCTCTCCATCTTGAACTCTCTTCCACTTGGTTAGCCATCCCTGAAGTTTCCCCCTATTTTTTCTAGTATTTTTCTTTATATACCGCAAACTTGACCCAAAGGTATCAGAGCTCTTTACATGAGCACCAGTTGCATTACAGCCGGACACACACTTTTTTTTATAGGCACAGGAAAATAAGTGATTTGCACAGTATAACAGGATGTTTGAGACCCCCGCCGGACTCGAACCTGGTTCCCCCCCCCCCGTCAAGGTTGGACGCTCTAGCCATTAAGCCACATCCTCTCCCATGTCTGCACTCTCTCCATTCAACATATGGCAGTTACATTATTTAGACTATTTATAGTTTTCACTGTAAAGAGAAACGTATATCACCAGGGCTATTATTGTGGATGCGCCATATCACCCATGTAAGGGTTGACCAGCACTATGCACAAAAGTTAATAATAAAAAAGCCTTTAAAAGGTCTTTAACTTAATATTCACCTTGTGCCTCTGCAATTAGTTGTGAACGCTAATCAGCTGCATAGAGTCTACAAAACAACAGTCAAGTTCACAATTAACTTAAGTGCGCTTTTTGTTCTTTACCTGATAATAGCTGGAGCAGGCACACCTCTGGCGCGGAGGGGGGGCTTTCCGCGAGCAGCTGGGGCTTCGGCTTTTTCAGAACCACCATTCAAATACGTCAGCTCTTGGAGCTGAGCATGTCGGATTTCATCATTGTAGTCCTAAATACAAATCAAACAATGTTCCTTGTAGGGAAGAAGTATTACCATGAATGCATTCTGAATATGTTACATTGCTTTTTATATTTCCTGTTAATTATGGAAGCACAACGTCTTAATTTGGAACGCATGCTAATTCGCATTTCATTATGTAAAAAGTAAGAACAGCATGCAACAAGAAGTTCACTTAATTGCTAAATAATACATGCAACAAAGGCTCAGTTCAGTATCAATTATATGTGTAACAAAAGCTCAATGAAATGTGAATTATAGGTAAAAGGATATAAAGTTCAAGTCAAAATTAGGCGTAACGCTTGTCAGGCCAATTACAGTTGTAAGAAAGGGACAATTTAATGCCAATTATATACTTCACAAAAACTCACTTGTGCCAATTATAAAAGTGACAAATTCTTACTTTAGTGTCATTTTGGAGCTAATGTATAGCCACCCTGCACCAAGGTAAAGCTATTGTCATACCCAGTGTGAATCTTGCCCTTTGTCAAAAACAAACTGTGCATGTATCCATGCCAATTTGTCACTTCTCAGTAGCCTCAAAGTTACAATTGTTTGCAACTACACCTACTCAGTAAATAGGTGTGTAATTTCCATGTTGAAAAGTATTCAGAACAAGGTTTGTAATGCCGAAATCTATCATTAATGCATCTGTATGCGTGCCTTCACACCAATGTGTTGGTTTCGAGGAGCTGTGAGTCTGTGATGCGAGAACCTGCATCGTCGTTGAGGCTGCAGTCGACAAGAGATTTAAGATGTGAGGGCCTGCATCAGTGATGCTTTACACAGTGGCAGTTCCGCTGCGAGATCAATGCAGAGTCCTTGAACTGGGAGATTTTTCGCACCAAAGGCGATTAATCGGGGTTCCTACACGTGGCAAAGGAGATACGTCGGTACTGCTGGGTCGACAGATGGACTGGCAGAACGCCTTCAGGTCCACTTCCAAGGGTCCAGGAAGAGCGTGACACCACTTGACACAGTAGATCTCACAGTTGCAGAGTCCAGGTACTGGTTACAAGAGACTAGCCTTTGGATTTACTCTGGGGTTCTTGAGTTCAGGTTGCAGGTCCAGTCCTTTTCACACAGGCAAGAGGGAAGCAGGAAGCAGTCCTTCAGGGCAGCAGACCAGCAGTGTGCCTGTCTTTTCAGCAACACAGCACTCCTTCTTCCTGGCAGAGTATCCCTCTTTCCAGAAGTGTACTGAGGAGTTGTTGGAGGTCCAATACCTATACCCAGTTCTGCCTTTGAAGTGTGAGAAGCTTATAGAGGTTTCCCTTTGAAGTGCACAGGTGTCCTATCTTCCTGGCCCAAGACCAACTAAAGGGGGTATGCAGCCCGTTGTGGGCCAGCAGCACAAAGTCGATTGAAGTGTAGGTCCGACTGTGCCATGCTCTTCCACCCCATTTGCCACTGAGGACCCATCTAGGCACACCTAAGCTCCCTATTGTGTGTAGCTGTCTAAGAGCAATACACAAAGCCCAACTGTCAAATACACAAAGTTATGTGACCGAGAGACAGGCTGCAGGCACCAAATGGCTAAACAGAAAAAAGTCCACTTTCTAAAAGGGACATTTGAAAAATTGTAACTTAAATTCCAACTTCTCCATAAGTTAGGATTTTTCAAAGACACCCAACATAAATTGGTTACCTGTCCCCTTTTGGAAGTTACTGCTTATTGTTACTCCGGAACCCATGAAGGATTGGTGTTGAATTAATATAGTGAAATATGGAAGTAATTTGAGTGGTGTATATTAGTCAGGTATTTGGATTGCATCAGTTATTTGGATGGAGAAGAGTAGCGGAGAAATAGAAGAGGGAAACATTTTTGCATTTATATAGTGCTTGCTGCCCATGATGAGGTGTTGAAGAGCTTTTTTCAGTGAGTAGCACGCTACTCTGGAACCCATTAAAGGATTAGTGGTGAATTAGTATAGTGAAATATGAAATTTGAGGATTGTACATGTTAGTCTGTTATTTTGATTAAAAACAATAGTGGAGGGATAGAAGAGTGAAGGCTTTAGAATGGTTTTTTTTGGGAGGTCATACCAGTAGGAGGAGACTTGGGATGAGTAAAATGGGATGCGGTGGGAACCAGACGCAAAAATTCCGCCCGGGGTTGCCCACTGTCAACAAATCGAGCAGGAAGATTATTCCAGAGCGTGTGCATGCCCCATCTACACCTACAGTGGTCTATCCTGAAGTTACGAGGAAGGACACCCCAGATGACAGTCTTTTGGCTTCTTTCAAAGACTTTGAAAGGAAGGTTATTTCAGCCCTAAATGCGTTTGACACTCGGATCTCTACACTTGAGCAAACTGTTGGTTCTTTGAAGTGATCAGTGGATACCCTATATTCAAGTATAAATAGCCGGTGCTCCGATCCCCAGCACACCATTCCAAACGCAGGTCCGAGTACTCTCCCCCACGATGCCATTGCCAGCAGAAGGGGGGGAGCAACATCTCAGGCTCAAGCACAGGCCCAATTCTCATTGGCAGCTTTATCACAACCGCCTTGGCGATCCTACACTCACAACCTCCCCAATGTTCCTAGGGTCACAGAGGCTAACTTTGGGTAGCAAGCACTTGGCACTGCGACGCAGCAGGGAAGCCTGGGCAGCTCAGATTTGTCCTCCGCTGCCAGATCTCAACACTCACACCCAACATACTGCCCCTTTAATACCACCATCCAGCTACCCTCAGCGGCAACTCCCTACGTCATTGTACTGCAGGAAGTGCCCCCTTTAAGGAGTGGGGTAGAGGAAAGCTTCAATCAACCTAAAAATAAGACTGTTCACTGGCTAGCAACCAGGACTAATGTGTCATATCCCTCCACGCAGATGTTGGCAGAGAAAATTATAATGGTCAGTAGGGTGGGTTGGATAGGCCAAACCCGGAAAACTGCAAAGGGGGATTGCGTCATAGTGAATTTGAATAACCCCCTGGAGGAGGTTTTAATTTTTCTCGCCTTAGGCTCGACGGGCACACCTTCAGACTGTATTACAGCTCTCCCACTGGGCTTTTATTTACCCCACTCCCAACATTGGGGGCTTCAGAGATTTGACTTACAACAGGGAATGCTGCGGGATTGCCTAGCAAATGCACAGGCCTCATTTAACACCACTCCCTTGTTACTGAGCAATCGTTTCCTTCCATTGAGCAAATACGATGACCCCGATAGACTGGACTCTTCTCTCAAACAGACCTTCAGACTCATGCCATCCTAACCTAAGGATATTGTGATAGCGACCCTAGACTTTATTAAAGTCATCTGTTGGAATATATCCGGGGTCCGGAGCAAACTGTTTGATTGTGACTGGCTGGGCATGCTGAAGAACTTTGTTCTGATCTGTCTACATGAAACATGGGACACTAAGGGTTGCTTGTATCTTGATAGTTACTCCTACCACTCAGTTTTAGCTACCTGCTCTTCTAGTGGGCGTGCTAGTGGTGGCCTTACGACTCTAACTAAATTAGAATATAACTGTAAAGTACAGGTGATAAATTCTAAATGTAAAACTATTTTGGGCACCCTTTTAATATTTCCTAACAAACGTAGACTGCTCCTTATCAATTCCTATAATGCAGTGCATGTTTTATCTGTGACTTTTTTCTGTCAGAGCCCCTCTTTACTCTAATTATGTTAGTGGGAGATTTAAACCTGCATCTGTGCCGCTGCTGTGTTAATAATAAGGGATTTGATTTTGAAAGGCCTTTTGCAACCCAGGCACATTTTAAACTCATATGCCAAGGGGAAGTGACAAACAGTCTCATTTTGGAGTTTAATCTGGTGAACTTGTTGGTGACCAAAAATGACCCTGTGGAGGCTTACACACCCACCTTTAAGGTGGGAGGGCACAAAAGTGTAATTGACTATATCTTTGTCTCTAGTTGTCTGCTACCCACACTTTTAGACTTTGAGATTTTACAACATTATCTAAGCAATCATAACCCGTTAACCGCTTTATTCTATTGGGATAATAAAGCGGTGAGCTCTACATCCGCTTACCAGACGCCCACCACACTCGCTGATCAGGGTCGAAAGGAAAAAATGGGTCTACATCATCCCATCGGCATTTGCAATAAGGTAACTCCAATGTTATCTTATGGGAGAGGTAGGCCTTGCAGTCCTGTAGTACGAATCTCCTATTTTTTTTACTACCAGGACAATGTAAAACTTAACAGTACATGCCCAATATTTTAAATAGACTGTATCCTGCCCTCTGGGCTCTCAAAGGCCAACCCGAGGGGTGACATATTTATTAAAAAGGAAGGCTTGGGCCTGGAAAAAGGTTAATTTTGCCAGGTCAAAATTGCAGCTTAAATCTAAACACACAGGCTGCAATGGCAGTTCTGAGTCCTGTTTCCAGAGCTATTTAAGTGGGTGACACAATAAGTGTTGCAGGCCACTTGCAACAGTTTATTTACAGGCCCTGGGTACATGTAGTACCGCTTTACTAGAGACATTTAAGTAAATAAAATACGCTAATTTGGGATAAGCCATTGTTACCATGTTTTAAGAAGTGAGTGCATGCACTTTAGCACTGGTCAGCAGTGGTAAAGGGCACAGAGTCCTAAGGCCAGCAAAAACGAGATCAGCAAAATAAAGGACAAAGGCAAAATGTTTGAGGGAAGACCAACCTAAGGCTGACAGGTCTAATACCACCATTGGAAGTTTACACACTAGTCTATCCCTATGTTGGAAGAAACTACAACAGTGATTCCTTCTCTGGACTTAGCACCTCATCCAGAAATATAAGTATTTTAATTATTGACCCAACTCAAAACCATGCGTATCATCTGCATGTAGACACCTTCTCAGCATGCATATACATCCAATCTTAAGATTGAAAAACAATTACATAGAATGACATACTTACAGGAATAAGGAACTTTTTGATTTCATCTAGAGCGTGTCCCATCCTGGCATATGCCTCTGCTGGCGGTGCAAATACTTCAATTAACACATGAAGATCATCATTTAAATGGAAGTATTTTGCTTCTCCGCTTTTTCTTAATTCTTCTTCCTAACAGAAGTAAAACACATATATCTAAACAAAGTAACATGACAAAAAATATTATTTTCTATGATTTTAAATTTCTTTAATAGAGGCCATTTAGCTTCTTTTGATGCATGTATATATTTAATAAAGGCTATTCACGAAAAATAGCAGAAAAAGTGTTTTATTAACAGATATTACTGTAGCATGTTTTTAAAATCTAATACATTCTGCATCTCAGTGTGCCAGCTTCGAATGAAATGTTCTTTTGTACAGTAGGAATGTAAAATACTAGAATCTAACTAATAATCAAAAGAAAGAATCTTACAGGTGCTTCCTTCTTTCAAGTCAGGATTATATTGGGCTGAAGTGCATATAGAAATACATCAGAATTATCCATGCATACACATTTAGTTTAAATGAAGAACAGAACCATAACTACAATATTTCTACCACAAAGGAACTAAAAAAAAGATAATTGACGGATTCTGCTACACCTAATGTGGATACTTGGTAATATAGAGTCAAATAAGCAGTTTTACAAGTGACGATAAAGAACAGTGAAACAATTGAATTAATTCAAGATGTATTTGCATTAGAACAGTGGATCATCTCGTTCCTCGCCGGAAGAACCCAAAGAGTCCGCCTCCCCCTGTTCTGATCCGCGGCCACCGAAGTCATCCGCGGCGTACCTCAAGGATCCTCGTTCAGTCCCACCCTCTTCAACGTCTACATGAGCCCCCTCGTAGCCATCGCACGCCAACACAACCTTAACATCATTTCCTGCGCCGAAGACACCCAGCTGATCCTCTCCTCACCAACGACCCCGCCACCGCCAGAGCCTGCCTACACGAAGGAATGAAAGACGTCGCCGAGTGAATGAAGAACAGCCACCTGAAAATGAACTCAGCAAGACGGAAGTCCTCATCCTGGGATCATCCCCCTCCGCCTGGGACGACTCCTAGTGGCCCCCTGCCCTGGGCACCACCTCCAAGCCAACGGACCACGCACGAAACCTGGGCTTCATCCTGGACTCCTCCCTCTCGATGACCAAACAAGTCAACGCCGTCTCGTCATCCTGTTTCAACACCCTGCGCATGCTCCGAAAGATCTTTCGATGGATCCCCACCGAAACCAGGAAGACAGTCACCCAGGCCCTCGTCACCAGCCGACTGGACTACG
The DNA here is from genome assembly GCF_964261635.1 of Lissotriton helveticus. NCBI lineage: Eukaryota > Metazoa > Chordata > Amphibia > Caudata > Salamandridae > Lissotriton > Lissotriton helveticus. The sequence goes on from NC_136063.1 coordinate 228,210,147, forward strand.
GAAACACCCCCTAGGCTGGAACCACAGCCACTCTACAGAAAAGACTCCAGCGCATACAGAACACATCCGCACGACTCGTCCTGGACATCCCCCGCCGCAACCACATCTCCGCCCACCTGAGAGACCTGCACTGGCTCCCTGTCTGCAAGAGGATCACGTTCAGGCTCCTCACCCACGCACACAAGGCTCTCCATGACCTGGGCCCCAAGTACCTCAACAACCGCCTCACTTTCTACACGCCCACCCGCCAGCTGCGACGACCAGCCTCGCCCTCGCCACCGTACCACGCATTCACAGAGCCACCGCTGGAGAAAGATCCTTCTCCTACCTGGCGGCCAAGACATGGAACTCCCTCCCCATCCACCTACGGCTGACCCAGGACCATCTCTCCTTCAGTAAGCAACTCAAGACCTGGCTTTTCGAGCAGTAGCGGACCCCTCCCCCCCCAGCGCCTTGAGCCCCTAGCGGGTGAGTAGCATGCTCTATAAATCTGATTGATTGATTGATTGATTGAACATATGTTGGGCCAGCAATCTTGCTGGAAACAAACATGGAACTGTTAATGTACTATTGAAAATGGTTACCTTTGCTTTATCTCTCATTGACCCTTTTCCAAGAATGGACATTTTTGTTAGTGTGTCTTCCTGTAACCGCTTCAATGAATTACCACGTGGACCCAGAAGCTTACCAACAAAGTTGAACTAGGAGACAAAAAGAACATTTTATAAGTAGGGTCTTAAAGACATTCAACATACCAACCAAATATGTGATAATAACTGATGAACATATACTTTAAATAGGAAAACTGGAAAGCAAAACGTTAATAAAGTAGCATGAAGAACTACCAAATGGAACATTCTAGCACACTTAGGATGAACAGTTTGTAACAAAAAAGCATGACGTGTTCTTAGAGTTTCATGCTAAAGTGCTTGGACACACTTCACAAATATAGGTATATTCATCTTTACATTGGCATCTTTGGGACCCTAATAATTATTGGTGAACGCTTTGGTAGTACATATTTTTAATACAGAATTTGGAGCCAGTAGGAGGATACAATGCACACAATAATTGATTATGAAGTTAATGTGAAGATTATGCTTGCTGTTTCCCTCTGAGGCGGAAGCCGAAGGTCTACTGTGCTCTCTTGCACCTTTACCTACAAAACGATTGATTTACTAATTGTTTTAAAAATTGTACCATATTTTACTTGTAGCGCTTTTAAACATCCCTGACACCCCCACAGCGAGACTACTTCGCTGAGGCACAAACTCCTTTCCACAGCGTCGCTCTTTCGAGGCGCAGGGAAGCTTTGAACACCACTTTGGCCGCCATCTTAGATTGGGCAGGCTCGCCGGAGAGCTCGGCGCCCCTCCCGCCCTCCCTGGGTATTTAACAGGGCGCAAATCGTTTCCGCGTGATTATGCTTGCTGTTTCCCTCTGAGGCGGAAGCCGGAGGTCTACTGTGCTCTCTTGCACCTTTACCTACAAAACGATTGATTTACTAATTGTTTTAAAAATTGTACCATATTTTACTTGTAGCACTTTTAAACATCCCTGACACCCCCCACAGCGAGACTACTTCGCTGAGGCACAAACTCCTTTCCACAGCGTCGCTCTTTCGAGGCGCAGGGAAGCTTTGAACACCACTTTGGCCGCCATCTTAGATTGGGCAGGCTCGCCGGAGAGCTCGGCGCCCCTCCCGCCCTCCCTGGGTATTTAACAGGGCGCAAATCGTTTCCGCGTGATTATGCTTGCTGTTTCCCTCTGAGGCGGAAGCCGGAGGTCTACTGTGCTCTCTTGCACCTTTACCTACAAAACGATTGATTTACTAATTGTTTTAAAAATTGTACCATATTTTACTTGTAGCGCTTTTAAACATCCCTGACACCCCCCACAGCGAGACTACTTCGCTGAGGCACAAACTCCTTTCCACAGCGTCGCTCTTTCGAGGCGCAGGGAAGCTTTGAACACCACTTTGGCCGCCATCTTAGATTGGGCAGGCTCGCCGGAGAGCTCAGCGCCCCTCCCCACCCTCCTCCCGCCCCGCCCAAAGTATGTATAAAAACAACAACATTGCCCGTCCGCGCAGCGGGCGGGCGCAGCGGGCGCGCCAAAGGCAAGCCAAAGGCAAGCCCGTCTGCGCCCGTCCGCGCCGGGACCGGGCCCAGGGCCATAATCCCTGCCCCCCACCTCTCTTATGCCCGTAATGCACTCCTGGAGATCCGTCCACCCAATGGCCCGCTTTGCACTAAACTTAATGTCTCCCTCATGCAGACGCCACTACATATACAATGTGAACACTGTAATACTCCGTTAGTGTTCAGTAATCCAGCAAGGGATATTAGATCCTGCACTACTGAGGCTGAAACGTATGTCTCCATGGCACTTATCAATGCGCATTCCCTGGGCAAACACTGCCAAGATATAGCTGACCTCATCAGTGACAATTATTTAGATATACTCTATATTACAGAGACATGGTCCGATGAGGCATCCGCCCCTGACTATGTCACGGCAGTCCCCCCAGGCTACAATGCCTACCGACAGGACAGGTCCACAGGAAAGGGAGGAGGGATAGCTATAATAGAACATTTCAAAATTCGTTGCTCGCCAATACCTATCAACTCTTGCGAAGCCATGCTGTTTGATATAAAATTAACCCCCACCTACAATTTCAAGGGAACACTGATTTACAGACCCCCGGGGTCAAGATCTGCGTTTCTCACCAATCTCAGTAATATTACCGAGTCTATAGCATTGGAAGACTCCACCACGATAATGAGAGATTTTAATTTCCATTTAGAGCTTCCTAGTGATAGGGATACTGCAGCCCTCGTATCTGACCTAGACGTAATGAGCCTCAGACAACTGGTTAAAACCCCTACCCATCTGGCAGGCCATACGCTGGACGGTATCTTCAGTAATGTGGAAGGACTGTCTATCACCTCAGTTCTCCCTATGACCTGGACTGACCATTCAGTCATCTTTAGTAGACTTGCCATCAAAGGTCCTCAGAGAAAAAAGGCCGCCCCTGCGAAAAAAGGCACTTTCACAGCATGGAACGATATTAATTCCAACGACTTAACGTTTCTTCTCAACTCCACAATTCCGGAGCTATCCACTGACCCCATCACCGCAACCAACCAATTCCAAAAATGGTTAGGTGAAGCTACAACTCAGTTGGCACCCACCAAATCAATATCCAAAAATAGAAATATGCCCAAAGCTCAGTGGTATACGGTAGAACTTAAAACTCAAAAACAATTAACCAGGAATAGGGAAAGACACTGGCGAAGAACTTACGACAGTGAAAGTAGGGAGAAATATAAGAAAGCTCTTGCTACCTATAAAACAATGTTAATTGCAGCAAAGAAGGATTTTTTCACACGCCACATAGAAACTGCCAAAAACTCCAGCAAACAGCTATATCACATTGCCAAAACCCTTGCTGGCAATGCCCCGGATCTTAATCCACCTCCATCGCAAACTCTATGTGATGCTCTATCGGAATTCTTTTTTGCAAAAGTTAACAACATTTATCAAATATTTAATTCCGACCAGGTTAGCAGTAGTACTACTACCATCATGATCACTCCCAGAACCACCATGACCTGCTTTAGTCCCCTCACCACTGACCAAATCAAGGGCATAGTAACAACGATCAAAGCTGGATCCGCCATGGATCCCTGCCCATCCTCCGTACTTGCCAAGGTATCGGATACAGTAATCCCAATCATCACCATGGTCTGCAATACAATCCTGGCGTCCGGATCTTATCCCGACTCACTTAAATACACCCTGATCAAGCCTCTGCTTAAAAAGCCTGGTCTAGGCAAAGGAGAACTAAAAAATTATCGCCCTATAGCAAACCTCCCGTTTCTAGCTAAGGTCATAGAAAAGGCTATGAACCAGCAGCTATCAGCCTACTTAGAAAACAACAACCTGCTAGATAATACGCAGTTCGGTTTCCGCAAACATCATGGAACGGAAACCGCTCTCATCAAAGCAGCTGACGACATAAGAATCATCCGTGATCAAGGAGGAACTGCTTTGCTAATTCTCCTTGACCTGTCAGCTGCTTTCGACACGGTTGACCACAAGATCTTGGTCGACCGTGTCGAGAAGATGGGCATCACGTCCACGGCCAGGGACCTGTTGGCTTCTTTCCTGGCCAACAGAACTCAGGCGGTCACAGTGGGCCCTTTCCAGTCGGCTGACCTGTCGCTGCCGTGTGGGGTTCCTCAAGGCTCATCCCTAAGTCCGACACTATTCAATATATATGTGTCGGACCTTGCTAGTGTCATCAAAGCGCACGGGATGGGCCTAACCTCATACGCTGACGACACTCAGTTGGTGCTGGCGATAAAGGGCGACGGACAAAGGGTGGCAGAAAGATTCCAAAGTGGTATGATTGCCATTGGCGAGTGGATGGCAAAGAATTGCCTAAAGCTCAACTCTAATAAAACGGAGGTGGTCATCTTTGGTAATCTCTCCCCAGCGTGGTCGGCTACCTGGTGGCCATCGGCCTTGGGCACACCTCCCAGTCCCACGGTCAAAGTCAGAAACTTAGGGGTTACTTTCGATGACCAGCTTAACTTTATGGCCCATGCAAACAAGGTGGCAGCTAACGCCCATTTCAAGCTTAGGATGGTAAGAAAAATTATACCCTATCTACCAGATTCCGCAGCAAAAACTTTAGTCACCTCCTTAGTGCTTACCTCGCTAGATTACTGCAACGGTCTGCTGCTCAATGCTCAGAGCAGAGTTACCAAAAAACTACAGACCGTGCAGAATGCTGCCGCTCGCGTTCTGTCAAAAAAAACCAAGTTTGCACCTATTTCAGACACGCTAAAAAGCTACCACTGGCTGCCCATTCACAACCGGGTAAAATTTAAATCTTTGTGTACAGTATATAAATCCCTACAGGATCAAGGACCCCGTCACCTCAAACATCAACTGATCCCTTACAATCCATATAGAACTCTCAGATCTACCTCTCTTAACCAATTAGTGGTTCAACGAAGCCGAACAGTTTCCTGGGGCGATCGTCGCTTTTCAATTGCAGCCCCTAGACTTTGGAACACTTTACCTAACCATATAAAAGCAAGTCCCACACTTCTTCAGTTCAGAAAAAAACTGAAAACATGGTTATTCAGTCAGTGATCCATTTCCGTACTTCCTGATCAAGGTGAGACCTCAATGCACTTTCTAGCGCCGAGACGCCCAAGTGTAATTGTACGCGCTCTATAAATGCCAGAAATAAATAAATAAATAAAATAAATGTCTCATCAGCACCAGCCACGCAGCAGATTTGAAACTGGAAAATTGGGTGCATACATATTAACACTGATTCCTTACACCTACTGCATGTTCATCATGCAGGTGTTTCTCTAAATTACACCTAAACGGCGAAGAGATTATTTCAGTTCAACAGGATAAAAAAGTATCTCCCAGGTATTTCTCATGGTCACTTTTAAAGTTCACTTGCAAGTGAACACCTATTTGAATTTCTGCTGCTGTCTATTCTAGAATGAAAAATCAAGAAACCAAGGTGCAAAACAGGTTCAATTCTACTGAACTATGAACATTGAAATGAACAAGATCAAAATGAGGAATGCATGGGAGGCAGAACTCTGCAGACTGTGTGAGAAGCAAGTCATTGAGACAACTGAGGCCTTAGGCTGGCTTTCTCCATCGACCATCTACAATCAGGGCCGGACTGACTACCAGGCGTTTTGGAATGCTGCCGAGCTGGGGCTTATGTCACTGTGGTGGGGGCTGATTTCATTGATGGAGACCTGCTTGTGATTCAAAATAATTTATGCCAAACAAATTTCGTTCAGCACATTCAGATCCCCATCAATGAAATCAGCCCCCAACTCTGCAGCATTCCAAAACGCCCAGTAGCCTTTCCGGCCCTGTCCACAATGTCTCCTGCCAGCGTCTGATATATGCTTATCCATATCATCCACCATCCTACTGTTCATCATCTTATATAAAACCCCAATTGACGGCCTTTTCTCAATTATTGCATCTAATATATCCACCCTACAGAACCAGCCCAGCCCTCCTCCTTTTCTTTTATAAAAAATCGCTTATCGGCACATATTTGAAAAATTCATTATGCCCAAAATAAAAGTTATTTTTAACAGCTTCAAATATGGTTATACCTTAATCGTCAACAAAATCCCCCAGAATGAACAGTCCCCGCTCTTTCCATTGTCTGACATAAGCATCCCAAAGGATATCTGGTAAAAGGGGGTTTTCTTGAAAGTTTGTATATAAAAACGGCTATATGCATTTTCTTCCAAAAAACAGACAATATTCGATGTGCACACAAGCGTTTTGAGCCGCACTCTCTGGAAATTCCCAAAATCTACTTGCCGCATAAGGCATCCCTGGCTTTCTCCCCTATCAATTACTCATAACACATGGAAGGATCGTTATCTAAAGCTGGCCCCTCGCCCTTGTTATAAAAGAAGACAACCATCTGTTGCAGTGTAGATGCCCAGTAGTATAATCAGATATTAGGGACTGCCAATCCCCCATTCTCTCGGAAGGGTTAAATACTGGCATGGCTCATGGATGGGTGCAGGGGGGGCCGTGCGTGCGGGTGCAGGGGGGTCATGCGGGAAGGGTGGGTCACGGGGGAAGTCGCCCTTGAGCCTGGGTCCCACATCTTCTCGGCTCCTGCTCTCCTGCCTCCGATAGGAACAGGAAGCAGGCAGCCTGGCTCCCTCCCCTAAGCCAATCACAACGTTGTATGCAGTGTTGTGATTGGTCAGGACGGCGCCCAGCCAGGCGCTTATGGGGTGGGCATGTTCTCCATGCAGGCTGCATTGCAGCCTGCATGGAGAATGGCAAAGGGCGCATGAGTGATTTGGGTGGCTCGAGAGGGTCGACCAAACAGTGTTTGTGCACTCAGGAGTGGGCACACCACTCCTCCCCTGCCCTGCTCGGAGAGCAAAGCAGCCCCAATAACAACCACCCCCACCCAAACACCCCAACCCCGCCCACTGCACAAACATAAAATGGTAATTACTAAAGGCCAGTTGGAATGCTTTCAGTAATCCGAAGTACAGCTCTTTCCGCCTGAGAGATTAAGATGTCGGGGGAGGCAGCCTTTCTGTGCCACCCTTCCGGCACAGAAAGGGTGTTGGCTCTTGACTTTGGGGGCCCCCAGGAGGGCCCTCTTTGGCGCAAGGCCTCTGGTTGGAGGCCAAGAGGGCACATATGGTGGCCCCGGTCAATCCCTGAGCCTTGTGGTGCGCACCTAGGTGTCTGCCACGGGGTGCAGGGATAAACTGCACCTCGCATTTTTACAACAGGAGCATGCATTCCGGTCAGAATGCATGCTCTTATTCTAAAGTATAGGAATGTGACCAAACAGTGTTCGGCCGCATCCTAATTAGTAGGTCGGGACTGTCAACTGGCTGCCGTTTGGTCCCATGACCTTGATGATGTTGGGCAGAGGAAACCCAGCCCGACATCGCAATAGGGCCCTAAGTCAGTACCCAGAAAATCAACTAAGTTGAGCTGCCTCCAATTAAATTTCCCTTACTGCCTCAGCAGGGTCCGGGGTAACAATTGCAAGGCCATCAGCATATGCCAAGATTTTAGTTTGCCAGCCCTTCATATACATTGGTGAGATTGCTGAATTACCCTCAATTCTCCTAATTAGGGGATCTATATAAAGGGCAAATAAAAGTGGAAAGCAGGGACATCCTTGTCTTGTGCCCTAATTGAATCACCACCATCCCAGATTCTCACTCCATTAATGAAAACTTAGCAGCTGGGTTAGCATATAATGTTTTAATAGATTTAATGGACCTGGGCCCCAGACCCTTTTTGTCCATTACCACCCACAGATAAGGTTTACTGATATCTTGGCCACATCAACAAACATGATGATCCGCCGGATATGATCCGCTGTACCCATTCCTGGAATAAATCTGTGTTGTACTGGGGACCCAATTTTCTTTATTACGCTAGACAATTGTATGGCTAAAATCTTGGCATACATTTTGGTATCGCAATTGATTAAAGTATTTGGTTGATAAGACCCTAGTTCCAGCACTTATTTTCCCCTTTTGGGGAAAACAACAATCTTTGCAGAGACCCATGAATCTGGTGGGACGGCCCCTCTTTGAATTTGCAAGAATACCTCTAGGATATACATTTTAAGACTTGTCGCAAAGGTCTTATAGAATTCTACCGGAATAAAATCAGTTGCCACTGCTTTTCTAGATGTTAGATTAGATATGGCAGATGTGACTTCCTCTATTGAAATAGGTTGCTCTAGACACTTGCACTCCTCTTCACTTACAACTTTCCAAGTACCTTGATCCAAATACCCCTATACATCTCCAGCTTCCACCTCCTCCTCCTCCGCATATATCCGCTGAAAGAAGATTTGAAAGGCTGCCCATATTCCGTCCAGATCAGAGGTGATTCCAGAACCGGGGTCATAGATCTCCCTAATCTCGCTGTGAGCAGTTTGCTGTCTAGTGCGAATTGCTAATAAGTGCCACACTCTTTCGTTATATTTATCAGCTTTATTTTTCCAGACTGTGTTCTATCCACTGCTTTTTTTTACCAATATATCTACTGACAATACCATATTCAGCTGGGCCTCTTCATTTTCTAGTGCCTTTGACACTGCTTCTACCAACCTTACCTCAGCTACCGATAAAGTTAGATAAAGTTCTTGCAAATGCTGCTTCTCCCTTTTCTGTTAGGACCAGCTAAATTTTGAAGTTTCCCCCCAAACTTGATTTTAAAAGCATTCTAAATTATACCCATAGAGGCACTCCCAAAGTTTTTGGCCATAAAGTTTGGAATCTAATTTCTCATGTGGTTAACATAGTCCTTATCCAGCAGCAGGGCCCTCTCAAAAGACTAACCCCCAGTAGGACGTGGTGGGGAGTGTATATCCAAGTCTAAGACTAAAGGGTTGTGCTCAGATATAATCCCTGAAGAAGTGATCCAATTAGGGCCACCCAGGTCACTCACGACCACCTCTCAGCCTTCCATACAAATGAACAATCGGTCAGACAGTTTAGAATACAAACCAAGTATATTTATTCAGATACACTGAAGCGGAGTCCGGTGTGACCAGTCTCCTGGGATTACTGCAGAGGGACTGACTTCAGCAGGCATGATGATACATTATGTACAATTCAGAACCAATAAAGACACGCCCTGACTGGAAATTTCCAGTTGGTAGCAGTTGAACAAAGGAGGTACAGAATGTTGAATTTCGATCCTGAGACCGGGCACACACTATCTCGATACCAAGGTCACTCTGCCTGTGCCCACCGTTCTAAGGGTGGGAGCAGGTCTATCTAGTGGGAAAGGTATGTGCTAATAAGAACAGTGTATTCATTAGTACAGCAAAGCTCAACCTTGGAGAAACAAAACTATTGCAGCTGCTTTCATCTGGGGCAGAGAAAAATAAGTTATTTTCAAACATGGCTCAAAATGGCGGCTAAACATAAAAGGGTGCAGCGAATGCTAACTTAAGATGTACAATGCATAAAGAACACAGCTAAAACATTTTTATTCCAACAGGTATTTATATATCCGACAAGTTCGTAATAATCGACTGGAAATCAAAAAATGTCTAGCCGAGAATGTACCCAATGGGGTGCCAAATAAAAAGTATAATAGGGGTCCACTGAAACTGTTTCGCCCATACGTCATATAACCCATGGGTCATTCCCAACTGAGTCACAGGCCGCAATACACTGGGTTTACGTCCCTGGTAAACTTTGATGTTTGCCTTTAAACCTGCCCCCTTAACGTTTATAATAAAGTCTCCGCAAATCACCAATGGAAGCGGCCACCCAGCCAATTCAATGTTGTGCCAGTCAATCAATGTAGGGTCATCTGCCACAGGCCCATATACGGAGCACAGTGTAAAAGAACCTTTTGTATGACACCATTCTGTAATGGCCAATCTACCATACTTATCTGCCATGGCTTTAAAGAACCAATTCCTGCCTTTCTGTGTAAGAATTGCCACCCTGCGTGTGTGAGTCCCTTGTGGGGTACTACAAATAATCTTATAGCCCAAAAACTCCAATATGTGCCATCTGCCCCCCTTCAATATGGGTCTCCTGCATGCACACAATGTCTACATTTACAGATATTGTAGATGAGTAATCTGCTAATAGCTACAGTTAATATTTGTGGCTTAATCAATCCTATGAGGAAGCAAAGGCTGAACCTGCTCCTTGAACTAAGAACCACCAGAGTGACTCCAACGGCTGGCTGACTGGCCTCCTGTTTTGAGCTGCAGGAACATAGCAAGCTCCAGAGACCTGACCTGCTACTAGTCCCCAAGAGGTGCTCCCATGTCCTGGACCCTTAGTTGACATTAGAGTGTACTCCTGCCCTGTGGGAACCAACACAGCATGATACATATTCACTAAGGACCTCGCATTGCAGCACCTCACATCTCCTGTTCATCTGTCTCATCGACAAGAGCAGCACAACACAGCTCAATGAATGACCTTCCAGTTCCTGATCGTCAGCCTCATCTGAAACAACGGTTCCTGATCAGTGGCCTCATCTGAACCTATGCAGCACGACGCAACTCAATGCAGCATCTCGCAGCTACCAACCAACGGTCCAATCGGAACCTACACAACTTGATGCCACACAATGCTGGACCTCGCATCTCTGTCTAACTACAACCAAGTACATTACTCAGCAAGTCAATCTCGGTTCTGTAACAGGCATGGGGTCTATTGTGGTTGGCTTGAACTTATGACTTTGTTTCAGTCTGCACAACCAGAAAAACACATTTGGCACTGCGCGTTTTTTGGTGTTATTTTTACCTAAGACTTTGAAACTGCTGTGTGGCATGCGCCTGGCTTCATGTAACATATGTGAACCACTAGGTCAGCCTTCACAGAACACCATGGAGGTCACTAAATATCCCTCAAAGGAACACTGTATATGTCATTGGAATACTATGTATGTCATAAGCCATGTAATCAGGGGGCATGATTGTAGGATTGTAGATTGTAGGAGTCGTGACAGTTGGCCTTCAGCTGCTGTCTGTGATGGATGAGATCTTCTGTATGGAATAAACTTGAACCGTGAAACCTATACTGTGTATCCAGTGGAGTGCATCTTTTGGGCTACCACACTGGGGTAGTCGGCAGGTGCATATGTACGAGAAGATCTCAACACCTGAAGCAGAGCGTGGTCTGTTGGTGATCTTGGATCCAGCCTTCTTTTTGGTGAGACGTAACTGATGAAGAGAGGCCGATTTGCACATGTTGGGAAACTGTTATTTTCTAATGTGGAATGGCATGGTTGAAAAATTGTGAACTGTTAGTTGTGTGTCATGCTCTGGCTCTAGCGTGGAACCTGTGGAGTGGGGTCGTGCTGAACCGTATCATCCTGGCGCAAGCATGGACCCTGTGCGGTGAGCTCGTGCTAGTCTATAGCATTACATCAGGTCACTGCTGAGCATTTTCTTCAGCATTTAGAGTTGTGAAGCCTATGGAGTGTTCTTGTGCTGAATCGTATCATTCCTGGCTCAAGCATTGAACCTGTGTGGTGCGCTCACACTAATCGATAGCGTCACACCAGCTCTGTGCAATACCTGACTCTAACGTTGTAGTGAGACTCGCCTCTTTCTCAAACCGCATTCTGTTACAGCTTTCCTTCTGCATTTTGTTGCTGGATGTTGCCTGCCTCTCATTGCGCGTCTCTTTTCCGGGTGACTTTAAGCCACTACCTGTTGCAGCACTCCGTTCCTCTTCCAGTTGCTGTGTTTCATGATGGGCATGGTCTCTTGATTCGAACTACCTGGGCGATTGGCTAATGTACTTGTCATTCTCTGTGACATGCGCACTTTTTCAGGAACTACTTTCGCCATTAGTACATCTACTTGCCTTGTGCAAATTGACTTATATGCTTGTAATTTTCAGTGACACACACACTATTTACACATTGGCAAAAATGCTTTTCATTCTCAGTAACACGCACACTATGTCAGAAAAAACTTACTAGGTCTGCCTTGACAGAACACCATGGGTGTCACTGAATCTCCCTAAAAGGAACATTGTTTATGTCATTGGATATAGCCTATAGCCAGAGCGGTCGACCTCGAAGCTTGGGAACCGAGTTCGAGGCTCAGCAACTACGCTCAACATCCTGTGATTCTGGGCAAACCACTTAATATCCCCGTGCCTAACAAAAATGAATGTACCATGTACCCATCTGTAATGTAACTGGTGCTCATGTAAAGTGCTCTGATACCTGATATCTTCAGGTCTAGTTTGCGGTATATAAACCTCTAAAAAAAAAAAATATATATATATATAAGGGGGCTGAAGGAGATTGTAGGATATGTGACAGTTGACCTTCAGCTGCTGTCTGTGATGGATGAGATCTTCTATATTGAATAAACTTGAACTGTGAAACCTGTTCTGTGTAACCAGTGAAGTGCTTCTTTTGGGATACCACATGCAAGGTTCTACTGATTGCATGGTTGTTGTTGTAGTATCATTTTATCTATTAAAATGTACTCTTTTTATTTTGTTGTATTTTCAATCAATTACTGTTTGAGTGCTGCATAAATACTTTACACATTGCCTCTAAATTAAGCCTGACTGCCTTGTGGTAGGCTAAAAGGGGGTTGAGCACAGGTGAATTGGGGTTTTTCTTGTGCCTTAGCCTGGCAGAGGTTGTGGTTGATGCTTGACCAAGGCTCTCAACCCAGTCAAACAACCCGGTTTCTCACTGATAGGTTGGATGTTTATGCCAACCTTCTGAGATCTTCCACTACATTCTATGGTTTATGCAGATTACTTTGTTCTCCTGGGTCAGCCTCTGAATCTTCTGCAAAACCTGATTGATGATACGACTGTTAATAATCATCTATTTCTTTCCTTATTGCATTCAGATATTTATATAAAAGGGACATAGCATATGAGGGATATACAATGCCACTACCGATATGAGATTACATGAACCGAGGAAGATGGAATGTGGTTGTTTAGTAAATGTATTAGAACAGGGGAAAGAGACAGAAGAGAAGGTGAGGAGATGATAGTTGTAAGCTGCCATGAGCCAAACAGTTGAGAATGGGGTTTTAGAAAGGTATACAGGAATGTAGAATGATAGGGCCTTTTACAAAATATTCAGATGTACAGTGGAAATTATGTAAACCAATAATTTTCTTTTATTTAAAGTAAACAACCGATACAGAAAATTTGAAAAAGGAGGTGCAGTAATAGAATAAGTGGCTAAACAGCAGATGGGAATGAAGGACTGCGATTAGTGAGAGTTTAGGAAGTGAAATAAATAAAAGCATACATTTGAAGTTATATTTTAATCGATTTTTAGTGCCACAAGGACGCAAGTAGAATGTGCACATGCTTTCTGCATTGCCCTTTCAGTCATTCAGATCGCACTGGCACTTTATCCTCCCTTATTTGCAAGATTTAGTGGCCCCATGCTAATGAGAGAAATGTTTTGTCTCTGTGCCTGATGTCAAAGAAATTGTCACTGCACTCCCACAGGGTGATACCTGCAAGGAGGGGAGTGGAGGTCGGATGGGCATCAAACATCTCTCTGCAGGTGGTTGTAGTCACTCCCTGAACGCACGTGCAGGAGGATTTTGGTCTTCCCTTCAAATGCAGGCCTGGTGCCAGCTTCACAGTGACAACTGGTCCAGCTGCTTCAGTTGCCGGCCTTTCCCTAATGCGCTGCCTCCAAGGCAGGCGAAGGTTCATGGCTCTGTGTAAAGGTTGAAGGCAATAAGGGCTATAATCTAGACGTAGGGAACAGATTTATGAAACTGGGATAGCAGTTTATTGGAGGGTTCAAGTTTCAAATATTGTGGACAGTTTGAGTTAGAAGAGGTAAAAAACATGAGGCCTGTCCTGGAAATGCTAATGCAATGCAAGGCAGCGTTTAGTTGGATTTTATGATCAACAATATCAAATGCCACTGATATCTAGGAAGTCAAGAAGGCTGGGACCACTTTGTCTATGTTTTCTAGGATGCCACCCAGGCATGGAGTGTAGCAGATTCAGACCTGTAGTGCCAGCAGAAGGCAGATTAGCACATCTGGAGGAGATTGGTTGCTCTATGTAGGGTTGTAGTTGAAGGCTGCTGCTTTTCAAGGACTTTGCCCAAGAAGATCAGACAACTGATAGAGCAATAATTAGCTAGCCCGTTTGAGTCAAGCTTCAGTTTAAAGCTTGGGTTTAAAGGTTGGATTCAAAGCTGTAAGGAGCTGTGTTCTTTCAGTTTATTTGGACAATCAAGTTGGATTTGTTCCCAGGTGGTCACGTTTGTCAGGTAGACACCCGAATTACTTCGAAGCTACGTTCTTCAGGGTTAGGATGAGACATTTTCAAATAGGTTTGGGTTTGGTCTTTGATATTTAAGATGCTCATAGTGTCTCTGAGGGCTCTACAGAACAGTTGTTGTTGGATGCTTGTAGTCTAGCTGTTGTATTACAGAATATGTGAATGATCAATGTGGTGTATGTATCGAATGTTACCTGGTACTGCTTATGTTTTTACCTTCTGTTTTTAAGGATCAGGGGCATTGGTTTAGCTCACCAAGTGTTCATGTTTCTGTTTTGTTTATTGTCTGTGGCTCCAACTGGAGTTGAACTATAAAGATGTTACTCACTATTCCTCTACTAAGTATTATCAGCGTGTTGCTGATGGCTTTAATGTAAGGTAATGAGTGCTTAAAGACTTCTGCCATTGCAATTTGACTTTAGCAATTATATCTACACACGTGTATTAAAAGAATTAATCGTAAAATGCACCTTAAATAACACAGTGAAAACAATATAATTTGCAACAGATGCTAGGTCGATTCGGAAATAATTCAGAGTCCAAACAAATGATTATTCCTAAAGCTTTTGTCATTCTTAGTGAAACTGAAACTCTATTTGCTACCTTAGCTTTACAAGTCTGGGAGCCTTGCAGTAGCAGCAGCATTTACAGAGGTGTAATGGAGAGATGGGTCAATATTTTAGGCCATGCCATTATTTAATAAAAGTACTTCTACATTCTCGCCGAGCAGATGGTCTGAAATACAGTTATGCCAGCTTTTAGGGCGCCATTGCATATACATCTCCAATGCACTTATGGAGGTAGAGTGCCTCATTTACAGTAAGCCACGTTGAATTCAAACTACATTAAAACAGCATCTAGAATTTCTGACCTCTACCATCAATCAAGTACTTAATAAAATTCCATAATTATCAATTTAAATATGATCTCACTGAAATCTGATTCGAATGCCAGGAGCATGACAAGAGTAGAACTGCTTTAAATACTGCTATGCCAGACAGGCCCACAAGACATTAAATAATCTTCTGATGGAGGAATAAAACTAAAAATCCATCTGAAGTTTTCATAGGATAACTCCACAATACATCTCAATATGCACTAGAAGCCCTGAAAAAGGGTGTCATTTCACAAGGGCATTCAGGGCGTCCGCGGCCGATCACAGCTCGGGGCCTGTTATAATGCCCATCTCATCACCTATTCTTCCGCCGACCTTTTATTGCTCCGTCGCACATTTCCTTTAAAGGCCCACACCGAAAAGATCGCTCTGGATTGTGGCATTCTTGTTTCTCCAGCCACCTTCAGCCCTGTGATTTCGATCCCCTGTCCTGTGCCGATATCCTCTTGTCTCAATTCGTCACCGCTTGGGGTCACTCCATTGACCGTGCTATATCTCAACACACGGTCATTGGTGAAACACCAGCTGGAAATTTTCCAACTATTGGACGATAGAGCTGTGGATATCCTTCTCCTGTCAGAGACTTGGCTGACTGAGGACTCTGTCCCTGATATTCTTGCCGCCATCCCTGCCGGCTACTATATCCTGCAATCTAATCGACCAGCGGGGCAAGCTGGTGGGGGGGTGGCTGCCATCATTCGCTCTCAGTATGTCTTCACTACTTTAGCCTGTGCAGCGATCCCCAGAACAGAAAGTCCCACTATTAAATTCACGTCTCCCAGGTCCTCTTTTATTGTTGTTCTTGTGTACAGACCCCCTGATTTCATGCCTTCCTTCCCTCGACAGTTTGGTGACCTTATCTCTCAACTTATTATTAACCATGCTAAGATTATGATTATTGGTGATTTCAACTACTGGCCCTCTAATCCCCGGGAAAGTCACCTCTCGGAGGAATTCTCTGACCTCCTATCAGGTCTGAACTGTCATCAACACATCACAATTCCCACTCATTGCAAAGGCCACATTTTAGATCAAGTGTGGACGGCCAATCTGGATATTTCGTCCCCTATTGTGACCCCATGCTCTTGGTCATATCATTGTTTTATTTCCTTTGCCCTTAATCTGACCATCCCCAATCGTCCCTCCCTTTCGACCAACCTCACTGCTCAGAACTGGAAGAGAGCCAATCTGGTGGAACTTCATTCTATACTGGCCTCTACAGTCCCTCCGACCTCTGTCCTGGTGTCTCACCAGGCATCCCTCCTTGAACAATGGCTGCTCTGCCTGTAACACCGTCGCCCCTTTGAAAACCATAACAACTAAGGGCCCCCATGACGCCCAGTGATGGTTCTCGGACCAACTAAAGGCAGATAAACTGGCCTTACGCCAGGCGTAGCGCCGCTGGAGGCGTAACTATGACCATCAGTTGAATTTGTGGACCATTTGAGAGCCTACAAAAAAACCATCTTATTGGCTAAAAAACTAATTTTTCCCAAAAAATCACGGAGTCTGCCTCTAAGGCAAAGGATATCTTCTCCATCGTGA
Organism: Lissotriton helveticus; assembly: GCF_964261635.1. NCBI lineage: Eukaryota > Metazoa > Chordata > Amphibia > Caudata > Salamandridae > Lissotriton > Lissotriton helveticus. The sequence continues at coordinate 228,226,926 of NC_136063.1, forward strand.
ATGAGCTCTCTTTGACAGACCGAGTTAGCTCTCAATCCCAACCTTCTCAGTCCTTGTGCAACTCACTTAATGCTTTTTTTATGGATAAAATTACCACTATTAAGAACAATATTCCCTTGCCCCCTTTCCCCTTTCTTTGCCTCCCAGAAATCTTCGCTGCCTGGACGTTTTTCCCCCGATCTCCCTCTCGGAGTTTCATTCACTGCTGCATAAAGTGAGCTCTGGCTCCCCCAATGATTGCTGCCCTCCCCAGATCCTTAGGGAAATCTTTTTGGCCTGTCCCGACCCTCCCCTGGCCCTACTTAACAACTCGTTGGCGACGGGGGTGGTCCCGGATTCCTTCAAACAGGCAGTGGTGATACCAATTCTAAAAAAGACCAATGCCGACACTACGGTCTTGAGCAATTACAGGCCCATCTCCCTTCTCCCCTATTTGGGGAAAATTTTGGAGACTTATGTCACCCGCTGCCTGAGCGTTGAGAGTTCATCCTTCTTGGAGGCCCAGCAAGCCGGTTTCCGCCCTTTCCATTCCACCGAGGCGGTCATCGTGGCTGTTATGGACACCCTAAGAAAGGGCGCCGATAATAACATCTCCCAAGCTCTTGTCTTGTTGGACTTATCGGCGGCTTTTGACACGGTCGATCATGCAATATTGATCGACCGTGTCAAAAACGCCGGAATTCAGGGCATAGCTCTCTAATGGGTCAGATCTTTTTTGGACAGACGTTTTCAGGCAGTGCACCTGTCCACCTTCTCCACTTCTTACTCCCCCCTATCCTGCGGTGTCCCCCAGGGCTCCGCTCTATCCCCTTTATTATTTAGTTTGTACATGCAACCTTTGATTGCTTCCCTCCGCAAATCCGCAGCTACTATCTTCAATTACGCGGATGACCTACAATTAATTTTTCCCATTGACACTTCTTTTTCCTCCCACACCAGTTTTCAGTCTACCATGCTTGAGATCTCGGAATGGATGTACCACAGCCAGCTTAAATTGAACCCCACCAAGACTGAGCTTGTACTGGTGGGTGGAGTAGCCAATCCATGGAATGACAGCTTTTGGCCTCCCTCACTAGGGCTCCCTCCCTGCCCTGTCAACTCTGTGAAGAGTCTCGGCGTCGTCATCTCCAGTGACTTATCTATGAGGCCCCAGATCAGTGCGGTTACGTCATCCTGCTTCTTCCATCTACGCAGGATACGCAAAATCTGTAGATTTCTTACCAGAGACGCACTCATCCTTGTCATCATGGCCCTTGTCACGTCGAGAATTGACTACGCCAACACTCTGTATGCAGGCATTCCTGCATACCTTCTCCACAGGTTGCAACTGGTGCAAAATCAGGCAGCACGCCTGGTTTACCATTAACCTAAGCACCAGCATGTCTCGCCGCTACTGCGGAGCCTCCATTGGCTCCCGATGGCTAAGCGCTGCACTTTCAAACTGGGCTGCACGATCTTTAAAGCTCTGTCTGATCTGGCCCCTGCCTTCATTTCTTCTAATCTTAAGCCCTATGTTCCCCCCAGAGATCTCCGTTCCTCCTACCACAACCTGCTAGTCACCCCTAAAATTAAACGGAAAAAACACGGCGATTCCTGCTTTTCTTTTTTGGCCCCATAAACGTGGAATTCCTTCCCGTCCGCTCTCCGACACTGCCCTACCTACGATTGTTTTCGTACGATGTTAAAAACTTATCTCTTCCAGTCAGCCTTCGAGTAAATACACGTTTCTGCCCCCCGCATTTGTTATGAGCGCCATGAAACCGTTTTGGTGACCGAGTGCGGTATAAAAAAATGTTAACAAAAAAAGAAGAACATAACATTGTTCTTCTTTGGTGCTCTTTACCGTACATTTAACGTGCATCTGTGAACTGGACCCAACACATGTAAAATAAGAATAAAATGGGAATAATCGGGAAATATTAATTCCGTACAAATAGAAAGGTATGTGGTGCTGTCTTTGAACTTTTCACTGATGAGGAGTTGGACGTGTCCCGGCTGATTCGAAAGACAGGTACGAGTACTCATGCAGCAGGACTTCCCGTAGTCATGTTTTAGGTAATCGCCCCCCCACCCCATGTTTCCATAGTTCATCTCTTGTCTTAGACAGCTGCTACGCCAGTTCCCTGTGAAGTTAAGAATTGGTAGGGTATCCTGAAACAAGAACCCTAGATTTTTCAAATTCAAACATTACATTAGTACTGAAGAACAGAATGCACCAAAATAATGACATCACTTCTTGGAGTCATGGTTTTACATACCTGAGTCTTTCGAAGTGTATAAACTGACAAATCTACAGTTAAAGCCACATATTAAATTAAAATCAACTTTACCTTTCGATGTATGTAATCCACAATAACAAAATATTTCCGTATGTATGAAATGCTACAGCTGCTAATTATCTAAATAAATGTAAAAAATAGGGTTTGTCCTGATAGCTAGGCATGGAAAAGGCAATACTTGTTAGACAATTTGGAATGGGAAATAATTAACACAAATCCAAATCCAGAAATGGGGCAGAGTGTTAAGAAAAGCCCTTCCCAGAAGCCTAAAATGATCTCCATGGTACTTTTATTGTGTCGGTTCTTTCCTATTTTCAACCTAGAATTAATAATGCACTGAATTTGGTGTTCTAGATATGTTATGGAATTTTAAGTTATGAAATGTTATGTTATGCTGTTATGTGAATTATTATAGCACACTGATCACTCGGTCCTTTATCATTGCTGTCATTAATAAAGAAATTCGTTCATGTTTTAGAATTTAGAAATTTCCAATCCAGACATACCTTGGGAAACTGTTTTACCGGAATTAAAACTTTCTGCCCCAGCTTCATGTTTTTGTTAACCACCACATCAATATACACGTCTTCATCTTCTTCTCCTTTTTGGATTTTGTCAATTTCTGAAAGAATTGTAAACAATATTAATACAGGTGTTTTCATATAGAACGCTACATAGTTTTACTCATTGCACACGTGATTTGTAAGTCAAAACATTAAAAAAAAGACAGGCCCGAGTTACATTTATTAAAAAATACTATACTGCACAAAACTAGACAAGACAGACAGAACTTAATTTTCAACAATACTTTTGGAGAGATTCCACAAAGCTTTACAGAATGAGGCATTTTGAAAAATAAATATTAAATACTCACAGATTTGATAGCTTTGACCTGACTAATGAATGGTCAACACAGTACAATACTGAGTTTGGGAACCCTTAGTGAAAAGAATGAGCCCATGGGATCTAATAACAATGGGCATTTAAATCCAAGACCAAAGCTTGTTTGAAATCTCTGGCTATGTCGGAATAAGTGAGCTGTCATCAGTAATAATGTATCTGTTTTACAGCATCTCCTTTCATCTAAAGCAAGGAAGACAACTGAGTTACCCCGGGGTCGAAAATGTTTTTGTCCTTTTACAAATAATACACTTACAACATCAAAAACCAGAAATGCAAGTCCACCTGGGATCCGCTTATCGATCGTCGTTTTTACCGACCAACAGTTGAGGTGATGTTGTAAGAAGGAAAAAACTTCAAACAAGAGAGGCAGAATAGTTCTCAGCACATGCCTGCCATAAAGAGGTGAACACCTGAGGGGCAGTATGTATTTGAAAGGACCATGTCTACTGGACACTGAACCAGTTATAAGAACTATGGAGAATTGTAAGGGGCGTATTTAGAGTTCTGTCGATGCAGCAGATTAGCCAAGTATACGCTCTAAATCAGTACAATAGGTAATTTTTGGCATATGTTCCACATCTGCTGAATTCCAAATAGCTCCCTAAGTCATGTATGTTACAGACACAAGCTGATTCGTTCACTGGTTTCACATCGAGGCATCCAAGAACACGCTTAGATATCATGAATTGCTGGGCTATCTGATGACACCAAGTAACTGGCTACGGTCACGGCTGAGCACAGTGTGGACTTGGATCACATCGCTGAAATCAACTAGACAGAAAAGAGGTGTCTGTCGAATTAAGTGACTTTTAGATTCTGTACAATACTACACATTGAATGATCAAAAGCCTATGCTAGTTTACAATGACTGGAGAAATATATCAAACGTATTTGTATTATGCTCTAGTTACGGTCATAGAAACCCAAACAGTTTTTGCTCAGTGCCAATTGCTATAGTGATATCAACTACAACGAGCATTGGCATAGCCAATAGGTCTCGCCTTTGGGACCTTATAAGTATTTAGTTATGCAGCACAATATCCTTAGTGCATGGCTAAACACTTACAAGGCCCCAAAGGCGGGACCTATTGGCTATGCCAATGCTTATTTTTTTAGGGTGTGCATGCCATACAAACGGTGCAGTGTATACATTTATTTAGCCTATCCCAAGGAACCCATAAGCCATGATGAAAATAAATACAGCAAGGGGTGGTGATGGACAGAGTCTCTGAATTAAGCAGAATACTCTCACCCAGTCAAGAGATCAGGGCTAGATCCAACACCGTTATTTAGCTCATTGCACCATCCCAGTTTCAGAACCTGGCTGTATGCAAATTAGTCTGTCCCTGGCCCAGTGCATCATGGGAACAGGGCAGACCAGACTACAAAAGCCAATTCTTACACTGGGAAGGAAACAAGCTTCCGGGGACCGGTTTCTGGCATTTCAGCCGTCTTCGGCCCAGCTTGCTTGAATCCTGATGGTGCAAGGAGCAAGGGACTCACATCTGAGTAAACCCTTCCACGCTTAGGGTGGACAAAAATATTTACAACAAGGGGTGGTGATGGACAGAGTCTCTGAATTAAGCAGAATACTCTCACCCAGTCAAGAGATCAGGGCTAGATCCAACACCGTTATTTAGCTCATTGCACCATCCCAGTTTCAGAACCTGACTGTATGCAAATTAGTCTGTCCCTGGCCCAGTGCATCATGGGAACAGGGCAGACCAGACTACAAAAGCCAATTCTTACACTGGGAAGGAAACAAGCTTCCGGGGACCGGTTTCTGGCATTTCAGCCGTCTTCGGCCCAGCTTGCTTGAATCCTGATGGTGCAATGAGCAAGGGACTCACATCTGAGTAAACCCTTCCACGCTTAGGGTGGACAAAAATATTTACAACAAGGGGTGGTGATGGACAGAGTCTCTGAATTAAGCAGAATACTCTCACCCAGTCAAGAGATCAGGGCTAGATCCAACACCGTTATTTAGCTCATTGCACCATCCCAGTTTCAGAACCTGGCTGTATGCAAATTAGTCTGTCCCTGGCCCAGTGCATCATGAGAACAGGGCAGACCAGACTACAAAAGCCAATTCTTACACTGGGAAGGAAACAAGCTTCCGGGGACCGGTTTCTGGCATTTCAGCCATCTTCGGCCCAGCTTGCTTGAATCCTGATGGTGCAATGAGCAAGGGACTCACATCTGAGTAAACCCTTCCACGCTTAGGGTGGACAAAAATATTTACAACAAGGGGTGGTGATGGACAGAGTCTCTGAATTAAGCAGAATACTCTCACCCAGTCAAGAGATCAGGGCTAGATCCAACACCGTTATTTAGCTCATTGCACCATCCCAGTTTCAGAACCTGGCTGTATGGCTGCAATGCCAGAAACCGGTCCCCGGAAGCTTGTTTCCTTCCCAGTGTAAGAATTGGCTTTTGTAGTTTGGTTTGCCCTGTTCCCATCATGCACTGGGACAGGAACAGACTAATTTGCATACAGCCAGGTTCTGAAACTGGGATGGTGCAGTGAGCTAAAAAACGGTGTTGGATCTAGCCCTGATCTCTTGACTGGGTGAGAGTATTCTGCTTAATTCAGAGACTCTGTCCCTCACCACCCCTTGTTGTAAATATTTTTGTCCACCCTAAGCGTGGAAGGGTATACTCAGACATGAGTCCCTTGCTCATTGCACCATCAGGATTCAAGCAAGCCGGGCCGAAGACGGCTGTAATGCCAGAAACCGGTCCCCGGAAGCTTGTTTCCTTCCCAGTGTAAGAATTGGCTTTTGTAGTTTGGTTTGCCCTGTTCCCATCATGCACTGGGACAGGAACAGACTAATTTGCATACAGCCAGGTTCTGAAACTGGGATGGTGCAGTGAGCTAAAAATCGGTGTTGGATCTAGCCCTGATCTCTTGACTGGGTGAGAGTATTCTGCTTAATTCAGAGACTCTGTCCCTCACCACCCCTTGTTGTAAATATTTTTGTCCACCCTAAGCGTGGAAGGGTATACTCAGACATGAGTCCCTTGCTCATTGCACCATCAGGATTCAAGCAAGCCGGGCCGAAGACGGCTGCAATGCCAGAAACCGGTCCCCGGAAGCTTGTTTCCTTCCCAGTGTAAGAATTGGCTTTTGTAGTTTGGTTTGCCCTGTTCCCATCATGCACTGGGACAGGAACAGACTAATTTGCATACAGCCAGGTTCTGAAACTGGGATGGTGCAGTGAGCTAAAAAACGGTGTTGGATCTAGCCCTGATCTCTTGACTGGGTGAGAGTATTCTGCTTAATTCAGAGACTCTGTCCCTCACCTCCCCTTGTTGTAAATATTTTTGTCCACCCTAAGCGTGGAAGGGTATACTCAGACATGAGTCCCTTGCTCATTGCACCATCAGGATTCAAGCAAGCCGGGCCGAAGACGGCTGTAATGCCAGAAACCGGTCCCCGGAAGCTTGTTTCCTTCCCAGTGTAAGAATTGGCTTTTGTAGTTTGGTTTGCCCTGTTCCCATCATGCACTGGGACAGGAACAGACTAATTTGCATACAGCCAGGTTCTGAAACTGGGATGGTGCAGTGAGCTAAAAAACGGTGTTGGATCTAGCCCTGATCTCTTGACTGGGTGAGAGTATTCTGCTTAATTCAGAGACTCTGTCCCTCACCACCCCTTGTTGTAAATATATTTGTCCACCCTAAGCGTGGAAGGGTATACTCAGACATGAGTCCCTTGCTCATTGCACCATCAGGATTCAAGCAAGCCGGGCCGAAGACGGCTGTAATGCCAGAAACCGGTCCCCGGAAGCTTGTTTCCTTCCCAGTGTAAGAATTGGCTTTTGTAGTTTGGTTTGCCCTGTTCCCATCATGCACTGGGACAGGAACAGACTAATTTGCATACAGCCAGGTTCTGAAACTGGGATGGTGCAGTGAGCTAAAAAACGGTGTTGGATCTAGCCCTGATCTCTTGACTGGGTGAGAGTATTCTGCTTAATTCAGAGACTCTGTCCCTCACCACCCCTTGTTGTAAATATTTTTGTCCACCCTAAGCGTGGAAGGGTATACTCAGACATGAGTCCCTTGCTCATTGCACCATCAGGATTCAAGCAAGCCGGGCCGAAGACGGCTGTAATGCCAGAAACCGGTCCCCGGAAGCTTGTTTCCTTCCCAGTGTAAGAATTGGCTTTTGTAGTTTGGTTTGCCCTGTTCCCATCATGCACTGGGACAGGAACAGACTAATTTGCATACAGCCAGGTTCTGAAACTGGGATGGTGCAGTGAGCTAAAAAACGGTGTTGGATCTAGCCCTGATCTCTTGACTGGGTGAGAGTATTCTGCTTAATTCAGAGACTCTGTCCCTCACCACCCCTTGTTGAAAATAAATACAGGGCGTAACATTAACTGAATCGGATGAAAATAATTCTCACTCTGTGACCTCCCATACTAACAATATTGGCCTTCAGTAGCAGTCACCCCAGTGCAAAGGGCCACTGGGCGATTTCCACATAATTAAAGATTTCACACACTCCCCACAAGATCCGCCACCTTTAATGCAGAAGATAATTTTTCAAGCTCAAATGAATCAACAGTTACTAAATAAAAAGCAACACACATTGTGCAGCATAGTGAACAAGCATTTGCAATGCAATAGGTCTCGCATTAGGAAAGTTTGAGCTATTGGTATTGTAAATGACAAATATTTTATTTCTGTGTTGGTTTTGAAAATAGCGAAATTAATAGCTTTGTCATTTACAATGCCAATAGTTTTAACTTTCGCAAATGCGACATTGTATTTACATGACTTAGATGTATTGATATTACAAATAACAATGGCTTTTATTATTTTAAATAATTAATACTTAAATAAAAGTTATTGTAATTTATAATGGCAACAGCTTAAACTTTTGTAAATAACTTTTGGGAAGATTATGTTAATTGTATTTTATTGTGACGAAAATCCAAGAACAGAAGTGAAATATTAACATTTTTTTGGTGACATTTGTAATAAAGCTTGAAACATTTGCAAAAGTTAAATCTATATGCAGGCAAGTGAATCAGTCTCCGCGCTCATAAGCTAAAGTAAAAAATTATTTGTTAACCCCCACGGGCCACGGTCTGAATAGATGAATTGGACTAATTCTATTAAAAGAAAGCGGATTTTTTTATTTTTTTGCTGCGCGTGGGCTAAAGAATGAAAGAAACTAAGCAAAAGCACAAGCTGCCACACTGGAGGAAAGGGTGATAAACATAATGCATGTAGAATGTAAAAGTAGCCCCAGACCTCACGCGTCAGTGGAAAACAGATAACTGAGCTGTTGCACAAGTGAGCACCTAGAAGGGGAGGGGGCAATTCTCACAGAGGAACGCGCATGCGCACGCGAGACTGACTGGGCAGTTTTAGAAGAAACATGTTGGTAGTGATGACAGAGTAGGGGGGTACGAAGGATAACAAAAATGTGCTCTTCAGGTGTACTTTGTTTTTTCTTGCAGTTTTATGTAGCGCGAAGCCGACAGGAAGGTATTGGAGAGCTTTACACAAGCACCTCTGCATTCATTTTTTCCATTTTAGGCACTTTGAAGATGAATTTATGTGCCCAGAATCACCCGATTTTGAGTTAACGGCTGGATTCGAACCTGAGTCCCGTCGGGCCCCAGCGCCACATCCTCTCTCATCTTATTTAAATTTAAACAAACCACACAGCACAGGCTTAACAGTCTTTAATTGTTGGTGTATGCAGCGTACTAGTGATGTCGGGATGTGCAGCCGGAAGTTAGGGTGCGTTACGACTCTTGTGGGGCTGGACTTCCGTTTTCCATGGGAAGCCCGCGCTCACGAAGTGATTGGGAGAGAAGCAGTACTGACGCGGGGCTCCCATGCCCAAGGGAGAGCCCTGCGATGGCTGCAGAAGTGGCGGCGCCGATGCGGTGAGTGGGGCGGGGGGCCCCGTGACACCCAACCACCGTGTGGGGGGGAGGAGAGGGAGGGCGGCAGCGTGTGTATGTGTGCGCGCGCCTGTGTGTGTGTGCATGCGTGCATGCATGCAGAGGGGTGTGGGCTGGCTGTGTCTGTGTGTGTGCGCCGTTGATGCATGCGAGCGGAGTGAAGCGAAAGCAGGGGCTGGGAGTTCGTCTGCGCAAGCGCGGCTGAGACGCGCGCTCCCGCGGTCAAAACTGAGACTGCAAAAGCGCGTGTCTGAGTCGTGTCCACATTCCCAAATACGGATCACAATAGTTGTCGAAGCTGACTGCAATCAATGCTTCGCACTGAATGCAGGTCGTGCTTCGACCTAAAAACGTCAAAGTCTGTCACCATTCAGTTGTTGATCATTGTAGTTGGGTCTTAGACTAGTACAAGCGAGGCCCTAAGTTTGCCATGACATTTCTAATTTGCTTTACAATAGCAACATATCGCTGTCATGAATTGTGCCACAGTTCTCTGCACAATTTGACTTTTTTTGCCTGACAATTTTGACACCCATCCATTTTGGCATAATTCCATTGGCTCAGGGTACGCCTTACATTAGGGATAGAGCAGACAGTGCACTCAAAGAAATCCTCCGCAGCATGCTGACTGTGATTTTGCTGACTGCTACACTTAAGTAAAATAATCTTGAATATCTAGTTATCCAGCCTCATGTGTTTCACAGCATGTGCGCGTGGGATCGGCGTACAAGGCCTCGCGCTCAGAGAAGCAGCTTTAAAAAGGAGAGGCTACAGAGAGAGTAATATCACTCACACAGATGAACCAACTGCTGGTGTTTATCCAACCGAAGTGCGTTTATCAACCCCAAGGCAGTGAAAGGGTGAGCAGAATCCGTGTTTGTGGGGTAAAATACTGGCTCACTGAGAACAGCAAAGGGTGCTGAACGGCTGAGCACAACCTGTCACCTTCAATTTGAAAAGAAGAGCTCACGGAGAAAAGTAAAAGAAAGCAATGAAAATGCATAAGGTCTCACCTTCGGTTAAATTAAAGCCATTTGCTTTGCTAATGGTATTGTATAACAAAGCAAATGGCTTAAACTTAAACAAAGGCGGGACCTATTGCATTTTCAATGCTTGTTATAAAAGTGAGCAAGAATGAGAAGGTGTTTCCCATGCCTTGGAAGCTTCAATTGGGGGAGGGGTGGAAATGCAAGGAGGGGCTGAGATTGGGCATGTGAACTCATTTCTCGTGCTTGTGTTGATATAAATCAGTATTACTTCTCTTACTCATTAACAAAAGGCTGCGAGGCCCCTCCAGGAGTAAATTGTTATTTTGGTCACCTTCCCCGCAGTTTATGGTAAATCTTCCACTTTAAGATGGCTGTTCGGCCGTTGTCGTATTTCGTTCTGAGTGAAGGGCCTCTTTTATTTTGTAGTGCTCAAGGCAAGTTGTTTACAAGGTTGTTGACTTTCGGAAGCACGTGGGAGATGGACGAGAGGAGCTGCGAATCGAAGCCAGCGAACACAGCCTGGAGAAAAGGGTATGGTGAGTAGCGCGCTGAGGGTTAATAAAACCTGGTGAATGTCTCACTTTTGTATCGTTTTTATATGCCATAAATGTTGCAAGTTCTTAATTAATGTAATGTTATTTTTGTATTTCAGTCTCAACGGGTCTCTTAATGCAAAGTTGCGATAGTGACCAGTTTATGGAGTCTCCATTCCGTTTGTTTTTATAAAACCTGTTGCGTATGTATGAGTATATATGCGGAGGGAGAGAGACTGTGCAAAGTAATAGATTTAAGACAAAAAGAGTATTTAATAGTTTAGCCTAAACACGGTGGATGCAAACAAGGCAGTCATTAAAACCCACAGATGGCACATGCTGTTGTAACTAACATACACGTAGCTCCTCATACTTACTGGCATTCCCTGACCGTTAATAGATTTTTTTTTTGCTATTAGAACCGTGAATTTGCATATTGATGAGAACGCCGGACACATTCTTATTTTATGACCTTAGGCCTAACAATAAGATCACAGGGAATTACATGTCCGGATTTTTTTTAGAAGAAATCTAGGGGCAGAATGGAAAGGACAGCGACATTTAGAACAACAAGCACTGAAACACAAGCGCGGTCCTGCGGCCACAAAAGTTAATTGTGAGAGAGAGGGGGAGCAGGAGGTGAGCCCGCAAGTGGTGCGCTCGCGCACGGTGTGGAGAGCAGCCTGCTCTTTTTGGAAGCACATACTCGTGCTTGTGGCGCACCCCTGCATGCTCCCGCAAGGTGGATGCAGCCACAAGCACAAACAAGTATGTGCTTCCGAAAACACCAGAGCGACGGCTAAATGTCTCCTATGCAGCGCATGCATGCTGCGTAGGCGAGACCTAAAAATTGTATCCTTCTCACTATAAAGCAATTTCCTTTGAAAGGTCAAAACTTAAACTGATTATGATGTTCTTAAATTCTCATTGTGTAAGAATACAAATACAAAGAATACATATTGCAAGAATGTTAAGGAGGGATGTGGAATCCCAAGAAAAGAAGCCAAAATGAATTCTGTGCATGACAAGCTACCGATATAATAGGTTTTCTTGAAAAAAAAATGCCAAAGGAGTGGAGGCGAGGGTGTATCAAACATTGCTACTAACAGGGAAAGTCTCAGTGGCTTCAAGTAATCTGTTGCAGCAGCTCCAGTGAAGCCTCAGTGGTCCCCGTCTAACTAGCAGGAATCTCTCAATGTTGACTATTTCAAGGTAAGCTGCTGACCTGGCAGGCCATACTGCAAATGACCCTGCTAGTCTACTTTTAGTTCAGGAGGCATCCTGCATGTTATTCAGCAAGGAATTGTGGACTGTTGTAATAGTACAGGTGGGTAAAATTAGTAACCAGGGAAAGGGACATCTAATAGAAAGAAGATCTAGCCCAACAGCACATCTTGGAACTGAAGTGAAGAGCTGAGAGAGCTGAAAGGTTCTGGAGCAGAGAAAGCCTACTTTCCTATGAAGTTTCAGTTTAATTTCTGGAGTACTAGTAGAGCTTGCGGAGACCCACTACACATAGGGCCCAAGTCCGATGCGGTTTGGAAATCATTCCGACCGAATCGGATCAAGAGAGTCCTACCTACCGATTAGGATGCATCCGGATGCTTCCAGATTCGATTTGATTGGACTCCTATTAACTTCAATGGGAGCTTATCTCCCGACCAAATGCATAGGCTCCCATTAAAGGAAGGGGTGGATGGGGAAAATAGGGCACCCTTTGGTGGGCACCCCCTGGTGCCTGCCACACTGTGCATGGCTGGTAAGGGGGACCCGTGGGTAACCCCATGGACCGAATAGGGAAAGCTCTGGGTACAGGGGGGCCCCCTACGGGCCACCAAAGTCTGATTCCGACTGCCGATTCAAGTCAGACGTCATGATTCAGAAAGGCTGTCTGAATCCAGATTCGTAATCGGTCGTTCGAACACATGGCCCGTAGAGAGGTACGAGTCTGCTCATTGCGGCTCAGTCATTCAGAATGTCTTCAGGTTCGGACTGGGATATTCCCTAACGCCTAACTTGCATTGTAATTGGTCGGTCGGAAACCTTTATGATTCGGTCAGAAAGACACGTTCCCGATCCAATTTGGACAGAGCAAATGCCATTGGGAGGTCTTCCAAACCACAACGAAATCAGCCCCTTTGTTTCAAGTGTGCTGTGTGTCTGGAATCCTGTGGAAACTAGAAGGAAAACACACACTCGTAACCTGTTTTTTACTTCTTTTTTCCAGCCTTTGTAAATGTGATTTTGGTAGGATGTTTTCACTTTTGAGAATTTCCAAGTTTGAAGAAACAAAGTCATGGTAATCCAGAAAGGCACAACATTCTTACAGAGAAGACCTGTCCCTCTGTGGGCTTTTATCTAAAATAAAGTGTGCTTGTCAATTTGGTTTGAATATAACACAATACCAAACTCCTTTCCATGAGAGACTGGTCAAGACTAACTAATTTTTTACATGTAAAACACACTGTGCCATCTAAGTCTTGGAATGCACATGTGGGTTACGATATATCGGGTGCATCAAACTTCAAGACCACAAACAGATCTTGCAGCATATCCGGGCTATTACAAATTTTGATCCCGCTTGTCCAGTGGCTCGTCATTTTAAAGAATTCCATAACAGCAACTTGAGCCACTTTAAATATTCGGTTCTTGACACTGTACCTAGATTAAGAAGCTGAGGCAACTGGGAATCCATATTGATAAAGTTGGTGACTACATATATTTTAAATCTGGACACGAAGACTCTGCATGGGCTCAATACTAGTGAGGACATGTATACTTGTCTATAATGCTGTTCTGTCAATCTCCTGCAACTGATAGTAGTTTTCTATATGTCTAGCAGTTTGTCTAATTTCTTAGTTTTGATTGAGCAATCTATGACAGTACGCAACATTGTATTTATAGTACCTGCACTGTAGCTTTGCACATATATTTTTTCTTTTGTCAAAACCATAGTGCCCCACCCTTTTTTCAGCACTTTAATGGACATCCAGCACTTTATTCGACCAGTGAGGCGGCTATATAACATGAAACTGCCCACTTGGGCATTAGAGTTATTTCTTTTTGTTATTTCTTTTTCATAGGTATTACATCACATATATTATGGATGAAATCAAATAAAGTTATTCGGTGAAAAGGTATTTTGAATGTAAAAGTTGTGGCTTAATCAGCCAGTAAAGTAAGGCATTCTATTTGGTACACCAACGGCACATGACCAACAACTAATAGATATGTGAGAACAGAAAATAAGCAATAGGTTATGCACTTGGTAACCCCATCCCCTGCGGCCTGGCCGTATTAATAATGGGGAGGGAGGCCACACGGCCCCCTGCCAAGGTGATTCAGCCCTGGGGACCCCTATCCCACAGTTCCTGACTGCAATTTCAGAAGGCGAGAGGCTCCACACAGCCCCCTTCCAGAGCCATTAATGGCCCTGGGTAACCCATTCCCCAGGGCCATCTCCTTCTATGTTCCGGAGTGCAACACTTCAAACAGTAACACAGTAGAAACACCACACATAAATATACCATGCCATGTTATAAAAGAAAAGAAAATGTCAAAAATAAAACAAGACCGAAATGAAAAAAAATTAAATCTGTAGACTTGGAGTTATGAATTTTTAAAGAATCAACTGCAATACAGCACCTAAAAGCATAAAGCACCAACCGCGGCTATCTTGTCACACTGGACTGGGCAGAGTCAAAAGTTCAGGTCTACGTGGTGGAGCATCAGTTGGATACAGTCCCAGATTTGTACCGCTGATGTTTGGTACCAAGATTCCTGTTTGCATTGGAGAGGGCCGCAAGGAGAGCATCGCAGGAGGCAGGCGGCGTGGTGTGAAGAGCAAGCCGGGCGTCTTGCATGGGTGGGTAGAGGCTTCACATTGACGGTCCCCCAATAGCAAATAATGCTTATGTATGAAGAGCTGGGCTGGCAGTGGCTCACGCTGGATTTCGGTGCGACCTGGCCCGTTTGCGGTCACAAATAGCCCAAAAACTTGATTTCAGGACTCTTGAACCAGACCAGGAGTCCGGACCTGAGAGGCACCACTTTGTGGGTCAGGAAATCACTGCAGCTGGGTCCAGTAGCTGGTTGGGGAACTTTTCATGTCCCTGAGGATCAGACCAGGAAGCCAGCAGACTAGCCCTTTGAATCACTCTGGGGTTCGAGGTTCAATATGAAGTTGCAGGTCCTGTTCCTCCTACCCAGGCAAAAGAACAGCAGGTCTGCATGGCACGGCACAGTTCCTTTAGAGCAGCAGTTCAGCAGAGTGGCAGACCTTGTAGCAGCACAACAATACTTCTTCCTGGCAGAGTATCTACAGGTTCAGAAGTATACTGAGGAGTTGGTGTCTGAGGTCTAGAAGCATGCCTTTGAAGTGAACGGATGTCCTGCCTTTCTGGCCCTGGCTCCAGACTAACTTACAGGTGGTATGCAGTTGTTTGTGTGAAGGCACAACACAGCCTATTCAAGTGTAAGTGGGACTGTGCCCAGCTCCTCCCTCTCATCCTGCCAAAGATGGCCCACCCAGTCACATCTAAGCTCCCATTGTGTGTGGCTGTTTAGAAGGACTACACAAAGCCCAATTGTCACCCAGATACAGGTCAAAGGGAACCAAGTGGCTAAGGCAAGAAAATGTCAACTTTCTAAAATTGGTATTTTTTTATAAATTAAGATTATAAATTAGGATTCCAGAGACACCAAATGTGAATTCGCTATCTCTTCCGGTTTACACTTATAAAATGTAATAAGGCAACTCTAATGTTATCCTACAGGAGAGATAGGTGTTGCTGTAGTGAAAAACAAATTTAAGAGTTTTTCATTACTAGGACATGTAAACCCTAGAAGTACGCGTCCTACTTTTTAAATACATTGCATCCTGCCTTCTGGGCTGTCCAGAGCCTAACCTAGGGGTGTCTTATATGTATTAAACTGGCAGGTATGGGCCTGGCAAAAAGTGTAATTTGCCAGGTCAAAATGGCAGCTTAAACTGCACTCACAGGCTCTGCAATGGTAGGCATGAGACATGTTTAAAGTGCTCCTTAAGTGGGGGGCACAACCAGAGCTGTAGGCCCACCAGTAACATTCAATTTACAAGCCTTGGGCACATGTAGTGCCACTTTACTATGGAATTAAAAGTAAATAAAATATGTCAATTGTTACTATGTTGTAGGGAAAGAGCACAAGCATTTTAGCATTGGTTATCATAGTTAATGGGTGCAGAGCTCTAAGGCCAGCATAAATGAATTCATCACAAACGGCAGGTGAAAAGGCAAAACGTTCGAGGGAAACCATGCCAAGGATGCCAGGCCTAACATTTTGGAACCTACAAATCAAGATGGACTACTGTTGGAAGAATGAATCTCAGAGAGAACGGAAAGTCTGTTGAAACGATACTGTGTGAGAGCCAATCCAAATCTCTCTCTCTCTCTATTTTCCCACATTCCCCAGTAAATTCACTATCAGGAATAACATAGATAATTAGCCTTTTCGTGACTATAACAAGACATACGGACCAGTACTTGTTTAAATATTCGATAGCTGCACAATTTCCTCATTCTGGTCTGCAGGGAAGAGGGAGTTACTCCAACTCTCTGGTATTTGACACACCGTAAAACAGCTCCTCAGTCGGTATATGTTCTTAAATGATGTACTACATATACTGCACTAAAGCACGTCTCATTTAACATAGGTATATATAGAGGCAGTGCCTTAACCGAAGAGAAACGTTAATGTTAAGTGACTGAAATATTAATGTGCTGAAAATATTAATGAGTGCAGAGTGTATTAAAAAGTCAAAGCACACAAAGAATTACATCTCATGCAACGTGCTTCACCTCCTTTCTGCTCGGAGGTCTGCGGTGTAAATATTGTAACTCTGGTCTAGTGTATGTGAACTGTAAACATGATTGTATTCCTGTATGCTAATAATATTTTAGTACACAGGAAAAACCGAGCTTCACTAAATAATGTAATCTCAATTCCAAGGTTGAACGGATAGGAGGATTTGCCTTTGCTTAAATCCCCGATTACTCGACTTAGTTTATAAATGCAGCCTGCTAGCTCTAAAAATCATAAGGGACTAAGTGATTAAGGTTTAGAATAAATCTAAGGATTACAATTGTATGATTTAGTACTGTGCATTCTGCCTGGTAAATAAAGTCAAACAGAACGTACTCATTCTTACATACGTTTTTTTGTAAATGGATAAAAAGTTAAGAACATTATGCTTCTATAGGCGACACAGAAAACACTCGACACCAACAAGGCATATACATACATACACGTATCGAGAATGTCCACTTAAATTTGCAAACAGGCTGCACTCCACGGAGAGGACACTAAACATTCCAGCAGTTTATTCAGTGCGCATCAAGCATTTGTATGCTTGTGGTGCATCGATTACACTGCTGGAATAGTCAGTGTACCACAAGGTTTAGATGCAAATAAACGGCTGGAATTTTGTTAATTCTTTTTTTAAGAGTGCTTTGTCTGTTTGGGGCTTTAAAATGAACTAACTCGATATTTCAAACGCTATTTTCTTCTTTCTGCATATAGGGGCACCTGTTGAGTTCAGGTGCTCTTCAGAATAACAGAGAAAAACAAATGTTAAAGTGATGTTATAATAAGGTAGGTAAAAACCACCTTAACATCTATGGAAGACAACTGCAGAAATTAATTGAAAAAAATTAAGTTATTGTGACATCATAGTTAGGTGATAATTAGGGGTGGGCGGAAGTCACGTAAGGGACTTACGCTGAGAGGCACGGAGATTGAACCAATCTCCGTGCCAGATTGAACAAATCTCCGTGCCACTCCGTTACGCGACACCCGCCCGCCGCCCGCCTCAAGCCCCAGTATTAAATTACATTAAAAAGCCTAAAATAACATATAAAATAAAACTTACCTTATCTGCAACATATACGGGTCCATGGCGCATTCTTATGGGAACTGCGCATGCACGGGAGCCCGCGCATGCGCATTCCTAGCCAGGAATGCACATGCACAGGCTCCTCGCATGCGCTGTTCCTAGCAGAAGGTGCGATGGGGACGGGTGCGCCAGCGATAAGGTAAGTTTTACTTAAATGTTATTTCAAGGCTTTTTAATGTAATTTAATAGTGCGGGCGGCCAACTTCCATTACGCCCCCGAGTGTGCGGAGATTTGCCTTGTTTCTCTGCCTACATTGCGAAAGGCGGAAGGGGCAAATCTCCGCACATTCCGTGGGCTGAACGGAGATGTCCGCCCACCCCTAATGAAAATGTCACATACAACACAATATTTAAAAATCTAAATAGTACGGATCAGTGAGCTAACTATAACCTGTGCCCCGTCAAGCACTGCTTATGATCACACATATTACTTCATTTATGACATGTTAAATGATATCACTAATGACATCATCCAAAATACTACTACTCAAATTAATCTATTAACAACTAGATCATTAGGAAAAAAAGTAGGTAGTAAAGGGCCATTTTGGAAATGACCATCTTTTCTGTTGTATACCTTAAGATATTTCTGCTGATTGTATAACTCTGTGCACTTTACCCCTGTTAACCAGGAGTAAAATGCCTGTACTTTCCCTTCCAACCTGATTAAATTGGCATACTCTTGATTGGTATACTTAACTTACCTATAAGTCCTTAGGATATTTTGCAGAATGTACTGAGGGCCTGTAAATTACAGGTCACTAATGAACTGCAGCACCCATTGTGCCACCCACTACAGCGACAGTGCAAATTTGACTACAGGGCAACCATTTGTTGTCTAGCAATGCAGTTGTAAATTGCAAATTCGACTAGTCAAAATAACTCCCCTAAGTAGTCACTATTGCCCGCAAGTAAGGGTGCATGGTACTGAAAAGTATGACACGGAAAAGTTTAAAATTACACCTGTCTTTACAGTGAAAGAGCCTCCATAGCTTTTTTCACTAAAGCAAGATTGGTTGTTCCACAGGAAAGCATTAGGATGCAACATTAAATTAAATAATGGTAGGAAACATCTACAACTTTCACTCTTTGACTTTTTGAAATATTTAATAAAATCCTAATTTAATTGTAAAGTCAGATTTTTATTAACTATTTTGGGAAGGTTCCTTTCAGGATGTCACCTTTTCATTGCCTAAAGCCTCTGAAGGCCCATTTGCAGGAGCTCCAGCTGTCACCTGGCAACTGAATAGCCCCTTGATAAAGTGAGAAAGCTGCTCCCAGCGCAAGATGACCATCTATGCTGTGCCCAGAAACTAGATTAAGTTCAAATAGGCATACCCTGTCCCAGGCAAATGTTGGCTGACACCTGGTCAGGGCTCTCCTTTATTCCTCCAGGAGAGGAGTTGCCCCCAGAATCAGTTTAGAGGGACCACAGAAAAGGGGTTACTAAGTTCCCTAGCCACACCTCTGGGGTGGTCACAGGAGATGTGCACAAAGAAGAGGGGTTCTGCTAGCTTGGTTTTAGGTGGAGAGGGACGCTGTGGGTTTGGTTGCAGAAGGGCACGTAAGAAATGCTGCAAAAGTGGGTAAGGCTACTCCTGGGAACTTTTAGCCCAGCACTTAGGGAGTGGCTAGGGGTTTTCCACAACCACAAGTTGGTGTAGGCATAAATGTGGCACCCACAGTACTCTCCTGAAAACACTTTCTGAACCTGTTGAAGAATAGAAGACAGAACCTGCTGTATGTGACTTGAGAAGAGCATAGACTACTTGACCCATTCTCCCTCTTTTCCCCAGGTAAAAGAAGAGGACTCCAAGGTCATGTGACCGACTTCCTGTTCAAGCTACGGGGTCACAACAAGCTATTCCACAGAAACAAATCTGATTCAGTGGAACCTTGTGGAAAAGGTACCTGGCCTTGTGGACCCCTTTTCAGCAACTGCCGGCAGCCTTGCCCTGCTAGAAGAATCCAAGCTGCAAATAAATGACTAAATCCGGAGACAGAAATTAGCAAAGGTGCCAAAAGCATACAGCTAGCGAGGGAACCTTCTTTTGGTGCAAAATTCACATTTCTCACACACAGAGATTTCCTGCCAAAAGTCAACAGCCTCCTTGGGACCTCACCAGAGGCTTCCTGAAATCATGGAATCCTTTTTGTCCACAGCCTGATGCATTGCTTCGCTGAGGATTTTTGACATTTTAGAGACTTTGGAGCATATTTACTAATATTTCTCACAATGCAGCACAGCAATAAAACTTGCTGTGTTGGGTGAAAGGGAGAGAGCAGAAAGGCTCCATATTTACAAATATATGGAACATTTATGCTCTCTCCTTCAACTGGTGCACTGTGTGCTGCCTAGTGCCAACGTAGTCACCCTTGCACCATAGTGACGTGGTACCTGTGTTAACAGGATAATTTTTCTGCAGGAAGGAATACAATCAAAAGAGGCATTTTCCTCTTTCTATGCAAGATTTTTCTCTTCATTGGACCATTCTCTGAGAGGCGTACAACTTTAATAAATTTCCCGGTTTACTAAACCTTTGTAAACCTGGAATTGCGTGAAATTCATAATGGACCTCCAACCAGCTTGAAATGTAGCATAACGCAGAACAAGCCACTGCATTGTGTTACATTTCTTTACAAAGCCTTGGAAGGTGGCACAAGTAGCCCCTTCCATGGCCACATAAATGGCCTATAAGCCTTTGTGTTGTCATTGTGCTGCCTTGCATGATGCATGTACAGTGCAAAGGCTTAGTAAATCTTCGGCCTTAGACCGAAGGTAAAACTTTTAAACGAGTCAAACTGAGTTTCAGCATATGACCCGCGCTCCATCGCGGTTGGCCTTAACTCGCGCAAAGATACCAGTCAAGTGCAACCAGATTGGCACCTAACACTTTTTGGTACTTTTTTATATTTCAACTTCAAAAATTCTCCTGATTCACTTATTGTATTTTGTTGTTACTGTGTCATTTTATTTATTACAAATGTACACAGTTTTTCTAAATTGGTTTGGGATTTTTCTCATGTTGTATTTTGATTTTATTACTATTTTAGTAGAGCATAAATACTTTCACATTTCCCCTAAGTTAAGCCTATCTGCTCTGACCAAAAATGGTTTTGCTGTTTCTTTGAGGGAAGAGGTCAAGTTGTCATCTGTCCTCCTTTTCAATCTTATGAACTCTCTATAAATTGTGGAGCGCCTCATGGCTTGTCTTCGAGTACAACATTGTTCAATGTCTATATCTCCACACTAGCTGCCCTTTTAAGATCACATGAATTCCATATTCCATTTATGCTAATGACATTCAAATATCTGTCTCTAATACAGAACACATTTCCTCTATACAAACTAATTTTAAGACGAGGCTTAGCTCACTCAATTTAACTGAGGACACAACAGAGATTCTAGTTTTTGGCCTCCCACCTGCTGACTCTCAGATCTAGGACTTGTTCCAGTGCTAGCTAATACTGCTAGAAACATGGGTGTTTAGTTCGATGATTGTAATTTGTAATTGTAAAACATTTATAAAGCGCATGTTTACCCGAAGGCATCCCAGCTGTAGACAATCTCTCTTTTAACAACCATATCACTAAAACCATCTTCACCTGCTTCACTATACTTCGTTTACTACGTAAAATGCTTCCACTTTTACCTCTCACTTCAAGTAATACTATGATTCAATCTCTGATTTCATGAAGTCATAACTTTCTAGTTCTGTACTGTGGGCTTCTTCTGAATCAAACTAACAGACCACAAATTGCTCACAATGCCATTGCTAGACTACTGTTAAACGTCTCTGTGCATGATTCCATAAAACATCACTTGCCTTCATTTGACTGGGTGCCCATCCACATAGGTTGTACCATCAGGATTAGATTACACACAGGGCTCTTTATCATTCAACAAACATTTTCTTGGTATGTTCCTGAGAGCACAACTCAATTCTCTTCTGTACACTTAACCACCATCCTCAAAATCAGTCAAAGGAGATAAGGTGGCAGAGCTTTCTCCTATTTGCTGCCTAAGCTGGATACAGCTCTCTCTCCAAATCAGGGCCACTTCTAATCAGCTTCTGTTCAGAAAGCAAACTATAACCTGGCTTTTCAAGAACTAATGCTTCTTTAGATTTATGAGTTTTAAAGCACCGAGAGGCTTTAGGTAATTGCACTCTTTACAAAAACTCAAAACAATCTATCAATCCTGCAGACACATCCTGCCAGTGTTTATTGAGGATATGCAGTTAACCATCTTTTGAAGATTTCATCCCTGTCATTTTCCTCTGCCAGAGAAGGCTAATCTGCCAGAATGGTTGTAATTTTCTGGGGGGAGGGTGTGGCGGGGCAGGGGAGGAGCTTGGAAATGCCTGATGGCGAGAGGTGTAATAAGTCTCACAGGATAGGTCAAAGCAAGAATTTAAGTACGGCTGCCTCAGGACAATATGTCCATATCTAGGGTAAAACTACCTCTTGCAAATCATAGTCATTCTGAAATGTCACTCAAAGCGTAAAAACAGATTAAACATTACAGATTTAACAATTTAGCCGAAAAGAAAGGAGATGTTTCTTCTTGGAATTCCGATTGAATTATAAGGGCTTAGGCGGCCATCATTTATTTATTCTTGGTACCATCTGTGAGAGAGACATCTGTGAACAGACATCAGTCTTCCTTGCTCAGCCTGCACACGTGTGGTTTCACATGTAGCTTGTGCAGTGCCTCTCAACTCAGCAGATCTCCTGACTAAAAATGCGGCTTTTGAAGGTTATTGTTCCATGTCCAGTTTTGACCAAAAGTTACAGTGTTGCAGGTTCCATCTTACTGACAGAAGAGGTCCAAACCCAGTGATATAATGGCACAAAATCTGGTGACTCTCATAGATCAGAATCTGCTACAGTGCCGGGGCTTTTGACTTTAACGTCGACTTTATTCAATACAAACTGACCATCAGAAGGGCCAATATGAGCCCTCAAAGAGTCAGTCTAAGTGTCAATTAAATGAAGGTGGGAACAAAAGGAAGATCTGTGTGATAGATGAGGGTTTCTAATAGTTGACTGTTGGTCCTGGAGGACTCTCTGAGGAAGTCTCAGAACTGGCACAGGATCCCTTCCAGATCTAAGCTATCATTATCTCATCTCAGAGCTTGGTATTGATGGAGCGAGATAGAAAACAAAATTTTGTTTAAACTCGCAAAGTCACATTTCCATAACATGAATAAAATTATTAATGATTTGTGATATGTCGTGCTAATACAACTTAGATTAAACTTTACACGTGGGGGGACTAACATGTGTGCTCATAAACGTGCATATTTGTTGCATCTTTTTGTTCGTGCAAAATAATAAAATAATTTATTGTTTTCGTTTTTGTCATTACTAACTGCTGCAAACTTAAAATAAGCATGTGCTTGTTTTGCTTTTCCTTGTCTGTGTGATGTCATTTCTACTATTCTAGGTGCATATGGGTCTCATAGAAAAACGGAGACTGGTAAATATAAACGCTGCTTTATTTGTTTGCATTGGCTAGGTAACATTTTGATTAATCGGGTGGGTTAATTAATTAGTATATCATGGGGTGGATACAGAATATACTTTATTTCTTACATTAATACTTTTCTTGTGTTTGTTTTATACTAGAAATCATAAGTTGCCTGCTTTTGAGGCCTAGCTATTTGAGCCGCAGAAAAAGAGCTGATCTATAATTCTGCAAAGGTCACGAGACGCCCATTCTGAATTAAAACGTTTATTGAAGCTGCATTCACAAAGCAAAAACTGATGAGCTGACATCATTCTGTCGGACATGGCCAAGGTCGAAAGTGAACTTTTTGTCAGTCCTTAACTTGGCATCCGCGGAAGTTGCACTGAAAGGCTATGGAAGCTGCGAAGATGACTTAATACAAAGTTGCAATCGCAGGAAGCTTCTGGCTTCACGTGGAAGAGACAATGGTCTTTGTAAGACATGATTTTGTGGAACTTTTTAAGAATCGGGTGACATGTCACTTGTCACTCTCAGCCAATGGGACGTCGTAGATTTCTGAAAACTTTCCTTTGCTAGTTTAGTTAGCGTAGAAAGGTATAAAAAGTCATGCCCTTAGGGTTGGGCTGGCTGCTGCTTTCTGACTTTCCGATGAGGGTGATGTGCTGCTGGACTTTGCGTGGAGCACGTAAGAATCCTCAAAGATCTTTACTTTAATTTCTGTCTATTTAGCTGAGTTAGGGAAATAGGTTTTAGAAATGTTAAACTTTATATAATTTCTTTAAATTGATTCAATTGCTTAAATTGTATTTTTCTCATATTCCTTACCATCATGCTTGCTTTATTGCAAATAAATTTCATTTATAAAACTTACAACATATATACCATAATTTAGAAAATAAAATCTTACTTTTAACAAACAAGCTGGTCTTGATTATTTAGAAGTATAGGTTACCTTTAGCTAGATCACGTCGCCTATGGTGGTCGTTTAAATGGTTGGGTTTTATTCTAATGACAATATTCTTTCTGCAAATGTATAAATATGTATATAGGGTGTAGATAATGTGTATATAGATTTATTCTGACCACCTGATTCAGTAGGCCCAAAAATATATCAGGTTCATAAATGGGTCCATATTTAGTATAGAATTTTGTTTATAGGTTATGAAGTTGGGTAGCGTAGTTTATGATATATTTTCTATAGCCCGCTGGATCAATTCTCTGGTAGCAGAGGATGGTTGCTAAGAGGTAACCAAGGTAATATGTTGGTTGCTAAGGGTTACGTCATGGTATGGAAATAGGATCGATGTTTTAACACATGTTAAGTTCGTTTTTCGTGCCTATCTGTAAGCTATACCGGTATAGATTGTGTGGCGAGAAATTAGTCACGCAAGCCATCTGTTCAGTTTGTAGTGATATCGCCGAGTATCACAAGAGGTATCGCCGTGTACCATAGTGTTGTCGCCGAGCAGCACAGTTTTAGGGCTAGGTCTGAATCTTGTATAGTGAGGATTTTCTAAGAAATCAAAGCAGCATGAGAATAGGGACAAAGCGCCTTCCATAAAACTCACTGTAATGAGAGTATTGGTTATATCCGAGCTTGAGTGAAGGGTAAAATTAACGTCGGTGCATGATTATCTATAAACAGGTTAGAGTCCTGTACGGGTACATGTTTCATATCTATAAACAGGTGAGAGCCCTGTACGGATAACGTCGTTATTTTGCTAACGGTGCATGAATTCTATAAACAGGTGAGAGTCCTGTACGGATTTCATGTGTGTTTGAATTTAGGGAATTTTCCGTGTAAAAGTGCGAGTTTGAATTGTATTTTATGTTCAAGTGGAACTCTTAGAACTTTCACTTCGCGGTGGGTTCAGAGCAAAGCGAGTTCATAATTATACGTGTTAGAAGGGTGGGGTAAGGTTACTCTACTGACAATTGAATATTATCCTTAGTGTGAATAGCGCCGTCTATTCCGAAGTGTGGATACTTGAATGTATGTAAACTATCCTAAATAGTGAAACGAACAGATGTTGTCTTTATAGTCATTGTTAAGAATTAATTTACACTGAAAAGTGTCCTTAAAATGGCGCTGTGAAAAGATTTTGTGAAGGAGGGGTAAGCGCCAGGAGTGAGAAGCGAGAAACCGCAGCTGCTGTGTACGTCACAGAGCCGCGCTGGGATTGGGTGACCTACGTCACAAGCTGTATTCTGATTGGCTCCTGAGTCTCTGACGGCCTGTGAGCTGATTGGTCATTCGGAAAATCTCCAAATTTATTGGTCGAGCTGAAAAGTGACGTAGCTCAACTGCCATTGGCTTGTTGGTGTGTTTCGCGCACGGATTGGTTGTTTTGCGGAACATCCCGGAAATATTTTACGAACGATTTTGTGAATTAAATTTAACTTTTAAAAATGAGTTATCATTTTAAACATGTTGAGAAAAAGACAACATTATTTCAGAAATTTAAAAATTTATTTTCACCCGACAAGAAAATCGAAACGCGAGGTGGTAAACTACTTCATAAGTATAAAACACCTGCAGCGTACATGGAAGGCGAATACGGATATCATACTGTCTTATGGTTTGACAGTTGGAAACGTTATACTAAAAACGATGGTGTTTTGGCTTGGCCTGATGATGGTTCATTTAATGTAAGAGTTTTAAGAAATTTACGAGAGAAAATGAATGCTCTTGTTCCAAAACCGAGACCAACTCAATTTGAAGCTTTAGTTGAGTGGGAAGACGAGATGTATCAGTTACAAAGAGAAGCTAGTGGAATTAAAAGACCTTCTAAAAATCCATCATGGAAAAGAGAAACTCATGAAGATAGATTGCGAATGTGGAGACAGGGAAATATGAGTGAAGGATTGTATTTAATTCATGAAATGGTAATGGGTTCTCCTACAGGGAAATCTATGGAAAGTGAATCTGAGGATGCAGTTATGGAAGAAATATATACAACTGCTAGAAAGAAACAGCCTAATCAGCCTTTGAGACCTCCTAGATCATGGTCTACTCCGGTGGTTTCTACTGAAACTTCACCGAGTGCATCTCCAATTAGTGAAGCTCCTAAACTTTATCCAAATAATAGTGAAATCACTGAAACTCCTAGAAGATCAGAATTTGAGAATGCTCGAAATGAAGGCAGACATTTTTCAATGACTCCAAGAGCAAGGGAACCTCCAAAAGATTATGCAAGAGAGACAAGAAATGTTGAGGATGATGATTATAATGAATATTTAAAGTCTAAAGAAGAATTAATTAAAAGAATGACGAAAGGCATGGAAGCTGTCACAGTTCCAGTAACAATAGGTCCTGTTCAGCCTGTATTTGATCAAAGAGATACAAACAAAAATGGATTAACTATTCCTTTAAATACAGAAATTCAAAAGCCTGCTGAAAAATTTTATTCAGACTTAACTGAATTAAACACTTCTAGATCGAGAATGCCTGATTTAACCTTTAATGAGGATTTATCTCCAAAAACACCAATGGGTGCTATGTCAGATGTAGGAAGTCCCGAAGTTAGGGTAACCACACCAAAACTTGATGTGGCCAAATTAAAAGCGAATATTGAAGAATTAATAATTGGAACAATTGGCCCAGATAGTTTAAATTACTATCGGGATGATGAACTACTATTCATTTGCAAAAGTATTCAGTGGAAAACGAAGAATAAATATGATCAATTAGAGGATCTAGCTGCAGAACTTGAAATCGATGTAAGTAAACAAAAGAATTTTGCAAAACATTACAGATTAGATTTTTCAGAAAGTGACATTGAGAGTTTGAACTCAATGGGAAGAATAGTTCACATTAAAGATTTGATTGTCTATATCAAAAAGCTAGGAGAACTGAACAAATGGAGAGTGAAATGGACCAAAAGGAAGGAAGATGAAAGATTGGAAAGATTGTCAAAACAATTTCCAATGAGAGAAGTTGCAGGTGGAGGATATGTTCATGTCCCATGGTCAAGACAGGACATTCTGTTATTCACAAATGACTTTCCAAAATTAAGAGAGAAACCTGTTGAGTGGTACAGGCAAGTCGATAGATTTATCAAAGTGTCAAAAGTTCTGTGGATTGATTTAGATGGATTTTTTGACATTGTAGTTCCATCTGATCTTTGGACAGAATGTAAAATAACTATTAGTTGGCCAAAAGCAGAACCTGAACGAATCAAAGAAACAGGTGCCCCAAATCCACTTGTAATGGATTTTTACGAGAAAGTAATTGTTTGGATGAAAAACAAAATTCCACCCAAAGAAGTTGATTGGGTTAAAATAGAAAGAACAGAACAG
Source organism: Lissotriton helveticus (assembly GCF_964261635.1). Classification (NCBI taxonomy): domain Eukaryota; kingdom Metazoa; phylum Chordata; class Amphibia; order Caudata; family Salamandridae; genus Lissotriton; species Lissotriton helveticus. The sequence continues at coordinate 228,254,257 of NC_136063.1, forward strand.
GAAACAAAAGAATCAGTTCATTCTTTTTATGAAAGACTATTGTTAATCTTTAAACAATACAGTGGTTATGAAAAATTAGATGAAAAAGACATGAGTCATTTTATCTATAGATTTGTTTATGGACTAAAACCTGAAATTGGAGAAATGATCAGAACTAGTATTGTCGGATGGCAAGCACTATCTGTAGATGATATACTAAGAAAAGCAAAATATTGTAGCGATGAATTAGAAGTAAAACAAAAGAAGCTGAAGGAGAAAGCCATGTGGGCTCAGGTAAAGGTGGCTGAGCAACAGATTGCCAGCATGGGAAATAAGAACACTAATTTTGTTCAAACTGGAAATACAAACCAAATACAAGGAAAGTTTAAAGGTAATAATTTCCCAAAGAAATTTAGCCCAAAGATAGAAGAGCTGAAACAAAGATTACCTTGTTTTAATTGTGGCGAAATTGGACATTGGAGGGACGAGTGTCCTCATCCTCCTAGAAACTCAAAGAATCCCTTATTGAATCCACAGATGCAGAATGGTGTTAACCTGCAGCAACAGCTACAGATGCAACAGGGGTTAAATGAATTTAATATTCAGCGACAGTTACAACAACAGCAACAACAACAGGTGAATAATCGTCAAGACCAATTGCCACAACCACCTTTTCCGAATTGTGGGGGAGTTCAAAAATATAATCCAAACGTGGGATTTCAGGGATGTGAACAGGTAATAAAACCACAAAAACAGCAAAAGCAACAAAAGGTTCAGATGCAAAATGCTTCACAACAATTTTTATTAACAGAAAGTCAAGACAGTGATTCTGATGATTATTGCTGACGGTGCCCGAGAGAGGAGGAAGAGTGTGTTGTTGGAGCCACTCTTGAGGTTGACCAGTCTGGTCCTTATGTAAACGGGAAAGTTAATGATGTAGACATCACTTTTCTAGTGGACACTGGTGCTACCCGTTCTACTGTTAGATCAGTGGAAATTGAAAACCTACCTCTCTCTGGGGATACCATCCAAGTTGTGGGAGTAAGTAATCAGCAAATTAAAACAGATTTAACAGATCCAGTACCAGTTGAAATTGGAAATTACAGAGACAAACACAGATTTGTGGTTTGTAACAGTAGTCCAGTAAATCTATTAGGCAGAGACATCCTATGTAAAATGAATTGCAGAATATATTGTTCTCCTGAAGGAGTTGAGTTACAAACAATGGAGGAAGATGGTTTGTACAGAATGACAATGATGATGATGGAAGCAGAAGAAACAAAATTGTTTCCTGCATTTGAAGAAAAGGATTTACCTGATGAGTTAAAAGAAACAGTGAAATCTGAAATATGGGATTTTACTGGGAATGAGATGGGTCTGATGAAAAACGTAGATCCTGTAAAAATAGCATTAAAACAGGGAATAGAATTTCCAAACACTCCACAGTATAAAATGAAAACAGAGACAATTGAAGGTATTACACCTGTAATTGAAAAATTAATCAAGCAAAGTGTATTAAAGGAAATGAAGAGTAGCTCTTGTAATTCACCAATTATGGGAGTTAAAAAGTCTAACGGAACATTTAGGATCGTACAAGATTTGAGAAAGGTTAATCAAATTGTCATTCCATGTTGTCCTGTGGTTCCAAATCCAGCAGTAATTCTATTTCAGATTCCACATGATGCTGAATGGTATACAGTTATTGACCTTTGCAATGCATTCTTTACTGTTCCCTTACACCCAGACAGTTATGAAATCTTTGCTTTCAGATTCCAAGGTAAGACCCTTGGATGGACAAGAATCCCTCAGGGATATACTGAAAGTCCTTCAATCTTTAACGAACTGTTAAAAAGATCATTAGAAGATTTAGACTTACCAGGTAGGTCTACGCTAGTGCAGTATATTGATGATTTGTTAATAGCTGCAAAGACAAGAGAAAATTGTGTAACAGACACAATAATTCTGTTAAATCGCCTTGCAGAAGAAGGACATAAAGTGTCCCCAGCAAAACTACAGTTTTGCAAACAAGAAGTAAAATATCTTGGTCACAGAATTGCAAAAGGAAAAAGACAAGTAACAATAGAGAGAATAAAAATGATTCAAGCAATGTTACCGCCAAGAACACAAAGACAGGTCAGAATGTTCCTGGGAATGGTAGGTTACTGTCGACAATGGATAAGTGGATTTTCAGTAATTGCAAAACCACTACAAAGACTGACCAAATCAGATGTAAAAGATCCAATTATTCTCAATGATGCTGAGATGAAATCTTTTGAGAACCTGAAAAAGAGCTTATGTCAAGCTCCTGCTTTGGGTATGCCAAATTATGAGAAAGATTTTGAACTGTATTGCAGTGAGAGAGAAGGATGTGCATTATCTGTATTAATACAGAGACATGGAAATCTAAAGAAACCCATTGCATACTTCTCTGCAGTTCTTGATCCAATTGCAAAAGCATTACCAGGTTGTTTGAAAGCAGTTGCAGCTACAAGTATCAGCCTCGAACAAAGTGAAGGAATCATTATGGGATTTCCTGTGAAAGTTTTTGTGCCTCATTCGGTTGAAATATTACTGACAAGAGGTAAGACTCAACATTTAACAAGTAGCAGATTGACAAAATATGAGAAAATCATACTGGGAGCAGATAATGTTTCGATTTCAAGATGTTTGAATCTGAATCCTTCTACATTACTGCCTGATTCTGAAATTGTTGATGACATTGAAACTGAACATGAATGTTTAGATGTCATGGAATTCTGCACAAAACCAAGAAAAGACATAAAAGACAGACCTTTGTCTGAATCGGATTTTGTCTACTTTGTAGATGGCTCATGCTTAAGATCCGAAGGAGGTGTCTTAAAAGCTTCATACTCAGTTTGTACAGTCGAAGATGTTGAAGAAGCATCATGTCTTGAAGGAGTTCGTTCAGCACAAGTGGCTGAATTGATTGCTTTAATTCGTGCATGTGAAATATCAAAAGATATTAGAGTTACCATCATTACTGATAGTCAGTATGGATACGGAGTTGTGCATGATTATGGACAACTCTGGTCACAGAGAGGATACATGACATCAACAGGATCCCCAATTAAAAATGCAGTTTTCATTAGAAGATTAATTGAAGCAATACAATTGCCAAAAGAAATTGCCATAGTCAAGTGTGCAGCGCACACTAGAGGAACTGATTATATTTCCAAGGGAAATGCCTTCGCAGACGAAACAGCAAAGTACTGCGCAAGGAAAAATTATTCTTACAATCGGAATAGGAGTACAGAAACTGATTCAAATTCATTAATGCTAACAACTGTTGTAGAAACATGGAATGAGATTAGAGATTTACAAAACGAAGCAGAAGATGATGAAAAAGACCTATGGTTAAGATCAGATTGTAGACCACGTGATGAAGATGGAGTGTGGGTTTACAAAGATGGCAGAATAGTCTTACCAAATTGCATGATTTCTGACATGGCCAGATTATATCATGGTCCTGCACATTTAGGAAGAGATTCTATGGTCAGACTTTTTAGAGAAACATGGTTCAATACCAAATTTAGAACCATTGCAGAATCTTTTTGTCAAAGGTGTTTATCATGCCAACAAATGAATCCAAACAGAAAATCAGTGGTGGGGACAGGAATAATTGGTCGAGAGGGTGGTCCCTTTACCAGGTTACAAATAGATTTCATTGAAATGCCCTTACACAACTGTTTGAAATATGTACTTGTAATTGTATGCTTATTCTCAAGGTGGGTAGAGGCTTTCCCTACACGACATTGTGATTCAATTACAGTGGCAAAACTAATGCTCAGAGAAATCATTCCAAGGTACGGTTTTCCAGTCACTATTGAGAGTGATGGAGGAAGTCATTTTGATAACAAACTGTTGAAGTTAATTTGTGAAGCTATGAGCATTGAGCAGAAAATACACTGTGCATACAGACCAGAGGCATCAGGTGTAGTCGAACAAATAAATGGAACTATCAAAAACAGAATTGGAAAAATGTGTCTAGAGACAGGAGTTAAGTGGACTGATGCTCTTCCACTTGTTTTGATGTCATTAAGAAGTACACCAGATAAAAAGACAGGTCTGAGTCCTCATGAAATTTTAATGGGAAGAGTTATGAGGCAAGCTTTTGTACCTGTAGGTAAACTGTTGAGCATAAATGACAGTGCAATTTTGGATTACTGTAAAAGGTTATCTGATATGGTAACTTCTGTGTCTAATCAGGTGGGAACTGAAGCTCAATCAAATGACAAAGTTTTGACACATGATCTGAGACCTGGAGACTGGGTCAGAACGAAAGTACATCGGAGGAGGAATTGTCTATCTCCTAGATGGCAGAAACCTAGGCAGGTAATCTTGATCACTACTAATGCTGTAAAGTGCAGAGGATTGAAGCGCTGGATTCATCCAAGTCATACTATTCCAATACCAACACCTGAGAATTCTGATGTTGAAAGTGATACCACAGATGATTCTGATTCTGAAGCAGAAGACAGAACAGAAGGTGAAGTAATTCCAGATTCTGAAGATCGACAAGAAAGTCGACATCTGGAAACTGTGCCAGTGAATGGAAATCTGACAAGAAAAGACTTAGAAATAATTGAAATAGATTCTGAAGGTGAAGAGAATCTGTTAAAAGGAAAGATAACTGAGGATTCAGTTGTCTATATTGAAGACAAAGAAGCTGAACCGAAGGAAGTTTCAGACCAGGAGAGTATCGAAAGGCAGAGAACAAGCTCTGAAGTAAGGAACAGAAATCCAAAATCTGGGAAGCTAGAGGTAATTGAGGAAGAGGAGGAGAACGAATTACCGAGTACCAGTGATGGAAGACAAAGTGAAGTTCCTGAAGGAGTGAAATTGCCGAATAGAGAAGTTCCTGAGTCAATTGAAATTTCAGATTACGAAACTGAAGAAAGTGACGTGGAAGGTGGAAGTGAAAACGGAAAGAAAAGGACTTGGAAATCAGAATCAAATAATTCTGAACCAAAGAAAAAGTACGTGAGAAAAGCAGACTACTGGCCTGGTGGAAGATTGAGAGTCAGATTGATCAAAAAGCCAATAGAACAAGTTGAAGAAATAAGTAGTCAAAAGAGTCCAGGAAAAGAAATTGGAGTTGGAAGAAAAATAGAAGTGATATCGAGAAAAGGGAAGAGAATAATTAGACCAAACCAGAAATACAAGTCTCCTGAGTGGACTTACTTAATAATTCCACCTGTTATTGACATATATGATAGTAGTGAAGAAGAAAACGAAATCCAAGAAATTAGTGACAATGATTGAAGTACAAAATTATTAATTTGGCAAAAGGCTGAAGAAATCCTGTTAGTTGACAAAAGGTCGAAGAAAAACTGTTTAGTTAAAGGAAACTTATGTATGACATAAGGTCGAAGAAATCTTGTTTAGGGTTATAAAAGAAAAATATATTTTAAAAGGGGGGTGTATATAAATTTTAAAATTTATTTTTATTTTTGAGGCTAAAACTAACCTAAAAATGCCTTACGTTAAGGAGAGCACTTCAAAATGTTCTGTTTTTAAAAGATGCTGTAAGATGACTCTGGTGTGTCTGCTCATTTTAGTTCTGCTCTGGTTGGTGCTAGCTGTGATTATACCTTTAGAAATGAATAGAGAATTACACAAAGTTAACATAACAAGCAAAGCTCTGGTTAGCCAAACTAAACATAGTGCATCTGCAAAAGTAATTGATCATCAGCCTAACATTCATCAAGATAAATCAATAGGTGATTTTTCAAGCAATACTTTCACAAAGCTTTTGAGTGAATATGTAAAGGTAATGGATGCAAAGGACTGTTACGTCTGTGTTAAGTTACCTGCTTCTGTTTCTGAGGGAGTAACATATAATATGCTTCCTCTCACTTATGCTGTAACATGTAGTGTATTAACTAGTTTATTTTATCAAACTGGTCGTTTAGAATATTACTATTCAAATTATGATGAGATTTTTGCTAATGTAAAGATTGATAATGTTTTAAATAAGCATAAGAAAGCAAAACAATTGAGAGAATATTTCCTTGTTACTAACGAACTCACTTATGAGTATGCTTATAAGAATAATCTAACATGTAAATTAAGTGCTGAAGGAAAGAAATTTTTGAATATGGTTGAGGAGAGAAGAGCAATTTATAAGAGAAATGAATTAGTCAAGCAGACTAAGTCATCCTTCTGGCAAAAAGAGGATGAGAAATTAAATGGCAAAATGCTTGAAAATATTGCAATTCACATAGACAAACCTGTTAGTGGAAAGCTTTGCATTAGAAGAGATAATACACTTTTTGATAATTATTTTGTAGGTGCAAGCAACTGTGAAGATACTTATCAGATTATGGGAGGTTGGGGATTTAAAGGTGGAAAAGATCCTATCTTTCCTGGAATTTATTTTGTTTGTGGTGACAAGGCTTACTATAACCTTCCAGACCATTGGTATGGAACTTGTTATGTGGGAATTGTTTTTCCTAAAGTGTTTCATGTTGACAGAGATTCAGAAGGATTGTTTAAAATTCATAATTATGTAAATAGAGCTAAAAGAGAAACTTTTACTGAAGTTCTGGGAGATATTTTTCAAGCTGTAATACCTTTTGTTGGTATAACCCTAAATGCAGGGAGAATTAGAAAATTGTCCACTATAGTTGATAGATTATCAACTGACACTGCTGATGGGTTTCAATTAGTGAATGTTGAAGTTATTGCAATTAGATCCATGGTAATTCAAGATCGTCTTGCTTTAGACATACTCCTAGCGAAAGAGGGAGGAGTCTGTGGCATTTTACACGTCCAACATTGCTGTACATATATACCTGATGAAAGTAAGAATATTGAAATGTATATTAAGAATATTACACAAATGCATTCAGAGATAATTCCTTTAGAAGAAGAAGATTTTACAGGGAAACTTTCAAAAAGGTTTCAAGCAATTAAAAACTGGTTTCATAATATCGGAAGTTCAATTCTTGGCAAGATTCTGGCACCTTTGATTATAATAGTATTCATTTTTATTTTGACTAAAGTAGGTTGTTTATTACATAAAAGAAAGAAACATATGAAGGAAAAGAAGAGAATCTATAAACTCAGAAAAGAAGAGGAAAGGGAGATTGAGTTGCAGGAGTTACATAGAGAGCGTCATGTTAATTGCAAAGATTATGCTGAAACAGATTTTTAGGTTTACTAATACAAATGAATTTGAATCGATTTCTTAAAATTTAATTTACCAAAATTTTGAGTGCTGGTGTGGTGATTTGTTAATCACCAGATGAGGGAGTTGATGGAGCGAGATAGAAAACAAAATTTTGTTTAAACTCGCAAAGTCACATTTCCATAACATGAATAAAATTATTAATGATTTGTGATATGTCGTGCTAATACAACTTAGATTAAACTTTACACGTGGGGGGACTAACATGTGTGCTCATAAACGTGCATATTTGTTGCATCTTTTTGTTCGTGCAAAATAATAAAATAATTTATTGTTTTCGTTTTTGTCATTACTAACTGCTGCAAACTTAAAATAAGCATGTGCTTGTTTTGCTTTTCCTTGTCTGTGTGATGTCATTTCTACTATTCTAGGTGCATATGGGTCTCATAGAAAAACGGAGACTGGTAAATATAAACGCTGCTTTATTTGTTTGCATTGGCTAGGTAACATTTTGATTAATCGGGTGGGTTAATTAATTAGTATATCATGGGGTGGATACAGAATATACTTTATTTCTTACATTAATACTTTTCTTGTGTTTGTTTTATACTAGAAATCATAAGTTGCCTGCTTTTGAGGCCTAGCTATTTGAGCCGCAGAAAAAGAGCTGATCTATAATTCTGCAAAGGTCACGAGACGCCCATTCTGAATTAAAACGTTTATTGAAGCTGCATTCACAAAGCAAAAACTGATGAGCTGACATCATTCTGTCGGACATGGCCAAGGTCGAAAGTGAACTTTTTGTCAGTCCTTAACTTGGCATCCGCGGAAGTTGCACTGAAAGGCTATGGAAGCTGCGAAGATGACTTAATACAAAGTTGCAATCGCAGGAAGCTTCTGGCTTCACGTGGAAGAGACAATGGTCTTTGTAAGACATGATTTTGTGGAACTTTTTAAGAATCGGGTGACATGTCACTTGTCACTCTCAGCCAATGGGACGTCGTAGATTTCTGAAAACTTTCCTTTGCTAGTTTAGTTAGCGTAGAAAGGTATAAAAAGTCATGCCCTTAGGGTTGGGCTGGCTGCTGCTTTCTGACTTTCCGATGAGGGTGATGTGCTGCTGGACTTTGCGTGGAGCACGTAAGAATCCTCAAAGATCTTTACTTTAATTTCTGTCTATTTAGCTGAGTTAGGGAAATAGGTTTTAGAAATGTTAAACTTTATATAATTTCTTTAAATTGATTCAATTGCTTAAATTGTATTTTTCTCATATTCCTTACCATCATGCTTGCTTTATTGCAAATAAATTTCATTTATAAAACTTACAACATATATACCATAATTTAGAAAATAAAATCTTACTTTTAACAAACAAGCTGGTCTTGATTATTTAGAAGTATAGGTTACCTTTAGCTAGATCACGTCGCCTATGGTGGTCGTTTAAATGGTTGGGTTTTATTCTAATGACAATATTCTTTCTGCAAATGTATAAATATGTATATAGGGTGTAGATAATGTGTATATAGATTTATTCTGACCACCTGATTCAGTAGGCCCAAAAATATATCAGGTTCATAAATGGGTCCATATTTAGTATAGAATTTTGTTTATAGGTTATGAAGTTGGGTAGCGTAGTTTATGATATATTTTCTATAGCCCGCTGGATCAGTATCTCTCAGCTGGATGAAGGTATTTAAGGTCTTGGAGAGTGTCTACAAGGACCAGATGATGATCATTGAGGGACCAGATGATGATCATTGAGAGGCCAGAGGTACTGTGTGGTCGAGCCGGTGATCTGTGTTTATAATTCAAGACAGCTGGCTGAGGTTAAATGGGCACAACGGCAGCTGGCAGGCTGTGTGTGCCATCAGAAGTTTACATACTATTATGGGCAAGGAGACACTGGGGTAGGGCCTTGCATATGTCCCTGCACCAACAGCCTCTCTGATGCCCCTTCTCTGATGCAAACTGTCCAGAGCAGAATAAACTGATAGGATGCCTGCGCCTTGTGGGCCACCCTGCTCCCACTCTTGGCTTTCTCATTGCTGTGGTATGTTTGCAGTGTTTCTACAGCTCATGCTGTACCTGTGCAGCGTGCGATAAAAGCGTTCATCAATGCTGCCTCTGCAGAACCTATTCAGTGTATGAGAGAGAGCTTGAACTGCTGCTGCTGTGCTCTGTACACTTCTGGGAATCTTTACATTTCATGATTTAATGATGGAACAGGGGGCAACACTGAACATCATTGTCGTTCTTCTGGGTTTGAGTTTACCCACAAAGAAACCATTTGCAGCTTCTAATGTGCTGTATCAGTCATATTCAACGCAAACCGCTATATATATTAGCAGTTTCCCTCAGGGAGTGGAAGGTTTTTATTTCACTGAAGGATTTCTCCTCGTAAACAAGTTTAAAAACCTCTTCATAATGGAATACCAGTCATCAGCCACGGGTGGTGTGAGGCAGTAACGCTGCCTGAATTTGTAGAATTGTAGATTGAGAGAGAACATAATGGTATATGTCCACTGAGGATTGTAGAAAAATACATGAATCTCTCAAGTCAGATAGCTATTCGCGCTGATCTTCAAGGCCCTACCTTCTTACACAGCATGCAGTCATACAACTGTTCATTCAGAATAAATTATATTTTGCTTAATATATTAGCTGTTCTATTTTTAATTTCATATTCACTACTCCATATTTATTTAATAGCCTGCAGAACCCTCCTACAGTTCCACGGCAAAGAAAGACACAGTAGCATGTACTTTTCCAGCACTGCCTCCAGAGAGGATACTAACAGTCAGTACTAAGGAGACATGAATGGCCAGCTCACCCTTCAAATGATGCCTAGAACCACAGCAATTGAACTTTATTTATCGGTATGTTATTTACTGCATGCATGTGTCATGCCTTGAAGGCCTTTTGGTTCAGTTAGATGGCAATTTTGAATTAACTATTCATTTGTGTGCTGTGACAATATGCAAGTTCACGGTAGAGGATAGAAACTCCGTTTCATAAAGTATGTTTATTTTATTAATTTTAAGAGAAACATAGAATATTTCAATTATTAAGGTATATCCATTTAATAATTATGCACACATACTGCCATGTTTCTCTACACGCCACAGCTATTCATTGTATTGATGTACTTCTTTTTATCGAGTACAATGTGACTCCTTTTGGTTACATAGGAGCACTTTTGCTAAAAAGGGAGCTTCATTTGGTTTAACAATAGTAGCATTTCAACTGGAAATAAAGCAATATCATTTTGTTAGGAAGGGTGAGATGAAGTGATTTGCCCAGGATCACAGGATGTTGAGCATCACTGCCACATCCTCTCCCTGGCAGCTAACCATTTCTAGATTACTGAGAATGTAGGAAGAGGTGTGGCACAGCGACCAGAGCAGCTGTCTCCGCAGCACGGGGCTCTAGGTGCGATCGCGACAGCAGCTCAGCTCAGCGCCATGTGACTCTGGGCAATGGCTCACTTAATCTCCCCAAAGGCCCCCGGCGCTTTGAAACGTTTAAGGGGGTGATATGTTCGCACTTTACAAACATGAGTTATTTTTACAAGTGTAGAATATTTGGTGTAAAAGTAGAAAAAAATTAATTAGTCTCAAATTAAATATGTATTTCATACGTGAGAATCTAACTAAGACACTACACATACAAAGTCAGTATAACTTAACATTATCCATACAAAAGAAGTACATTTCAGTGTGCAGGTAAACATGTCAACAATCGCTCAGACCATAACTGTGTGATCTTGAATTCATTATGAATACAAATAATGAATTGTGTTAAACGTTTCCTTCTTATCAGTCAATGCAAAGGCACATTTTGATCAACAATAACATATTGAAGTTAAACTTGGGCATATTGTAGGTCTCTATAAAGGTATATTCCTCTTTTATGTGAGCTCCTGGAAAAGGACTTATGGTATTCTAGTTGGACATTGCTCATCCAATATATAATATCTCACATCTGTAAAAATGTACAGGTGTGGGCCATTTAAAATCTATCCTTTTCGAGGAGCTGCTACTCTAAAACCTTGGCTTTAAAAAGAAACAGTTGATGAATCTGCCATGCAACACTAATTTTTTTTATTTTTTTTCTTGGGTGTATTTGAATATTACTTGTAATGTATCTACGCAGATATACTCCGACAATAAACTGAATGGGTGCCTAATATGAGGGAAAAAATGATTGAATACAATGATCAGCAATAACACAATCTAATGGAAATATCAAGGGTATTTCAAATTCTAGTGAATGTTCAAATTCACACTCTTCATGGTTGTGGTTTTGGCATCAGAAGGCTTTATCTTTGATGTAAAAATAGAATAAGCTTGATTTTGGAAGAGTCAATTAAATGGGTATTTCAGGGCTTCACTGGAAATATCTGTGTATTACAGAAACTGATGAGTAGATTGAATTTGTTAATGAAAGGTATTAGAAAAATCAAATCTAGAATTGAAAGGTGTACGACTTAAGGTAGGACATCTGAAACGTGGTAGTCCCAGAAGGGCCTGACTTGGCCATACAAATATCTGTTGTTGGGATTAAATAGTTAATGCATTGGGAGTCAAAATATTGACTATATTTGTTTAACTAAAAAGGCAAAATGTAACTACATTGGTGAGTCAACAAAAAATACAGTTTTAACAATAGAAGGCAAGTCAATCAAACCCAGTACACATCACAAATCCAAAATGAGATGTGTAAAAAAAAAAGTGTCCACATGAAAATTGCAGCACACCACAATGTTCCTTGAGAAACCACAGCCAAGGACACCCATAGCGTCTGGTGGGGCTGATGTGAAATAAGATAGGACATTTAGCCTCTTATCTTTGTACGTTGGTGATCCAGTCCTCTTCAAAAAGGTATTGAGAGTGTGGTGATGCATTGAATTGGTGAATGTCTTCACCGCCCTCCTCAGCAGGACACTATTAGGATGGGTTTCTGGTGACTGGTGAGCAGTCTCCCCTAGTTCTGGACCCTATCAGGGTCAGAGGCCTCTGGCTGATTCAGCTGCCATGCTCAGGCAGGCACCTTCTGACAATAGGAGATACAGGTCTAAATGTCTCTGTTCTGAAAACTGCCTGGTCACAATAGTAGGATAATGTCCTTGGAAGGACAGCTTCCGGATGGAGTACAGCGCCCCCAATATCCCTCACCAAGTATTATGCAGAACTCCTTTTTCTGGTTCCACCTGGAAGAGCTTTCTTATGCATCAAGGTGTTTTAAAGAGTTTACTATCATTTCAATATGAAAGGCTAGTCATTGTGGCCACCCTAGTTACCAGAGCCACAAGCAGAAAATAATTCTAATATGATGGTATTTCCATTGGTTGATGCAGAGATGTTTTCTCTCACAAACCTCTCCAGTGCCCACAAGTTCAGCTCAGTCTACTTCAGTGACATTATTGTTCAATCTAGAGTTCCTCGAAGAGAAATGCCCTGCATGGTAAAGAAGCATCATTGTCAGCAAACACCCATGTCTGTCATAGTAGAGTAACACCATTCTCAATTGCATTATTTTCAGTTCTCTGATACTTCTTACTCCACCGACCTCCTTGGATAATTGTATTACCTTTTGTAGCTAGAGTCTGGAAACTTGTAAGCAGGGTTATCAGGAAATAAATGAAGGTTCTGCTTTAAACAACAGGTGTCATGTATTCATGTATTCACTTTAGCTGACTTCAGATAAGCAGAATTAAGCATTTCATTGGTACAGGAAAAAAAAGATAGGTCTGTTACAAAAAAACGTTAACAGCATAATTTAAATTAGAAATATTTACTATCACGGAGGGCGTATATTAATATCTGTACATATCTTGGTGTTAGCATGGCGTGAGGACACAGATTACGGACAGGCCTGTATTAGCAGGGGCAATACTGGGTAAAAAAGGCAGGTCATTTAAACAAAGCACACGTGATTGAGGTCTGTTCAGCAAGAATCGGTTTATAGATAAGGTCACATTGAAAAAGGTAGACTACAAGAAAATGTTGCAGAAGATAGAATTGCTTCATAGAGCTCTTCTTCAAACTCTGCAAGAATGAAAAACTGGCAGAAAAATCTGTACAGTACAAACCAAGGTGTACCTGACAGATATATATATATATTCTATGCATGAACGTGCCACACATCAGGATCGACCTGGCCTATGGGGTAATCAGACAGTGTTTAGCAAACCAAAGGTCATTGAGCGTAGGGATGTAGCCAAAGGTTTAGCTAAAAACAAAGGGTCTAATTTATGACAAATTGGTGTAGGGCAGCGTCGCAAGTCTCCTTGCAGCGCTGCCCTTTGCCAATGTGAAAAGGCAGGAATGCACCGTATTTACGAAATAAGATGCATTCCAGTCCTTTGCCCTTGCATTGACGCACACATTGCTGCCTAGCACCAACATAGGCGGGATTATTTTTGTACGGGAAATGGCACCTTCCTTCACCAAAACCATCCCAAGCGGCATTTTCATATTTCTATGTGAGCTGCAGAATGAAAACATTTCTTCTCGTTACGCCTCCACTGGGGAGGCATCCAATTTTGGGGCTGCTTCAGGTTTACGTGATTTTGTAACTACGGGGCAGCATCAAAATCCATGGGCTTGGCGTGGAAACCCCACACAGAGTCCATGGCACAACTCTTTGATGCAGAATAAGGTAATGCAGTGACTTGCACTGCTAGGTCGTACCCCATATCTATGAGGCCATGCAAAGACATGCAGGGTGACTTTTAACTGCCTGCCGCCAGAGCATCTAAACAAGTGATGCTCTGGCGATGTAATCGTCTCATAAATAAGTCAGAAATATTGCGTACGTCTTTTAGGTCTTTTACCAACAGGTATCTACATATAAAATAATGGGCAGCATAAATGAAAAATACATTTTGAAAGTTATTACTCAGTGGGAAATGCACTGTAGTAAATTATGAACCCTCACAATTAAATCTTGATTGGTGCAGTGGAAAATAGTGATGTGTATTTTTAGTGGCACAAAGTCACAGCCTGTGACAGAAAGTACTGCGAATATGTAAGGCAATTTATTACACTTGCATTACACACAGGGTAAGATAGAATGCTGCAAAACATGCAAATAGTTTTACCATAAAATGGTGCTTTCAAAATGTAGATATTAATAATACCAGACCGTGTGTCAATTTTATTTACATATCTGTCCCTTCAACACCTCTTTAGGGGCACTAAGGGCTGGGTAAATGCAGTCAAAAGCAAGAACTTTCCAGCCCAGTTGTTAACTCTTTGCACTTCCACTCAAAAAAAACAAATCTTTGTCACCAAAAAGAGCCAGAACTGCTCCCAAGCATCATTTACACTTGCAAATTAGCTGATAAGGCACATTCACCCTTTACTTAGGCAAGCAGCTGATAACAATCTAAATTAGCCAGGGAAATCTGTGACCCCCTTCCCAGGACTCCACGACCCCCCTGGGGATCGCACCCCACAGATTGAAGACCTCTGCTCTAATGTATATTCCTCAAAAGGGTTGCCTCCATGTCTGTGCAATTCCACTGTGTCTCAATCATAATTACATTTGCTGTTTTTCTATTCTATTAATTGTGCACAGATCAGGGTAAACGCATATTGAGCCCACCGTTAAAAAGCTTAAACAGTTGGATATGCATAGGCTTATCTGCATTTGCTTCTAACTGATGCAATGTGCAATACTATCTATAGGCTCATGGTCTCCGTGGTTAACTGCAGGAGAAATATTGGGAAATAACCAAACACACATCTTGAGTCACTTTTTAGCAAAGTTTAATCGATTGGCTCCATTTATGTATACACTTATAGTACTGTAGTTGATATAGCATGTCTCTTCTTTTTTAAATAGCAAAGAAAAAGGACTTCTAGTGTTATTGTTATTTTTTCCATTTTTAATTGTGTTGTTTTATTTTACACTTTGAAAGTATGGATAATCATCTGAAGCAATGGAAACTGATTTGCACTATACATTCCAAGTGTCACTTTAGTTATTGTGTATATAATACTATCTTATCATCAGCGGCGGCCAGTGCGGGTAAGAGTGGTGAGGCGGTGCGGGGATTTCGACAGGTGACGAGGGGAAATTATTTATTTATTTATTTAATTTTCCCTCTTGGTTGTCTGTCTAATTCCCCCCCAACCCGGCCCCACTGCTCTTACCAGCATGGACCTCTCCTGCTGGTCACATTGTGTGAACGTCGAAGTTTTTACGCTAAGATAATTATTGTAGTCTTTTATCTTCTTTTTTTTCCCTTTTTCTTTTCCTCATATGCTTGTATTTTATACTTGTGTGCTTTTAGCTTTTATGGTTTGTTTTATAAACCGGATAAAAACTTTGGACTTTGTGTGGGCCGTTTTTTGGGGATCTTTGTAGGACTGTTTTTTGGCCTGCTAGTTTGGTTTTTACAGTTGATTTCCATGTTATTAAAACATACATTCCTTTGGATTTTGTGTGGGCTGGTTTTTTTGGTTGTATGTGGGACTGTTTTTTGGTCGGCTAGGTTGGTTTTTACAGTTGATTTCCATGATATTAAAACATACATTGCTTTGGACTTTGTGTTGGGCCGTTTTTTTTTGGATGTTTTGTGGGACTGTATTTTGGTCGGCTAGGTTGGTTTTTACAGTTGATTTCGATGATATTAAAAGATGCATTGCCTTCAGTAAGCTCAAATCAATGCAGTCTTCTAATCCTTGCCAAACACTTATACTGTGTGCGTTACAAGTTCAAAACTCCCCCAATTTGCAAACAAGGGCTAATTTTTCTTTAGCTATCTAATTCACTAATGAGGGGCACATTTATTTTATTGCCCTATTTTCTGTTCATGTCCGTTACTGCATATGCTCACTTTCCCAGATATTAGCCGTGTTTTTTAGTCTGCCTTCTATCATAGAATGGTTTCCCTTCTATCAGTGGTGGCTGGCACGGCTCACGGGTGGCAGGGCGGGGGCAGGCGTGGTGGAGAGTGGCAAAATAAAAGATCACAAATTTTAAATATACACTTACTGTGCCACCAGGTTCCACATCTCTGCTCCTGCTCTCTGCCATCTACTACAAGAACAGGATCACAAGCCAGGCTCCCCTGACCAATTACAATGCTGCAGTGAGGCATTGTGATTGGTCTGAGTGGCAAGACACAATGCTCAGCCAGGGGTTGGAGGGGTGGGCATGTTCTCCACGCAGGCTGTAATGCAGGGAAAGTGCACATGACTGTCTTAGGCAGCCCGAGAGGGCCGACCAAACAGTCAGTGCTCACTTAAGAGTGGGCAAACCACTCCACCCCTGCTTTGCAGCTCCGACCTGCCCCTAATGCAAAGCTGACCCTGCAGGAAGCCTAAATAAAATAATAATAACATTATGTTAATATCATTTTTTTTTCTTTTACTGCTGTAGAGCAGTGGGGTGACGCTCCTTCACCTTTTCAGAGGAGCCGCCACTGACTTCCATGTGGTAGAGAGTCCGTTTTCTAATACGTTGTCACTCTGTGTCACCACCCATTGGCTTAAATACGGAAAATGTTAAACATAAATCTACTTTAAAAAAATTACATATAACATCTGTTGTGATTAATTTTGTAGCTTTGTGATATATATTACACTGTAAAGAAATAACTAAATAAGTATATATATATATATATATATATATATATATATATATATATATATATATATATATATATATATGTGTATATATATATATATATATAAACAAATTAAATAGACCTGGATTCTTTTTACAATGGCACAGCCTACTTGTATTTGAAAAAAATGTTGTTTCTGATCTTCTTGCGCATGATAAAAGCAATAAGGATTGCTTTTAATCGCATGGTACATGATTATTTCTATGTAATCAAACACAGTAGACTAAGTAATTTCTAAACCCATGGTCCATGCGCCAAGAGAAACAACTCAGGAAACCACTGAGATTTTTAGGGTATGTCAGTCCCTCAAAGAGCTCACGGATGTTAGGTTATCTGTATTTCCTGATAATGAGATCCGCACAATGATCATGTACTCTCGCCATACCCTCGGAGAGGAAAGGCGCAGATTCACAAACCCAAATAAACATGGGTTGACCTGTTAAGAAAGTAACAAAATGACAAAAAAACTAAAGTATAGTAAAAAAAAACAGTGGAATATATATTTTTTTTAATTTAAACTTTTCCAAGACAAGTCAGAAAATTATGAGCTGAAATCTACTGCTAATGTTTTGATGAGTGGATGTTCTGACTGCAAATGCTAGGTATGATTTAAAAGATGAGTTGCATAGAATTATTGAAACCCATCAAGATCATCCATTGTGCGGAAACTATAGTAAACAAACCGATGCTGTCTTTGACATGTTTAATAGAAATAAAAAAAGATGCCTGTCAAAGGATATCTTCCTAAAACATGACATGATGAGTGGGAATGAAACAAAGGCTTGTGTGTGAGGTGCAGCTCACTGAAAAACACTTGTAAAAATGTCAAGGTAAACCCGCAGATCGGCATCACTCAGCAGACAAGCCTGTCGACTTACAAAGATGCCATCAAGGATCGTGGTTAAAACATGTCAGCAGTGGATAGAGAACGGGTAGGTGTGCATTGACACATACTGCCCTGGGGACGTCGGTGCAACCGCAGGCCACCTTAGGAGGGCAAAAAGGAGGACCTGTGCTTAATACATATATATATATATATATATTCACTGAAAAAAGCCATAGGTTATAGACCATATATAGTTAGGAATTAGCATTTAAAAAACCTTATTTTACTCACACAAAACCATTGAAATTCCATATATAGTTAGTTGCACTAACTATATATCGCGCACCCGCAATCCACTGCTGATCATGTCACATATTACATCATTCATGACATGGTCAGTGACATCACTGATGACATCACTGATGACATCTCAAATGACATCACTGATGACATCACTGATGACAACATCCAGTGACTGTATTTTTCTGTAAAGTTAAAATATGTCTTGAGTGGATGTATAAGTGTCTGGATGAAGGATTTAGTAGGTGCATGACTGACTGTATGAGTGAGTGATTAAATGTGTCTCACTGAATGCATGGGTTAGTGACTAAACTGTCTTAATTTGTGCATCATTATGTCTGTTGTTCTGTAAACTGCTGCATGTGTTGATCATTAGCTATACGAGCGGCTATATGTGTTATTAATTGGTTGCCCAAGTATTTCTATGGGAGATTGAGTTTGTGTGGGGGTGGCTGGAAGGTGTGTGACTCTATGCATAGATGTGTGAGCAGTTTATTCACTAGGTGTATGAGTTCAAGAGTGCATGTGGAAACAGCTACATGGGCAGTTGACTGTGTGCATGAGTGTATTGATGAGTGAATGGATATCTCAATGCTACATGTCATAGTAAGTACATATGTAAAACACAGTACATGTGAGAGTTGGCATATATAAATAACTGTGCATGAGAGCCACTGAATGAGTGAGTGGTTGTATCGATCATTGTGAACTTGTATCAGGGATTGTATAAGAGAGTAAATATGTGTTAGTATATGTTTCAATAAGTAAGGTGTGTTTAACTGTATAGTTGAAGAAATGGAGGTGAGATTGTTTCTTTGCATGACTGACTGGGTGTGTGAGTAACTCCATGGATGAGTGGCAGTGTGTGAGTGTCTGTATACACTGAGTGTATCTAAGGTTATATTAGAGTCTGAAGAGGTTTATCGTATTAGCACAAGAATGATGTCAAATGAGATGTCATCAGTGATGTCATCAGTGATGTCATTTGAGATGTCATCAGTGATGTCATCAGTGATGTCACTGACCATGTCAAGAATGATGTAATATGTGACATGATCAGCAGTGGATTGCGGGTGCGCGATATATAGTTAGTGCAACTAACTATATATGGAATTTCAATGGTTTTGTGTGAGTAAAATAAGGTTTTTTAAATGCTAATTCCTAACTATATATGGTCTATAACCTATGGTTTTTTCAGTGAATTTTCAAGGTTTTGTAAATGCTAATTCCTAACTATATATGGTCTATAACCTATGGTTTTTTCAGTGAATTTTCAAGGTTTTGTAAATGCTAATTCCTAACTATATATGGTCCATAACCTATGGTTTTTTCTGTGAATTTCATTGGTTTTTTAACAGCTAATATCTGTAGCTGTAAAATGTATTCTTCTTTAAATCCAAAAATATATTTTATATGTTTATGAATAATTTTTTTTTTTAATATTTTTTTTTCTTCGTTCCCGCTTCGCAAATCGGGAAGCTTCCCGTTAGCTGACCTTGATGCCGCGAAATAGACCACGAGCCGGTAAACGTTTCTTTACCGCAAGTGCCGCGTTACAAAACAACATCGTGACGCCTCCCGTCCGCATGACGTTTCACGTTGTCGCGTGATACGTCATATGACGTACTACGTTAGCGAACTGGTACGCGAAGCGAGTCGCAAAGCGCAGGTTTCTGGAAGCAAACCGGGAGGCCCTGCAAAGCGCTTAACGTAAACACAGCAAGTCATGTGACTTGGTAATAACACTTTTCATTGGTTCATTTCACTTTTGGTTTCCTAATGATGTAAGACTAGGTCATATAATCTAAAATGAACACTTTTGATTGGTTGAGAACTCTTGTTTTTCCCAAATGATGAAAATCCCTCCTTCTTTCCTCACTCTGACTTTCATCATTGTGAGAGAAAGACCCTTTGTGATCACTGAGCAATGGCTTCTTTAGTAGCTTCAGCTGGTGCTTCCCCACCACCTCCACCACATCCAAGGAAGAGTGGACCACCTGCTCAAGTTATAATTCAACAAGAAGAAGAAGAAGAGGAACAGGAGGACGAGCACGAAGAGAGGCAGTTTTTGCCTGAGCAGCCCAGGACGTCTCACCGGAAAGAAAACTTCATTTGGCAATTTTTTAAAATTCCCAAAGGTCAGAAAAAAGTAAATGCAAGATACGTAACTTGCCTTATATGTCAAGATAGACTGTCCAGAGGGACCGACAAAAAATACAGTTTCGGAAACTACACAATGCATCGCCATATGACTAGGTGGCATCCTAACAACTACAGTGCTGCACAGTTTCGGAACGACCTAGATAATCTCCCTATTATGGCCAGAAGATCTGTTGTACCGGAAGTAACGGGACCAGAGGGCAGGGAGATGGTGCCAAATATACAAATGAGATTTGGTGATGTAAAACACATCTGCGCATTTTGCGATGGATTCATTTCCTACGGACAAAAAAGCATCACTCTGATCAACAGAGCTATTGACTATCATATGCAAGTTTGTCCGAAACGCCCAAAATAATAAATACTTCTTTTTTTTGTTTTGTTGCTCCTGTTGAGCCCTTTACAATGAATCGTTTTCATTGCCCCCTCCAAGAAAAACCCAAAAAAATATAAAACTGTTCCGAAAAATTCAAAAACAGTAAAAAAATGTTCAGAAAAATAAAAAATAAAGTTCTTTTCAGAACTACCTCCCCGTTATTAAAAAATTGGTACAATATTTGGAACTGTGCCAACCTCTATTTCTCTTAGTTCGCTTCCCAGTTCGCGAACCGGAAGCGAACCAAAAACAGTAAGTATAAGGGAAGGAAACAGACACTTATGTTAAAAGAAAGACAGCTATAGGGGAGTAAACTAGAGATACTATTACCCGTAATCCACTGCTGATGATGTCACATATTACATCATTCATGACATGCTCAGTGACATCATCAGCAGAGGATTGCGGGTTTTTTGGCAACATGCCTTATCCACGGTTTAATAACGCTGCCTTTTGCTTTATATAAGTTTTCAAATTGTATGAAATATATACCAATAGGTCGTTATGAACCTTTAGGTAGTGCTTTTCTTCATGAGGTCTGGTCGCTTCCATACACATACAGATGTTTCAAAGATGATCAAGAAGTTTATCTGAATGGAGAGGAATGCACTGAGACGCCAGATCATTCACTAATGTGTAGGCACATACAGTTACACGGTTCATGCAACAAACACCGACCAAATATGGCTTGCGTGTTGCAAGGCACGCCAGTTCCTGCTATCATCCCCACGTTCAAGTTGTTGGAAAATGGTAGTTATTTGATGCTCAATAATGAAGATTGTTCTGAGTTAATTAAAAGTATTCCTTTTATCGTAACAGTAAGTGAACGGGTTATTTGCTGCAGAAATGTTCTATTTCCTCCCACACATGAACATAGGGAGTTTTCAATCTGGCCACAAATACCAACCTTGGGACACGTTTCAACGGCATGGCAAGAATAAGAGCTCTTTTGTCTCAGAGAGAGGTGGCCTTGAGTTCGGCCCGTGAAACTTTCGTACTTCACATAGCGAACACCCGTACAGAGGTGCACACCCTTTTCAATTAAGATTTGCCTTTCAATTTCAGCAACATGTTTCCGACTATCTTTAACGCATCCTCCACAAAGTCCCTGGCGCACTTTTTTAAAGTTGTTACCAGTGGTCTCGTGACTTCATTTGAGAAAATCTTTGGAGTCATCCCTGCTTCCTTTCATTGTATTTTCTGCACTCTGGTTCGTGGATTGGCATTTTTACTTGCATTACCAGCGGACGCTCTTGTGCTTTTTTACATTTTTAAATATGGATGTCCCTCCTATGCAACCTCCCACCCTGCAGCTGCTGACACTGTTCCGCAATCGCATGCTAGAATATTATGGCACAATGCCGTTGGCGATATTAAGCACGGCATATGGATTATCTTTTCGATTATCTTACTTCACCTGTGTCCAGCCTGTATTTCACTGCCTGACCTGTGATTTCGATTGGGCCATTGATTTGTGTCTCTGCGGACCGGTTTCTCCTGACGTCGACTTTAATCAGCTGATGACTCCTATCATTACTCACGAGTTGGTTTGTCCTGGCGAAAGGATTATGGCTGTGGCATTGATGCATGGACTACTTGGTCCCTGGAATTTACTGGCGGCAGCACAGTCTTTCTTGGAACAGAGCTTTCTTGAAAACCCACCGAGCTGTCCTCTGATGGTGATAGAGGATCCGGTGCTGGGAGAGCACGTATGTTCTTTTCCGCTTTTAAATTGGATGGCTGAACTGTTTTCGGATGAAGACGGTGACTTCCTATTGGAGGCTGTTGCAGCTTATTTTGCATACACAGTTATGTCATAGACCTTTTTCATGTTTGATATGCTGAGTACTAGCATTTCATTGACAATTCATTGACTTATTTGTCAAGTTTTTATTATTTACCTTGCCTATTGGCTTAAGACTCGATAAAGTACTTGGCTGTTTTATTTTTCTTTAGCATTAAATTTTCCTAGTTTTTAATGCTTTACCTTGCGGACCGTCCACATATAAACTTGCAATCTGCTCTCATGAGATGGCACTTCTATTATCTTATTCAGTTCGTTTCCGGATCATGAGGAGGTGTCATCTAGGTCCTGGATATCTTTACACCGTGTTAAGTTAGCATGGGCTCATTACCGGTTTAAACGCCATTTTTCCTTTTTTGCAACTTCTGCACACGACACTTAGTTGTTGCTTTAGCTTTCCACCTAGTAGTTCATCGTGGTTTACATGAGAATAATATGTTATTGGTCTACTATCTGCTTTACTTGTTAAACTATATCTGTACAGCGAGTGCTAAAGTTTCAAGAACAACACGATACAGAATTGTTATGAGGTCTGATCTCCACGACTTCATACTCATAACATAAGTGCAACTTCTGCCAATTCTGGGCATGAGGCGGGTTTTATATTGCTTTGCCGAACACACATACACAACAGTTGATGCGGTTCACATGAAGAGAGAGCTGGTGTATGCTGATGTGATTCCTTCAAATCTAAGACACTAAAGTATGGGCACGCCCTAAACCAACACAAAGAGACCTTCTTAGCAAATAATATAATATGTGTATTAGGGAGGGTGAGATATAAGCAGCCGCGGGCCGTGGAGGGAGTTACGATGGGGCAGGGAGGCGGGGAGGGGGAGAAGCAGGGTGGAGCCCTCTCTACCTTGCCCCTCCCCCTCCCCGCCTCCCTGCCCCACCGTAACTCCCTCCACGGCCCGCGGCTGCTTATAAGTGTTGCTAACTCTTATTCATTTACAGCATGTTAACATACTGTCACCATTCGCTTTTTATGTACTAGTAACTATGCTGGTAATTTTGCTACTGATAATATGTGTACTTGTATTCTCCACCCTGCTTCTCCCCCTCCCCGCCTCCCTGCCTCACCGTAACTCCCTCCACGGCCCGCGGCTGCTTATAAGTGTTGCTAACTCTTATTCATTTACAGCATGTTAACATACTATCACCATTCACTTTTTATGTACTAGTAACTATGCTGGTAATTTTGCTACTGATAATATGTGTACTTTTATTATCTAAGGTACTACGCCTGAGAAGACGGCATTAGTAAATAAACATTTCAAATACACATCTGTTCTTCTTAACTCCATGTTCTGGTTTCTAAGAAATCTATAACGACCGACTGTTCATGAGTTCCACGTATCCTGAGGTACTATAAGTTCATATTCTGGATTGTCTAAACATTGAGAGTTTGTTATATCCAATGTGACACTGTACCTAGCTTGCTAAGGAGTTTTTGATTACTAACGTGAGTTTTGGGACACCCTAATTCGCCGAGGTTCCAATCCTCTGTCCACAGTTCTGTGTGAGAACAGAAACCCTGCGACAGGGGCACCCCCGACCCTTGCTGGAGCTTCATCACACTTGTGATACAACTCCAGCAATGCGCCACCTTTACGGCACAGATACATCACGCATCTGTGCTGTTTTTGCCCCATGATGCGCCGCATTGTAAATGCAGCACACCATAGGTGACCGAACAGCGGCACAGAATGACTAACACATCCCTGGTGATGCGCCAGTCATCATAAATGTATCCCTATGCTTCTTATCTTGTTAGAGATGAACCGCCATATGTATCATCAAAGTTTTTTGCATTTCCTAAATAGCGAACTTTAAGGAATAAATAGCGATTCTTTACCATTCCTAGTTTGCGATGAGCTATTTGCTAATTAGCCGAATGTAGCCCAATGAAGCCCAATGTAGCCCAATGTAGCCCAAAGATGGCCGCCAGACACACAAAAAAACAAATGTAGCCCAAATATCAGCCAGATGTAGCCCAACTATAGCCCAGTGACAGAATGACCAATCAGCTTCGCAAACCTCCGTTACGCGAAGCGGAGCGCTGTTACAGATATATATCTTTTTTTGAACGTTAATTTCTCAAAATCCACTGGAGCACATATATTGAGACCTAGCAAAGGCACATCGGGCTACCAGTCCCTAATATTTTGCCAAGTTTCGTGCAAATCCATTCAGCCGTTCGATTATTATTATTATTATTTTTTTTTGCCCCGCGGGGCCCTTTTAAAACCTCCACATCAAACCTAGGGGGTCAGCGAGGATCTACTATGCCCCCTTATAGTTATTTCCCCCTTTGTTTTGACCTCCTCTTGTCTCTCGATCCTACCGAGAGACAAGATGGCGGCCGCTACGGACTGTTTGGAATGTTGACAGACGCCGGAGAACCAATCAGCTTCGCTTCACAAAGCTCCGTTGCGCGAAAAGTCCGCGAACCAGAGCGCTGCCCGGTCCGCTGTTACAGATATATATCTTTTTTTAAACGTTAATTTCTCAAAATCCACTGGAGCACATATATTGAGACCTACAAAAGGCACATCGGGCTACCAGTCCCTACAATTTTGCCAAGTTTCGTGCAAATCCATTCAGCCGTTCGGGCTAAAAGTGAGGCCAACCGCCTCATATGGAAAACTCAATGTTAAAAACACGTTTTGGGACCCCCCTTTTTTCTCGGCCCCCCCCTTGACGAACCCCCCCAAAATTTTCAGGGGCTGCTCAGAAACAAAATGTGCCATTTTCCTGAAAATTTCAGCCAATTCCGTCCACAAACGCCAAAGTTATTAGACATAGAATTTTCAAAAAACCCATAGAGAAAAAATCCTAACTATATATACCTACTGGCGACCGCCAGTAGGTAATATATATATATATATATATATATATTACCTACTGGCGATAGCCAGTAGGTATATATAGTTAGGATTTTTTTCCTATGGGATTTTTGAAAATTCTATGTCGAATAACTTTGGCGTTTGAGGACAGAATTGGCTGAAAGTTTCAGGAAAATGGAACATTTTGTTTCTGAGCAGCCCCTGAAAATTTGGGGGGGTTTCGTCAAGGGGGGGCCGAGAAAAAAGGGGGGTCCCAAAACGTGTTTTTCCCATGCAATTTTCCATAGGGCGGTTGGCCTCACTTTTAGCCTGAACGGCTGAATGGATTTACACCAAACTTGGCAAAATTGTAGGGACTGGTAGCCCGATGTGCCTTTGCTATGTCTCAAGATATAGGCTCCAGTAGTTTTTACGAAAATTAACTTTGAAAAATATATATTGGGCTACATTGGGCTATATATATGTTGGAGCCCAAATGTAGCCCAATGTAGCCCAATGTAGCCCAAAGAGTGCCACAGAGACAAAAAAAAACAAATGTAGCCCAAATATCAGCCAGATGTAGCCCAACTATAGCCCAATGACAGAATGTCCCAGAGTGTTCTAAAGAACAACTAGAGTGCTAACAGTCCTGCTTATTACAAAGGTATGGCACACCTGAAGCCATCTTGATTGGAATAAAGTGGTAACTCTTAAAACATTTAATTTAAAAAGGAACAAAATGAGGGGGTTCATTTTGCCATAGAAAGTATGATTAGCGAATATATGACGAAATCCCGCATACCATCAGTCCGCAAAAAAAATCCCGCATGTACTATTAGGCCGCAAATTAAAATAACGAAAACTTTTAGAACGAATATGCCTTTAGCATACACTAAACAACTAAACTACCCTAAACCCTAAAACACTACCCCCAGCATGACCCTACACTACACAAACAGTACAACACTACCCTAAACCCTAAAACACTACCCCCAGCATGACCCTACACTACACAAACACTACAACACTACCCTAAACCCTAAAACACTACCCCCAGCATGACCCTACACCACGCAAACACTACAACACTACCCAAAACCCTAAAACACTACACCCCAGCATGACCCTACACTACGCAAACACTACAACACTACCCTAAACCCTAAAACACTACCCCCAGCATGACCCTACACTACACAAACACTACAACACAACCCTAAACCCTAAAACACTACCCCCAGCATGACCCTACACTACGCAAACACTACAACACAACCCTAAACCCTAAAACACTACCCCCAGCATGACCCTACACTACGCAAACACTACAACACTACCCTAAACCCTAAAACACTACCCCCAGCATGACCCTACACTACGCAAACACTACAACACTACCCAAAACCCTAAAACACTACACCCCAGCATGACCCTACACTACGCAAACACTACAACACTACCCTAAACCCTAAAACACTACCCCCAGCATGACCCTGCACTACGCAAACACTACAACACTACCCAAAACCCTAAAACACTACACCCCAGCATGACCCTACACTACGCAAACACTACAACACTACCCTAAACCCTAAAACACTACCCCCAGCATGACCCTACACTACGCAAACACTACAACACTACCCTAAACCCTAAAACACTACCCCCAGCATGACCCTACACTACGCAAACACTACAACACTACCCTAAACCCTAAAACACTACCCCCAGCATGACCCTACACTACGCAAACACTACAACACTACCCTAAACCCTAAAACACTGCCCCCAGCATGACCCTACACTACGCAAACACTACAACACTACCCTAAACCCTAAAACACTATCCCCAGCATGACCCTACACTACGCAAACACTACAACACTACCCAAAACCCTAAAACACTACCCCCAGCATGACCCTACACTACGCAAACACTACAACACTACCCAAAACCCTAAAACACTACCCCCCAGCATGACCCTACACTACGCAAACACTACAACACTACCCAAAACCCTAAAACACTACCCCCAGCATGACCCTACACTACGCAAACACTACAACACTACCCAAAACCCTAAAACACTACCCCCAGCATGACCCTACACTACGCAAACACTACAACACTACCCAAAACCCTAAAACACTACACCCCAGCATGACCCTAGACTACGCAAACACTACAACACTACCCAAAACCCTAAAACACTACCCCCAGCATGACCCTACACTACGCAAACACTACAACACTACCCTAAACCCTAAAATACTACACCCCAGCATGACCCTACACTACGCAAACACTACAACACTACCCAAAACCCTAAAACACTACCCCCAGCATGACCCTACACTACGCAAACACTACAACACTATCCTAAACCCTAAAACACTACGCCCAGCATGACCCTACACTACGCAAACACTACAACACTACCCTAAACCCTAAAACACTAGCCCCAGCATGACCCTACACTACGCAAACACTACAACACAACCCTAAACCCTAAAACACTACCCCCAGCATGACCCTACACTACGCAAACACTACAACACTACCCTAAACCCTAAAACACTACCCCCAGCATGGCCCTACACTACGCAAACACTACAACACAACCCTAAACCCTAAAACACTACCCCCAGCATGACCCTACACTAAACAACCACCACAACTCTACACTACACTAACACAACACTACACTACACAACACTACACTACACTACACAATCATTAACCCACGAAAAAATTAACACAAACCCACTTACCTCTCTCGTCATCGTGGTTTTCACAACGCAAATGCATTTACCATACATGCCTTTAAAACGTAATTCTTTGTAAAGGCATGCGCGATAAATGCACATGCGTTTTGAAAAAATGCGGGATAATGGTATGCGAGGTCAATGACCTTGCGGGATAATGGTATGCGGACTGAAAGTCTGCGGGATAAAAAATGCGGGAAAATGGCTGCAAACCATGATTAGCAGCAGACTTCCCTGGTGAGCACTAGCTTTACTACAGTGATCTAATGAGCAACTAGAGTGCTAACATTCAGAATTTATGGTAAATGTGTGACACATCTGAATGCCTTCTTGATAGAACCAAAGTAAACAAGCATTGAAAATGCAATAGATCTCGCCCTCGTTTAAGTTAAAGCCATTCTGTTTGTAATGAGGTGGCTTTTTAGCTTTGCTTTTATTAGTGTTTTTAAAACTTTCATGTAAATAACATGCATATGTATGCATATATGTATATGTATGCATGCATTTATATTTATATAGATATGCAGATTATATATGTTTATATATGTATATTACCTACTGGCGATAGCCAGTGGGTATATATAGTTAGGATTTTTTCTCTATGGGATTTCTGAAAATTCTATGTCTAATAACTTTGGCGTTTGTGGACGGAATTGGCTGAAATTCTCAGGAAAATGGCACAGTTTGTTTCTGAGCAGCCCCTGAAAATTTGGGGGGGTTTCGTCAAGGGGGGGCCGAGAAAAAAGGGGGGCCCCAAAATGCGTTTTTCCCATTCATTTTTCCATAGGGCGGTTGGACTCACTTTTAGCTCGAACGGCTGAATAGATTTACATGAAACTTGGCAAAATTGTAGATATGGTTTGCCCGACGTGCCTTTGCTATGTCTCAATATATGTGCTCCAGTGGATTTTGAGAAATTAACGTTTAAAAAATATATATATCTGTGACAGCGCTCCGGTTAGCGCCCCGGTTCGCGTACCTGACGCGTAACGGAACTTCGCGAAGCGAAGCTGATTGGCTCTCCAGTGTCTGTCAACATTCTAAACAGTCCGGAGCGGCCGCCATCTTGTCTCTCGGTACGATCGAGAGACAAGATGTGGTGAAAAATGAAGGGGGAAATGAAGGAAAGGGGGCAAGGTAGACCACTCCTGACCCCCTAGGATTGATGAGGGGGATATTAAAGTGCCCCGCGGGGCAAAAAAGAAAAAAATTTTTTTTTTGCGATTTTACGCCGTAGAGGCACGTCCCGGTACGCGAACCGGGCAGCGAACCGGGCAGCTCACCGGGCAGCTAACCGGGCAGCTAACCGGCAGCGTAGCTGTCAACATTGTAAACAGTCCGGAGCGGCCGCCATCTTGTCTCTCTGTAGGTTCGAGAGACAAGATGTGGTGAAAAAAGAAGGGGGAAATGAAGGAAAGGGGGCAAGGTAAACCCCTCCTGACCCCCTAGGATTGATGAGGGGGATATTAAAGTCCCGACGCGATTTTTCGCGGTAGAGGCGCTTCCCGGTACGCGAACCGGGCAGCTAACCGGCAGCGTAACGGGAGTCCGCCATCTTGTGTTTTTGGAGCGTCCGGTTCGCGTACCGGGTAGCGTCCTGGTAAGCGTAACAAGGGGAAAACCAAGAGAAACAGTAAAAAAAAAATTAAGGGAATAGATTTCCAGCAAACTTGGCAAAATTGTAGGGATTGTTTGTTTGATGTGCCTTTGCAAGGCCTCAAGATATGTGCACGTGTGGATTTTGTCTAATTAAGGTTAAAAAAATATATATATCTGTAAGCGTGCTCCGGCACGCTTACGTTACAGGTTTTGTTTGCGCTGCAGAGCCGATACGTCACGGTTATGCGACGCGTCATGAGGCGTCTCACGTGGCTACGTGATATGTCACGTAATAAAGAATATATTTTACAGCTATAGATATTAGATTTTAAAAAACCAATGAAATTCACTGAAAAAACCATAGGTTATAGACCATATATAGTTAGGAATTTGCATTTACAAAACCTTGAAAATTCACTGAAAAAACCATAGGTTAGAGACCATATATAGTTAGCTGGACATTTTATTGACATAAAACCAATGAAATTCCATATATAGTTAGTTGCACTAACTATATATCGCGCACCCGCAATCCACTGCTGATGATGTCACATATTACATCATTCATGACATGGTCAGTGACATCTCAAATGACATCACTGATGACATCACTGATGACATCTCAAATGACATCACTGATGACATCATGACACACCAATACCAGTTACTACATACGCACTCACTGATTCCTACGTCTACACACACATTCACTCATTCACCCATACAATCACTCATACATACAGTCACTCATTATTACAACACTATCATATGCACTCATACACCTAGTCAGTCCAGTGAAGAATCACTCACACTTCGATTTCCTCATCTATACAGTTAAACACAGAACACCATACTTTTCACACATATACTAACACATACTTACTCTCTTATACAATCACTGATACAAGTACACATTGATATGCACAGAGTCACACACCTCCCAGCCAGCCACACACACACTCAGTCTTCCATACATCCACTCATTCTTCAATATGTAAAACATATTTAAACTTTACAAAAACACACAGACACTAGAAGATGTCATCAGTGATGTCATTTGAGATGTCATCAGTGATGTCATCAGTGATGTCATTTGAGATGTCATCAGTGATGTCACTGACCATGTCATGAATGATGTAATATGTGACATCATCAGCAGTGGATTGCGGGTGCGCGATATATAGTTAGTGCAACTAACTATATATGGAATTTCATTGGTTTTATGTCAACAAAAAGTCCAGCTAACTATATATGGTCTCTAACCTATGGTTTTTTCAGTGAATTTTCAAGGTTTTGTAAATGCAAATTCCTAACTATATATGGTCTATAACCTATTCAGCCTTCTAGTGGTCTACCCTGATTGGTCGGATTTAAGTGAATTAGCCAGGCCGCTTTGATGAAGTGATATGTGGCCACCAGGTGGAAAGGCTATCTATTGTAAGAGGACCCTGCTCCACGGAAATGCCAGAGCAGGGGAGAAGGGTCACAGGTCTCTTGCCACATTCTCACAGATGTATTTAAATTTCAATATCCTGCCTATGAGTGACCCAGGTGTCATTGGTAACACAATAAATTTGGAAGGAGCGGGGATGCATTCTATAATCCGGTTTGAACCATTCTCTCAGAAGGAGGCCCAATGGTCTGTAGGCTCGGCAACATCAGGCTCCCCCCTGATACCTGTCCGCCTAAAGTTATGGCCTCACTATCCAAACACCTTGCTCCGGCGATTCATGCCATTTTTAATTGTTCGGTGGATAAGGGTATAATCCCCACTGAGTGGAAAGCTGAGCATGTTCTATCGATCCTAAAGAAAGCTAACCAGGACCCTAGCATTTAAGCGAATTACGATTGAATATCTTTGCTGCCTCTTTTAGGCATACTCTTAGAAGGACTAATTAACCATTAAAAGCCTACCTTGAAAAGAATCAACTTCTGGGCTCTTCATGGTTTGGTTTTAGATCTGTACACAGTATGGAAATGCCTGTAATGGCAGTTACAGATTCTCTGAAACTCTCTCTGGATGCAGGAACCCTTACTATGGTTGTGCTGCTGGATCGTGTTTGATACGGTTTCCCATGGTAGGCTGAGAAAGAGACTCCGTGAGATAGGCGTTCATGAAACCGCTGTCAAATGGCTATACAACTTCTTCAATGACAGATTCCAAACAATCACCTTCAGCCCCTACACCTCTTGCAAGATTTTTCTGGACCAGGGGATACCAGAGGGCTGATGCTTGAGCCCCAATCTGTTTAATATGTATACGGCACCCTTGCCAAGATTATAGAGCCATTCGGCGTTGGAATAACATCCTACACGGATGATTCTCAGCTGACCATCACTTTCGATTCTGATCTAGCTGTAAACAAAGATCTCTTTGCAAAGGGAATGCTAGCCATTTCATGATGGATGACTGACAATTGTTTACAATTGTAGACAGATAAGACCGAGATCCTGCTGGTTAGCAATGCAACCTCTCTGTGGTCAAGCAAATGGTAGCCCCCTCAACTAGAATCGGACCCTCGACTAAGCAATCAGTGAAGAATCTTGACATAAAAATAGGCAAGACTCTTTTCATGAAAGATCATATTTTGACCACCATGGTCATCTGCTACCATAATATGTGCATGCTACGCAAACTATTTCCTTTTCTTCCGATTTCTGCCAGAAGAACATTAGTCCAAGCCCTGGTGCTAAGGAGGCTAGACTATGCAAATTCTCTACTGGCAGCAGTTAATGATTTTTGGTTGCAAAACTACAGATGGTGCAAAACATGGCAGACAGACTTATTCTAGACCTCAACAAGGCACCCCGTCAGCTCCTTCATTGAGAACACTGCATTGGCTACCAGCCAGAAAAAAGAGCATTTTCAAGATATGCTGTCTCACCTACAAGGCCTTATAACTGGTCCAAGGTATCTTCAACAAAGAGTGAAAGCGTATGCTCATAACAGAAGTCTAAGATCAAATGATAAAGCCCTGTTGTCTGGCTAGATGTGGGGAAGATCCATGTCTTACCTGGACCCTGTCTCTTGGAACAGGATTCCTGTGCACATCCGCATCTGTCCAAACTATTGCCAATTTAGGAAATTTAGGAAAATATTGAAAACTTCCCTCTTCTAATGGTGACCTCCATCGGTAGATGTTGTCTGTTACTGTCTTGCAGTGCCATGATACCTATTGGTGATTTTTGAGCTCTCTTTCAAGCATAAATAACATTACATAGAAATAGCAAAAACGAGAAGAAATAAAAGTATTCCTCTTCGTTGTGCTTTTCAAAGGCCTGTTATTTAATGACGTTAGTTTTTGACGTTGCCTCAGATTTACAGATCCTTCTAAATCTGGGACAGCGTCAAAAAGCAATGGGTGTTGTGGTGGAACGTCCACGGCAACACCCTATGGACACACCTTTCATGCAGAAAACTGCGTCCAGGAGGACCATATTTACAAAGCATTGTTAAGCCATGCATAGTGCAAGGCATTGCACCACCAGCACATCGTAAAAAGTGATGTTCTGGTGGCGCAATCCCCTTGGAAATATGCCCCATATTCTCCTATGTATTCTATTGAGCACAACAATTAAAGGCATGTACTTTCGTTCAAAACTGAAGGAGTAACCACTGGAATAAAAAGTGAACACATGTTTAAGAATTTATTTCAAACTATATCGATTTTAGATAACTAACTTAGATGTACACTTCTTTGTTTTGGGTTTGTTACACGAAATATTTTTAAACTATTCTATATCAATAAAAACAATTTTGGGGTATCGCTTAGTGTGTACATATTATAGAGGTTATGCATGAAAATGGAGAAACTTCACGGTCTGATTTTAAAAGAAGAGACGTGTTAATGAGCCTGCTTCCGTCTTCTAATAATACATACATGAAAGAGTAGCTGGCCTCTCTCAGCAAGACCCAGAAAGGAAGTGTGCCGAACCTGCCATATGGTATGTGATTCCGCGAGGTGCCCTACCATATGCTGAGCGCCCAGCACAATATGTCAAGAAGCAAGCCATAAGGTACAGTGAGCGCCCAGGTCTTGTGTACAATACTTCCCTGAGCACTGTACTGAACAAGGATTTGTGCGATAAAGTGCAGTCGAGCAAACTATTTGACCGAGTGAGGTTATGTATTAAATTGAGTGATGTAATTCATCTGAAGGCTTTTGAAAATACATATAGTATAAAATACATGAAAATGTTAGAGAAGGCATCCAATGAGATTACTTTTTAACGATTTATGGATAGAGAAGATATCTTCTCATGTTTTAAATGTTTCCCACTGCATGGCAGTATTTAGCCTTTTCAGGTTCTTCCACTTTTTTTTAGTAATGAGGTAAAGCGTACAGAGGCGTTTCCAAGGTGCATTCGTAGTCTAGCAACTAGGCGTGATGGTATATCCTAACAAAAAACAGGCCTCGGTGATCGAAAATTAATTGATTGAACGTAATAATAGTTTTTTTTATGAACCTTCGTCTGAAAGACTCAGCTAAATCAGCTGATCCCGCTAATGTCTCTCGGAATGCTATCGGGCTATTTCGTACTACATACATCTTCAAACAAAATCAATAAATGGCAGAACCTAATGATGATAAAATGCAAGAACAGCATAGCTACTATGGGTGAATATGGCCCCAACTGTGGCTGGACACACACACATGTTGCAGTTACCGGCAAACACTTCAACGCCAATGATCTTAAACATCTTCCTTCACGTCAGGTCGATATCAGAAGGGCAGTGAGAAATGTTAATTACACTGGCGTAATTCGCATAATTCTCGAATTTTAGTTTACCCTAAGCTCCCAAAATGACTGAGAATTTCACAATATGAAATTTCGCATCATTTTTTGCACACAAAAGACTCATTCACACAGAAAATATTCCAAGACACAGTTTTTCCACAAACCATTCTCCTGGTGTCGCACAAGAATTTGCTGGCATGAAACAAGTCATGCAAGATACCAGCATATCAAATTTCATTCAAACCCATTTTTATTATTAGTTTGTGTAATTCACCTAACATTAAACCTTTTATAGTCAAAGAGATTTCATACTCAATATTTGCATACGCAGACGATATTGCGATTATAACCACCAAACCTGGGCAGGCATTAAGAGAGATAGAGCAACTGGCAGAAGAGTTCGGCTCCAGGTCTGGTTATAAATTAAATTCTGCAAAAACACAAATCTTATGTACATAGACTACACAATTTAACGATTCAAGAGTTACTACTGAGGTTACATACTTGGGTATAAAAATCAGAGCTCAAATGCAAGGAATAGTAGATAGCAACTGGGAAGAAACAATACATCAAACTAAGCAATCTTTGGAAAGATGGGGGCGTCTGCAAATTTCTATCATAGGAAGAGGGAATATTATCAAAATGAATATTCTACCAAAAGTATTATACTTATTTCGAAGCATTCCACTGGAATTCCCAGTAAAATACTTACATCAGCTTCAGACTGTGTGTCTGAAATTTTTCTGGTTCCCGGGTAAAACTCGGCGCGCCATGAAATGGCTAACGCTTCCGGAAGAAAGGGGCGGCATGGCTTACCCGATTTTATGTTTTATTATTATGTATGTTTCTTGCAAAGGATGCGCTTTATGTTGACAGGAGAACCTACAGAGGATGTAGCAGACTCACCCTCTATATTTTATCTACTATTTTTTTTTTTTAAATATATTTTTATTGCAGAATCAGGAAGAAAAACATCCAACAAACCAACCCGTACACCAGCAGTCCCCATCACACAGTGCAATAATAATACAGTACACAGCCGATCAGCCCACATCCCGGAGGCTGGGCGGCGCATCAATAAGTCAGTACACTGGAGGTACCTCGGTGCATGCCCTATTCGGGACACAGGTCAAGTATAATACTTCGTATCCGCTTTTATCCCACAACAACCAACCCACAATCTCCATCAGATCCCAGGCCACGCTAAAGTCATGCCACTAAATCCGCGTAAGTACTATCCCGGGCCAGTCCCTACTAGGAGGTTGCCGCTAGTTGCAAACCCCTCCTCCATACAACTCCCTCCCAGTACCCTCCCCCCCCAACTGCTGCTAATGCGGGATCCACCAGCCCCTCACTGCTCCCGGGTGACAACTATCAGAAAGCTTCGGTAAGCAAGCAGCCACATGGAACCCTTGGTTATAACTAAACAGTGTCCTCGCTTTCGGTGAGATAGTCCCTCAATGCCTGCACCACCAGCTCCCATGACCGCGCCAGTTCCAAGCATTTCTCATTGCCAGCCCTAGTCGCCTGGCGCATTCGTAACACACTCTCACAGCTCGACCACCTCACTAATTCATTCCTCCACCTCCGTACAGACGGCCCTTCCTTAGACTTCCAAT
Organism: Lissotriton helveticus; assembly: GCF_964261635.1. Lineage (NCBI taxonomy): Eukaryota > Metazoa > Chordata > Amphibia > Caudata > Salamandridae > Lissotriton > Lissotriton helveticus. The sequence goes on from NC_136063.1 coordinate 228,290,041, forward strand.
GCCATGTGATCTCACGCTGTGCCAGTATCAGTCCCAACCCAATGAATTTGCTCGTAACCTTGGTCTTTTTAGTATGCGGGAACCAAAGAAGTAGGCATGCGGCCATGTCAAAATCTACCTCCCGATCCGTAACTGCATTCAGGAGGTCCCCTATCTCAGACCAGTAGTCCCCCAATTTCGGGCAACCCCACAGCATATGGTCAAGATCCACCTCAGGTTCCAGACATCGCGGGCACATGGCATCAAGCACCTGGAAATGTCGCCGCAACCTCTCCGGGGTCAAATACGCCCTATGGAGCACAAAATAATGCACCTGTTGGAATCTCGCATTCCTCGTCCCCTTCCAGGTCCTGTGGAGCACCTGACCCCATACCGAGTCCGGGATTTGCCTGCCGACGCTGGTCTCCCAACGCGACTTCAGTTCAGCCAACGGGGCCAGGCCTTCATTTAACATCCTATTGTGGAGGCAGGTCACCGCCTTAACGGTGCCCGCGGCCATCACTACATATTGGCACACCGTCGTCACCTCCGGCTCCGTCAATCCGCCTCCCCAATGCCTCTGCAGGGCCGCAATAACCGCCGCGTGCAATAGGAAGGTACCACTCGGCAGGCCGAATTGCTCCTGCAAGGTTTGGAACGGGGCCAGCGCCCCGTCTACATAAAGGTCACCTACCATCTGCAATCCCAGGTCCTCCCATTCTGACAATTGGGACCAATCGCCCCCATGCGGTAAGGCAGTGAGCATTCCCAGTGGAATCTCCGGCGCGTACGGTCGGCGCTTCCCAACCCTCTTCAGGTGCCTGTTCCAACATAACCTGAGCGTCCATTCCTCCATCGTGAGGTCCCTACTGGCCAGTTTCTGTTGCATCACGATAGATGACAAGACGTACCTCCGAATGCCAACCTCCCGGCCATCCTCAGGCCCCCTGAACTCTCTGGCCACGTACTGCGTCAGGACCTGGAGCTGCGCTGCCAGATAGTATAGCTCATAGTCAGGGACTGCCACCCCTCCCTCACACTTGGGTCTCATCAGGGTGGTCAATGCCACCCGTCTGCGGCCGCGGCCCCATAGAAAGCCAGTCACCAATGTCCTCAACTCCCGAAAGATACCCTGCGGGATCCACACCGGCAGTGTTCTAAAATAATAGAGGAGCCTCGGGAGTGCCACCATTTTCAACAGCGCCACACGGCCCAGTACAGATAGCGGGAGAGAGGCCCAAAAGTCCATACTGCCTCGTAGCGCCCTAATGCAGCGCCCCACATTCCCCTCAAGGAGGTCCGCCGTGTCATGGTATATACGCACTCCTAAATAAACAAAACATGAGGGTTCCCACACTACCGGCCTCGTGAGCTGTGGGCAGAGCGTAGTCCTCCGCAGCGGAAACACACAAGTCTTAGTCCAGTTCACCCGGAGGCCTGAGAGCCTCCCGAACCTGTCCAGCATGTCCACCGCACCCTCAAGAGCCCTCCCAGAGTCTGCCAGATACAATAACAAGTCGTCGGCATACAACGAAATATAATGCGAATCAAGCCCCAGCGCAATCCCTTCAAAAACAATTCCCTGCCTCGCCTGCGCCGCCAGCGGCTCCATCGCTAGAGCAAAGAGCAATGGAGACAGCGAGCAGCCCTGCCTCGTGCCCCTGCAGACCGGATAAACCGAGGACACCAAGGTCCCTAACCGCACCCTCGCTTTAGCCGAAGAATAGAGCACTTTCGTCCAGCCCCGGAACCCCTCCCCAACTCCGAACTTCAACAGCACACCATCCAAAAAATCCCATTCCAAACTATCAAACGCCTTCTCAATATCAACCGTCAGCACTACCGGGCCTGGATCTGCCAGGGCAGCACCATCAATAACCCCAATCAGCCGGCGGATGTTCATCGAAGTGCTCCTCGAGGGAATAAATCCCGCCTGATCCCTATGCACCAAAGAGGTCATCAGTGGGAGGAGCCGGGTGGCTAGGATACGGCTCAAGATCTTATAATCTACAGTCAGCATAGACAACGGACGAAAGGAAGAAACATCCAATGCATCCCTGCCCGGCTTCAGCAGGGGCACAACCAGCGCCTCCGTCATAGAGTCAGGCAACCGCCCCAATTGTTCCGCCTCCGCATACACAACCTGCAGTCTGGGAGCCAACACTTCCATAAATTTGGCGTAGAACTCGATCGGCAACCCATCCACCCCAGGAGTTTTGTTCCGCGCCATATGACTAATCGCCCCTCTGATTTCCGCTAGAGTCACAGGGCCCCCCAGATCCCGCGCGTCCTCCTCATCTAGTACCGGTAGAGGGATCCGAGCCAAATAATCGCCTATGTCCGCGGCATCCACTTCGAGGTGGCTGGTGTATAGGCTCGCGTAGTAGGACTGAAAGCACCCCAGGACCACCGATTGCGAATAAACCACCTCCCCATCCTCCTGGCGCACACTCATAACCGGACATCCTCTAGGGTTCGGATCAGCCAACTTCGCAAGGAGCGTGCCCACTTTATCTCGCTCGTCATGCACTTTCACCGCATACAACTTATAATCATAGCATCGCAGTCTCTCTGTCTCTGTCGCCACCGCCTCCTTAGCATGCAACAGGCTATCCTGCAGCTCCGGCCGCTCGGGCCGCCGCCGTTCCACCCCTCTCAGCACTGCCTCCGCGAGGTCATTCAGCACTGTACCTCTCACAGTCAGAAACCGACCCATACACACCCCCCTCACCACCACTTTCATCGCGTCCCATTCATTCGCTCTAGTCTCTGTCGACCCAGCATTAATTGTGAAGTATTCGTCTATACCCTGTCGGACCGTGTCACAGAACGCCGGATCCTCCAGCGTCTCCGGGCGAAGTCTCCATGAAGGAACCGCCGATCTCGCCAGCTGCCATTGTACAGAAATCAGCAGTGGGTTATGGTCCGAGATGGTTCTAGCCAAATATTCAGAGTGAGTCACCATCAGCGCCAGAGACTCACAACACAGCACAGAATCCAGTCGAACATGCAGATCATGCAGGGCAGAGTGATAGGAGTAGTCTCGAGTTTCGGGGTGCTGCGCCCGCCATACCTCCACCAAGCCCCACCTCTCCTGCCATTCCCGCCTATGAGTTGCAAGTCTGCGCACTGGTGAGTCAGCCAAGGGCGGGTGCGACCTGTCCAACAGCACATCCGAAATAGAGTTAAAATCCCCCGCCAGCAATATCGGGCCCGCTAAATAATACGCCAGTGAGCGCGACAATCCCTCAAAGAAATGGGCTTGATCAGCATTGGGGGCATAGATGTTACACAGCACCACTTCCCTACCACACAGCCTCCCCTCCACCACCACATAACGACCCTCCGGATCAATCTTCTGACTTGTGACCTGGAATGGCGTGCCCGCTCTGACCCATATTAACACCCCTCTGGCGAACGCCGAGTAAGTCGTGCCAAACACCTGACCCCGCCACCTCCTCTGCAACGCCCCACACTCCTGCTGCGTCAGGTGAGTCTCTTGAAGCATCGCTATCTGAACTCCCCGCCTCACCAAATAGGCATGCACCTTATGGCGCTTAACCATAGTTCGAATTCCCCGGACATTCCATGTGACACATTTCAAATTAGGTAACGTCCCCATAGAGCATCAATCCCAACAGTGGCGCTCGCCAAGAACTGTGACCCGCATTGCAGCAATTGAACAACCCCTTCGAAACACGCCCCATAACTCCCACTCCCCCCCACCCCAGGACAGGGCCTAGTAACCCAGCTTCAGCCCCGTTCCAAACCTCAAACACCCAACACATCACACTAATCTGTGGTCGACACCACAGAAGACCTTAAGGGTCTAAAGAGGGCTATGGAGCCCCGAGCCAGGACGACAGAGCAACCACCCCGCGCCTACAGCCCCATGCTGCTAATGCAGCCCCATACCTGGCAGTCCAGAAGAAGTCAGGAGCGTCCAGACCTGATAAAAGTTCAGCAACCACGAACTTCACCCATTAAAGATACCATCCGATGTCTGCGGGGTAACCTCTGGCCCCTGCGCTCCCCCCCCCTCCAAATCCTCCTCGCCGGTCTTCTCACCCTCACCGTCGTCCTCCGAAGCCGAGCCCCTGGAGGCGTCATCTCGTTGTGAGCCCGTGATGGTCGCCGTGGCCTCCAACGCACTCTTTCGATCTGCAAGTATTTGCGCCTCGCGCTCGGCCCGTTGGCGCCTATTCCTGGAGCGGATGTGCTGCGACTTCCTGACCCTGACCGGCTGCTCTCGTTCCCTGGCGGGCCTATGAGCCCGATCCGTTCCTGCACGATATAGTTCCAGCCAGGACCACGCTTCGTCAGGTGTTTGAAAAAAGTGCGTCCTCTCATCAACAATGATCCGCAGCTTGGCCGGGAAAAGCAAGGAGTATTGAACCCCTTCCTCTCTCAGTTCTTTTTTCACCGGCAGAAAAGAGGCCCTGCTCCTCTGTACCTCCTGCGTATAGTCCGGAAAGATCGTCACCCTACTGTTGTCCACCTGGAAGGGCCCACGATCTCTCGCCCTTTGGATCAGCAGATCCCGGTCTTTATAGTGCAGCAGTCTGGCCACCATCGGCCGAGGTGGTCGGCCCTCCAGAGGAGGCCTCGCGGGCACCCTGTGCGCTCTTTCCAGGGAGAAGAAGGGGGAGAGGCCCTCCGGCGCCACCACTGTGCGGAACCAGTCCTCCAAGTAGGCTATCGCATCGCCTTTCTCAATTTTCTCTGGTAGCCCCACCACCCGCACGTTGTTCCGGCGGTTGCGGCCTTCCGCGTCTTCCGTGCGGCGCTCCAGATTCATTAGTCGACGGATAACGTCATCGAATTTATGCTCCGCCGTAACCACCGCCGGTTTCAGCTCCTGGAGCAGTAGTTCATTGGATTTCACACGATCAGATAGCTTGGAGTGGTCTGCCCTCAGCAGGCCGAGGCCAGACGCCACCTGCGCAATATCTTGGCGCAGCTCATCCTTCGTAGCAGTGATCGCGGCTAGGATAGTATCGAGGCGGAGGTTTAGCCTCTGTTCCTGTGTTGAGGTCTCCATTGGGAAACCGCCACTCGCATCCTCCGACCCCCGGCTTCCCTTTTCAGGCGATTCGGCGGCGCCATTCCCCTTCGCGGCCATCTTGCGTGCAGGGATTCAGCCTCTCAAGCCGCCCCCTCGGAGAACGGCGAGGCGCACCAGAAACGCTCAGCGGAGTGTCCCAGCCAGCGCGGTCCGCCAATCCCCAGGCAAGCGAGAGTGCGCGGCGCCTACTGCCCCCACACCCGGTCAGTCGACAGTATCCATTTCAAAGGAGCATCCCATGCCGCCTCAGCCTCCTATAGAGCGTCAGCCAAGCTCACCAGGGCCCGGGGGAGCAGATTCCGCCGAGGAGGCCGCCAGTCAATGATGTGGGTCCCAGGGCACACCGAGCACACTGCCCCCGGCAACACTGGTCACCGCAACACTCCTTGCGCAGCTCAGCGCCTCGTTGTTAAGTCGGCGCAGCTGCGCCCTCCACCGGGCAGGACCCCCAGCAAGGTCCAGACCCACGGCCGTGTTCCTCTTGATCCGGGATGCGCGGGCGCCCTGGGCGGTCCCCCTCACAGCGCCCCAGCCGCCTGCTGCGCGTCTCTATGCGCTGACGGTCCCCACTGCGGGCCGGCCGGTTGGCGAGCGGCCGCACAGCTCAGCAGTGCCTCCGCCGGCACAGCGCACTCCCAGGCGCCGCTCTCGCTTCGATCAAGGGCCCGGGTGGGGGGAGGGGGGGCCCTTCCTACCGGCAACTCCTCCGATCTTCTCCGCAATCCGGGGCCCGCTCCGACGGGTCACCGCACCATCCACTGCCGCTCGGGGGTGCCGCAGGCGCCCACCGCTGCTCCTGTGTTCCTCACTGCTCCGCCTTCGGAGCTATCACGCAGTCCGTGCCGCCATCTTGCCTTTGTCCGCTCGCCGGAGGGAGCCGAGCACTACGTCCTCCCGCACACCGCAGCCAGGGCTCCGCTCGGGTTCAAACGTTCTCCAGCAAAGCAGCGGTCCCTCCGGTCCTCATTCCCAGCCACCAGGCGACCCGGGGCAACGTTTGGCAGGATAAAGGACGGGACGCGGCGCGGAGCAACTCGCTCACGCAGCCATCCCGGTCGGCGCCGAAACCACGCCCCCCCTATATTTTATCTACTATTAGGAGAACAAGCGAAAGGGAGTTTATTAAAAGAACTAGAGGGTAACTATTGCAAGCGTACCCGTTTCAAGGTGTTAGTTTCAGCCTTTAAAGTTTGGAGAAGTGTCCGGAAATTAGTTATTTTAGGAAGAATCTCTTATTACACCCCCTTCACTGCGGACAAAATATTACCTTCTATTTTCTGGGATAATGTCACAAAGGGATGGTCTAATAAAGGGTTAAGAAAAATTGGAGATTTATATGATGAGAACTCTACATTCGCTACTTTTGGAATATTGGTAAAAAAATATGATTTGTCTCAGGCATCTTTTTTTAAATATTTACAAATTCGCGATTTTTGTTAAAAAAAACAAATTAAACCAGTACCAAACGCACTAGTTGAAGGGATCCGTCTCAGGAAAAAGATTGGATCATTATATTCGTTAATGATGGAGGGCAGAGTTGATGATATGTATAAATTTAATCATTATTGGCAAAATCAGTTAGCAGTCCCAGAAGTCGATATTCATGATACTCTATGTATGGCCAAGGAGATTTGTATGGCAGCTAACTTAAAAGCTCAAATATATAAAACGGTATTTAGGCTATATTATACCCCTAAGCGATTGGCCACCTGGGGCAGTAAATATGATGGGAAGTGTTTTCGATGTGGGGATCTTGATGCTGATATGTCGCATATATTCTTTTATTGCATTAAGTTGTCCCCATTTAAGAACGGTTTGGAGAAATTCATATCCATTGTATTGCATAGCCCGATTAAGATATCTTCAATGCTTATGTTATTGGGAACTGATCCAAATGTGGATGACGATTCTGTATTAGGCAAACACAAACTCTTCTTATTCTTAGCCATGACTGTCGCTAGGCTATGTATCGCTACGGAATGGCTACAGCCAGAGCCCCCTACGTTCGAATTCTGGAGGGCTAAACTTTATAATATTTATGAACTTGAATGGAGTTTATATGCAGTGAAGGGGTAAGGAAAAAGCATATCGGCTCATCAATTTGGGGAGCTTTAACAGACTTTCTAGAGACTGGCTGAGTCCTATAGTAAATACTATGAGATAACTTAGATCAATGTTTTTTTTTTGTTTTTTTGTCGCTTTATATTTTTCTCTGTCCTCTTAAATATTTTCTCTAGGGTCTTGCTCTGTGTTGGAAACAAACGTTTTAAAGTGGGAAGAAAACAAAGAAGGAAAGGGAAAAAATAAGAAGTCAGCAATATTGTTATTTATGTATTGATTATGCCAAGTGTATAAATCTAATGTGTTGTGTCATCTGTAAACAACCCTGGAAATAAAATTAAAAAAAAGAAAGAAAAGAAAACAAACCCATTTTTTCGTGACATTTTTCTGGAATTTTGCAACCCTTTGCATAAAAAAAATTACATAATTTTGCCCACTCATAGATTAGTTTGCAAGTTGGCTTGAGCATGCTCTACCTCTCTTGATTTGTAGGTAAATGTGATGGTACAATGGATAAGCAGTCTGTGACCGTCACTTGTGTGTCTGTGACAAGGCAATGCCTCCTTCTCACACCAGGAACAGGAAGAGAATATCAAGATACAAATGCTTCCCCTAGAAGGGCTCACAGTACCAAAGCAAGGCCATAGTTCCGCAAAACAATTTACATCTGGACCCCGGCAAAATAAACCTTAAAATCCAGAGCACCCCTGGTCACTAAGCTACTGACAATCCTTATATCTGACCCTGTATTATGGCCTATCTACACCTTTCTGGGGCCTAGGCAACCTTCATACATATCACTGGGTGTTCTAAGGGCCTCTTCTGATTGAGCAGATCAACTGCCCAATAGCCCACGTGGTGTAGCCTGCTGATTCCTCCAATCACCGGATCCCAGCCTGAACTTCAGCAAACTACAAAAGCAGCCCGCGATATTCTAAAGCTGCTTCAAAATACACACCAGAGTTTAGGATCCTCAAGGTGGTGCACCTGAAGTCCTTGGGGTACCTCGGAGTAATGCTTTATAGTAGGACTTCTATTTGCCTTATCGAAGCCGTAAATAATTGTGTTGTCCATAAACATAAATATCTGTCTCTTGTTGTAGGGGCATGAGACCGACTTTACCAATGGGACTTTTAGGTGAGTGTCATCGCGACAGGCAGGTAGCTCATATTGAAATGTACACATACAAATTTAGAAACTCCCAAGTGATTGCTGTCATGTTCCTACGAATAGTGAAATAATTGAGGGAACATTAGCAAGTGTAGCAGATTTATTAATTTATGACAATGCATTGTTGCTACATTGGGAGCAAACAGTAGAATGCACCGTGCATATTCATCTACCCACTTCATTGTTTGATCACATTTTCTCAAAAGATCCCTCTGTTGGACATAATGAGTGAGTGTAGATTATGAGCTCTTATTCCAGTGATGCTAAGAGAACCTTGCACCACCAAACAACCTAAATTGTCGGAGCCATATTAGGTGTACTTAAAAGTAAGTTTGTATATCCTACAATCACATCACAGGTTATTGCTCAAAGTACACCAAACTTGATTCTAGGCATTGCTACAATCTCTGAATTTATCAATACCAGCAAAGACTGACTTTAATTTGTTTACCACTATTACATGACGTTTAACTTAACACCTGAAAGTCTCTCATATATATGATAGTCACGCAATACACATATCACCAGTTCTATAGTGCTCACAGTGATACACAAAATATTGCCAGAGTCCTCCGTCCTTTCCTTCAGCACAGTTGTTTATAACAAATAACCTACGTAAGTATTTCAAATTACTCAAAAATAAAGCATAATTTCGGTAAATTTAGACCATTGAGTATATTGAATTATAGCAGTATTAGTAGTATAATCAACTATCATGTTCTCAATGAGAAATGCACCTAAATATGACGCCAAACACAGCAGCAATCTCACAAAAGTTGACTTCCTTGTCATTAACTACCCGTAATCTATATCCTCACAGAATGAAAGGATGAAAAGAAAAGGTTTACAATATCTATCTACAGAGAACACCTTAGAGCACTGATTGTAGTCAACTATTACTGCAAAAGGATCACTAACACAGGCCTACTTCGCAAAATACTTTACACTCATACATAACAAGATAAGATCAATGATTTCAGGAGGGTTAAAGCTGTCTATTACTACTATATGAACTACAACCACATTTTTACACATAGTAAGTATATACAATTGCATACAATAAAAACAAGATAACGGTTCATATCTACCATTATCTTACGAGCCCCACCATCCATTGAACACCACTTTGATAGATATTTCAAGATAAAATAAACCACACACCAATGTCAACAGCGTGGCATACTGGTTTATGTTCCTCTGAAAAAACTTTTGGGTTGTCTCTAACTATGCTAAAGTGGACACAGACTCTATCCTAAATGAACCTCAGATGCCCGCGCAGTCACAAGTAATGATTGTCAGTATCTTTTCGTATAACCCAACTATCAAAATCTTTATAGAGTCACGCTTAAAAAAAGGTATGAAAAAATGAATTCATCGAATATCCGTAACTATATTGTAACCTGCTCTACACAGTTACTTGCTAATGCAAAGGCATGGTTTTCCGACACATCTTGACCTAACATTGATGTCTTCATACTATCCAAATATTGTGTGATGACCAAAAACAAGGTAAAAATAAGACTAGGTGAAATAGCACTAATCTGTATTTATTCACTTGCTAAATAGTACAATGCTTGGACTCCAACTCTTTTGAATGTTTGTAAGCCAAATGCCTCATCAGTCTGGTATCTCTTCGTATGTTCCTCTGATCTGTCCCAACATATCCCAAATTTCTCTAAAAGAACAATCATCTTGGACTGCATGAATGTATGGTTATGTGGCATCACTTACTTATATGACTAAAGAATCATAAAAGAAATTGACTGCGTTAGCCTGACTGAAATGACTATGAAAGTAACGTATTCAAATGAAAACAGTCTTGAGCTTACGTTAGCCCTAACCATTGAACTCCATACCTCAGACTAACAGCCTACCTTCTAGTGAAATCACACCCTGGACAACTTATAAATAAACGACGAACTGACTAAGAAACCTAATCGGCGCCTACTAGGGAGTGTCCCCTGTCATCCAGAAACATGCCATAAATGTGCCAGTTTTAAAATAAATTCATTTAATTAATAATCCCTTTCCATATACTGGCCTATCCTGTGCATTCCCTGCATCATAGTAACAGTTGAAAAATGGTGACAAAAAGTTATTTTGCATTTCAGAAGGGATAATTCACAGCTTAACGCAGCACCGCTAAACATCAGAAGAATAAACAGGGATGCAATATTACTTTGGTTTGCGTAGATCTGTCAGCCGCTTTCAATACCATTGATCACAATGTTATTTCAAACTCTTGGTAACACCTGCTGATGTGAATAAAAGGGCTCTATCTTGGATAACAAGCTTTTTGATGAAGCACATCAAGCATGGTTACCACCTTTCCAAAATAATCTTTGATTTTCAGCCCTACAAAGATCAGCTCGTTAACCAATTCCCTTCAACATTTATATGATCCTGCTAACTTGCATATTTATTAACTGTAAGTACCTACATCATTTTTTGTGATGTTTCCCCTTGCCCCCAACTTTTCCTGTCTGGTTCTGCTGGCTTTTAGGCCACTGTACTAAACAGGGCTGTGCTGGGTGATTAATATATAAAATATGACAAACTTAACACTGTGAATAGCATACCCACAGTTTAAACAATTATCCAAAATTTGCATTCACTGTGCAGGTAAAGTTGTATTAACCAAGACAAGACTTGGGGGCCCATTAGGATGACGGGGGGACTTAGTCCGCCCGCCATCCCATCGTAGAAAGGGACCGCCCACCATAAGGGCAGGGGTCCCGTGGGGTAAATTAGGATGCGCCCCGCCACAGTGGCAGGCGCATCCTGTATTTTTAACATTGTGCGCTACAATGGTAAAAATACATGTTGTGCATTTCAAAGCACAACATGACAGGCACCGCGCGGTGCCTGCCACGTTGTTCTTTGGAATGCTGGGTGTGTGCACCCCCCACCCACCCAGAGTCCCTGGGGGCCCGCAACGGGCCCCCAAAGCAGACTCTGCATGCCTTTCTGTGGCAGCAATGCCACCACGGAAATGCCCATTCTAATATGGCTGGCGGTGTCTGATAGACACCGCCACCATATAGAACCCTTTTCCGCCCGGTCGTAAGGCGACCGGGGCGGAAAAGCGGCGGACGGTCTTTCCGTCCGTCCCGGACCCGCCAGCCATAATAATATGGCAGGGGGTCATTCCGGCACGGATGGCGGGCGGATCGCCCCCGTCAGGCCGGCGGTGGCTACCGCGGGCCTGGCGTGGGAGATCCGCCCGCCATCCTAATGGGGCCCTTGGTTATGAATAAAATCATTACTTCATATCTATAGATGGCAAAACACCAGAGTGATGATTGAAAAGTTATTTTGGACATAATTTAAAAAATGTAAATCAATGTTAACGCTACATTTGTGAAGAAAGAGGCATTTGAAAGAGAACCATCCCAAAACGGTTGTAAAATTGTACACAGACGAGTTGTCCCACATTCCAGTCTGGAACATGTGCATAAAAGTGAGATCCAAACCACCCCACTTTGTTCCCATTCCAAGTTCTTTATAGCCAAGTAAGGGAATGGTGTATGATCAGGCATGGTGTCTGTATGACACCCAGTCTCCTAGAGGTGAGGGTACAGCACCAGAAATCTCCACTCTCTGCTGGAGGAGATGAAATTCTGCCTAGTAGCATACCTGCCTGCTGAGTCAGAAAGGGTGAATCTAGTCCTGCAGAATGATAGACTGTCCAGGTGCAGAATCCCAGTATGCTTCAAGTGTGAGGAACTGCCAGATGATCAAAAGGGAGCATAATCAGGAGAGGCCAGTATCTAAATGAGTCCCCAACCTCCAGAAGCAGTGAACTGCGCAAATTCTTCATATTGCCAAGCATCACTGTGTTATAGGCACCCTGCTGTGTGCCCAAAAGCTAGGTGCTGCTGCAAACAATATTCATCGCCACTGATGTGGAAACTCTCACCATCGCAGAGGCCACAGCTTCTGAAGACACCTGCAGACAGCTGTTTATTGGAGGCCAGCCTATTTTAGCGCCCCGTCAGCACCCGGCCTAAGAATGCTGCTTCTGCTGGAGATAAGTGCTGGTGTGAGTTTGCCATGCTGATCCCACCCCGTGGTCAAGTTTGGAGTGAGTACTCCTCCATGGCTTCTGCAGCACAAATTCCGCCACTGCTGGATCGGGCCTGCTGAACGTGCTATCCCGCACCACCAGTGCTGCATCTTCAATAAGGTAAATAACAGCAGAGCCCAAGCTAACAGTAAAATGAGAGACTGAGGAAGTAGGATAATTCAGTGGTGTGAACTTAAGGCTTTTATTCAGCAAACTTGAAAAGGTGAAAGCAAACTGAGCTGTTGTTGTATCTAACAATTGGGGTTCTTTGGGGGAACTCTACCTGTGCCCAATCCATGACTAGTTCTGCTTTACACAAAGCCCTTCCTCACTCTTCACCCCACCTACAGATCTCTAATACAAATAGCACCTGTTCAAAGCAAGTGGCAAATTGAAGTCACCATGTAATTAGGAATTCATTGTGGTTTTATGACTGATTCAAACTGTCTCCTCATTTCATTGTGTTAATTGCACGGTGCTGTGGTGGATTTACCCCATTACCACAGTAACATGCAACTTGTAATCAGGGGTTAGTGTGTGTCTGTGCGCAACATTAACAATTCTAACATTTGAGAATGGACCTAATAATCTACAAAGGAGGAGCAGGGTGGGGGGTAGTAGTGTATGGATTATGGAGCTTCCAAGGTAAGTAAACATTTAAATAAATAAAACTAATTTCGTTGAGTGCACTGCATCCCCAAATGCGATGCAGTGCGTGCAACAACATTTGTTTTATTTATTTAAATGTTTACTTACCTGTAAAACTCCGTAATCCATACATTACTACCCGCCACCCAGCCACTCCCCCTCCCCACGTCACCGCCCTGCAGGTACTCCCACTGCCGGCCGTGGCTGGCAAGTTAGAGACTTGTGAAAGGTATGTTTTTTAATGTCATTACTATTTAAATTGAGAACAAATGAGGTGGATAGAAACAGGTCTGGAAAATCTTGACTGTTGTGCAGGCGTACGAGTTGCAATAGACTGGCAAACGCCCATCAGCATTGCACGGCAATGAAGTGAGAAAAGCAAAATATCTCCACAGCATTCTTCAGCACTCCTGCTGTGAGGTATATGACCTGGCCATGGCCAGCTCTAAGGCGGTGCGACCGGAGCGGCCGCCCTGGACGCTGACCATGAGTGGGGGCACTGACCTAGGGGGGGCGGGAGGAGGGGGGCGCTGAGTGTAGCAATAACGTAGGATTCAAAAGCACCCGCTGCAGAGCTCCTTTTGCGTTCAGCTTTCAGGCAGCAATAAAAATGTCATGATAACTGTTGTGGTTAATGTTCCTGCTAGAGAGAGATCACAGTTTTGTCTAGTTGTGGTTTTAACTCGCCATAAAGTAGCGCAGAGGGTTAATATGCCCGCTGCAAAGAACAGATCTGTATTTTGAATGAGGATAGCAGAGTGGATTAGTAAAGCCAGCCTTTACAAGTGTTTTAAAACAAATAAAATGTATTTGAGAGAGGGGCTATGGAGAGATAAGGGGCACCTTTACTGGGTGGCACTGAGGGAATCCGAAGGGGAAGACATATTGGGGGCCGTCTAAAAAGATTGTCACACCAGGCACAACCAGTGCTAAAGCCGGCCAATGAACTGTACTAGTGTTATGCTATTGTGCACCATCTTTTAAGTCAACTGACTGGTAGAACATCTAAATTTGATGAGCCACACTTGCAAAATGTCTATTTTGCACTCGAAAGTGGGAGCAAATAGGGTTTCTATACCAATGAGTTTGTGTAGGTGATGGTGCAAAAAATATAATGGTCTGAAACTGTGTGACACCGAAGCCATCCTGGCACCAGAGAACATGCAGATAATCTGACAAGTTCATGGCATATTTTTCAAATTATTTTCCTCACTAGCACTAGTGAGACTCGATTTCTCGATTATGTTCCAAGAAGACATGGCTGAGGTTTCCTAAAAAAAGGAATTTTTCAAACTACGTTGGAAAAATGAATTGGAATCGTGAAATAAATGTCTCGCAAGGAAAACGAAAGCTGGAGAGAAAATTATTATATTGTTACCAAAATTAATCGTGTTTTAAACGGTGCAAATTAAAATGGAATGTGTTGCGAACCGTTTAAAGTCAGTGGTCAAATTGGAAGAATGGAAGTTTTGTTAAAGCTTAAAAGTGAGACTTGATCCAAGTCTTTCGCTGGCTCAGCCTGCGGGTTAAGCCTCGTTTCTCACTTTTAATTGCAAAGCCCACACTGGATACTGCAAAAGATCAGCTATCGCGTACAATTATCAGGCTCCAGAGGTCACCAATTAGAGCCCTGCAAGTATTTGAATTAAAAAGAGCTTCATGATTATGTGACTTAATGATCCAAAAAGGAGATTAGTTCTGTTCAGACCGCGCACTCATTATAAAAAACATTTCCTTTGTGTGAAGATTCAATGTCTTCCTCGTTTATCCCGCTGGTCTTATCACACTAGGAGAAGGAAATATGACTGCACTAATGACATTCTATAACTAGCATATAACAAGGGCATTTAAATGTTTTATGCCTCTGCAGGCTCAAGACAATTACGGAGGTGAAATTTCACCTTGGGCCTGTGTTAGCAAAAAGAAAGGCAATTATGATATTTGTGCCCTGGGTCAGCACGAAGTGTGTCAGTCATGATCAGCGTTGTTACCATGGGGATCCAGAAAATAGACCTAACACACAGGTCCCAATATCAGGAATGTCTAATGAAAAGCAGTAGCGGCCGGTGTCAGAGGAGAGGGGAGGGCGGGGCGAGGCGAAGGGGGAAAGTGCAACCCACCGCAGCCCCGTCTTCTGCTCCTCTCATGGCTCCACTGCAGGCAGAGACTCCCAGTCTCCCCTGCGGCCAATCCTGAAGCTGCTCGCATGCATGAGAGCAGCTTCAGGATTGGCCTGAGCACCGAGGATTTGAGCTCCCAGGGAGACTGTCAGACTGTGATTCGCTGTCACCAACCCAGCGATGCCGCTAGGTTGGAGAAAGCATCAATGCGCATGATGGCCAAACCACCATGCGCATTAACAAAAGTGCATGCCACTCCCCGTGGGTGCCTGATATCCCACTGGCCCCACTCAAGATGCCTGTAAACAAAATAAAATGACAATAAATGTGTGGTTATTATAGTTTCCTTTTTTTTCTACGCTGCTGCCAGGGGGGCAACGCTCCACCGCCATAGTGAAGGAGTCGCCTCGGATGAAAAGTTCCAATGCCTACATGAAATGCATTTGACAACAATTTCTTTTAAAAGATGAACAGCATAGAAAAATAAAGAACTCACTGGAATGCAATCTTACTGAAAAGAACGCCAGTAACTCCTAAAGAGGCTTGGGCCCTAAATACAAATAACCAGTACATGCAAATGCCGCAGGCTGCCGTATTTATGAGGTGCAATAAATGAGTTATTCTCAGGAAAATGTGGAACTGCACATAGTTCTACACCAATTTATGCATTATTCTGCATTTACTTGACATTATCCCCAGTAAATTTCGTCAAACTTGACCGGCCAAAATTTACCTGGAGAAAGTTGAAGGGGTGCATTATTTCCTGTCCAACTCATAATTGCGATCCCATCGCAAGCAGCTAGATACATGGGTCAGACTTTAATGGCACCCTTGTATTTGGGGTCCTAACTTCAACCGTTATGATTATGATTCTGGACATTGGTCTTGGATGTTCTGCCAAGTAGTTAATGTTTTTTAAGGCGACTTTCAAATATTCTACACAATTGAAACCTGACAATAACACGCAATACAGTGTTTCTCTGCATATGTGGTCCTGATAACACTGAATTCCTATGTAAAATATATCCCTGATTACATCCACAACCAATACAATTAGCACACCAATCATCGTACATCATTTAAGGCCACCACTGCCACTTTAGCATGTTTAGAAGCAAAGGGTTGAAAAGACGTTGCATGCATTGCATTCCATATTGTCGATCACATGGTGACGCAAAAAAAACACATTTCATCCTAGTGAGTCGTGTTTTTTGTTAGTTTATGCTTTACTTACACAGTGCAATTAGCCATCTGAAAAAATACAGTAGTCAGAACTTACCAAAACACCCAACACCTCTCAGCTATGCCATGCAGTCAGCTATAATGAGCTACCAACAGCACATGGCATCATGATAGGCCACAGGCAAACAGTTATCAAAAAACATTAGACACAGTGCATTGTCTACATTCAACAAAGCTCAGATGTCAGAAAGACGGCCATTACAGGGCCCCCAAACGGACTTACTGCTTGCATGTCAATAATGCTAACAAAAAGAGGGACAGAGAGGGCTGTTTAACAGGGTACAGCGTACGTGCCCTAACATTAGTAGACCAAAATAAGAGAGTACGCAGTTCCCCAGTGTTAAAAAGTTTTACCGATGGAACCAAGTGAGTGAAGGCACAGAGGAGGGGAATCCTCCTTGTTGGAACTAGAGTCCTCACACACCCAGCAGTCGGCAGTGCAATACCCGATGGGCACCCATAAAGGGACTCTTTAGCGGAGATCTTTTGTTCCTGCCGTATGGTGCGGTGGGTGTGAGGGCCCTAGGAAAGGAAGGGGATGGTGTAGATGTGTGTAGGTGGTTAAAAAAGGTTAGGTTGTCCACAACGGAATTTTAATATAGTGGTAACCCACCTTGCTAAAAACAGAAAGAGCGGCTGCTGTCTGGCTTAAGGGTCGAGGAGAACAGGATTCTACTCTATATTAGTGGTAGACATGTTTCATGCAATTTGTTCAAAACAATACAGTCAATTTCATCAGGACCAGAGAAAAAATTATCTACTCTACGTGGTAAAGGTGAGTGATGTCTAACCCCCACTAATCAGTGTGCGAGCACGGAGTCCCGCCAAGGCTATTGGAACCCGACTCCTAAGAAGCGCCTGCTTCAACGGTATACCCGGCAGTTGACACCTCACAATGGATGTCTTGTCCTCGATGGGACCAGCGCAGGAATCCTACCCCTACACTACTTTCAGATGATACTACCACCATGACAACAAAATAAAAGCTCCTCAACATTCTGAACGCCATCAACACCACACATTTGAACTTCATCCAATGAAAATGTCTTGGACTTCCATTGTGTCTCTGTACTGACACACACCTGCCACACCTACTACAACTGGAGTCAGTACCTCTTCAAAATATAACACACTACATCATCTTAAGAGAAAGTCCCACCAGTAACAATCTGATCCTTCAAAAACTAGACTTCAGCACAACTGTTTCTATGTTGAACACTTCACAAATGCCAACAGTCATCTAGACACCCACAGCATCTGCCTCTGAGACAATGTACACATGATTCCATGACTATCCATTTCTCAAACCACCAGTTATCCGCTACATCATGATCCCAAAAACATATAAACATAATGTGTGCTATTTGTTGCAAGAAAACAATTTGTAAAAATCAAACCTTCTGGAAGACTACACCCTAAACACACTCAGAACAAAACAAGCAATCTCCAGTGTCAATGCAACTGTAGGGAAATGCCATTTGTGGCGTGATCACTTCCATTTTTTCTGGACTGCTGCTGCCTCATGTACTGGGGCACTGCAATAAAGGTCTCAGTACATGGGCTCTGACCTCTAATATTTGATAACCCTGGCTAACTTCTAATTGCCAACCTTAGCCTTTCTACAAGCAAATCGAGCAAAAATACAGAGACTGCATGAAAAGTTAAACGTTACATGCGGACTGCAACACTTAATGTTCCATCTACTAATGTGACAAAGGAAAACATGGCTTCAAGATACCATTTTAGCCTAACTGCTGTAGGGTAAATTCTGTGGAGTGATCCTTTTTAACATGTAAAAAGCACTCTTTTAAATAATAGTTAAGTCACCCATGCAGGCCGTTTAGCCCACAAGGTAGGGTGCATGGTATTGAAAAGTGGGACAAGTAGAAAAGTAATGTTACTGGGTCCCTACAGAGAACCTTTACGTCTTTGGTTAGGGAATGCCCAGAAGTCCACCCATCCCAACTAGCTTGTGCCAAGCATAAATATGTCATCTCATGGCTACAGGGACACAAAAAGCTGCAGAAGGCTAATTCCTGAAAATTCCTTGCTGGCCAGTGGCACCAGGAACTTGGAGTGGAGTTTGCTCTCAGCCTCAGCCTCAGCCAGACACTCTGAGGGTCTCGAAGTGCCCCCCTTAGTTGCTAGTAGCCTTAGAAGAGCACTTCTGTGGTTGTTTGAGAATTATAAGAAGTTGGAAACCTTTGAAAAACATTTGCCCCATTGCTCAGTGGGGACCTTGCAAACATTTGCCCCAGTGCTCAGTGGGGACCTGTCACGAATAGTATCTGATCAACATTTCTCGTTTGTCACGCTCAGAGATGAAAGAATGAATGAAAGACATTTGATCTAGCACCATAGATCCTCAAAAAGAGTGTCCCAGCGCTGACAGAGCATGTGGCAGGAAACTTGATACACTGCAAAGTTCTAAAAAGCCATGTTTTAAAATGTTTCTTGAAAATTGAAAGTTCTGAGATGGCTCTCAGTTTAACAGGTAGTTTGTTCCATGGTTGTGCACCCAGGAACCCAATTAACCTGCCTCCCAAATGGGCCAAACATACTTTGGGGGTACGGACATGGTCAGAGGAGGAAGATCTTAAAGATCATGCTGGAGTGTAGCGGTTAACTCGTTTGCTGAGTTAGGATGCTCCTTTTCCATGAAGGGGCTCGAAAAAAAGAACTAGGGCTTCGAATTTAATCCTTTATTTCAATCGCAGCCAATGGAAGGATTTAAGAAGGGGGGGGGGGCATATGAGACCTTGGTTTAGGTCTGAGAATCGCCCTGGCCGTGGAGTTTTGCAAAACTTGCAGGTTCTGTATAAGATAATAGGGTAGGCCCAGGTAAAGAATATTAGCGTAGTCCAGTCTTGACGTCACCTAGGCCTGGACCACTATTTTCCTGGTATCTGTTGTCAGAAGCGGAAGAATTTTTTTTAACATACGCTGAATACCAAAGCATGAGCCTACCAAAGTTTGAACCTGGGTCCTCATGGAGAGGGCTCTATCCAGAAAAATGCCTAGATGTTTGACAGATGTTTGCTCTACGTATGGCAGCGATAACTCTTCCGGCCACCATACATTCCAATTACTCACTGCAGGCTGGCCAAAAAAGATAATCCCGGATTTATCCGGATTGCATTTCAACTGATTCACCTTGAGCCAATGAGACACCTTTGTAAGACATGCTCTGATGTTAACGCCATCGAAACAGAAAAGGGGGTGGTGATGAACAGAGTGTCTGAATTAAGCAGACCACTCTTACCCAGTCCAAAGATCAGGGCTTGATCCATCACCGTTATTTATCTCACTGCCCCATCCCAGCTCAGAACCTGGCTATATGCAAATTAGTCTGTCCCTGGCCCAGTGCATCATGGGAACAGGGCAGACCAAACTACCAAGCCAATTCTTCACCAGAAAGGAGACAAGCTACCGGGGACCGGTTTCTGGCATTTCAGCCTCTTCGGCCCGGCTTGCTTGAATCCTGATGGAGCAGTGAGAAAGGGACTCATGTCTGAGTATACCCTGCCACACCTATAGTGGCCAAAAACGATACAGAAAAGGGGGTGGTGATGAACAGAGTGTCTGAATTAAGCAGACCACTCTTACCCAGTCCAAAGATCAGGGCTTGATCCATCACCGTTATTTATCTCACTGCCCCATCCCAGCTCAGAACCTGGCTATATGCAAATTAGTCTGTCCCTGGCCCAGTGCATCATGGGAACAGGGCAGACCAAACTACCAAGCCAATTCTTCACCAGAAAGGAGACAAGCTACCGGGGACCGGTTTCTGGCATTTCAGCCTCTTCGGCCCGGCTTGCTTGAATCCTGATGGAGCAGTGAGAAAGGGACTCATGTCTGAGTATACCCTGCCACACCTATAGTGGCCAAAAACGATACAGAAAAGGGGGTGGTGATGAACAGAGTGTCTGAATTAAGCAGACCACTCTTACCCAGTCCAAAGATCAGGGCTTGATCCATCACCGTTATTTATCTCACTGCCCCATCCCAGCTCAGAACCTGGCTATATGCAAATTAGTCTGTCCCTGGCCCAGTGCATCATGGGAACAGGGCAGACCAAACTACCAAGCCAATTCTTCACCAGAAAGGAGACAAGCTACCGGGGACCGGTTTCTGGCATTTCAGCCTCTTCGGCCCGGCTTGCTTGAATCCTGATGGAGCAGTGAGAAAGGGACTCATGTCTGAGTATATCCTGCCACACCTATAGTGGCCAAAAACGATACAGAAAAGGGGGTGGTGATGAACAGAGTGTCTGAATTAAGCAGACCACTCTTACCCAGTCCAAAGATCAGGGCTTGATCCATCACCGTTATTTATCTCACTGCCCCATCCCAGCTCAGAACCTGGCTATATGCAAATTAGTCTGTCCCTGGCCCAGTGCATCATGGGAACAGGGCAGACCAAACTACCAAGCCAATTCTTCACCAGAAAGGAGACAAGCTACCGGGGACCGGTTTCTGGCATTTCAGCCTCTTCGGCCCGGCTTGCTTGAATCCTGATGGAGCAGTGAGAAAGGGACTCATGTCTGAGTATACCCTGCCACACCTATAGTGGCCAAAAACGATACAGAAAAGGGGGTGGTGATGAACAGAGTGTCTGAATTAAGCAGACCACTCTTACCCAGTCCAAAGATCAGGGCTTGATCCATCACCGTTATTTATCTCACTGCCCCATCCCAGCTCAGAACCTGGCTATATGCAAATTAGTCTGTCCCTGGCCCAGTGCATCATGGGAACAGGGCAGACCAAACTACCAAGCCAATTCTTCACCAGAAAGGAGACAAGCTACCGGGGACCGGTTTCTGGCATTTCAGCCTCTTCGGCCCGGCTTGCTTGAATCCTGATGGAGCAGTGAGAAAGGGACTCATGTCTGAGTATACCCTGCCACACCTATAGTGGCCAAAAACGATACAGAAAAGGGGGTGGTGATGAACAGAGTGTCTGAATTAAGCAGACCACTCTTACCCAGTCCAAAGATCAGGGCTTGATCCATCACCGTTATTTATCTCACTGCCCCATCCCAGCTCAGAACCTGGCTATATGCAAATTAGTCTGTCCCTGGCCCAGTGCATCATGGGAACAGGGCAGACCAAACTACCAAGCCAATTCTTCACCAGAAAGGAGACAAGCTACCGGGGACCGGTTTCTGGCATTTCAGCCTCTTCGGCCCGGCTTGCTTGAATCCTGATGGAGCAGTGAGAAAGGGACTCATGTCTGAGTATATCCTGCCACACCTATAGTGGCCAAAAACGATACAGAAAAGGGGGTGGTGATGAACAGAGTGTCTGAATTAAGCAGACCACTCTTACCCAGTCCAAAGATCAGGGCTTGATCCATCACCGTTATTTATCTCACTGCCCCATCCCAGCTCAGAACCTGGCTATATGCAAATTAGTCTGTCCCTGGCCCAGTGCATCATGGGAACAGGGCAGACCAAACTACCAAGCCAATTCTTCACCAGAAAGGAGACAAGCTACCGGGGACCGGTTTCTGGCATTTCAGCCTCTTCGGCCCGGCTTGCTTGAATCCTGATGGAGCAGTGAGAAAGGGACTCATGTCTGAGTATACCCTGCCACACCTATAGTGGCCAAAAACGATACAGAAAAGGGGGTGGTGATGAACAGAGTGTCTGAATTAAGCAGACCACTCTTACCCAGTCCAAAGATCAGGGCTTGATCCATCACCGTTATTTATCTCACTGCCCCATCCCAGCTCAGAACCTGGCTATATGCAAATTAGTCTGTCCCTGGCCCAGTGCATCATGGGAACAGGGCAGACCAAACTACCAAGCCAATTCTTCACCAGAAAGAAGACAAGCTACCGGGGACCGGTTTCTGGCATTTCAGCCTCTTCGGCCCGGCTTGCTTGAATCCTGATGGAGCAGTGAGAAAGGGACTCATGTCTGAGTATACCCTGCCACACCTATAGTGGCCAAAAACGATACAGAAAAGGGGGTGGTGATGAACAGAGTGTCTGAATTAAGCAGACCACTCTTACCCAGTCCAAAGATCAGGGCTTGATCCATCACCGTTATTTATCTCACTGCCCCATCCCAGCTCAGAACCTGGCTATATGCAAATTAGTCTGTCCCTGGCCCAGTGCATCATGGGAACAGGGCAGACCAAACTACCAAGCCAATTCTTCACCAGAAAGGAGACAAGCTACCGGGGACCGGTTTCTGGCATTTCAGCCTCTTCGGCCCGGCTTGCTTGAATCCTGATGGAGCAGTGAGAAAGGGACTCATGTCTGAGTATACCCTGCCACACCTATAGTGGCCAAAAACGATACAGAAAAGGGGGTGGTGATGAACAGAGTGTCTGAATTAAGCAGACCACTCTTACCCAGTCCAAAGATCAGGGCTTGATCCATCACCGTTATTTATCTCACTGCCCCATCCCAGCTCAGAACCTGGCTATATGCAAATTAGTCTGTCCCTGGCCCAGTGCATCATGGGAACAGGGCAGACCAAACTACCAAGCCAATTCTTCACCAGAAAGGAGACAAGCTACCGGGGACCGGTTTCTGGCATTTCAGCCTCTTCGGCCCGGCTTGCTTGAATCCTGATGGAGCAGTGAGAAAGGGACTCATGTCTGAGTATACCCTGCCACACCTATAGTGGCCAAAAACGATACAGAAAAGGGGGTGGTGATGAACAGAGTGTCTGAATTAAGCAGACCACTCTTACCCAGTCCAAAGATCAGGGCTTGATCCATCACCGTTATTTATCTCACTGCCCCATCCCAGCTCAGAACCTGGCTATATGCAAATTAGTCTGTCCCTGGCCCAGTGCATCATGGGAACAGGGCAGACCAAACTACCAAGCCAATTCTTCACCAGAAAGGAGACAAGCTACCGGGGACCGGTTTCTGGCATTTCAGCCTCTTCGGCCCGGCTTGCTTGAATCCTGATGGAGCAGTGAGAAAGGGACTCATGTCTGAGTATACCCTGCCACACCTATAGTGGCCAAAAACGATACAGAAAAGGGGGTGGTGATGAACAGAGTGTCTGAATTAAGCAGACCACTCTTACCCAGTCCAAAGATCAGGGCTTGATCCATCACCGTTATTTATCTCACTGCCCCATCCCAGCTCAGAACCTGGCTATATGCAAATTAGTCTGTCCCTGGCCCAGTGCATCATGGGAACAGGGCAGACCAAACTACCAAGCCAATTCTTCACCAGAAAGGAGACAAGCTACCGGGGACCGGTTTCTGGCATTTCAGCCTCTTCGGCCCGGCTTGCTTGAATCCTGATGGAGCAGTGAGAAAGGGACTCATGTCTGAGTATACCCTGCCACACCTATAGTGGCCAAAAACGATACAGAAAAGGGGGTGGTGATGAACAGAGTGTCTGAATTAAGCAGACCACTCTTACCCAGTCCAAAGATCAGGGCTTGAT
The DNA here is from genome assembly GCF_964261635.1 of Lissotriton helveticus. Classification (NCBI taxonomy): domain Eukaryota; kingdom Metazoa; phylum Chordata; class Amphibia; order Caudata; family Salamandridae; genus Lissotriton; species Lissotriton helveticus. Next base: position 228,313,806 of record NC_136063.1, read on the forward strand.
CCATCACCGTTATTTATCTCACTGCCCCATCCCAGCTCAGAACCTGGCTATATGCAAATTAGTCTGTCCCTGGCCCAGTGCATCATGGGAACAGGGCAGACCAAACTACCAAGCCAATTCTTCACCAGAAAGGAGACAAGCTACCGGGGACCGGTTTCTGGCATTTCAGCCTCTTCGGCCCGGCTTGCTTGAATCCTGATGGAGCAGTGAGAAAGGGACTCATGTCTGAGTATACCCTGCCACACCTATAGTGGCCAAAAACGATACAGAAAAGGGGGTGGTGATGAACAGAGTGTCTGAATTAAGCAGACCACTCTTACCCAGTCCAAAGATCAGGGCTTGATCCATCACCGTTATTTATCTCACTGCCCCATCCCAGCTCAGAACCTGGCTATATGCAAATTAGTCGGTCCCTGGCCCAGTGCATCATGGGAACAGGGCAGACCAAACTACCAAGCCAATTCTTCACCAGAAAGGAGACAAGCTACCGGGGACCGGTTTCTGGCATTTCAGCCTCTTCGGCCCGGCTTGCTTGAATCCTGATGGAGCAGTGAGAAAGGGACTCATGTCTGAGTATACCCTGCCACACCTATAGTGGCCAAAAACGATACAGAAAAGGGGGTGGTGATGAACAGAGTGTCTGAATTAAGCAGACCACTCTTACCCAGTCCAAAGATCAGGGCTTGATCCATCACCGTTATTTATCTCACTGCCCCATCCCAGCTCAGAACCTGGCTATATGCAAATTAGTCTGTCCCTGGCCCAGTGCATCATGGGAACAGGGCAGACCAAACTACCAAGCCAATTCTTCACCAGAAAGGAGACAAGCTACCGGGGACCGGTTTCTGGCATTTCAGCCTCTTCGGCCCAGCTTGCTTGAATCCTGATGGAGCAGTGAGAAAGGGACTCATGTCTGAGTATACCCTGCCACACCTATAGTGGCCAAAAACGATACAGAAAAGGGGGTGGTGATGAACAGAGTGTCTGAATTAAGCAGACCACTCTTACCCAGTCCAAAGATCAGGGCTTGATCCATCACCGTTATTTATCTCACTGCCCCATCCCAGCTCAGAACCTGGCTATATGCAAATTAGTCTGTCCCTGGCCCAGTGCATCATGGGAACAGGGCAGACCAAACTACCAAGCCAATTCTTCACCAGAAAGGAGACAAGCTACCGGGGACCGGTTTCTGGCATTTCAGCCTCTTCGGCCCGGCTTGCTTGAATCCTGATGGAGCAGTGAGAAAGGGACTCATGTCTGAGTATACCCTGCCACACCTATAGTGGCCAAAAACGATACAGAAAAGGGGGTGGTGATGAACAGAGTGTCTGAATTAAGCAGACCACTCTTACCCAGTCCAAAGATCAGGGCTTGATCCATCACCGTTATTTATCTCACTGCCCCATCCCAGCTCAGAACCTGGCTATATGCAAATTAGTCTGTCCCTGGCCCAGTGCATCATGGGAACAGGGCAGACCAAACTACCAAGCCAATTCTTCACCAGAAAGGAGACAAGCTACCGGGGACCGGTTTCTGGCATTTCAGCCTCTTCGGCCCGGCTTGCTTGAATCCTGATGGAGCAGTGAGAAAGGGACTCATGTCTGAGTATACCCTGCCACACCTATAGTGGCCAAAAACGATACAGAAAAGGGGGTGGTGATGAACAGAGTGTCTGAATTAAGCAGACCACTCTTACCCAGTCCAAAGATCAGGGCTTGATCCATCACCGTTATTTATCTCACTGCCCCATCCCAGCTCAGAACCTGGCTATATGCAAATTAGTCTGTCCCTGGCCCAGTGCATCATGGGAACAGGGCAGACCAAACTACCAAGCCAATTCTTCACCAGAAAGGAGACAAGCTACCGGGGACCGGTTTCTGGCATTTCAGCCTCTTCGGCCCGGCTTGCTTGAATCCTGATGGAGCAGTGAGAAAGGGACTCATGTCTGAGTATACCCTGCCACACCTATAGTGGCCAAAAACGATACAGAAAAGGGGGTGGTGATGAACAGAGTGTCTGAATTAAAGTCAGTTCCCTTTTCACAGGTGAAAATCAGATGAGTGTTGTCTGCGTGGGATATAATCCTAGAACATTTGCCTCTGTCAAGGATGCCAAGGGGGACATATGTAGGTTAAAAAGAGTTGGTCTAAGAATAGATCCCTGGGGTACTCTTACATTCATGCTGGACATAGGGGATGAAAAAGGGGTATCCATATTTCCTGGGATCTGTCCTGCAGAAAAGAGGTCGGCCAGTACTGTCCCACCAATACCCAGATTCCTCAATCTGTCAATAAGTCTCTCATGTGGGACAGTATCGAATGATGCCAGCAGATCAAGTAACTTAAAAACGGCCCTACCACCCTGATCCAGTTTTCCCCGATGTGCTCAGTCACTTCCAACAGGGCAGTCTCAGTGCTATAATTAGCCCTGAAGCCTGATTCGGACGGAGGAAGCAGAATATAGCTTTCTGTGTGATGTGAAATTGCTTTAGTCACATGTTTTTCTAAGACTTTAGAGAGAGCTGGAAGGAGAGAAATCGGCCTATAATTGGCAGGATCATTATGATGGGCAGAAGGTGTTTTAAAAAATACATTTTAGCCTGCTTCCAAATACGTGGCACTTTGCCCGAGAAAAGAGATGAGTTAAGTACCTTATTTATTGTGAAATTAATAGTGGGAGCAGGAGATGCTAATAGCTTATAGGGACAGGCATCTATTGGAGAACCGGACTTGAGGCATTTAAGGTAAGTGAGCGTGTCGGTGAATTGCATTTTAGGGAACTCTAATAAAGTAGGAGTCACCGGAGCATCAGCATTGCTGATCAAAGGTTGCTCTATGACTTGGTCCTCTTCCATGTTTTCAGAGAAAGATTGTTGGATTGTAGAAATCTTATTGTAAAAGAATAATGACACCTACTTAGTCCAATCAGCTGAGTGGGGGGATTCTTTCTTCATCGCTGAAGGGGAGGTGAAAAGTTTTACAATGTTGAAAATGTACTTTCCCTTACTTTGGGCAATTTCTATCTTCACCTGCAGATAAATCTTTTTAGCTTCTTTCACCTGAAGATAGTAGGATTTCAAGCAGTCTTATAGTTTCTTCCTATCTTCCGGTGAGTAACATTTGCGCCATTTCCTTTCTAGAACTCCACATGTACCTTTACTCCCTCTAAGGGGTTCATTAAACCAAAGAGTGAACGGGTGGGTCCTCCTTGAGGTACGTAAGGACAGAAGAGCAGTGGCTACCGTATTCGACCTAAGCCAAAATTCTAATGCAGTGACATCAAGTTCAAGATCGCCAGAGAGCATTGAGGCGGACTGTTCCAGAGCCTCCACCAACGTGGGAAGAGATATTTTATGGAAGGCTCTAAATTTGGGTTCCATCCTGATAGACTTGGGCAGGGGGCCTAAGCCTAAGGTAGGTAATTAATAAGAAAATGTGCAGACCAGGTGATGGAAGATGGAAGGTTGGTCACCAATTCTATGTTTCAAAGATCTGGTCACAGGTGTGGCCCAAATTATGTGTAGGAGCAAAGATTGATGGAGTCAGATTGCAGGTCATCACAGTTTCAGTCAGAGAGATTATCCTGGGGTCCATTGGCTTGTCCATGTGTAAATTAAAGTCTCCCAAGAGGAGAAACTGATTATACGTGATAGCAAGGGGGTAATAGATCTACACGCCTCTGAAAAAAATAACTGAGTCTGTTGACACTGATGGAGCGCGATAGTGCTCTAAAATTGTAGGGGTGCATCATAATCATGGGTAGTCCGCACCTGCATATATTCCTGAATTGTAATAACATTTGGTCATTAGAAAACGTGTTTTAATAATAAATGTGTGCAAGTGAATGTATAGAAATTGTTTCATGCCATGCAAAAGAAACGTAATGCCATTTATGTTGGAAAGAGTAAAATTTAGCATATTGCAATTGCCTAACGAAAAGCCTATGTGTAATTTAATGCATTTTGATTTAAATGTGCATCATGTTGGTGTCTGCACGTGGAGGTGATTAATTGTGCTTAACGTGTAATTATTGTAGATGCTTGCAAAGGAAAATACTGTTACTTTGTGTGTATAATTTGATGTTCAAAGGCCTAAATAAAATGTTCACTTCTATGTATTTGAAAGGCCTGTTCGTTTATTCTTATGTTGGTCGATTGGTGTTGGCCTGAAAATGTAATTTCCCTGGTAAGCTCTCACATTTGGAGCTAGTCAGCAAATTTCATGTGCATGCAAAGTCGTTCTGTTCTCACGTTTCTGTTGCAGGTCGAAGAAGATGTCTTTGTTAGTTAGAACTAACACCTTTTGTTTTAGGAGTTAGGCATGGAAGAGAGGTGATACATTGTAAATGGAATGTCGAATGGAATGTCAATAATTGGGAGCCAGTGTTCTTTCTCACTAAGGAGGCCTTGGAATCAAGGTCATCGACCCGAACTTAGACTGAGTGAGGAAAATGGTGGAAATTTACCTATGAGAAGTGCCCAGTGAGATGAGTTGATCTGTGGGCGTGTTTTACATCTGTGCATTTTGTATTAGGGACAGTGTCCCGATTGATGAGTCAGGAGAAAAAGGGAAATGAGTTAGGAGAAGGGGTGAGGAGATCAATCTGGAGAGAAGGAGATTCTTAAAACAAGCTCTGTAGCTTTGGCTACTTGACCCATACAATGTGAGTGTACTTCTTAGGAAGTCTTCACGAGCTGACACCTTTAATTGATCTTACCTGGGAAATGCTAAGTAGGGATGTCAATTGAGAGATAGAGTAGGGATAGTCAAATGTTTTCACTTTTCTACCACAGATGAAGTCTGACTTAGATGTAAGGGCTGTCCTTGCCTGTGTTCTGATTTTGGAACTTTTCATTCTTTACATGATTCATCGGATTAGGCTCACTCGTAGATATGGTTTTGTATTAGTTCCCATGTACTTTTACAACCTCGTCTTGAGGTGCTTGTACATTCAGTTGTTTCTGGCTTTGTAATAAACCCACTAAACTGAGAATTCGGAGTCTGTGGTCTTTTGAGTCCTAGTCTCTGGAAATGTTGGATTGCCTCAATTGAGTTGTTTCTCCCCTTTACACTTCTCAGGAGGTAACAAAAGATCCATTAACCGAAGGGTCCTAGTTAAATTCTGGTAGTGAAACCCGGGCTTATCAACACTTTGCACTTTTTTGGGAACTATTTCCTCTTAAATCTGTTTGTTAATTAAATGTTACTCTATTTTTCTAAATTTGATTTGGATTGTGTTGTTCTTTCAACTTCTTATTGTTTTAGTATTTCTAAATGCTTTACACCTTTTTGTTAAATTATGTCTGACTTGCCTCTGCCATAGCTATCAGGGGTTGAGCTTAGGTTTAAATATCTTTGACTGGACAAAACAGGACAGTGACTTTATTACTTGTGGTGGGCAGCAACCCTCTCAAGCTAATAAACCACTTTCTAACTGAAACCTACTACACCATCATGATCAATGAAACCTTCAAAAACAGCAAGACGAAGACCAGCATTTAAGTATTGCCCTTCTATGAATCCGGGATTGGGGACTTTATACAGATACACATTTGTTACGTCTATTAAGGTCCATCTCTGCTCTGTTTACTGAAGGAATTAAATAAATACATTTTCAAGAGACACCTCATCAAAAAGTAACTACATCTGTGGTACTCCACACATGGCTGCTACTATGCTTGCCAAGTCTTACACTCCCCTTTTATTACATATAAGTAATGCCTGAGGTAGGCCCTAGGTAGCCCATGGCGCAAGGTGCTGTGTAAGTAGAAGGTAGGCCATGTACTTTCAGGTTTTACATGTCCTGGCAGTGACAAACTCCCAAATAAATGTTTCCCTACTGTGAGGCCTACCCCTATGATAGGGTAGCAATGGGGATTCCTTATTATATTTAATAAGCTGCAATTCCTAATTGAGTGGAGGTAGATCTGTTGTGTTTTATACCGATGGAATTGTAATGACAAATCCTTTTTTATGGCTACGGCGATTTTATCATAACATTTTTGAAAATGCAGCTTTTACCAATGAATCATGAAAGATGTAATAATGTCCATAATATCTCTTTAATATCTTCCCAGGAAGGCTGTGGGAATTTCATTTTTCATGTGTTACAGCTGCCACAAAACTTTCTTACTTGTCATGCCCAATTGTTCTCTCTCTGTGGGTGCGGTAGCCTCATGGGCTGAGACATGTCTTTGCGTAACTAAATTCACAATTATAGATTAGTTTACGATCAGTTCTCAAGAATTCAGGATCCTGATGGAGAGTTCTGAAGTTTTTTAACAAAGCGGGGTGTTCCTGCTTTCACCGCAGCCAGAGTTAGAAATTTGTCTTTCACAACATCCAGTAAACCCAAAGCCAAATATATATCAAATATAAAGCAATAATTATGTGTTGATTATGTGTCCCACAACTTGGCTCACCTTGATGAGCACTGATAGGGATCCATCATCAGTAATGGCTATTCAGGAGTCTGACAGTGATCCAGCTGCTTGTATGGTTAGACTCCAGAGAAGCTGAATTTGGAAGAAGACCAACCTTCATGTAGACTTCTCAATCTTTAGATGCAGCCTGGAGGGTGACACTGTCAAGTTTGGTCTGAGACTCACTGTATTTATTAGTATGCAGTATTTTAAATTCCAGCATATATCTGAATTCCTACATTTAAACACAAGACATTTCAGTGCGATTATATAATTAAGAAAGCTGCTCTACCATGCACGCATCTCCTAGCTGCGAAACGCTTTACTTTGAATGCTGGAATGAAAGTTCGATGAGTTAAGCCTTCATCATTTAAACAAAGAGGATGTGAGTTTGAATCCTGGCTCATGCTTCAAGCCTCTAAAGGGTAAATTGAATATTGTAAATTGGCTAATATTTAGTATCTGCTACTTACTGCACATAAGGCTCTATATTAAAAAAGACATGCTAATATTGTTGGAGGTGGTCTGTTCACTCTGCTTTTGATAAGTGTCTGGGCTTTGGCCAGACTTTCTTGCAGGAAAGTGGGTAAAGAAGAATGGCTGATGGGTGAAAACCTCCAGGGGTGGGAGTCACCCACTAAAGTGGGTCATTAGAGCGTATATGTATGCATGTAGGGGAGCCAGTCTTGAGAATAGATGCTTACAAGTTAGGACTGCTGTGCCAATTCAAATTTAATTGAATGGTCATTTCTTTAAAGGATTTGGCTAGAATAGTTCCAGAACTCTGCTGGTTGGTAATGGCTTATGTAAACTGCCTAATGGGGACCTGAAGGAGCTGGTGGTATAATAGACGACTTGGGAGGTGACCAGAGGGGCAGTACCAGAAGGCTGGGGGTCTTTTGTGTCTGTCTTGTTAGTCTTATCATAACAGAGGAGAACGAGGAGCTCAACCTTCTCCACTCCTAGGTGAGCGCGATTAAACTGAAGATAAACTCTTACCCTCATTCCCACTTAAGAAGTTAATATTCTCTCAACGATTGTCGATTGTCGTGTGAAATAGAAGCAATATCCAGTTTGTTTCCAAAATACATTTTCAGCGAGTTCCCAGCCAAAGAACTGCCTAATCTAATATTCCTAACCAGAAAATGGTGTTGTTTATTGTTAAATAATATTCTTCAAATGGATCAGTTTAAAAGATTTTCTCACTTACTTTACTGAAACATTAGGGCAAATGACACTTTGTGTGAGATTTTTTTCTGACAAACATATGAGATTTTACAGAAGACTTTTAGAAGTATTGTAATAGGAAAAAAGTTGTGTACAATATCGATTTTGCTATTTTCTGGCAGTGGAATTAACCATTTGCCCAAAATAAAAAATAAACCTGAGAGTAAACAAATAGGGAATTTCGGCATTTAAAGCTGAAAAGCAGCTGAAATAAGGCCTGTAAGATTTTTTAATGGGAGTTTGCTAGTGCTTTTTAGTAGTTCGGGCATTTCGGCTTTGTGTGATGAAGATGATTAAAGATGTGCGTGCAAATAAAGAATACGCTTATTGAGGCAGGGTGTATTACATATTTTCTAGATTCACACTCTGACTTTTTGAGGCAGATTTAGCAAGATGTTGTACCAGCACAAAGTCACGCAGTGAAGCTTTTTTTTTGGCAAATGGACCATAGTACTACTTTGTGTCAAGGGGGCATTCAATAGGTGGTACTTTGGCATTCACGTGCAAACACCAACAGTTCCTGATGCAAATCCCTACCTACTGAATTTGTTAGACTAGGCTTTGCATTAAAAAATAATGGAGCAGATTTATCAAGATTTTGTGCAGCCGCAAATTTACATAAAGCACCACACATTCTTGAAAGGGTATTTACCTTCCAGCCTACAACTCTGTTTTCCTCTGGGAAGTCCCTTTGCAAATAGAGCTTTGCACTGCTTCCTGTCAAGATGGAGTAATGTGAGTACTACTTGGGCATTCCAGCCCAAGCTCCTCTATTTTTTCAATGCAAAGTCCTATCGACTAAAATTGTCAGACAGGGCTTTGTGTTAAAAAAACAGCAACTCCTTGAAGCAGGTGCAAACTTAAAGAAATAGTGTTATTTCTCCAGAGAGTTCGTTCACACGCTGCGCATGTGCTGCTCTGTACAGCACACATCCAACGCGTGAAATGGCATGTGCAGCAAATATTGTGTACTGTGCTTCAAGGGCATACTTCCAGAACAAAACCTAGCGTGCAATCACGGTGCAAAGGTGTGTACGTGGCTCTGGGTAGATTGTGTCTGGGGAATAGAGCAGCAGCGGGCCCTATGTAGTCCATATAGCCCGGCTTTGGTGCTGCGCTGCGTTGCACTATATTTTAGTAAATCCGCCCCTTTGTCTTTGCATAGCTGTTATTCAAATATTTTTGTGTGTGAGGTTTACTATCACAAATTGTGAAATCACTCAGGTGGGTCCGTATGCAGTGGGCTTGTTAAACAACGTAAACATACTAGAGCAGCTCAAGGCTGGAAGACATGAGATCCTGAGAATGAAGGTGAAGAGAAGAGGCTGCAGAGGGGCGTCGCCCCTTCATTCTATTCATATTCACATCAATTGTTTTACAGTTATGATCTTTTATATTATTTCATGTCTAGAGAAGAGCTGGCGCTTTATTTGACACTGCATGCGCAACGACTTGTAAGATGTTTACGTTTTAACATTTAATTTCCAAGGCTGGGCTATATATAGTTTTAAAATATGTCATTTGGGATATAAGGTCGATCCTTGAAATCTATCATATAATTATAGAAAATGATCAGTTTGTGAATCCCCAAAGATACTGTGACTGACAAACAGTCATATGAACAAGAAATAACAACGTGAAGGTAAATATATATATATCAAGTGCATTTCTAAATGAGTTAAAAAAGCCCGTAGCAGACAGTGCATCTGTTTAATAAATAATAAGTATTTATGTTTATGTACAATAGTATACCATATCACTGTGCATAAAATGCTAATCTTACGTTTTAAGTATTAAAATACTGGGACATCTATGTTAGTGAGACGCACACCGCCATGATGACAGAACAAAACGAAGACTCGGCTCTCTACTGACATCTGGTGGACTTTCGGTTCATTACTGTCGAGTGGCTGAGTCACCATGCAACCTATTGCTGTGCTCAGCACTTAAAAACAGGACGGTTTAGGCCCAGGCACTCAGGGTCGGTTGATTTACGCAAAGTAATGCTTCAGTGAATAGAACATACGAAGCATTAACTGAACGAGTTCCGGGATATATCCGTGCTCTGCCTTCAACCTAGGTTCACGCAGCACTTCCTGTCACAATCGTACAGGCCCCTGTTGCATTACTCAAATGTACTCTTGTCATCACTATGAGAATTTCTTCGTTGAAAAAACAGATTGGTTCGCTAATATCAAGCTTCCACTTCACACAGATGTCTGCAGCAGGTGCATTAACACACGGAGGTATCCTATTCTCTTCCAAACTAATAACAGTAGGAAACCCCGAAGAAACGAGTTCAGATCTATTCGAAATGAAAGTATCAGAATAGGACAATATTTCCAATCGTGTGTCATTTATGTACTTCAGTACCTCTAAACCACCAGGCACACAGAGTAAACCACCTACTGGGAGTGCGCAGCACCCCAGGAGTGTGGCATGATTGTGCTCCCATTGTAGGGACTGCCAGGGAATGTCTGTGTTACAGAAGGGGTCAGAGACGTGTGCACTGGTGCGAGTGTAATAATAACACTTTATTGTACAGTTAATAAAAACCATTACAAAAATATGCAATACCTGAATGTTTTTTTTTTTTAGATTAAAAAGAAAGAAACGAAAGAGAAAGAGAAAAAAAAATCTGAAAATGAACAATAAACCACAATATGCTGGTGATAAGTCTTAAGATTTGTAAAAAGTTATTCTTTTAAAGAATGCCGTGACTGAAATATGGAGTACTTCGTGCTATGTATACGAGTTCGTGTTTTTGATTAAACTTTATCATAATTCCTCTCTTTTTCTCAAAATTGATTATGAATTGGACTGCACCGCAAATAAGTTGAGGATCCACAGAACACAGTGTTTGTATGATTGCAGACCGACAAGTGCGTGCTCCAATTTCATTAAACTTCGCCTTTAGTCTACTCCGGCGTTCCGAATTCATGGCGGGACAGATACAGATCAGATGGATTAGGTCTTGTTTTCTTGCTCCACATAATTCGCACCCTTTATTTACTTGCATCCTCCATTTCGGTTGATCAAAATATCAAAATGTGTTGGGAGGTTACCCAGCCTCAATTTTAGGTATCTATGTTTGATATACGTTGAGAAGGCAAGTTGTAGATATGCTGCCGGAGACGGGTTTTTATATGATTGTATTGTCATCCATGCATGTTCGCGATGACTCAGGGATGAGTGGGCAATCCTTCCATCGCATGGGACCCAGGCCCCTGCAAACGATGACATGCTCCCCCTGCAAACGATGACATGCCCTTCGTCTTGCAGATACGGGTGCATGAGCTAACCGAAGGGCCTACTCTGTCCCACCCATGAAGTAATGCACCGTAATTGTGCCACTCAAGGAGCCCCTTGAAGGGACGCCACGAGATTCCACGTGGAGGGGCGGGGCCTGCGTGCGCGTGCGGAGCTCCATCAGTCAAAGCCTCTGGAGCAGCGCCTGCAGCCTAAACTCCAAAAGGGACCCATTAAGGACCCGTTCGTGGGATGCAGGCCACACTCAGAGAACAGTACTCTGGGTTTATCTCCTGCACTCTCCATGAACGCACAGACCTAGTGCTTGCAGAGGCACCAACTTTACAGCGCAAGTTGTGCACCCATGTCCCACTCCCTAGAGCAGCCCTCTGCATCCTAACTTCAGAAAGGGATGAGTGAAGGGCCCACTCGGTGGTTGCAGGCCTTGTGTGCTCGCAGAGACACACGCAGTGCAGGACACCTTGTGCTGCCATTGTCCCCGGGGCAGCCTCTGCATCCAAACCTCTAAAAGGGAGGAGTGAAGGGCCCACTCGGTGGTTGCAGGCCTTGTGTGCTCGCAGAGACACCCGCTGTGCAGGACACCTTGTGCTGCCATTGTCCCCGGCGCAGCCCCTGCTTCCTATCCTCTGAAAGGGAGGAGTGAAGGGCCCACTCGGTGGTTGCAGGCCTTGTGTGCTCGCAGAGACACCCGCAGTGCAGGACACCTTGTGCTGCCATTGTCCCAGGGGCAGCCCCTGCATCCTAACCTCAGAAAGGGATGAGTGAAGGGCCCACTCGGTGGTTGCAGGCCTTGTGTGCTCGCAGAGACACCGGCAGTGCAGGACACCTTGTGCTGCCATTGTCCCCGGGGCAGCCTCTGCATCCTAACCTCAGAAAGGGATGAGTGAAGGGCCCACTCGGTGGTTGCAAGCCTTGTGTGCTCGCAGACACCCGCTGTGCAGGACACCTTGTGCTGCCATTGTCCCCGGGGCAGGCCCCTGCATCCTATCCTCTGAAAGGGAGGAGTGAAGGACACACTCGGTGGTTGCAGGCCTTGTGTGCTCGCAGACACGCGCAGTACAGGACACCTTGTGCTGCCATTATCCCCGGGGCAGCCCCCTGCATCCTATCCTCTGAAAGGGAGGAGTGAAGGGCCCACTCGGTGGTCGCAGGCCTTGTGTGCTCGCGGACACCCGCAGTGCAGGACACCTTGTGCTGCCATTGTCCCCGGGGCAGCCCCTGGATCCCATCCTCTGAAAGGGATGAGTGAAGGGCCCACTGGGTGGTTGCAGGCCTTGTGTGCTCTCAGACACCCGCAGTGCAGGACACCTTGTGCTGCCATTGTCCCCGGGGCAGCCCCTGCATCCTATCCTATTAAAGGGAGGAGTGAAGGGCCCACTCGGTGGTTGCAGGCCTTGTGTGCTCGCAGGACACCCCCAGTGCAGGACACCTTGTGCTGCCATTGTCCCCGAGGCAGCCCCTGCATCCTAACCTCAGAAAGGGATGAGTGAAGGGCCCACTCGGTGGTTGCAGGCCTTGTGTGCTCGCAGGACACCCCCAGTGCAGGACACCTTGTGCTGCCATTGTCCCCGAGGCAGCCCCTGCATCCTAACCTCAGAAAGGGATGAGTGAAGGGCCCACTCGGTGGTTGCAGGCCTTGTGTGCTCGCAGAGACACCCGCAGTGCAGGACACCTTGTGCTGCCATTGTCCCCGGGGCAGCCTCTGCATCCTAACCTCAGAAAGGGAGGAGTGAAGGGCCCACTCGGTGGTTGCAGGCCTTGTGTGCTCGCAGGACACCCGCAGTGCAGGAAACCTTGTGCTGCCATTGTCCCCAGGGAAGCCCCCTGCATCCTAACCTCAGAAAGGGATGAGTGAAGGGCGCACTTGGTGGTTGCAGGCCTTGTGTGCTCGCAGAGACACCCGCAGTGCAGTACACCTTATGCTGCCATTGTCCCCGGGGCAGCCCCTGCATCCTATCCTCTGAAAGGGAGAAGTGAAGGGCCCACTCGGTGGTTGCAGGCCTTGTGTGCTCGCAGAGACACCCGCAGTGCAGGACACCTTGTGCTGCCATTGTCCCCGGGGCAGCCCCCTGCATCCTAACCTCAGAAAGGGATGAGTGAAGGGCCCACTCGGTGGTTGCAGGCCTATTGTGCTCGAAGGACACCCGCAGTGCAGTACACCTTGTGCTGCCATTGTCCCCGGGGCAGCCCCTGCATCCTATCGTCTGAAAGGGAGGAGTGAATGGCCCACTCGGTGGTTGCAGGCCTTGTGTGCTCGCAGGACACCCGCAGTGCAGGACACCTTGTGCTGCCATTGTCCCCGGGGCAGCCCCTGCATCCTAACCTCAGAAAGGGAAGAGTGAAGGGCCCACTCGGTGGTTGCAGGCCTTGTGTGCTCGCAGGACACCCGCAGTGCAGGACACCCTGTGCTGCCATTGTCCCCGGGGCAGCCCCTGCATCCTATCCTCTGAAAGGGAGGAGTGAAGGGCCCACTCGGTGGTTGCAGGCCATGTGTGCTCGCAGGACACCCGCAGTGCAGGACACCTTGTGCTGCCATTGTCCCCGGGGCAGCCCCTGCATCCTAACCTCAGAAAGGGAGGAGTGAAGGGCTCACTCGGTGGTTGCAGGCCTTGTGTGCTCGCAGGACACCCGCAGTGCAGGACACCTTGTGCTGCCATTGTCCCCGGGGCAGTCCCTGCATCCTAACCTCAGAAAGGGATGAGTGAAGGGCCCACTTGGTGGTTGCAGGCCCTGTGTGCTCGCAGAGACACCCGCACTGCAGTACACCTTGTGCTGCCATTGTCCCCGGGGCAGCCCCTGCATCCTATCCTCTGAAAGGGAGGAGTGAAGGGCCCACTCGGTGGTTGCAGGCCTTGTGTGCTCCCAGAGACACCCGCAGTGCAGTACACCTTGAGCTGCCATTGTCCCCGGGGCAGCCCCTGCATCCAATCCTCTGAAAGGGAGGAGTGAAGGACCCACTCGGTGGTTGCAGGCCTTGTGTGCTCACAGACACCCGCAGTGCAGGACACCTTGTGCTGCCATTGTCCCCGGGGCAGCCCCTGCATCCTATCCTCTGAAAGGGAGGAGTGAAGGGCCCACTCGGTGGTTGCAGGCCTTGTGTGCTCGCAGAGACACCCGCAGTGCAGTACACCTTGTGCTGCCATTGTCCCCGGGGTAGCCCCTGCATCCTATCCTATGAAAGGGTAGAGTGAAGGGCCCACTCGGTGGTTGCAGGCCTTGTGTGCTCGCAGGACACCCGCAGTGCAGTACACCTTGTGGTGCCATTGTCCCCGGGGCAGCCCTGCATCCTATCCTCTGAAAGGGAGGAGTTAAGGGCCCACTCGGTGGTTGCAAGCCTTGGGTGCTCGCAGGACACCCGCAGTGCAGGACACCTTGTGCTGCCATTGTCCCCGGGCAGCCCCTGCATCCTATCCTATGAAAGGGAGGAGTGAAGGGCCCACTCGGTGGTTGCAGGGCTTGTGTGCTCGCAGAGACACCCGCAGTGCAGGACACCTTGTGCTGCCGTTGTCCCCGGGGGCAGCCTCTGCATCCTAACCTGTAAAAGGGAGGAGTGAAGGGCCCACTCGGTGGTTGCAGGCCTTGTGTGCTCGCAGGACACCCGCAGTGCAGTACACCTTGTGCTGCCATTGTCTCCGGGGCAGCCTCTGCATCCTAACCTCTAAAAGGGACGAGTGAAGTACCCACTCGGTGGTTGCAGGCCTTGTGTGCTCGCAGGACACCCGCAGTGCAGTACACCTTGTGCTGCCATTGTCCCCGGGGCAGCCCCTGCATCCTATCCTCTGAAAGGGAGGAGTGAAGGGCCCACTCGGTGGTTTCAGGCCTTGTGTGCTCGCAGGACACCCGCAGTGCAGTACACCTTGTGGTGCCATTGTCCCCGGGGCAGCCCTGCATCCTATCCTCTGAAAGGGAGGAGTTAAGGGCCCACTCGGTGGTTGCAAGCCTTGGGTGCTCGCAGGACACCCGCAGTGCAGGACACCTTGTGCTGCCATTGTCCCCGGGGCAGCCCCTGCATCCTATCCTATGAAAGGGAGGAGTGAAGGGCCCACTCGGTGGTTGCAGGGCTTGTGTGCTCGCAGAGACACCCGCAGTGCAGGACACCCTGTGCTGCCATTGTCCCCGGGGCAGCCCCTGCATCCTATCCTCTGAAAGGGAGGAGTGAAGGGCTCAAAAAATTGCCATTATAAAAACCAACACCCCCCCTCCTTCCCCCTCTTTTGTGGACCCTCAGTGCCCTCCCCCTAAGGAACACCTCACTGCCCTCCCACTTCTAACTCAAGAATCTTTGACTGCTATAATCCCACTCGTCAAATCTGGTTCTCCACTAGATCCCTGCCCGGCCCATATTCTCCGTCACATCTTCCTTAGCTGTCCTGACCCTCCTCTCCACGCTCTTAACAGTTCTCTTTCTCAGGGCGTGGTACCTAACTCACTTAAATCCGCCGTCATTGTCCCCATATTGAAAAAACCGGGCGCTGATCCCTCAGTTCCAGCCAACTTTCGCCCCATTTCCCTCCTGCCGTTTCTGGCGAAAGTTCTCGAGCGCCATGTTACTTCTGCCTTGAGTTCTTTTGTGGAGAAGAATGGGGTCCTCGCCCCCCGCCAGGCCGGGTTTCGCCCCGCACACTCTACGGAGTCCGTAGTGCTTTCGGTCCTTGACAACCTCAGGGAGGGTATGGATACCAATCAACCTCAGGCCCTGGTCCTCCTCGATCTCTCAGCCGCTTTTGACACGGTGGATCATTCCATCTTGCTTTCCCGTGTCAAGGCGGCGGGGATCGGGGGTACGGCGCTGGTCTGGTTATCCTCCTTCCTGAGGGACCGCACCCAGGCTGTCCGCCTGGGTGACTTCACTGCGGACTTCTGTAATGTTCAGTGCGGGGTCCCCCAAGGCTCCTCCCTTTCCCCCCTTTTATTTAACCTATACATCTCCCCTCTTATTTTTTCACTGCAACAAATGGAGGTCGCCGTGTTTAATTATGCGGACGACCTCCAGCTTGTCTTTAACCTTTCTTCCTCCCCCGACTCTGCTCTTAACTTTCAAACCATCATGATTCACATCCGTGACTGGATGAACCACAATCATCTTAAACTCAACCCAGACAAAACAGAGCTGGTGTTGACGGGTGGTTCATCCAGCCCCTGGTCCCCTATCTTCTGGCCCCCTTCCCTTGGCCCCCCACCTGCCCCCTCAAACTCAGTTAAAACTCTCGGCATCAAGCTTAATCCCCAACTCACCCTCCACTCCCAGGTCAGCTCCGTGGTCTCCTCCTCCTTTCTGGCACTGCGTACCATACGCAAGGTGTCCCGTTTTTTCTCATTTGATGCACTTAAACTGATTACTCTTGCCATGGTCGTGTCCCGCCTGGATTACGGCAACGCCCTATATGCAGGTATTCCTGCATATAGTCTTCGGCGGTTGCAGCAGATCCAAAACCAGGCGGCGCGCCTGGTGTTCAAACTCCCTAAATCCCACCATGTCACTCCCCTCCTAAAGTCCCTACACTGGCTTCCTGTCTGTGCCCGTGTCCAGTTCAAGCTTGCCTCTATCACCTTCCAAGCACGACTGGGCATGGCTCCGGCTTTCATCTCATCTGAGATTGTTCCCTATGTCCCCGCCAGGGAACTGCGGTCTTCTACCCAATCCCTTCTAACGGTCCCACGGTTCCGGAGAAAGAAATGGGGAGGCTCTAAATTTGCGACCCTTGCCCCGATTTTTTGGAACTCACTGCCTTTGAAACTTAGAGCTTCTACTTCGTACCTACTGTTTCGGAAACAGCTTAAGGCACATCTCTTTGCTAAATCTTTTTAACTAAATAATCGGAGCTTCCCCCTCATGTTTAGCTCTCTGTCAGTCTAGCGCCATGAAACCGCTGGTGTACGTGCGCTGTATAAATAATTTTAAATAGAAATAGAAATAGCAGTGCAGGACACCTTGTGCTGCCGTTGTCCCCGGGGGCAGCCTCTGCATCCTAACCTGTAAAAGGGAGGAGTGAAGGGCCCACTCGGTGGTTGCAGGCCTTGTGTGCTCACAGGACACCCGCAGTGCAGTACACCTTGTGCTGCCATTGTCTCCGGGGCAGCCTCTGCATCCTAACCTCTAAAAGGGACGAGTGAAGTACCCACTAGGTGGTTGCAGGCCTTGTGTGCTCGCAGGACACCCGCAGTGCAGTACACCTTGTGCTGCCATTGTCCCCGGGGCAGCCCCTGCATCCTATCCTCTGAAAGGGAGGAGTGAAGGGCCCACTCGGTGGTTGCAGGCCTTGTGTGCTCGCAGGACACCCGCAGTGCAGGACACCTTGTGCTGCCATTGTCCCCGGGGCAGCCCCTACATCCTAACCCCTGAAAAGGAGCTCGGTGGTTGCAGGGCGCAGAGCGCTACTCTGTTTCTCCACTGCGCTCAATCCAGTGTCTACATAAACTGCGAGAGTTAGTATTTGCACCAAAACAATGTTCTGCTCTATTTACAAGATTCTTTTTACACTCATTGTGCCTCGTGGCCGGCAGGGATCACGTGACTAAGGAGGTGTGGTTAGATAGAGGCAATGGGGCGTTGCTGATCGTTCCCATGCACACTCAACAGAGGGACTGCAGCCAGTATAACTCGACAAAAGGGTGGAACTGAAGAGGTCCTTTTCTAGATTTGGGCGTATACACAGATTTCCACAACTTGGAGTATTTTAAATGGAGGGATATCTCCCTGGAGTGTTTTCGTCGTGCTTGCCTTGTTATGGGTTGAAGGACAAAATCACGCTTCATGAGTGGGAAAATAAACTGTACTCTTAAGGCAGCGTGGAGGCTGGAGAATAGAAACAGCAGCTTGTGCGCACTTGAGTGAGCCAGAGAAGGTTCTTGTGTTGTGAAGTCAAGGAGACCAGAGCTCCATTAAGAAGAGATTGTGGTCGCTCTGGATCAGAAACAGCTGGAGCTTTTTAAAGAGCATGTTAATGACATATAATCAGGGCTTTAAGTGGGGGGGAAAAAACAGCGTGGTCTCTCAAAGGGGCGTGGCCGATATAATTAAGGGTGCGGCTTAAAACACATGAGTAAAAAATCTGCGCTTAGCATAGTGTGCCCCCGACTGATATTTTGTTGCTTCTGTCATTGCATCCAGATATATAATGCAACAAGAAATATTATACCTACTGCAAGCCAGGACTATTGGTTTTGTCAATTATTGTTAGTTGCGTAAGATGAATAAGCAAGAACTATGGCTTCGTTATATAGAATATTGAAAATGATGAAGTTCTGACATGATGAGACTGTGAAAGAACTTTTTTTTTTGCAGAGTTTTATATAGGGCAAACTTGACCTGAATCGGGTATCAAAGCGCTTTACATAGCACCAGTAACGTTACTTGAGGACACACAACTATAACGTGTCGCTGTTGTTACCTCAAAGGCAGTGAAGGGTAGCACTGCCGTAGAGGTAAGACTTTTTTTCTGCCTGAATGAGGGTAAAAATGGAGAGCCCGATAGGGACCCGTCTCAGCACCTGTTGTTTAGAAAACCGGCAGGACGCGGCCCATTTAAAGCCCTGCATATAGTTAGAAAGGTTGGAGCCATCAGAGGCTATCAATCCTGTTGTAGCTTGACAATGGAAGCAGAACCTGCCTTACATGCACCATGAACACTTGTTTTCAGCTTGAGATACTATGAGTCTTGAGAAGAAGAGCTACAAGCGGAGACAGGGACATTGGAGAGGACTCGGGAGAGAACTGGGCAGAGTCGTCAACATTTGTTTTAATTGAGTTTGGAGATTCAGAGTTTGCAAATGAGAGTTAAACTGAGGCCAGAGAGCCAGGATGAGAGGAAGGAGGTGAGGCTGGGCTCTGGCAGTGGCGTGTGTACAAAATCATGACACGGACAAGGACCCATATAAGTGTTCTTTACAAGAATAGAGTTGTCGAACTAGACCCAGGAACAAGAGGATGGTTACACTGTGAGCTTAGGAGGCTCACGTGGGCATAAGAACCTGCCCACTTTTGTGTCCGCGTGGAGGTTTGAAGTATTTAGAGCCAGGCGTTGGGGCGTCTGATTTCACTAGGACTTACAGCATGTTTCTTTGTTGTGATGGAGCAAGGATTCGCACATGAAGCGACTTGCTTATATTCAAGAACCTCGAATAATGTTAAAAGCACTAATCAACATGTTTGTTTTACTAAAATCGCATTTTAGATATACATTGGGTGTCCGAGAGAAGCTTGCTTATGTGTTTTACTAACCATAATATGCTTGCATCTAAGATGGCTGCTGCTATGCGAGGGTTTCTACTGCGCATGCGTCTGTCATACTCACGTGACATGACGTATTCTTTGCTTTGGAGGGAATCTGTCACTTCTGCGCACTAGTATTAATATGGCTGCTCTATGTCTTCACATGCAAGAAGCTTGCACTGCTGCTTTTGCTAAGCTGTTCGTTCTGCTTAATCCTAATGCTATAGTTAAATATAAAATAATGGGTATAGAGTAGAGATACATGGTATACAGTATATTCATTTATTTTGTGTTCTAAAACTGTTTCCATTTCATGTCACTCACGGAAAACTGGCCTAATGTGTAACGCTGTACTCCATCTTTTTTGAAACTGCGACTGCACGAAAGTCTCAAGTCTCTGGAACAGTGACCTTTGGACTGCAGCCAAGGAGCTGACTGACTAGAAGATGCTCCTGAGAACATGAACTATTGAACTCAAAATTTTACAATGTTATAACAATGTATTTGCCAATCGAACATCCATTGTTGGGTGGAATAAAGATGTCATGAGAAAATATATTGATGGGCGGGAACATAAAATTAATATTCAACACTGAGGTATCAAAATTTGGTGTGGTGTGATGACCTCTCCTCATTCTTTGTCCAATCAAAATTGGGGATCCTTACACTTGCAACATTGCGGGGTGGTACACTGACCTGGAAAATAGTATAACTAGCGTAGGTTTAGCTAGAGAAAGTGTCCGAGTTGTCCGAATAGCTGACCTGTCACTGACCCAACGCACTCAATATGTGATCGAGAGCAGAGGTGCTGCGAAGCACTCTGTCAGAAGATTCGCTGACCCAATCGGGGTCCGGGAAGCTAAGGTGCTGGCGAAGCACTTTGTCTGTGAAATCGATAACCCAATCAGGGTTCTGACTATCAGCTGCAGAGAGGGAGTAGCGCAGGCGTTGCAACTGAACTGCGGGTGCTGGTCTTAACTTTTAATGGTCCTGTCCTGATCCAAATCTGGTATTACTGTCCTGATTCTGATCTGCACCTACAAGCCTACTGGCGACTGCAACTTTCGGGGTTCTGTCCTTTAAACTGACCTGTGGCCAGGGTTAGTTCTTCACACCATTCCTGGGTAAATATAAAATTGTGTGGGTTCGTCATTGTTTGTTTTCTTTTCTCACCTACCCTAAATGTTACATATTTGATAATAGTGCTTGCATATTATGTTCCTTCTCTCTACCCTTCCTATTGCTAAAAGTTGATATGTTCCTTTTTTCCCTTCCCTTTTGTTAAATGCTTAAACATTTTGATCGTATTTTATGTTCCTTTTCTTTACCTTCTCTATTGCTAAATGATCAAAATCAGTTTAATACATTTTTTGCATAGTTATATTTTGATTCTGATCTTCATTATTGAGAGTCTATTCATGTTTAATCTTTGGATCATGACCATTTAAGAAATTTAGATAAAGAGTTTAAAACTTCCCGAGTCTGTGGTTATTATATGAGTGCAAATGTATTTTTCCTATTATGCTAACACCCTGATCCAATAGCTTTACAGGTACCAGTGACAAGAATTGGTAAGTCAATGGTATAGGACCTAGTAGATAAAATAAGTGGTAATAGAGCGAAGGTTACCTTATTAAATTATGAGTTATTGATTATGGGCCCAGGTGAGTATAGTAAATTCATAGTCGGGTGACCTGCGCGCATCTATCAGTAGTGAGGAGCCTGCTAGATCAACAAATGAAGTAACATGCAATGAAAATCTCCCTGTCGCATTTGTGTAAAGGACTGTGTGCTTTACTCATGGCCTGAGATATGAATGGATGGTCACTAAGTCATCTTGAGAATGTTATTACATGATGTCGGTGGTCGCTGTATATATCCCGGACACCCGGATGTGGAGTGGGTGTATACAGTAAATCTTGAGCAACTTCTTACTTTGGGTACTGTAACTCAGTGGCAAAGAGGATGAGGTTTCCTTCATGCTGAATGATGGGAATTAACCAGCAAAGACAATTCACAGGATAGTGGATTTTGTCTAGGTGAATGCAAGAAAAGTTGCGTTGGGTGTACTTTGCAGGTTCACATGAACAATCACAAAAGGGTGTGGGTATTTTCCTAACTTTCGGTGGTCTTCAAAGTCTTTTATGTTGTGCCCCCTCTCACGTGAAATTATTTCATCAGCCACCCTCCCACAATGACAAATAAGGTTTCTCAATATTAGTCCATAAAATGGTACATATTGTTATACAGCAAGAAAGCTGAATAATTTATGTGAGGCTGAAAAACACAGCCTCTGCCAAGTACACAACTTGACTTCAGCAGTGATTTTCAATTAACTGCGCTACATGGAAGCGCTGTAAAACAATGCAAGCAAACCAGTAATTTCATGAGGAATTTCTGGGGAATGGGGCATTTTCAAAGAATAGATCAAAAGCACAGTTCTGTATTTTTCTTTACAATAAATCCCACATGTAAAACAAAAAAATATATTGTTGTTAAGGGGCCAAACTGTATGAAGGACTTTAGAGAGCCTTCAAGAAACTTTAACAAAATTGATGTGCTTTCTTCCCTTTTATTTTTTCAAGTTCTGCCTGCCTGGCACTAGCTCCAGGCCATGTGTAAACGGTCAGCCAATTCTGAATTAATAGCGAAAGGCACTTTGCACACCGAGGTTTTTAAACCCATTGTAACAATGTTGAAATTCAAACCACATTCAAGTCCCAAACCACAATGTTTTGTTGGCCAATGTACCACGACTGGCTGAAGTTGTTGCAAAAGGCACAGGGCTACTTTGAAAATATGAACATGGTGAAAATTCTGAACTTTACACATAGTTCAATTAATCCTCTTACATGCACATTCAAATCCATGATTGCAAACATGCTATAAACAGACATTTCAACAAATAGCTGTCCATTGTTCAGTCCATCACAACAACCGGGGGAGCAGTTTGGGGTCATTTAAACACCCCCATTTTACACCGACTCCAGGCCAGAAATGATTGCCAAAAGAGGCACTAACTGGCCATTCCAGAGTGGCTAACAGCCGCTCTGCTTTCTTCCATCATATTGCACCAATTACTGGTGTTGTCTACCAGACATCGAAAGCTGTCTGGTTGTGAAAGACATTTTCAAGCTTCCCAGAATCCTGCAGTGGGTTTACAGCCTGCTCACGGCTTACCATTCGATGACTTTATTGTCACCACTCATTTGCCAGCTTCATATCCTAAGATTTGCTCTCCCATTCTTGTGTATGTGCTTACCATCCAGCCGCGGCCGGTAGAAGGTGTAACTGCAGGGCGGTGACGTTGGGAGGGGGAGGGGTAGGGTGGGGGTTAGTAATGTATGGATTACGGACTTAAAAAGGTAATTACACATATAAATAAATAAAACGAATTTCGTTGCGCGCACTGCGTCGCATTTGGTGATGCAGTGCACACAACGAAATTCGTTTTATTTATTTATATGTTTACTTACTTGTTAAAGTCCGTAAATTACTTGCTTTTCATTTAATGGCTTTACTGAAGCATTTCTCCTTTACCGTCCTTTTGACTGGATGCCTTGTATCCTTCCACTGTTCACATTTTTCGTTTTCGTTCAGCACTTCAAGGAAGTGTATGTGATTTCTTGCTATCTTCCTTGTGTACTGCCTCAAATACAAACCTCGACATGCTGCTTGGTATTCCCGTCTCTCTTCGCCAAGCTGAAATGCTGCTCGGACTGCCTAGCTTATTTTTTTAATTTACTTTCTCTCATTGCCTCAACTTCCTCCATTGCTCCCCACAACCTAATACCATTACTGCCTGTGTTGGCTTCTCCCCCCACTTGCTCCTCCAGTGCTTCTCTGCCTCCCCCATCCCAATCTTTATCTGCTCCTCCACTGCCCCTCTGATGATGCAATCTTTTTTTTAAGTGGATAAACATTTTTTTGAAAGGCCAGGCAGTTGGAGTTTGCTTCTGGGGTGATCCTTTTAAAAAATGCTCTTCAAAGCATGTTTGAATTTTTTATTTTTTTTAGTAGTGCACCGATGTTGGCGTCTGTCATCTTGGAATAGTAAATACAAAGTTAACAAAATAGTGGCCATGTCATGTCATATGCATGCACATGCCTGGCGACGCATGCAAGCGCATATGTCACGACGACCGGCAGTTTTGAGTCTTCACTCATACATGTACATGCATGATAAAGCATGCATGAGTACATACACATCAAGGTGCTTTTTTCTTTTATTTTTTTGCGGATGCTCCACAACATTGGCAAAATGCATCTATTTTTTCCCAAACAGCAAGTGGGTCGCATAAGCATACGAAAGGCGAGACCTATTCTCTTTTGCCAATGCTTATTTTTTGTGGCTGATGGTGCACAGCATCACCCCAAAAATATTTTGCTGATGGTACACAGCATCGCAGAGAAGCACTGGCAAGATGAATTGGCCCCAAACGCAACACTGTTGGCTTTGCCAATGGTTGTTTCAGCTTGTTATTTACATTGTCAGGACAGGTTAAGTGCTTCTCACTGCCAAATCCTAGTGCCCCCACTTGACAGCAATTCGAGTCCCCGCCTCCCCACCTCTCCATCCCTCCAGTTGCTCGCCCCCCAGGTTGAAGACTCCTGTTCAGAAGGAGGTATTAATAAAGGATACCTAGATTCAAATTGATGTAATGAACATGTTTAAACGTAGAGATTGATTCATGAATTTCTGTGTCGACATCTAAAGTGTATTCGAAGTATGAATAGTGTGGGAGGGCTTGGCACATGCACTGGTGACATCACCCCTTTTCTTTGTTCTCATCTGGCCCCACACTCACAACAAACTCACAGGCCTCACTCTTGGCAGGCAACACACAGGAAGCTGCAGCTGTGCTTACGTTGTTCCCACAGATAGGTCACCCAGAAGCAAACCGCAGGGCACGCTTTTGACGTATCCATGCCAGCAGTTAAGACTTCGTATTTCTCTACACGTCATTTTTGAGAGCTTGCCTACAGTATTTCATCGGTTTTGTTCCAGGGGCCAGCAACACCCAAATCATGCCACATAATAATACACGTTTATAGAAAGTGCAGCCTTTCATCTGTGTTAATTAGGGAACAAAAGAGCCCTCTTTCCAGTATCTCATCCAAGGTGCAATAGTTCAATGCATTGTTCTTATTGGGTAGCACTATCAAGTGGACTTTCCGTTGATCAAATAGCCGATAATCTGTCAGGCCATTAATAAGAGACAGTATCTCTCCACAGCTGCGTTAATATGATATCCCCGGTGACAGCCGCCATTTCGAAGTGTGTGTCTGAAGCACGACATTTTAACAATGAGGATCCCTTCCAGCTTTGAGACAACAATTTACGTAATCGATTAAAAATAGATAAGTGGCAAATAAAACTCTCCTGATACACAAATATATACTATTCAGTGTGAACTCCAAACAACTGCCTGGTGTGAACTCCTGCTCAGCTTGGTATTCTCCGGTTCAGAACGCGGCATGAGCGAGCGCCTGCCGCTGTTATTACATTAAGGAGGTGTACTGCGACCTATTTAATTAGAATAATTTACTGAGCCTACTGTAGGCTCAGTAAATCAAAGGAGTTCGGATGATACACTTGGAGGGTGACACTTCTTCTGCTTGCTGACGAGTTTCATTCTACAAACCGAGCAGGACTACCAAGCCCAGGGTTCATATGTAAAAGACACAAATGAATAATAGAATGCAGAACAAATCAAACATTCACCCCAGTCAAGAAATCTGGGTTAAATCCATTGTTCTTTTGCTCACCATGCCACCCCAGTTTAGACCCTGCCATATTCAGATCAGTCTTGACCCGCCTCCTCATGGGAACAGTCCAACCGGAACTGCCAAGCCAGGCCCTTCCTGCACCAGAAACAAGCATCCTGGAATGGGTTTCGGGGCATCACTGTTCATCTGCCAGGCTAACTTGAATCCAGTGGCACAGAGAGCCTGAGACCCATGTCTGGGCATACCCGGAGCACTTGGGGGGAGAAAGCAAAAAACACACAAATGATGGACGGATGTAGCAGAACCAGCATCAGGTCCTACCTACCTACTTAAAGAAAGAGCGGCAAACTCGCATTCACATCTGAATCCCGAGCGGGGATCCTGCACCTCTGCAGCCCTTCAAGTTACAACAGCAGCCACCTAGCTTCTTCCTGGACACACCTGAGTACCGTTCAAAGGGCTGATGTTTTTCACCAAGAGCTTCCGAGTGACAACAAATAGTCAACACAAGTTTTCTATGATGACACTCAGAACCTGAGGTGAAAACATCCCCTTTATTTGTTACCCATCTGCAACTTTCTGTTCTGTACACACACCCATTTTATCTGCTCCTGCTTTTATCAGCAGTGTATGGGTAGAAGAGTCATGGGAAAACGATAAAAATATGTCCTTTTCCTACCCCTCTTACACAAAACGTTTTGCCGCCAACTCACGACCCTCCCAAACGCATCGCTTCCCACTCTATTTTTAAAAAACACTTACCTAACAGTTTGCCACTCTCCGCATTTCAGCTAAATATTGAAAAATAAAACCTGGTATCCTGCTCATACTCCCACTACCCTATGTAATCAGCATTCAGCCTGCTTTATCGCACACAAGTAAAAAAAACACTGGTATTGTGCAATCCCAACAGTGCCACCATTTTAATAGAAAAAAACACCCCCAACCCAACTCTAAAAGAAAAATTCCAGTACTATTGGCTACTACCCCTTTAACTTCTGTGCCTTCCTCGCCCTCATTGCCAATGTGGCAATCTCTGCTCTCCACGAAACAGTGAGCGGGAGCTGCACTGACAGGCTCTCTGACAGGCATATCAAAGTTGGTGTCTATTCAAAATGACCCCTAGTAGACCAGGAATGTGGGGATTGGAGGGAAAAGTCTGCCGCCTGCCTGTTCCTGACTCACTAGGGTCTATGGAAACCAGAGACAGGCAGAAGAAAGTGGACGAGACTGCCAGCTACCATTACACCACTTGCTTAGGTTTCTAAAGACTTGATGAGGCGGCCAAACACTTATCCCTAAGACTGGCAAAATTGGTAATCAACCTTTGTTCTCCACTGTTGCTGTGCCATATCAGTGAAAGCCTGGATTCAGAATTCGGTATTCACAATAATGCCTAACATTAATATCACCCTATATGTAATAAAAATTACCTTTTTAGTTTTCAAGGTTTAAACAATCCAACACCCAACCTTCAATAATGTATAATATATTTTATATAAGGTTGTTTCTGACCTTTACCCTGAACGATTCTTTGACTGATGCACGTGCCAATGAAATGTTAAATTGTGGTTGAGAGAGCGTTGTGTTTTTTCTCTGTTGCCTATATCAGATGTATGGCTTCTTACTTTCAGCTGTCCTTGGAGGCTGCGCCAGGACCAAAAGTGCTGATCTCAGTTTACATTTTAATTCCCATTACATACGTTTTCATTTTACTGGCTTTGGACACGTTAATGATCCCTGAATAATACAGCTGCAGTGAAAACCACTACACGAATACATGAATTCCCTATGGATGGTAGGATACATGGGACTAACTTCTGAATAAATACAAGGGAATACATTCATCCCTTCTCATGAGTTCCTGGTGCTGGCAGCTTGGTGATTTTGTTGTAGCCCCAAACCGTTTGCTTTAGGGGTGTCCGGATTGTGACTTGAATTAACATCTTCTCTTGGTCATGGTGTCTGAGGAAGGATCCGGAATGCCTTTCTCTTGAGGGTGAAGGCCGGGGAGGCCACAGATTGCTTAAAACATACAGATGGAGGCCTTCAAACTCCAGGCACTACTGATGCAGCAGGCAATTGGATTGCTACTGCTGCTCAACAATCTTCCACATGATGAAGAGATCTGAATTTAAGAAATAAAATCTTCCACCTGGAATGGCTTTAATAGCTAATGCTAAACTTTTTTGGTAGTGGCACTGGAACTAGGAGGAATGGACCACTACCTTCTAGAGCCCAGGGAGTAGGTTACACCTTGGATTCCAAGGAATGATTTGTCACTAACCATACTGCCAGTGGATCAGTGCTTCTGCTAAGGCGGCACACATATTGTAGGGTACACTGACACAAAAGGTGTCTGGGGAAAAAGTCCACCAAGACACGGAAAGCCTTTGATTCCAAGGAGAGATTTGTGACTAACCATACTTCCAGTGGATCAGTGCTTCTGCTAAGGCGGCACACATATTGTAGGGTACACTGACACAAAAGGTGTCTGGGGAAAAAGTCCACCAAGACACGGAAAGCCTTTGATTCCAAGGAGAGATTTGTGACTAACCATACTTCCAGTGGATCAGTGCTTCTGCTAAGGCGGCACACATATTGTAGGGTACACCGACACAAAAGGTGTCTGGGGAAGAAGTCCACCAAGATACGGAAAGCCTTTGATTCCAAGAACGTGCTTGGGAGGGGGGACGATGTAGCTGATACCTTCTGTGGTTAAATTGGCTCTTTTAATGCACTCATTCACTGAGTCACACAAAGTTCATTTTAAAAGAATTGGAAAAACTCACTGACTGGATGTGAGCCCATTTGAAATCTTACGTATTCAAGAGACGTGGGTCACAGACAAGCAGAGTGTCCAAGTTAGGTTGCAGTTTTGCAAAGTGCAGAGCTACATACTCTTGTGACACGAGACCAGGTCTTTTATATTAATTTAGACTAACATTTTGTGCTTTAACAGTCTTACACATATTGTCAAGAAATATTTTCATTAGGAACTGTTTATCTGTTTCTCATGTCAGTTGGTTGGTGTTTAATATTGACTTCTGTGCTGGAAACCTAATGAGTGTAGAGTCGATGTTGATGTGTGTACTGCAGTTAAATGTTGAATAATATAATGAGGGAAGCCACAAAACAGCAACTTCTTCTTAAAGGTGTTCTGGAATTAAGATCTTATGATGGTATTTACGGGTAAAGGTCTGAGAGAGCAATCAGTGTTACAATATACCGGTGCCAAATTGTAGCAGTGGGGTGGTATGCACTAGACACTTTACATTTCATTATTTTGAATGTTTTCCCTAAGATCTTGGATGATTTCAGCTTTCATAATCAATTATAAACTATCCCCTGTCATGAACTGAGGATTTCTAGAACTGTTCTTGAGATAATGAAATAAAAGTAACATATATCTTCAAAGAAGTGGACACTATTGCTATATGCTCCCACCTTATCTCCTTTAAGATGCTGCCAACAAAGGAAGAACCTCTGTACTTAAGATACATTTGATCCTGTACAGGACTCTAATAATGTGAAGAAAAAGTACAGACGAATACTCAATTGTGATCTAGAAAAGAGTAATTAAATAGTATCTAGGATATGCTAAATGTTCCTACTGAATGTAAACATTTTTGCTCCAAAAGGACCAACACAAATCTAAGATAAACATTATGAGAAACGTAATTCTCATGAAAGATGCCTGCTTTGTACTGCCCAGCAGTGCATTTCCTTCTAATGTTTTACTTGGCAAAGCACTGAAGAGGCATGGAATTTGCCATAGTGGAGTTTAAAGTAGAACAATCCTGAATTGTTTGCGTTGAGGCTGCTTAGGGTTTCTCATTGCTGTCGCTTACCATGATGGTGTCTCCGGGTACTGATAACCTGTAATGACTTAGCTCAGATGAAAGTTCTGTACAACCTGATTTAATTCAGACTTGTACTGTGCCATTGGGGCATGTGCCCAAGGATGCAATCAGCTCCTGCAGTCAGACTATTTCTTCGATGGTCATTCTGATAACCATAATATCACTGGTAGTGGTAGAAATACCTGCTTGTAGTGCACATATAGCAAATTAACACATCAGAAAAGTAAACAAGGAATGTGATCGTGCCAATACATGCTCTATACTTATTTTCTTAATGATAAGGAACACAAATAAAAAATATTAAGAGATGGGAAAGAGTACTGGGTGTGGCACAGTAAATGCAACAAGTGCAAATTATAATGCAATTTAGGATTCCCAAATAATATGAATGTAATCATCCTAAAGAAATATAATGAAGAATGGATTAAATGAAAGAGAGGGTAGGAAAAGAGAGGGGGATATCCAAAGGAGAAACACAGTGTGGATCACTAGAGATGTAAAGTACGTATGCTACACATAACAGTCTAGGAAATATGGGCCATGTCCTTCAAAGACATGTATTATAATTGTGTACTGTGAAGATTGTCCTTTGGTTGGAAATAGTTAACAACGGTGTTATTTAATCTTCTTCAGATAGTGTTTCTCAAGAGTTTTTAATTTTTCTTAGCTATCAAAGGTTTTGCCAAACGATATTAGATTATGAGTAAGCATATTCCTAAAACCTGAAAGTGAGACAGGACATGTGGGTGTTGAGTTTTAATGAAACCTTAGGCAGAAAGACAAACCCTTAAGCAGAATCACAAGATATAAGCAAATATGCCTTTCCAATTGTTATATTCACATCAAAAGGTATTATTCAAAAGGACCCTAGTTGCAATGTGTATCGTGTTCATTGTCGATTGTTATTCACATCTGTTACTCTATTCCAAGTACAAAATAATGCTTAACATTACTGCAGTAAACAGAACAAGAGGCAACATCAGAAGGTCCATTCAGACGAAAAAACCAAGTTTTGGGGTAGATTCGATGGTGCTCTGAAGATGCTGCATAACAAAGTTATGTACCTGGGCCTCTGTGACTACTCCAAGCAACACTCGGGAATTACTTCTAAAACAAATGCTTTAGGAGGAGTGTTTGGCTTGACAGCCGTGAAATAGCAGCCTTAATGCACTGAATTCTCTAAATAAAGTACTTTTGCATAAGAGATGGCTGTGAAAAACTAATTACCACCTTGGGCTCGGAGATTATCTTCTTCTATTTATAAACCAGTGAATGTGAGACCAGATCAGTATATTTACTATTGGTCCGTGTTTTTTACAGATTTGCCTCTGAAAACATATATGGCTTCATGGTCAGTAGCCAGTATAAGTGGTGAATAGGGGGTACATTTAATTAGAATACCCATCGTTGGTTATCATCAGAACCTAAGGTTCAACAAAAGAAAGTGTTCATGTGTTAACCTTCCCTCCACTCAGCACCACAATTCACTAGTCAACAACATGCTTGTCGACCATCTTTTAGCATTATACGATCATATTGATGTAATGATTCTTAATATGAATTTCTATTTATGGCACTTGTAATTTTAATGGACTTGTTTGTCTGAATAAAGTATGTGTTACTGATTAGTCAACAACCTACAAATCAAACTAAAAAGATCAGTTGATAAATTCTCAGATTAGGCAATGGTTTTAAATGTATCCCAGTGCAACCAATTATAAGTTGCTCACTGAAAAACATTTCTGGACAGTTTTCCATTAACGGCGGGTACTAATCAAATGAAAGTACATTCAGTGCGTACTATAAAAGTTGAATCTCCAGCGCTCGTAATGTATCCAAAGAATGCTTTAGCATTAATGAGCTTTAATCACCCTCTGCGATTTCTAAAGAGATTTATTCTTCTAAGACTTTCAAGTAAAATCTCCAACATCAGGAACGTTTGAAGGGAAGACAACCCCGGGCTTTTGTTCGTCCGCTTTAAGTATTTTTTTAGAACATTACCAAGGAACTCCTCCTGGGAGGGTCTCTGGAAGTAGCTGTCCATCGGTCTCCCTGCTCGGTTTTGGCCCAGTAACAAGGCCCACTAATCTCATCGTCTAGCTAACTGAGAAATGATTTACCATCGACACCATCAATCCACTGGCAATAGGCATAGTCTCAGATATGTGGAAAACAGCTACAGTAAAACCTCTGCGAAAGGGAGGTATTTTGATCCCTCAGATCTGAATATTTTGACACCTATATCCCTTCTTGCATACTGATCCAAATTTGCATAAAAACTTGATTTAAACTAACTCCGATTTTATCATGAGAATAATGGCCTCCTTGGACGTTTTCAGGCTGGCTTCAGACGGTGCATAATCGATAAATTAGTGGTACTATCTACTGACCATGACCTTCCTAGGATGCTGGATAAGGGTGATGTCACATGCGTGTACGTATTATACCTTTTGACCACACTCAAACTATTTATCATACCAATCTTATTTCTAGGCACCGGTCATTTGGCACCTCCGGTATGGCTGAAATCGTATTCAGCAGATTGTGGCCTCCCCCATACAGGTCTGAACCCAAAGCTCTCAACTGTGGTGTCCCTCTGGGTTCTAGTCGGTCTCTCCTTTCATTTAATATCTAAATACATCCTCTTGCCCAACTTCTACCACAAATGCATGCAAAATGTACATGTATGCAGATAACACTCAACTGGACTTGGCCCTCCATTTTTTTTGGCTGCACCGAACCTAGGTACAATCTTGATGTCAATGTTTCTAAGCAATTTGGAATGTCCTTTTGATTCTAGATAACAAATTCCACATCCCTGTCATAAATGTTATTGTTGAATCAGATCTAAAGTTTGGTACCACCATGTGCTTATCGGCTCTGGTTGACTCTATCAATCAACTTCGATGACCGAAAATGCACCTGTTACCTGATCTGAAGGACGCCTAAATGTCAACATGTCTTTCTTTTTCAGAAACAACTACAGAGCCTTCCAGCCCGACAACGAAAACGGGCAGAATCCATGAAGCAAAACTGTCCAGCATTTATAGCTTCCAAATACGGCTAGCAAAGCCTCTCGGATCAATTCCTGTTTTAAATCCCTAGAACAAGAACTGCTACTTTCGATGAATAAACGTCCCGGTGTGTGCCCCGTCTCTCCTCCCCTCCCCCACCAGCACCCCTGCTGTGCTGGTGCTCAATCTCCTCTCCTCTACTGGGATCATGCGCTCTGACACTCCCAGCCCCATGATGAGCGTATCTACTCTCAGACCTTCCCTCACATGCTGTGTTCTTCCCTCCACCCACGACTGGTTCTCTCCCCCCCCCCCACGACCCTCCTCCGCTCCAAATGACGTGTTTGCTCATCACTCCCTCAGCTCAGAGCTTGAAGTATAAATATAAAGGCACTCGACACGTCAGTACCGGCTCGCTACTGAGAAGTGCCTGTACTCTCCACGATAAGCACTGAACCCTGCAAAGAAGTGCTGGTACGTTCCAATTGAAATGACATTATTTAGCTCAGCTCCTTCGCTTTTACCAGAGCGTTCCACTCTCCCTCCCGCGTCTCTGCTTTTCCCGGCCGTGCACGGAGCTCCTGGACCCTCTCCTCCGCCCCCAGCCTTTTCCCTTTCCCTCTGCTCTCCGCCTTTACGGCAAAGGCTGCTCTCTCCCTAACTAGCCCCGCCGTTCCCTCCCGTGATGAAGACGCTTCTCTCTCCACCGGGAGGATCCACCCCTCCCCCTTCCGTCCATTCTTCACTGTGCTGGTTCTCCCTCCCTTCTCAGCCCCCGGCCTTTCCCCTCCTGCTGGGCTTCTCCCCCTTCCTTTTCTCCCCCTCCATCCTTCTCGTCAACTGATCTCCACGAGCTTCGTTTCTTTCAGCATAAACACCTGAGCGCTTCGAGACACGCTGCACCGCAGAATTAGGTGCTAGATTTTATAAAATGGCCCCACTGTTCACGCAGGAAGTGCGCTCCCTGATCACCCGCACACACTGAGGCCGATAACCACACATTAATGCAAACAAACACCAAGGAGATGTCAACGCAGCGACCCAGGCTTCCGGTGTCACGTGGATCCACTGCTGAGGTGGGAAACACTGCAATGGACTATTCTGAACACCGGATGCCTTTCCGGTACCTAGAAGCAACATGACCAATGAGCAACACCCAAGCATAAAAATACATTGCGAAAAATATCTCAGCAGATCAACAAGTTGATTACATAAAGTAGGACAATAGCCGTTCCAGTATCACAGGGTCCTTCAGGCACAGAGACAAGGAAGGGAATCTGGAGTGTCACTGAAAGGGATGTTAAGAGGACCAGGCCTCTTAAGGCAGTCGATAGGCGTCGGTGAGGCCCACTTTACACAAACTCCCATGTGCAGGCCTTCTTCTTGCACCTCGATCACACTGTCTTAAGACTGCTCTGTAGATGCCGCACCCATGGTCTTATGAGCATAACTCACCCCTTCACTCCACCTGAATGGAAGTCTTTACCCAACATCCTCCAATCCTTTCCTCAATATCTTGGTCTATGTCCCGCCTCCTGCAGCCTTGGAGGTCTCATGGGCAGTGGAAGTGGACTCACTTCCTACTTTGTTGCAACCGCCTTCTAAATCGACCAACCTCTACCAGAACCACGCCCTCATCAAACCCATTCATGGACAGCAAGCTTGACCACTGCAGCAGTCCGCAATCCGAACAAGGGGCTCAGTTTTAAGACCCCATTTCACCCTCCAGCACCAGGGTGACTTCCTCAAAGGTTGCCGCCTCACTTCCTGTTGAGTGGACACTCTGTTTTCCGTACTAGGCCTCTCTGCCACAAAACATTAGTGTCAATTGATTCAACAAGAGATTACAAACGAACACTGAGCGGTGCAGCAGAAGAAGTAAACAAACAGTGAAATGGCTGCGCAGCCACCCTAAGTTTAACAATTGATCAGGTGATTTCACCCAGAGCTCATAAAGCTGTAGGTAAATTCTCACTAAAATTCAAATACATTTTACCATTTACCTAAATGAAACCACAACAGAGAAGACATCACCAACTTCCTCGTAGGAAGTAGCTCCATATCTTGCCCTCCATCCACAAATCAAGTTATTTGAGGGACAGCACTGCAAGCATCCTACTGTGAATCTTACACAAGAAAGGGATTGCAACAGAAATTCAAACTGCAGCTTCAAAGCAACAAACATTGTACTGGATTCAGACAGCCTCACAGCGCACTGTGTAAATATCTATCAATGGAAGACCGCGAATGCCCCTAGGTCTCTTGAGATACGTAATGTCCTCCTCACTCCAAGCTGCCCTGGCTCGCAAGTTTACTTCACAAGGAAACTATCTACTCACTGGCAGTAACTAAAGCCAGGGATTCCCCAAAACAATGCTCCACCCGTTGCCCCCTCATGCCTCAAACTGGCTGAAGACGACAGGATGAGCCTGGTTTAGAGTTGGGTGTCAATTTGTGGAGAATGTGGTAAATCCGCATGGGCAGCTTGCACAGTGGGGGAATAACCTTTGCAATCTTTTATATAGATGTCAGTAGTAATTCTGAAAACAGCCTTTCGCTTGGCGAGGATCCTCCAAGGACTGAGCACATCCTCCCCTAATAGGACTCTTTTCCGGTACAACCCAGCAATAAATCAGACCCTGTATTCTAATGAAGCAAAGTTGTCCCTGTGGAGATGCGATGCAACCATCGACTTGACAATCCGGTGTAATCGCCATTCAAGGGATGGGGGGCACCGATGCATGGTCCACCCCCTAGAGTGGAAGCGCAACGGCAATCTATGTACAACGTACCACCAGACCAACCTCAGAAGGGATCATTAGAGGCGCCTCCGACGGTTTAATCAAGAACTCTGCTAGTCTGGTGATGGCTTGGAAGCTGAGCATGGAATATTAAAATATCAGATGTTTAATAAATGCACATAAATTTGGACTTGTACCTAAAGTGTCATGTTGATCTAGTATGCGGCAGCAGCGGTGACCTAATTTTAGATCTAATGGCCATCGCTGGAGAAGCGGGGTTTCCTTCCGCAATAACATCACTCAAAGCGATACGCGACTGAGCACAACATGCCTCTATCACAAAGGAAGTTGTCGCTGCTGGCCCTCCGGTAGGCTCTGTGCATCCTCAGAGCCCTCCGCAGATGCACCCAGCCCTCCATGAGCACTGTAGCGTCAAGCCAATGTCGATCGTTACTTACTCTTTCCACATCAAGACTACGTTTTTCAGCCGGGAGTCAATAGGGGATGACAACCTGGCAGTATCTCATTCTGCGCATTGCCTCTGCCGGGGAGGCGAGAGTAAACGCACATAAACAATGAGGACAACAGCCCAGGCAGCTACATCAACGTAGATCAATATGATGTGGCAGGAAACATGAAATAGTGCATGCAGTGAACAGGCAGTCAGCCACTTGCCTAATCGGCAACAAAACAGGAATGCTATGAACGCCACAGGCTCTTTCAGAAAGGAGTAAGTGTGGTAGTATGCTGAAAGTAAGGCGATGACGCATAACCTCAGTCTATGATAGCAACATACGCCATGGGGCTGGCCCACAAAGGTGTACATTTGTTTGTGCTGATGGTAAGAAGATGGCACGTGCCCAGTTTCAGAAGACACCAAACGCCGTGGGGCTGGTTCATAAAGGGGTAAATGTGTTTGTGTTGAAGGTATGGAGACGGTGCAGTGACCTCATTCTTAGAAGCGTATGCATGCCATGGGCTACTTTATAAAGGAGTAAGTCTGTGCTCATGGTAAGAAGATGCTGCCATGAGCACCTTCAGGGAAGGCCATGAATGCCATGGGGCTGGTTCATAAAAGGGTCAATGTTTTTGTGTGGAAGGTAAGGATGGGGCACGGCGACCTATGTCTTGGAAGGCTCCGCATGCCATCGGGCTGGTTCATGAAGCAGTAAATGAGGAGTCTGTATGGAAGGTAAGGAGAGAGAATTGTGAGTTCAGTCTGGGAAGACTATGAAAGCCATGGGCCTGGGTCACTAAGGCTTATGTAATGTATTTGTGTTGAAGATAAGGAGACGCTGCATGACATCAGTGTGTGAAAGCTATGAACGCTGTGCGGCTGGTTCATACAGGGGTAAATGATGTGGAGGTAAGAAAACGGGGCTGTGTCTTGAGTCTGGGAAGTCTACGAACTCATAGAGAAGTAAGTGCTGTGCTTGTGTTGAGGGTAAAGAGATGGAGCAGGAACTGCAGTATAAATTAACTTTTCAGTTTTGGCTTAAAGATCTTATTGGGTGACAGTTGAGAAAGGCTGGCAGGGTGGGTGTTGTTCCTGGAAAAGCTCTATGAAAGGTCCCAGTTCAGTATCTTGATTTATATATTTCTTCTATGATCAGTGGGAACATTTCAAACATAGACACTGAGCACAGGACCGAGTCTTGGTGCAGGAAACAATCACCCTTGCAGTTTGGAATGGGAGACAAGCGACAGTAAACAATACACCCACACAGACAGACCTTACTAATTTACTCTAGTTTCGGGCGTACTCAGCACTCATCCATACAGCAGTTCCCTTCAAGCGGGCATAGGCCGACCACTAATGCATAATTGACCCATAAGAAAAAAAACTAACCAATCCACACAAAAAATGGAAATGCAAATTGTGTTGTGCAATGCAGGCTACACATTGCGTCTAATGGACATTCAAAAAATGCAAGTGGGCATGTGAACCTGGTCCTAATCAGGGGTGGCATAGCAGAGTCCCCACAAACAAACGATGCTAATGGCACTCTACACCCCGACTGAAGCATTCAAGCAACATTGGTTGCGCTCTTTCACAACCCCAAAGCAAGAGCTGTTCCTGATTTTCCCTCCAAATAGCCCTGGTCTTAAGGGGAAACGCCGTTCTGACTGAAAATGTGTATTTTAGGACGTGCAATCAAAATATTGTCTTTTTTCACATAGCCATTATGCACAAACCTTGCTCAGGATGTGTGCCCAAGCCTGTGGCTAGAATCACCCAATCGTCTGTGTGACCACATGCAACTTACGAGTGGCACTAAGCAAAGAAATGAACGAAAATGAACCAAAAATAAGAAGCGCATTTCCTCTGAAGGTGGAAAATGACGCGGAAGACCTCTTTGAAAGTCACCGGAAGCCTGGGCGCTATTGTGGGCACTGTGGGCAGAGAAAGCTCTGTAATTGAACTAGCACAACAAGAGGTTTCAGACTAGTCCATCAAGCTGTCACGCGGACTGTCATGTGTCATATGATTAATGGCCTCGCGAGTTTTCATAGTATGTAACAGGAACATGCAGTTCGGAATCAGGAACAATAATTAACGCTGGGCCCAGATACCGTGGTAGAGCCGAGTGCCCACTGGCAGCGCCCCAAAGGTGTGGAGGCAGGAGCGGGCATCTAATTAAAGACTGCTAAAGGGAAGAGGAAGCCATACATCATAACACGAGCACCGCCGAGAACTCAACGCCGAGAACGTCGACCCGCTCACTCTGTTAGTACAATGTGACGCATCAACTGTACACACGTCCGAGGGTTGTGTTTTTGCACAGGGAGTCATTGGGTCAGCATCTGCAGAAAATGCTCTGAGGGAAGCAGGGCCCAGTGAACCCCTATAAAACTGACGAGGGTGGGGTGCATTTTGATGTCATTAGAGCCTATGTGAACCCTCCTACGCCACTGTTTTGACAGTTGGTCGACACTAGGCACGCGCCTGTGGAGTGCTGCGCGTGACCTGCAGTGGAAGGTGTGTCTTAATCTGAAACTGCGTGATTGAAAGGAGGGGGCTCACAGACGGTGCCCACCTCCAAGGCTCCTCTTCCTGGCACAGAGGGGCACAGCGGACAGGGTGCTCTGTGTGGGTGGTTCCATTTCTAGACTTGTGGTTTATGATACACACACATTCCATGGGTGACATCTATCTATGTGTTCTGGGTTTTGCACGAGGCAGTTCAGTTGCTGTCTGTGCCTGGCCTGGCTGCGTCCTGGGGTTTCTCTCTAGTGCATTAAACTTCATGAGACAATTCATGGAGCGTGTTTATCTTTTATCACCACGGTGGCCTTTGCGTAACTGACCGAGGTCGGGTAGGAGGCGCCATGTTTCACAAGTATGTTCTGCTGGAGAGTAGCAGGCGCCTTGTGTCAGGTTCACATTATCAGCAGCGATCTGGTGTGGTAAGACACAACGAGGAGATCTCTCTCTCCAGACTCCCACGCATCCCGACTGCTCATGGCTGCCGTGCCAGGAAAGGGCAAAGGCCAGAGACTGGTTGTGCATCAAGATTCAAGGAAGTACTTCTCTCTACCCAACTGCTCCCATGGGAGAGTCAACAAAGACGACATCTTCTAGTGTTGACTAAACCCCTGCAGCTCTAACTCAAACCCACAGACAAAAGAACTAAGAAAAGATCATGCCCTTATAGCTGCTCCAATAATGTTTACTCGGAAGCAAAGGCGTGACCTGCTTTGTAATTACGCCGAATTTTACGAGAGAATGTTTCATTCTGTTTTTGTCTTTATCAAAGCGACCAAAAATGTATCAAAAAGGGCGCTGGGCGTAGTAGAGCAACGCTGCTCTCGAGGCGCCCCTAGAATGCAGCCTGGAAGCCGCCAATCAGCCTTACAACAGATTTCCCGGAAGAGCGGGGCCTGCAACGAATGCAAAGAGCAACATCGGCCCATCGACCCTTCCAGCACAGAGTGCATTTATGCAAATAACACACGTGCGTCTTTGCTCTTCTCGTAACCTCCGCCACAGGACAGCAGTCGGTAGGTTCAGGAAACGTGCCTGCGACACCGCCGCGCCGTTACATCGGGTGACGTGAATACCAACTTTTAGAGCGCTATGGGGAGCTATATAAAAAAAACGTAATATCATTAGTTTCTTTTAACAAGCACTCCGCCCGTGCCTCTGGGGCTGGGCTCGGCGTCAAAGCCATACGAGCAGTAACAGCGACCAGGTCGATGCCAGATCATAAGTACCAGGGTCGGGATGATAATAAGGGTTAATTAAGGCGCTGACACAGGTCGTGTCGCTGCCAGTGTTAGAGTAATAATGAGAGTCGCGATCTGAACATAATGAGGTGACGGAGGAGGCGAAGTGCTTCTCAGCTGATGGTGGCGAGGAAGAGTTAGAGACCCCGTCGGTCCCGCGAGCAATGATGACAAGCAATGATGACCCCTACGGCACCCCCGGCATTGGCACTAAAATACCGGAGCCGCTGGGGCATCTGCCAGGAGCCGCGGGGGCTGTGCGTGTCTGTGGGAGGGAGAGCCGAGTCAGGAGCGCCGTCCGCCATGGGAGCTGTCCGTGGTGCTGCAGACGGGAGCCCGGGCTCGCCGTGCCCAAGCCGTCTCTTCGTTACCTGAAAACTGCACCAGACACCTACCCTGCACCAAACGACAGGGCTCGAGCAGTCTCTTCGTTATGAAAACTGCACCAGACGCCTACCCTGCGCCCCAAGGCAGGTCCTGGCAGGGCTCGAGCAGTCTCTTCGTTATGAAAACTGCACCAGACGCCTGCCCTGCACCAGCAGTCTCTTTGTTACCTGAAAACTGCACCAGACGCCTGCCCTGCGCCCCAAGGCAGGTCCTGGCAAAGCTCGAGCAGTCTCTTCATTACCTGAAAACTGCACCGGACGCCTGCCCTGCACCACAGGACATGTCCTGGCAAAGCTCGAGCAGTCTCTTCATTATGAAAATTGCAGAAACGCCTGCCCTGCATCTGACGGCAGGTCCTGGCAGGGCTCGAGCAGTCTCTTCATTACCTGAAAACTGCACCAGACGCCTGCCCTGCACCTGACGGCAGGTCCTGGCAGGGCTCGAGCAGTCTCGTCGTTATGAAAACTGCACCAGACGCCTGCCCTGCACCCCAAGGCAGGCCCCGGCAAGGCTCGAGCAGTCTCTTCGTTATAAAAAAAACTCCACCAGACGCCTGTCCTGCACCTGACGGCAGGTCCTGGCAGGGCTCGAGCAGTCTCTTCATTACCTGAAAACTGCACCAGACGCCTGCCCTGCACCACAAGACATGTCCTGGCAAAGCGCGAGCAGTCTCTTCATTATGAAAACTGCAGAAACGCCTGCCCTGCACCTGACGGCAGGTCCTGGCAGGGCTCGAGCAGTATCTTCATTACCTGAAAACTGCACCAGACGCCTGCCCTGCACCTGACGGCAGGTCCTGGCATGGCTCGAGCAGTCTCTTCATTACCTGAAAACTGCACCAGACGCCTGCCCTGCACCTGACGGCAGGTCCTGGCAGGGCTCGAGCAGTCTCGTCGTTATGAAAACTGCACCAGACGCCTGTCCTGCACCTGAGGGCAGGGCTCGAGCAGTCTCTTCGTTATGAAAACTGCACCAGGCGCCTGTCCTGCACCCCAAGCCAGGTCCAGCCAAAGCTCGACCAGTCTCTTCATGATCTGAACATTCCGCCCAGGCGTCTGCCCTGCACCTCAAGACCGGCCCTGGCAGGGGCTCCCCCTGGGGCCATTGTCAGCTCCTGGCAGATCTGGACCGGTCACCACTCCACTCAAAGGGCCGCTGGGGACGCGTGATCCGTGCCCAACACAACAAGCAGGGGGTCAGGCGCGCTGGCACCTCTACACCCGGCGTGAGCCACGGCTGACGCATTATAATGCCTGTCCCGGCACATCAACAGACGCTAGACACTGTGGCCCCTCCGCGCCCCTTGACCTCTCTCACGGCACCTATGACGTCATTACTGCCCTCCCGGACACACACACATCGCCAGTGCCAGCACAAGGACCAGCCCCTGTGCACCCCCGTTTCCCGTAAACAACTGCGACACACTCGCGCGGCATACCCTGGATTCAGCGCCCGATACGGCAAGAGGTGAAATGTTATACATGGTCTCAAATACTTGATCATAAGGTACCGCCTAGTCCTCCATGTGGCACCAGGACCACTGGTACCTGGCCTAATCGCCTGAAACAATATTTTATGCATACCCTCTTTTTAGCGCCCCCCGGGCAATTACCCTGGGAAAAGTCATTCTAGTGCCCTCTACCCCCCCCCCCCCCCCCCAGATATCTCCTCTTCCGGTCCCTCGTGATCTCATCCGCACTCCAATTTCCCATGTTTTACTCCTGTGACACCCCATTACTGTCTCTTCTCATCTTTGCCCATCTGACCTACTCAACTACTCATGCGTTGTGGCACCTTTGTGATTGACCCGGCCCTGCCAGCCCGTGGTACAAAATGAACAAGGTTTCCATCTCCTGGCATTGCCCGCTGGCCTACCTATGTTGCAGTCTGTGACCCCAGGGTCTGGATACATTTGTAGACTCTGTGAGAAACCTCGCCCCTCCCCCAGTCTTGATGCCTGGGGTTCACCCCAAGACTCTTTAAACGTGAGAATATGTTGTTTCTGGTCTGGGTACCATTAACACATTCCGTGCCCCCAGTCCACTTTTGATTTATTCTACGACCATATGTGTACGTAGTTATGAGAACGCCTGCAACCCTTCTCCCTTCCTTCAACATGCCAGCTCCCTGAGTAGTAGGCTGTGCCTATCTATCCTTGAAATTCGTGATACCCTCTGTACTACACTCAATGACCCGCCACTCTGTATGTGTACTTGCCATCACACTCTGGGATTTACTGGCATTGTATCTTTCGCGCGCCTTCTGAGCCACTGATTTTGGTACATGTGAGCCACTGGTTTTATGTACCTATCGTGGACTAGGTAACCTTTGTAAGTTCTGTGACCCCCCTCGCCTATCACACACACACCCTGGTATTGTATACATGGACTTGTGGTACAATCTATACGCCTTCCCCTGCCCAGTCAGAGTACCGGTGGTTTATTTTGTAGGGCTCCAGTGTATGTACATATGACATACACTGTACTATCCGTGATATGCTCACGTGAACCCCTCATATGGCACCCGGGGTACCCTCTTGCTGGAAGGATGTGACTATCTGCACTTCCTCTTTAGAGTGACCTGTGACTCCTTCTCCATCACCTGTAGAACCCGCACTGACACCCTGGTGTACTCGGTGCCACCCTGCTAGGGGCACCTATCGCACTCCCAACTCCCGGCAAAGGTACCAGTGCCACCCCCACTCTTCCCACTTCTCCCCATCGCGGACCTGCATCCATACCTTGGGTGACCATCCTCAGGGCGTGTGTGAACGACGCGTCCAGGGAGTCCTTCTCAGCCAGCAGCTCGGGCAGGTACTGATCATCCATTGACCGCGAGCGGTGGCAGAAGTGAGTGGGACGGGCCGCCCGGGCGCGAAGCGATGCACGGGGTCCCCGGGGGTGCTCTGTGCCTGCGCGGGCTCCTGTGCCCAGCTCTCCGTCCTCGGGCTGCGCGGCTGCTGTGGATGCCGTTATCCGCCGGAGTCGCGCGCTCAGCCCCTGCCGCAGCTCCTGCTCCCAGCACCGACCGCCAATGACTGCCTCGCACGCGCGCG
The DNA here is from genome assembly GCF_964261635.1 of Lissotriton helveticus. Classification (NCBI taxonomy): domain Eukaryota; kingdom Metazoa; phylum Chordata; class Amphibia; order Caudata; family Salamandridae; genus Lissotriton; species Lissotriton helveticus. The sequence continues at coordinate 228,355,953 of NC_136063.1, forward strand.
CCCCCAGCTGATAAACCGGCAGAGCCCGGCGCGCTCCGGCCGCAGCCGCCAGGGGGGCGTGGCCGCCTCCGAGCGCGCGCGTCCGACGCGCGCACGCTCCGCCCTCCGGCGGCGTCCAACCGCCGCCCCGGCGCTGCTCGCGGCCACGCCCACCTGCCACCCGTCTCGCGTTCCCATTGGACAGGCCGTTGGCTTTGGGGACTTTCATGAATGGGCTGGTGGCGGAGCTGTTGTTAAGACAAGAAGTTGTTTCCCTGGAAGGTTGCTGCCCTCTGGTCGGCTGTAGGTTTATTTAATTCCATCTCAGCCGCGGGTTCAAGGAGTTTTCGGCCATGTGCAGCTGTGAAGCCTCTTCCGCGCCCCGAATGAGAAGTGGAAAATGAAGTATTTCTGTAGAATTCTTGGCTTTATTTACTGGGGTTTCACTACACCTGGCACACTCATTAGTTCAAGGTTGTGCTCTTGCAATTTTCATCTTTACACAGTATACAAATCACAGGTAGAATTTGCAGTACGGTCAGAAAAATTGTAAATACGTCTCGGCAAAGTAATCTGTCATTCACTTCTAATGGGTGTGACGTTTTGAGAGGACTTTTTTTTATCATGGTGACGCAATAGCCAACATATAACGAGGTCATGTTCATTGTGAAGAGATATAACACCAGCTTTCAGATATATATATCTCAAATGAAGGCCTGTGGCTCCTGAAAACTTTTGCTCACTACAAAATCCTAATGGCTAAATTATCTGACTGCGAAAAGTGCACATCTTTAGTGAGAACTGTTCTTTAATTGAGAGACCACACGATAGCAATAGTCTGAAAGCCATGTGAAAGCTTGTAAATCAATGTATTTCTACCTCCCTAGAACGTTCTGGGCCTTTCTGTTTCTCCTTATCACTCTTTTCATTAGACCCCTTCTCTGTCTCACACTATCTCTCGCTGTTTGTCTCGTCCTTTTATGTCTCTTAATCGTCTTGTCCTTCTGTCCTACTGAGTTGAACCGGTCTTCCATTTCCCCTGTCTTTTCCACCACTTTTATCCCCATCTCAATCGTTTCATCACCTTCTCAGTCTAAATTCCACTCTTCCCCTCTATCATTCTCACCCAATCTCTTGTTCCCACCCGGTGGACGAAGGGCAGTAAAAAAAAGTAAGGGAACTGTGATGCTGCATGCAAGGGGTGGGGTGAGTTAGGGTGTGGGCGCAGCTAAAAAAGAAAATGTTCTGTACGTTTTTTCCATCTTTCACTTTCCGGTAAAAACATATAAAATAACACACACATTAAATGAAAATTCAAATGTTAATCAATGGGAAATACGCTATCATTCATTAATGAAACCTCTATTAGTTAATGCACCGCACCAAATCCTGGTTGATGCAGTGGAAAATAGTAACTTGTGTATGTTTAGTGCTACAGGGTCCCAGTCTGTGACAGAAAGCACTGCAAACATGCAAGTTATTATTTTAAACTTGCATTATACACAGTATAAGATAGACTGCTGCAGAATGTGCAAAAAGGTTTAGGATAAAAAGTGTATAGATTTTTTACAGGCTGTACATAGTGCAGCTTTTTTTATAACAGTCTTTTAAAAGCACACACTTCACAGCTTAGCTTGTAGCTCCCTTACAATAACCCTCAAAAATAATTATTGTGTGTCACCAGAAAGCAATTGTTTTTGGTAACTGTCTTTTAAAAGAACACACTTCACATCTTAGAGAGTAGCTCCCTTTTAATACCTCTCAAAATGAATAAACGTGTGTCACCAGGAAGCTTGAAGTGATTCCATCAGTTAAAGCCAATACCGGCTTCCAGGCACCCTTTACATTTGCAGATTGAGAATTTGTGCACATTTACATTTATTTCAGGTAATCGGGCATCCTGCCAAGAAGCCTTGTTTAGCTGTCTGCCACTCCCTCTGTTTCACAGCTCAGGAGTCTCCCTGAATGACACTTCAGCTGAAGCTTTTCAACTCCTGGAATTCATTGTCCCGGGACGGTTGACTTTTGACAATAAGTAGGGGAACTGTTTTCCTAAAATTAAAAAAGTAAGGGCACACCGTTCCCCTCAGATCTACCCCACTTCGACCACTGTTCCCACCTCACTCTATACCTCAGTCTTCCTTTCCTCATTTTCTGTATCTGTCCATCCTCTTCTCTTGCTTTCTAACTCGTTCTTTAGAGCTGCGCTTTTCTCCCCCCAAAGGACATATCACTGATAGTTTATTTTGAGCTGTTTTACCTCATGTATGATTTCCCTATTAAAATTGAGACAAATGCAAGGTGTGCAAACTTCACAACCAATTACCGTTTTAAGTTTGACTTGACTGCACGTATTCCATTCATTGAACATTACTCTGCATGAAAGGGGCGTTGCATGGGTGTTTTGATATGGGTGTTACCGCGCATCATCCATGGAACCGGACACATTCCCAGATTTAGAAAGTTTTGTAAAGCTGGGAATGTGCCAGAATTCTATGCCTCCAGGAGTGACGCAACGAGGAAAAATACTTATATTTCTCCTTGTTTTTTCCTCATTCTATGCATCATAGAAAGAGGAAAATGCAATCAAAGACTGTGTTTCGGCAGGAAGATGACCATCCATGCAACGCAGACACCCTTGTAACATTATGCAAGGGTGTCTGCACTGGCGTATGGCAGCCAAATGTATGCTAGTGCAGGAGAAAGTACATAGATGCGTCCTATTGTTGTTAATACAATGTATCCTTGTGCTTTTAAAATGACACAGCTTGGTGCAGCAAAATGGCTTGCTGCGTTGCGCCATCTTTTTGTAAACGAGGCCCGTGGTATGCAGAATTGCTTCCTGAATGCTTTCGTGAGAGTGACAAGTCTCCTGGCTTAGGATAGTGTTTGACTTGCTCACATGGTCACATTTGGAATGGGAATGCGGAGACTGCTGCATTGTTGTGACAGGTGATCATCCCAAAACATGCACTGATTGAATGGACACAGAGATGGAAGTATTCCATTTACCAGTCCAGCTGAAGGGATTTCTCTGAGGAGAGTCACATGATTCATTAGGCTTTGACACCAGGCAATCCTGTACCTCACACATGATTTCATTAGCCATTGTCATAAAGATGAAGCGGTCATAAAACATGCATTCACACATCCATCCAGTGCACAATTCCTAAAAACAGAAGTGGGGGGACGCTGACGTCACAACAGGAAGTGACGTCATGAAAGGTGGCTTACACCATCAGACTCGTTGCCTCCCCTCGCTCACCCCTTAGATGCAATTGCATCAGAGAAGCCAGTGCGTGAGCAGCGTTCTGAATGAGCACCAATCTCGCCCCAGAGAGGCCATAGAGTGAATGTGTGGCTCCATTTGCTCCAGTTAAGTGGCGTCCCCCCACGTGGTACCCAGACTCGAGCCCTGCATCCATCCATTCCTCTGTCTGTATGTTCATCCCCGAACCTTGATCTATTTACCTGCTTGAGTTTCTCGCTATGGTATATGAGTTCTTTGTAGGACTGTGTGTTTGTGTGTGTTAGGCTCTGTGTGTTGATGTGTGGACATGCTTTCCTGACTTACACTGACTTGCCCAGGCACCAAACAGTCTACCATATTCAACTCCCTTTCAGACCCCAGTTCCTCTCATATTTGTCCCTTATATTTAAACCTTGTCCAGCCCCCACCCCCCTTTTCTTCTGTCTTTCCTCCCCTGAAGCCTATTCGGTATCCCTTGGTCTTTGTGGATAGGTTGTTGTATGTCACGTGGTCAGTCTAGTGTGCGTGTCCGCAGATATTTGTCCATAGTTGCCTGTCTGCTTGCATCCGTGGAGGATGGACGCGTGTTCCTCTCTGCATGACCCTCTCCCTGTCCACTGCAAACGGAATTGGGCAAGGAATCAATCCCGTTTCTTCATATTGTTCATAACTCTGCCTGGCCCCAGCCACGAAGACAACTTACACCTGCACGCAGCATCGCTCTCAGATAGTTCGGCGTAACACACAGGCAGCTAATAATGGTGGAAGACTGAAATTCCCGACTTTAAGGACAACGTTTTTTTTCTGGTGCATTTACTGTCTCACTCATTTTCGAAAGGGCTACCGAAGGCTCCAGCTTCTAGGAGCTAGCAAAACAACATTCTACCGGCGTTTGCGATTGCGAAAGAAAATAGTTTGGCAAAAAAGTAAACATACGTCTTATCCATGTTGGCAATGCCAGAAATGTTCTCTAACGTGTGTAGAAGACTCCTGCGGGTTGTTTAACTTAAGTGACACTTTGCTACATGTTATGTCGGCCCAGCTAACCTCAACACTCATCGGTCGGCTGAATAGCGCCACGTTCCCCTGCTCGGTGCGCGCTTTTTCCTGGTTCTGCGGTAGCCTGCGCGCTCTCCGATGGTAGCGCTAAGCCACTGCTAGGAAGCTTGTGGCCGAGGAGGTGCGAGGGAGACCATAGGCAACAAGCGCCTGGATACCATAAGGTGTGAATAACCTCGCTTTGTGAATCCTGCTTGAGTGATTGATTGAACACAGGCTGTGTTCAATCAATCACGCACTCAATCCCTCTCCGCCGGATCTATTTTCGTCGTACCCATGCTATTGATTTTCTTATCGGAACTGCCCGCCCCTTTTTGATGGCACGTGCGACGAAGTGATTCGCCCAGGATAATATTGTAATCCAGCGGAGAACCCCGAATTAGAGCCCGTATCTGTCGACGCTGTATCTGCGATGCTTCGCTCAAAACACACGTTTTCATTCACGACAGTTTTACTCATAAATATGAGCCCTCCTTTTCCCAGTTTCTGATTTGTTGGTAGCCTCAACCTAAAACCAAGCTTCCCGTCGACCCGCAAACACAGGACGGGCCAAAAGTAGGTTTGTTTGGCTGTGGTCCCGCACCCTCATGCAGCTCTGTGTCCAAGAGCTCTCCCCATCCATGCACGTCACTTGTATGATGTCACTTCACTTTACATGTCAGATCGTCATGACGTGTTTCTCATTACACACAACCGTATTGCCCTTGAATTATCTGAGCTGCCAACATAGAAGGCAAAAAAATGAGTGTTAAGGCTTAGAACGCAGATGTTAAAAAATAAAAACCTGCAATACGCATGTCCGCCAGCGGGCGGATCATTTTCACATTTACAGTAGCGCAGGTAGTGGACATTGTTTCGGGGACATTCTGGCGAAGGCGGGGAGCGTTTCCTTGCTATAAAAGCCATGTTCTTATTTGAAGCAGCTAATCGAAAACAAATACACGAAACCGCGTGCTCATATTCTCACGATGAAGTCTGCAGAAAAGCTTGGCGGGCCAAGGGTCTGTCAGTCTGTAAACCGCAGGCCGATTAACCCTGATCACGCCGGTGAAGTACCACTTTTACACCTCTCCGACTCTATCCTTCGATTCGAATTGCCTCCTCCAGTCTGCCACTTAAACGCCTTCGCCTGCTGAGGCGGAAGTACACGCAAGGTTTAATAGCACACTCGGTAGCTGTAGTTAATTACATAATTGCAACAGCTTTTTGTGCATTACAATATGAATTCATTTCGTGCACTTTTCAATGGTCCCAGACTTAATTAAGAACACGCCACTTACTCTTATGTCTATTTCCAGAGAGCAACATATGGCATCCATGCCAACGTGTTAGAAGAGGAAAGTGGGAGTTAAAAAAAAAAAAAATGATCAGGATTTCTCCCATTGACTTCTATTGAGGGCGGAATCAGGTTTATTGTCATGTACGGGGCTTGCAAGTGTCTCATTACTTACCGGTAATCTTCATTGCTCCTGGTCCTGTTGCCCTCGTCCCATTTATCACTAATGAGATGACCCCATCTTGCCCTACAGAAAAAAGAACAGAGGCAGGGCCGGCTCTAGGCTCACGGAGGCCCTGAGCAGGGAGTGTAGGTAGGAGGCCCGAGGCCGCAAAATCCCTACCAGGGGCCGCCACGCAAATATGTATCTAAGGATATATATTGGCGTGGCGGCCCCTGGGGTTTGGCGGCCCTGTGCAGGTGCACAGCTTGCACATGCCTTAGGCCGGCCCTGACAGAGGAATAGTTGTAGATACTACCCCTCCCCCTCCTATTCAATCAATCAATCATAACACTTGTATAGCGCACTACTCACCCGGAAGGGTCTCAAGGCGCTTGGGGGGGGGGGGGGGGTCCGTTACTGCTCGAACAGCCAGGTCTTGAGTTGTCTCCTGAAGGCGAGATGGTCCTGGGTCAGCCGAAGGTGGGTGGGGAGGGAGTTCCAGGTCTTGACCGCCAGGTAGGAGAAGGATCTGCCTCCGGCGGTAGCTCTTCAGATGCGTGGTACGGCGGCGAGGGCGAGGCTGGTGGATCGTAGCTGGCGGGTGGGCGTGTAGAATGTCAGGCGGTCGTTGAGGTACTTGGGGCCCAGGTCGTGGAGAGACTTGTATGCGTGGGTGAGGAGCCTGAACGTGATCCTCTTGTTGACGGGGAGCCAGTGCAGGTCCCTCAGGTGGCCGGAGATGTGGCTGCGTCGGGGGATGTCCAGGATGAGTCGGGCGGAGGCGTTCTGGATGCGTTGGAGTCTTTTCTGTAGCTTGGCTGTGGTTCCGGCGAAGAGGGTGTTTCCGTAGTCCAGTCGGCTGGTGACGAGAGCCTGGGTGACCGTCTTCCTGGTTTCGGTCGGGATCCATCGGAAGATCTTGCGGAGCATGCGAAGGGTGTGGAAGCATGATGAGGAGACGGCGTTGACTTGTCTGGTCATCGAGAGGGAGGAGTCCAGGATGAAGCCCAGGTTGCGTGCGTGGTGCATAGGTTTCGGTGCGCTGCCCAGGGCGGGGGGCCACCAGGAGTCGTCCCAGGCGGAGGGTGATGGTCCCAGGATGAGGACTTCCGTCTTGTCCGAGTTCAGTTTCAGGCGGCTGTTCTTCATCCACTCGGCGACGTCTTTCATCCCTTCGTGTAGGCTGGTTCTGGCGGTGTTGGGGTCTCTGGTGAGGGAGAGGATCAGCTGGGTGTCGTCGGCATAGGTGGTGATGTTGAGGTTGTGTTGGCGTGCAATGGTTGCAAGAGGTCTCATGTAGACGTTGAAGAGGGTGGGGCTGAGTGATGATCCTTGCGGAACGCCGCAGATGACTTCGGTGGCCTCGGATCTGAACGGGGGGAGGCGGGGTTGGAGACTACATAAGCAGTATTTACCCAGCATTCCATCTGGACTATCAGTTCTTCTATATGAAAGATGGCTATTTGAGTGGGAGGGAGGGAGGTGATGAATGGGACGAGGACAACAGCACCAGAAGTAAGGAAAATTACTGGTAAGCAATGAGAAATTACCGCCAGGTCCCCCTTGTCCTTTTCCCCTTCCTCACTAATGAGGAATAGCCAAGCTGTGCTCTCCGACTTTCATATGGAAAAAGAAAACATGAAATCAGCACAGAGAGCCCAGCATCAGAATGCGGCATCCCATACTAATTTATTCAGAATTCCAAATTTAGTAGAAAACCCCTGTTCCAAAGTTAGTTGCTTCACATAATACATTCTGCAAATAGTTATGTTTAACAAAAGTGTTCAGGGTGGCCCACTTAGACCCCGAAAAATCTCAGCAATCGACACGTCCTTCAATTCTGCCCATGTAGCAGCAAGCTCTAAGGTGGATCTACCTTGAATCCCAGTCAGAGGAAGAGTGCCAGACAAAGAATATGTCAAAAAAGCAATTGCTTGATGCATCTACCAATGGATAAAGAAGCCATACCTCCATAGGTGGAAGGTCCAAAAGAAACAAACAAAGAAACAAACAAAGAATCAGTGTTACGAAAGGATTAAGTCCGATCCAGGTAGATCAAAAGAGCTCTCTTAACAGTTAACAAGAACCACTGCATTTCCAACTCAGAATCCCCATCAGCATACAATGCTGATAGTATGACTTCCTGATGCCTAAGAAACTGAGACCCTACTTTGGGAACAAACGAAGAATCCAGACAGACAACTACCCCATTGTAAGAAACAGACAAAAACGGTTCCTTGGCCATAAAAGCCTCTAACTCTCCAATGCGCTTGGCAGAAGTGATGACAACCAGAAATACAACCTTGAAGGTCAAGAATTGGATATCTACAGATTTGAAAGGCTCAAAAAGACGGGAGACCACGGCCTTCACCATTAGTGGCAATCACCACAACAGAAACAACAGATTTCCCAAAGGTCTTGACAGAAAAAACCTGCCCAAATAACCTTGCCAAAAAGTCCTCTGCATCCGTTAAACTGCCTCAAGGAGATCTTAATGCTTAAATAGCTACTCACTCGGCCCTCAAGATGGAGACAAATTAATGTTTCTCAAAACCTTCCCACAAAAACTCCCGAACATCATTCAGATGACCTACCAGGGGGAAAAAGTCTCCTGTAGTGAAGAGTAGTCCCAGAACTACTTTTAGAAACTGCTCAAATGCCTCTCATAGGACTTCAATGTGGGCAGGTTTCAAGACTGCTAAATAGCCTCTGCTACATGGCCTGGCAGACTCTTTTTTTGTAACCCCTCTGCTTAACTTCAGAACTGAGAGGCACAGTCGCTGTAGAGACAGTAAGGAAGAGGCTCTGAGAGGGGAGGGATATCAAGGAATCAACTGAGGACCAAGGACCATCAAGAATTTTAGCCTGGGAAACCATGAGCTCCAAGGCCAGAATGGGACCAGAACCACCATTACCATGACCTCCCTCATCAGCCGATTTAGCAACCTGGGAATTAGAGAAACGGGAGGAAATGCACAGATCAACTTGTCCGGCCAAGGCTGGGTTCAAGTGTCCACCTCTCAAGCACCTTACTGTGGACTGCAGGAGTAAAACCTGCATACCTGCACATTGTGGTATAGAAAGGGCAAACCAAACCTCTTGCACAGCTGAAGAAAGACCACCTTGACTAAAGCCATCACTTGGGAGGGAGGAAATATCCAGCTGAGTGAATCAGCCACCCCATTGTGCAGCCCTCCGTTATGGACTGCCACCAGAGATTGCAAGTTAATTTCCACCACAGAAACAGCAGTGTAGCAACAACATTCAAAGAACTGGACCCCTGACTGATCAGATTCGCAACCATAACCTGATTGTTTGATCTGACCACTAGATAACAACCCCCAAGATGGTGCTGATAACCAATCACAGCTCTGTACACTGCCAAGAGCGCCTTCCAACTGAAGGATCATCTGCTTTCCTGCAGCGTCTATCTATGCTGCAGTGACCACTTTTGTAGAGTGTCCCCCCAACCAAAGAAGCTATCATCCATGGTAAGGATCAATGGCGGATCCTGCTGAAGAGCTATGGCCTTGGAAAGGGAGGGAGGCAAAGCCCACCAAACTGGCTCTCGGATCACTTCTGCAGTTAATGCAACTAAAAGCTCAAAGTCTCCTGACTTTGTATCCCAGAAGGAATGCAAATGGCACCACAGCAGGCGAAGATGAAACCGAGCCCAATGGACATGAAGACTGCCGCTGCCATTTGTTCCAACAGTTTCAACCATTGCCCTACAGGAAAAGAGTGGCCGTCTATCACTCGTATAGAAAGAAACCTTAACACAGCAGCCCAGTGTCAGGGTATAGTGAAGCACTCTTACCTGTCGATGTGCACCATGAGGTTGCAGGGATGATGTGGACCCACCTCGTACTGTCCTACCCGTTGTTCTGAAAGTAGATGAACTTAGAGAATTACCAGTAAAGCGCAGAGAGGGGGGCCTCCCAGGATGTTATCCATCTGGTCTTGTCTTCCTGTCGTTGACCTTAAAAGGATGAAGGGGAATTACTACCCCTCTCCAATGTGTGTCTGTTGAACCACTACCCACCCATTGCACCCTTGGGTCTGTGTGTGTTGACCCCTACCTGCGATCAACTGGAAGGCTGCTCTCTTAACAGGGGATTGTTTCTGTCTTCCCTGGCATATGTGACATGGGCAGATTCACTGAGAGAGATACAACAAAATCAAATCCTCCAACATGCACAGATGTCACTAGTAACTGAATACTCATTGATCATGTACTTATCATCTCTGAATTAAGCCATGTATTGGAGATACGCTTGTATTTGTTACATGAGTTGCACTACTCCTAAAAGGGGTTGTAGGATCTAAGTCCCACAATAAGATTGCACAGAGATTCTATGTTCTTGCACCTTTTCAGGAATGTGAATTGCACAGTTAAAGTTGAGCAAGGTTCACTAGTGTACTTTAAAGTGGATTTATATGCTTTAAGTTGTTGATGGTTTAGGCAGACTGCAGCATTGTACTACTGGAGCCGTATGACGCTTTATTTATTTATTTATTTATTTATTTAAAGGCTTATATAGCGCTAGACTCAACTCCCGACGGAATATCTCTGCGCTTGGTTCACCTGACGGCTGCAGGACAATGCCCTAAAGGATATACAAGGCTTATATTATCTGAAACAAAAACGTCTTCAGTAACGTCCTAAAATGTAGGTAATTGTTACATTGTCTCAGGTTGAGAGGTAATTTGTTCCACAGACTGGGGCCCAAGAACGAAAGTGCTCGGCCTCCCAGTCGTGCTTTTCTGATTGGTGGAATCTGAAGCAAAAGTTGGTTACTGGAGCGAAGAGTGCGTCCTGGTTTGTAAGGGATGAACTTTTCAGCCAGATACAAAGGACCTGAACCAAAAATGCTTTTATGGATAGTACAGCAGGTTTTAAACTTAATCCGTTGCCGGATAGGAAGCCAGTGAAGTTTATCCAAGAGGGGGTGGGATGGAGTTCTAGGCGTGGCATTAAGAACCAGCCTAGCTGCGGTGTTTTGAGCCACTTGTAGTCTACTCAGCAGGTTGTCATTTGCAGATAAAAGAAGACCGTTACAATAGTCCAAACGGCTAATTACAAGGGCTTGGACAAGGGTCTTTCTAAAAGTGTCTGGCAGGAAGGTAAACACGCGTCTCAAGAGTCTAATTACCCGAAAGCAGGACCCAGTCGTTTGATTCACGTGTTCCCTTAAAGACAGACCTTGGTCCAGTCGCACGCCAAGATTTTTCACTGTCTGTTTGGGACTGGGGACAGGACCCAAGTCTAAAGGCCACCAGTCAGGTGACCACAGAAGTGGGGCCTCCCCAAATAGCATGAACTCAGTTTTCCCTACATTGCATTGCAGGAAATTGGAGGCCATCCAGCAGGACACCGCTTTCATACCCTCCGCATAAGAATGTTTAATTGCAGGAGTAAGAGTCTGAAATGGGAATAGAAGCTGGTTGTCATCGGCGTACGACCCTGTAATGAATCCATACGCTCTCACAAGGTCAGCTAGGGGGGCCACATACACGTTAAAAAGTGTAGGGCTCAGGCACGAGCCGTGTGGGGCCCCCTTCGTAAGATCTGTAGGAGAAGAACGAAAGGAACCCAAGTTGACACTTTGTGAGCGGCCTGATAGAAAACTCTCAAACCATTGCAGAGCCAAACCTCCTATCCCAACCTCCCCCAGACGACTGAGCAGTATTTCATGCAATATGGTGTCGAAGGCTGCGGACAGATCTAACAGCACTAGAATCATGGAGCCCCCTTTATCTTGCAACATCCTGATGGAATCTGTCACAGAGAGGAGCGCAGATTCTGTGCTGTAGTTGGGTCTGAATCCCGATTGGGAGTGATCTAAACCTCCCGACACCTCGATGAAATTTGACAAGTGGGTGTTAACAAGCCTCTCAGTCATCTTGCTTAGATGAGGAAGAAGGGAAATGGGGTGGAGGTTGGATAGATCTGTCCATGGGAGAGCAGAGTTCTTGTGAATGGGATTTACAAGGGCCCTCTTCCATTCTTGAGGTACTCGACCCTCCTCGAGGGAAAGATTCATCAGCGTCTGGATCATAGGGCAGAGCAAGTTGCCCAGTGAGATAGCTATTTTGGCAGGCAAGAGATCTAGTGGGGATCCTGTTTTAACTTTGCCCATCAGAGAATGGACTTCACTCTGGCTGACTGCAGGAAAGGCGGTAAGTGTGCCAGTATCACAAGTGATGGAATGCAAGGGGGTGATACAGGGGCTACCCTCAAGGTTAGTGACCTTAACAATTTTGTCATAAATCAGCTCTATTTTGTTTTTAAGAAAAAACGAAATGTCATCGCACAATGATTGTGAGAAAACGTCTGAGCTTTCACAGGCCGGGGGTTTAATAAAATCCTGTAGAATCCAAAAAATACCTTGGAGGAATTCCCAGCTTCTACCAACTGAGAAGTAAGGTGGTTCTTCCTGGCCAACCTAATGTTTTTATGATATAAGGACAAGGCATCAGAGTGACTTTTTTTACTTTCCTCAGTGCGTGTTTTCCTCCAAGTTTTTTCCAATTTCCTACAGCCCAGTTTTTCCAGTCTACGTTGCTCAGTGTACCATGCCTCCTGGCGAGGTGCAGGGCGCTGTTTATACAACTTCATAGGGGCGAGTGCGTCAACCGCAGCTAAGAAAGCCGAGTTAAACTTGGCCAAGGCGGACTCAACATTATCCGAGGCTGTGATGGAGGGTTCCACTAAAACCTTCTGGAGTTCATCCAATGTCACTTTATGCCATTGTCTGCGCCAGAAGGAGGGAAAGGGGAGTCGTTTATTGGGTTTATCCAGGCCTATAAGGGAGAATTCAATTATGCAATTGTCTGACTAATTCACTTGAATCGGAGGTCGACAAACTATCTTAGAGCAGTTAGTAAAAATCATATCCAGGGTATGGCCAGCCAAATGGGTAGGGCCATTATTTTGTTTAGTGGGCCCTAGCATGGAGAGGTCCGAGAAGAGAGACGAAGTCTCGGGGAGGTTGGATAAGTCGCCATGTATATTAAAATCTCCTAGGAGAAGAAAGTCCTCTCCAGCTTTAAAGTGGGGGGCCAATAGTTCAATAAGGGAGAGTGTAAAACCAGCACTTGGCCCTGGTGGACGGTAAACCAGGGCCCCCTTCCAGTGGACCTTGGATGAAGAGCTGGTTCTAAAAACCATAATTTCCATCAGGGGGTTGCTCTTTTGTTCTAATATAGAAACATTCAGCCCCTCTCTATAGACAATAGCAATACCCCCTCCAGTTTTAACCGGTCGATCTAACCTTAATATTATAAATCCCGCAGGGATGCCCAGAGTAATTGCAGGGGCGGTATGTGATTTTAACCAAGTTTCGGTCAGAAAGCAGATCTCGGGCTGTGCAGTGGAGATCAAGTCCCAGATTTCAGTATGATGTTTAGGTAAAGAACGAATGTTACATAGAAAACTCTTCCAGCCAGTCAGCGGAGGTATTTCCCCCTTATAGCACCCAATGGTGCTATAAGGTGTATGGGAAGCCTGAAAACGGCAGTGAATACATGAAAAAGGGCCTTCCACGCATGGCCAAGAGTCACGGACACAGCCCACTAGAGGCACTGATCGAAGATCCAGTAAGGCATGGGCTGTATAACTGATACGCTTTACTATAATAGAACTTGTACTAACCTGCGCAGAGTCCATGGCCCCTAGCCCCGTCCTGTCGCGGACGGGCGCAGACGGGCTACTCTTTGGCTACTCTTCGGCTACTCTTCGGCTCTCCCTGTGCGCGAACGCTGCGCGCTCAAAATCAGGCGAGGGAAAATAGCCCTGGGGATGCTACGACTAGAGCGCTAACCGCTCCAGTGGTAGGGCGGAAGTGCCTGGCTCTCCCTGACCCGCCCTCCGTGCAACGGTACTAGCTACCACGTCGGACCGGGGCGGGCAGGAGTGGTGATCGAGCCCAGGCTTCCAAGTTTAGACAGTGAGTGTCAAGCCCCCCTTGTAATTCCCCGAGTAAAGTGGCACAGGTAGCGTGTCCGATTTGCAGGCAACACAAATGAATTCCATATTTCCAATTAAAATAAACGGACGATTTTAAAGGTGCTGCATAAACAATTCAGTGCACTGACAGTTCACCTGAGGCGAACAAGCGGGTCAGGGAAGACTCTGCCACTGTCTTCCCTACCGCAGCTCGCCCTCAATCAGACTCCGCCTAAATAGCCCTGGGGATGCTACCACTAGAGCGCTAACCGCTCCAGTGGTAGGGCGGAAGTGCCTGGCTCTCCCTGATCCGCCCTCCCGCAACGTTACTAGCTACTGCGTCGGACCGGGACGGGCAGTAGTGGTGATCGAGCCCAGGCTTCCAAGTTTAGACAGTGAGTGTCAAGCCCCTCTTGTAATTCCCCGAGTAAGGTGGCACAGGTAGCATGTCCGATTTGCAGGCAACACAAATGAATTCCAAATTTCCAATTAAAATAAATGGACGATTTTAAAATTGCAGCATAAACAATTCAGAGCACTGACAGTTCACCTGAGGCGAACAAGCGGGTCGGGGAGACTGCGCCACCTGCTTTACCAGATTACAGAGACTCCTTGGCTGAGGGAAAACCAGAAGCTAAACAGAACCCTGGGCACACGTTATTAGATAGATATGCTTAATAGCAGAGTCTCTGATATCACAAATATTTCCTTAATAAGTCCATTTAAGGTTTGTGGAAAGTTTTCAATTAGTTTTACTCATTGTTATCGACAAGCACAAAAAGCCAACCCGTGTTTCGTCACAGTGGGAAGTATATCGTGACTTCTTCAGGGCTGTAATGCAAAATGTGGAACCTTCCAAACAACCGTCTAGCCGGTGATAATTCTAAACCGGCTGGTCTGTGTTCGGTAACAGAAAATAAAAAAATCAATGGTACAGGAGCAAATGAACCGGATTAACAGAGATCCTGTGAGGAAAATGTTTGTATAGAGGTTTGGGCGGCGTGTATGCCTGTAACGCAAACACGTAGAGCTGTTCAAGGACACCGCCTCGCCAGTGAAAAAATCCAAGCGGCTGGTCTAAGTTTGGAAGTGGAAAATCAAACCAATAGTGGGTATTAGAAAGCAGGAAAACCGAAAAGACGGTGATCCTGAAAGGAAAGTGCGTGTCCAGTAAGTTGCGCCGCGGGTATGCCATAGAGTACCGGAGCATCGGCGATCCTAAAACTGCAGCGTTCCAACGAAGGTTAGCAGGTGGGTGCGCCGTTGACCATGACCTTCAGCGAGTACACTGATGCGAGGCACAGGCACTGGTTCACCTCTGTTCCAGAAGTGAGGTGAACAGGCACTTTCCTTTCAGGATCACCATCTTTTCGGAGACCGAACACAGACCAGCCGGTTTGGAATTATCACCAGCTAGGTGGTTGTTTAGAAGGTTCCACGTTTTGCATTACAGCCCTGAAGAAGTCATGGGTTACTTCCCACTGTGATGAAACACGTGTTGGCTGGTAGTGCTTGTCGATAACAATGAGTAAAACGAATTGAAAACTTTCCACAAACCTTGAATGGACTTATTAAGGAAATATTTGTAATATCAGAGACTCTGCTATTAAGCATATCTACCTAATAACGTGTGCCCGGGGTTTTGTTTCCCTCATAAAGTGCGGGTCTTTCTCCCACACACACATAGGGGTTATAGGGTACCTCCCCTATCCTGGTTGCAGCGCGTTATATACTTATTGAACACACACAACGCAAACATAGCAAGGCGCCACACTTCCTGGCACATCACACACCCTTTCTTGCAGACAAAAGGAAAACCAGAAGGTATTGGAGAGATGATCCAGTGCATCTCGCTGGCGATCCATTGCATGTCGCTGGCTGAAGTAGACCAAAAACTACCAAGGACTGTGTTGTCGTGACATGTGGAGCCACAGGAGGGATTCTCATGCTCTGGGTCATTGACGTGAAGCATAAATCGGTGGTCGGGCATGGTTTATATAGGCCACAACCAAGACCACTCCTTAGAGGCTATTGGCACAATGAATTGTCCGTGTGAGTCCCAGCAATTAGTGCATGGCTGGGCCAATCCAGAAGTGTGTAAATATGGCCTCAATGTCTAGAGTGCAGTTGGGCCTTTCCAACATTGAGTGTTGAAATGTATTGGATATAATTATCTGTGTGCTACAACTGTTGTAGGAACTGGTTCGCAATCCCCAAGAGATACAGGTATTGCCAGAATTGAAATGCTACATAATCCAGTATCACAAAAAGAGATACACCATTGTTGTCAGGTACAGTAAACATTACGTCAGCACTAGACAGAACTGAAGGCAGTAAACAGACCACAGAACAGTACTGCCGGATAAGGAGGATATGTCTGACACATATTCCACTTGTTGCTCTATTTGCTACAATAAGTGAGAACAATCCAAAGCCTTATCCATGGATCTGAAGAGAGCCTTGATGCCAGAGATCAACAACGGGCCACACATGTTCCATACATGCCTGTCTGCAGGGCCAAATGAGGACCGAAGTAGTGAACCTTCTGTAAAGCAGCATCAATCATTCTATCAGCAGAGACTCTGATGACTGCATCCTCTGCTATTGAAGCTCTCCCCACTAAACTCATCACAAAAGAGTCAACAGGGATAGAATCTGGCAGATCTCATTGCATATCCTCTGGAGGATATAACTTGGCCATAACCCGTGACAGAATTATCTTGTCTGGGTCCTTCCATTCCCTTTCTAGAACCTGTGTAATATAGGGATGCACTGGGACGTCAAGCAGAGCAGCACTTTGAAACTGTCAAAGGAAGAAAGCAGAAGACGTCACCAGAAGCTCTTGCTCTGAAAAGCCCATATTTGATTTAACATGCATAATTAACTCAGGTAGCATGTCTTTTGCAATATATTTCCCCTTAAGCTCCTCTGTGCCAGGAGCCTCCTTCCCAGAATCATAACATTGAGGCGAACCCACTGGCAGCTTAACTGGACCTTGTGAGGAGCCATCTCTAACAAAGTCTCCTTGATAAGGCACTCCAGTCTTGCCTCATCACTCTCCCTGCATTGCTTAGGAAGAGGAGGAGAAGAAGATGATTCTGAGGAGGAAGAGCACTCCAAATACCACGTCTTCCTAGAATGCTTACCCATCATAGCCACCCAGGTGTCACAATACAGAAACTGCTTGCTGTTTAGAAAATCAATACAAACACAACCCCTATGCGGACTTACCCCATTGCCAGCCTTTTATTTTCTTTTAATGTCTTTATTAGTTCTCCAAATAAACAAACAATTCAACAATGATAAGCTATTGAGAAGCACATCACAAGGGAAAATAGTAAACATACAATAGCATGGAGGACAAGACATCATTAGGAACAAATATGGAAATCGTGTATCAGCTAAATCAATGAATACAATTATAAGGTGAGTTAAATTAAAAAAAGTCTGAGAGTAAGTCTGTAGTTGTAGTGTAGGGGAATTGGGTTTCAATCTTTAGAGTCATGCTCCAGGGTGCGGAAGTATTTGCGCAGTGGCTCCAAATATCTCTGGGGTAGGACAAAGGGGCTGAAGGCAGGCGTAGTCCTCAATAACAGTGTCACAGTTTGCCATGCTCCTAAGGTAATCTGAGGAGGCGGGGGCTTTATTACTGTCCCAGGGAAGTGAGATCTCACACTTGGCTAGCGAGAAAGCCATTGAGGCAAATCAGCGCAGAGATTGAGGTATATCCCTAGTGTACCCTAAAAGCGCCATAAAGGGGTCAGGGGTGAGCATTATATCAGTCATAGTGGCAACATGTGTAAATATGCAGTTATCACTGGGTAAGTCCATGTTAAGTGTGCAAAATCTGCTCCTCGAGCACAGCATTTAATAAAAAAGGCAATTCTGGCGTCATCACATTTAGATATTTCGGAGGGGGGAGATATAGATACTGTTAGACCTGGTACTAATTGGCATGAGTCTCCCTTCCATTTTTTCTGCTGTTGTCTCCTCTGATTTTGATATGTTTTTGCTGGTTACATGCTTTGGGCACTGTGCCACTGCTATTCAGTGCTACAGTGCAAGTGCTCCCTATTGTAAATTACTGTAATGGATTAGTGACTCCATGATTGGCTTATATGATTTACTTGACCAGCCCTAGTGCACTGTGCCATGTGTGCCCAGGGCCAGTAGATCAAGTGCTGCTAGTGGGCTTGCAGCACTGATTGTGCCACCCACTGAAGCAGCTTGTAAAGTGTCACTCAGGCCTGCCATTGCAGAGCCTGTGTGCAGTCTAGTACTGCCATGTGCCTTGGTAATTGCACAAACTTACCAGTCCCTAAACCTTCCCTTTTATACATTTTAGCCACCCCTGAGCTAGGCCCTAGGACAGGGTGCATTGTATATGAAAGGTAGGACATGCCCAGATGTGTGTAGCATGTCCTGATAGTGAATTACAGCCCATTTCGTTTTTCACTATTTCAAGGCTACCTGTCCCCATAGGCCAGAATGGTTAGTTTGATTATAACATTTTATAATCCTAACTGACCCAGGGAACATGATAGAAAAACGAATTTAGTATGCCTGCACTCAGAATGATAAAATACGCCTTTTAGTAAAGTTGGTTTTAACATTCTGTGTTTGAAAATACCACTTTTAGAAAGAAGGTATTTTCTTGCCTAACCATCCAGCCTGCCTCTGCTAGGTTGTGTATTGCCTGTCTGGTTTGTGAGTGACAGAGGCTGAGGGGGCCCCAGGAGGCAAGGCGAGTCAGCACTAGGCTGAATTGACCTATCTGCATTGGGAGTAGTGGGAGAAGTAGCACGTGGGCCTGAATTGGGCTGTGCCAGCCTTCCACAATGCTGGCTACACCTCCTGTGGTGCGTCTGATTACCCTGGCCCACACTGACAAAGGAAGAAGTTGTGCGCTTGCAGAGTGCACCCAGAACTGGTTTGGACTAGGTACAGACACTCCCTGCCTTCAGTGACAAAGGATTTGTGTGTTTAAAAAGGGGGACCCGGACTCCAGAACTTTAGATCACATCTGGACATCAAGACAGACCTTTTGCCAAGGAGAAGAACTAGAGAATCTGCAGGAGTGTTTGACTTCCCTTGTGCCAGTGTGTTGCTTTCTGGGGTTGGCCTGCAGTGGTTTCTTTATTGCCAAGGAAAAGAGAAAGACTTTTATTTGCAAATTTCATCATCTTGAGGAAGAATCTCCAAGGGCTTGAACTGTGCCTGCCTCCTGCTGAAGTCTCAGGAATACAAGACTTCATCACCAGCTCCCCACTGATTTTCATTGCTGGGAATTCTGTCTTCAGAAGCCTGTGTGTTGTTGGGAGCTGGAAGCGTGACTCAACAAGAAGAAGCGTGTCGCAACTGCAGCTGTCGCATCATTGGAGAAGCGGGTCGCAACCGCAAAGGTTGCCATTGCATCACCAGAGAAGCGTGTGGCAGGGCCTGTCGCGGCTCCAAAGTTACAGAGTCGCCTCATGGCTGCCGGGCATGCATGCATCGTCTTCACGTCGTCATATTGCATCAAGGGCACCATCTTCTCACATCACACCGGATTGTTGCATCGCATCAAGCCACCATCTTGACGCATCGCAACCGGGACGGACCACAAGATCGTCGCATCACCCCCTCTACGGTAAGGAACAGACGCATCGCCTACTTTGCGCAAACACTGAGGGTCAGACGCATCGCCTCCCCCGAAGCAAGGAACCGACGCATCGTTCTCCCTGCGAACCTTTTGTTTATCTTGCGTGACACATCCAAAGGTACTTTGTGAGAAACGTGTTGCATTTATGATCACCTTTGAACTAAGTTATTTCTACCATCTTAACCCCTTCCATGCTGGCCCGTTTCCGCCGCTGTGCGGTAAACAAACAAACAGGGCGGGGCCGTGACGTACCCCAGCCGTCATCCGCACACAGCACCGCGGAGCGTGACGGCTGGGGTTCGTCACCAGCATGCAAGGGGTTAAAGTCATTTTCTTACTACTGTATTGTGGATTTTTGTCATTTGGGTCTTGTGTTAAGTCTATATAAAGAATAGTTATTTTTATAAAAATTGTGTTGTGTCCATCTGTAGTGTTTTTACTGTATTACTGTATGTGTTCACAAATGCTTTACACACTGCCTCTGAGATAAGCCTTCCTGCTCATGCCAAGATACCACAGGGTTGAGCAGGGATTATTTAGGAGTGTAGCCCCCTTACTCTGACTAGAAGCAAGGTGTCCCTATTTGGACAAAGGTGCAAGCCATTGCCAACTAGAGACCCCCAGTTCTAACAGATACGATATAGGAATTTAAAATGTAATAATTTATGCCTGTGGTTGATGGCGATACAATGAATCTGTGATATTACAATATCTTGTCTGTGAGGGGGGCTCCCAATTCCTTCGTCCAGATCCCTTGCACCCGCATGGTAGTTTTGAGTTTTAGAGCAATACACAGATGGTACAGTCTCAATGCCATGAGGTCACCATCCGTATTAGTTACTACAAGCGTCAAGAGAGAAAATCCTCTGGGGGTAGTGGGTAAAAAAAGAATAGAGAATGTAGGGTATTATGGAGCCAGCCTTTTAAATTCCCTTGAATTCCGCATATTTCTAGAGAGAAGAATCGCGCTAGCACATGCTCCAGAGGCTGCATATTCTCCAAAATATCCAAAAGTACTGCAGACTTTGGGAGAGTCATGAGTCGCTCCTGCATCACAATCAATGCATCTCTTCACCTTTCCTAGCGTCTCCCTACATTTCGAGCAGGCAGGGAGACAGGCACCTGCTCTGGCCGACCCCCCTACCCCGCTGGAATGCTGGCCAGGACATGGAAACAATAGCCCGCAATGGGTCACCCAAGCCCCACTGCAGCAAAACTTATCCTTAACCTTTTCAAGCCATCAGCCAGACCGAGAAAAGAACAGGCAGAATGCTGGGTAAGTACTGCTTATGTAGTCTCCAAGAAGTGGAGGAGGGGCAGTATGTACAACCATTACTCTGTTCTATTTTCTGTAGGGCGAGATGGGGTCATCTCATTAGTGATGAAGAGAAGAGGACAAGGGGTACTTAAGGATAATGTGCTGCTGTAGGATCAGATATCAAAAATGCAGATCTATGTTTTTTTCGTTTCCTGCCAGGAGCACAGGGTAAGCGCTATGGCAAACAGAGAGAGCATGACAAAAATGCTGTGCACTGGCCTGCAGGAGCTGGTTATTGGCAGTGCATATTCCATGTCACACCAGGCCAGTCCCTGTCAGCAGAATCCAACAGAGGACAGGTTTTTGCATGCAGGAGGCGAGGGACTAGCCTTGAAATTGGTAGAATCCCACCGGTATTAGGAGGGTTGTCATGTATGACATATGTCTATCGCATGGCCATCCTCTTACTCGTATGTCTATTTGCAGAGAGCATCATATGTGTATCACATGGCCATTTGTGTGCATGTAAGACGCAAATGAAATGTGAGGAGATTTTAACCTGGGAGCGAAATAGTGAAGTTTATCTTTATTTTAGCTTTTCTTTGGTGTTGCTGCTCACCTTTGACCTTCGGCGATGCAAACACTAATTGGAATGATTAAGTGGCAGCTATCAAGAATCGTAAACACTTTGGGGCATATCATCAAGGGCCTTATCTCTGCTTTTTTGTCTTTAAAAGCCAGAAAAGCGGAGATAATGTTTTCGCCCTATCACCAATAGGGTGCTAACATGCATAATCGCATGTTAGTACCCTTTTCCATACGCCTCCCTTTGCATCTCTAATGAGATGCAAAGTGGGCGTTCCTTCCCCAAATACCTGGAGAAATGTCGCTAAGCAACATTTCTCCAATTATCAATGGGCATGCTAACAAGCATAGCGATAAGAAAATTAGCGATAACCGCGATTATCGCTACTTTCCTTACGCCTGCTTTTAGCTTGACTTAGCCATGATATCCAATGGAAGGTGGATATCATGGTTAAGTATGCCCTTCCCTATCAGCATGGTAGCGCCAAACAATGTGCGATTATCGTTGGAATCCCAGCGATAATTGCACATTTGGCAGCTAACTTGGTTGTTTTTATCGCTTTGGAGATAAGCGTCGCTGATAGCGCGCTATCTCCGCGATAAAAACAAGCGATAGCCGGCAACAATTATCCTAGCGCTTAGTGCTAGTTATTGCTGGTTGTTGCTGATATGCCCCTTCGTAACTTGCAGGTGCTGCCTGTAAAGTTCATTTTGTAATTTTGCACTTGTTCTCTTTATGGTTGAATTTTTCATTATACATGTAATAGCTTTCCAAAAACCGACCGTATATTTTCTTTACATCTGTTACTATGCCTTTATAGAGCTTAGAAGCAGGTGGGATTTGAGCTTTAAAACTATTTATGGCCTTAGGAAGAAACATCCATACCTGGAAAGAGGTCCTTGTATCCTATTCTAATTTAAATGATCTTGCCTCGGGACTCCCAAGAGGAAGTACATTTCTTTCAATAAACACAGGAGGTTTATTCAGGCCAAAACCCCGTGACACCTAGGCGGCTAGGCACCACATCTCCAACTGGTGAAGCCAGTTCCAAGGTAAACAAGAATTGAATTACATGATGCACACATGAAAACCTATAGCACAGTAAACATTGTCCTGCATGTGATTATTACACATGTCCTTTTTTCCATAAATGACACACAATGTACACAAAAACTCCACTATCGTAACTAAGACATGATTGTGGCAGTATTGGTGGTGGTGTTGGTGTCATTGGTGGTTTTTCAAATTGGTGAGCTTTTTTGTGTTATTTGGTGCAGTGTTGTCATAGGTGGTGGTATTGTTGTGTTGGTGGTGGTATTGCAGGTGCTTCTGATGGTGTCTGATGCTATTGGAGTTTGTGTGGTGGAGATAATGTACAAAGCAGTCTTCGTTGTAGTATTGGTGGCAATGGTGTTAGTGGTATTGATGATGGTGGTATTAGTATAATTTCGGTGATGCTCCAATTTCTATGCTGTGAAGTCAAGCACATACATTAATGCATTCAAACTAATCAGAAAAATATAGAGAAATACAAAGAGGCTGAGTCGTAAGGACCATGACATGGAAAATCAGACTATTAAAAGTGGGCTCATCATATTAAGAAAGAATTAGAGAAGCCTGTTTTGCCTGCAGCCAGTGGAGCCAGCAAGAAGAGGGGGCAGACTACAGGCCCCATCGCTACTGGCTGCAACCGCAGCAGTGCATTGGATTCGCGGCTGGAAGCGCCTACTTAGCTCCCGGTGGGCTCTCACTGCGTGGTAAATCTGTTTTGCCTTCAGCAAGTAGACCCAGAGAGGAGGGGGCAAAAAACAGGCCCCAGCGCTACTTACAGCTGCCGCCCAGGAGCGTAACACAGGCCCCTGCAGCCCCCGCGATGCGGGGAGGCCCTCACCCTCCAGAGGGCTACGTCAGCAACGCACTTCTGCTCGAGAACTCTTGATTGAGTCCGGAGGGGGCCCCTTCACTTACCCTGCAGGGGGGCCCCTTCAAGGTTCGTTACACCACTGCTGCCGCCACAGCCACACCTTAGATTTGCTCCCGGAGGTGCCTCATTAGCTCGCTGTGGGCACCTGCTGCGCGGGAAACCCATTTTGCCTGCAGCTGGTGAAGCCAGCAAGAGGAGAGGGAAGACTATAGACCCCAGCGCTACTTGCGGCCGCCGCTGCCACGCCTTGGATTCGCACCTGGAGGTGCCTCCTTAGCTCCATGCGGGCTCCTGCTGCGCGGGAAGCCCGTTTCGCCTGCAGCCTGTGAAGCCAGCGAAAGGAGGGGGTAGACTATAGGCCCCAGTGCTTCTTGTGGCCGCTGTAGCCATACCCTGGATTCACGCCTGGAGGTGCCTACTTAGCTCACTGCGTACTCCCGCTGTGCATGATGCGGATGTGTGCCCAGGCAAAGACCGGGCCAAGAGCGGGCCTGTATACGCCCATCTGCGGCTGACCAAGGTTGGGCTGGGCCTCTTCTCTTGGTCCTGTAATCTGTGACTAACGGACATAGCTCCTTCAGGTACTGCATTTATTTGATGTTAGTGAACCCCATATTTTATACTTCTCCCTCTTCCTTTTCCTTGGCTGTACCTGGTCGCTTTAAGCCCCTAAGATAACCTAAATAAGGGGTAGGCCTATTAACACGGCTTGATGAATCCTTTGTAAGGACAAACGTTAGTCTGCTGAGCCAATCTTACAGTTAATGGGCTGCAGCAGTCACAAACATTGGTTGCCTGTGAGAATGGGTAAGGATAAGCTTAATGTGGGCACACCTGGGGGAGATACAGCTACCACATTGGATTTTTTTATAATCAGGGCACCAAATGTTCTATCAAAAGAAATTGCTCTTACAGAGAGGAGACTCTCGATGGAAATTATAAATCACTCTGCTGAGCCTCTATCGGTTGCTGACCCTTTGTTATTGGTTGATACAGCGGGTGTCCATCTCCCATTGGTCCAGATATATAGACTACATCTTCTTTATCTGGACCAATGGGGCGGACTCGTTATTTGAATTTTTGAGTTGGCTTAATCTGACTGACTGTAACCTTAGGTTTACTGCCCATCACAGTAAAGAGAAAGTTGAATTCCTGGATATTTTGATCAGACATGAACAGAACAAATTAGAGGTGGATCCTGTATTTAAAACCCACCGCGAGGAATACTCTGCTACACTTTCAAAGTTTTCATCCTAGAGACAGAGTATTCCTTTCTCTCAATTTTTGAGAGTGAGAAGGAACTGCACTAATTTAATTGATTATGATAGACAAGCCTCAATAATGAGAAAAAAATTCTTAGACAGAGGATACCCCCACCGGCTGGTGAGGGATTCCTATGAAAGAGCAAGGTTCTTTGACCGACATCATCTTTTGAAATCCAAGTCTGCCAAAGAGAACACACAACTTGTTTGTATCACAAAGCATTCCACTCTAGACACAAAAATCAAACAGATCATTAATGCCAACTGGCATACTTTTTTTTAAAACTTTTTTTTTCAGGTTTTTGCAAAAGACAAAAAACATAAAAGAAACCCCCCACCAAGGCATCGTTAAATACATTTGCACACAGTTCGACATTCTCATTATGGCACATCTCGGATTAGGACAACATCTGAAAGCACACAAGTTTATGCAGTACAGCGGTATAACAAGCAGGTAACATATGCTCTTGTGAGGAAATCAGGCCAGACCCATCCTCATGCATTGTTCAAACAGCCCTCAAGTGGCCCCTCCCCCCTCTCCCACAGATTCTTGCTCAGAGAATAAATCGCCACTAGTCCCTTCCGAGTCACTATGTGATGAGTGCTCTACTGCAGCCAACCCTGACATACACATGGCTTGCCAGGCCAGCAGGTCCTCCTGCAATTTCTCATCCCTCCTAGTGTGTTGCATGTGTGTTTCCTCCGCGAGTGACCATTCCCTCACATCCTTCAGCCATGTGTCTACGTCTGGGGCCCTCTGTCCCATCCATGTGATGTCGACCGTCCGCCTAGCTAGCACAAGCATTAATTGCAACAATTTATATGAAAGCTTCCGCTTCCTTGGTTTGGGACCAATGCCAGCAGACAATGTAAGGGTGTTAGTTCGATTCCGAGGCCAGTGGTGGCCGTTATACGAGCCACGACCCCTGTCCAAAACCTCCCCACCAGTGGACATTCCCAGGCCAGATGCAAAAACCCCGCTTCCACTGCGCTACACCTAGGGCAGTTGTCCCTCCTATCCCCCGAGAAGCGGCTCACCGCCTTCGGGGTAAGGTAGGTGTGGTGCAGGAAGTTAAAATGGATAAGTTAAAGGACACCCGCCGCTTCAAGACCCCTATACGCATCCGTTGTCCCTGATCCAGAGGTGCTCCCTGGTCTGCCTCCCAGGCCGCCCATGCCGGTGGCACCGGGGGGACGGAATCACGCTTCATAGCTGCATACAGCAAGGCTATCAATCTACGTCCTCTGCCGCAGGATAATATGATATGCAAGGTATGGGTCATCGGAGGTATCTCCGGACACTGCGGCCAGACCGAGCGCACAATAGAACGCAACCCTAGGTAATGTAAGTATTGTCCGCCACTTAGGCCAAATGACTCCTCTGCCTGCTCGTATGTCACGAAGCTCTCAGAGGGGTATAGATATGCCAAGACCTCACAGCCTCCGTCTCTCCATTCTCGGAAGGACATTTGGTGTTCAATCTCTACCATTGGGGCCAATATCCAGATCGGTAGGTCCCTGTGAAAAGGGGCAGAATGTAGAACTCTTTCTATAAAACGTTGCCATACGCCCGCCGTGTGTCTCACCACATAGGGAAGCTCGGCGTCGGCTCCTGCCCCACGCATCAGTGCCAGCTGAAGCTCCTGTACAGTCGCCCTACCTGCTAGTAATCGCGTCTCCCATACAGCCGTATCTACAAACCACCTGGCAGCCGGAAATATCTGTGCTGCGTAATAGTAAAGATCGAAGCGTGGGGCCTCCAAACCCCCCTCCTCAAAGGAGCGCACAACAGTACGGAGGGCAACTCTGCTTCGCCAACCCGCCCAGAGCAGGGACGTGAGCAGCGTATTGAGGGTCCGAAAAACCCTAGGTGGAAGAGGGCACAACGTGTTCTGAAGGACATACAGTGTCCTTGGCAGCATCACCATCTTAGAGACAGCCAGCCGTCCCATTAGGGACAGCGGTAGGGTGTTCCAAAAGGACACAGATTGCTAAAGAGACTTAATCACCTGGTCTATGTTTAGGGCGAGGGACTGCTTCTCTGACGAGGCCATGTGTATACATAGGTATCGGAAACTTGTCTGTTCCCAACGCAGTCCAAGCTCTGGCAAGTCCTCCAATTGTACCGTTTCAAATCCCGATAACGGGAAAATAAGAGACTTGCTACGGTTAAGTCGCAAGCCCGATACCTCGTCAAAACGGTCCAGGTGGTGCAATAACCTCGGTAGTGCCTCCCTCGGAGTTTTCAAGTAGAACAAGGCGTCATCTGCATACAACGACAGTACATTGCACATGTCACTCACTTGAATACCCCATTGCCTCATCTAAGTCCGTATCAAGACAGCAAACGGCTCGATGGCAAGGGCAAAAAGCAACGGCGAGAGGGGGCATCCCTGTCTCGTGCCCCGTCCCAGCTGCCACTCCTCCGATCTCGCAGCTCCCAGGCGCACCCTGGCTCGAGGGGAGCTATAAAGGATACGAATCCAACGGCTAAAATTGGGCCCCAGGCCCATCTTCCGGAGGGCCTTCTGTAAGTAGCCCCAATCAACAGTGTCGAACGCCTTGGCCAGATCTATGGATACCAAGACCGTCTGGTCTTCCCTACCTCGCACTTCGTGTTGGATATGGTTCAAACGTCTAAGATTCATGGCCGTGTTCCGCCCTAGAATAAAACCGCATTGATCTTGGTGCACTAAGTGTTCCATATGGGGTGCTAGCCTTGTGGCCAATAATTTAGTCAGAATTTTAATATCAGAGTTTATCATGGTAATCGGATGATAGGACAAGGGGTCAAGCTTATCCCCCCTGGTTTCAGGATCATGCAGATTTCCCCCTGGGCCATGCTCCGTGGGAGCTCTCCCCTCTCGAACACCTCATGGAAAACCTGCATGGGTAGTGGAGCCAGTACGTCTCGGTACTCTTGATAGAACTCCGGTAGGAACCCGTCACTTCCCGACGACTTCGAAAGCGGCAAGCAGGCTAGTGCCACGCAGATCTCAGTCAACGTCAGGCTCGCATCTAGTTCCTTCCTGTCTGAGTCCGAAAGGGACAACATATTCGAATAGGGTAGATAAGAAACCTCTGAAATGCTAGGGTCCGCCTCATACACCTGTCGTAAATGGGATTGGAGAACCCCAAGGACGGCCTGCTCTGAATAAACCACTTGCCCGTTCAGGTCATGTAAGGCTACAATACGCTCGGGAGTCTGCTCTCTCCTTAGAATCCAAGCCAGGAGCCGCCCTGACTTGTCTCCCTCCCTGTGTGCCTATATTGGCCCAAGGTGTATTTGTCGAGTCTATCTAGGATGTCATGTAATCAAGCTCGGGCTGCCTGTTCCTCTAACTTCTGCGGGGCACTAGGGTCCGCTATATGTTGAGCCTGCAGGAGGGCGTCCTCCTCTTCCTGGAGATCTTGGAGTAGCTGTTTCCGAACTCCATAGGTAAGGCCCATACAGGCGCCCCTCACCACTGCCTTTAGGGCCTCCCACCTAGTATGCACAGATAAGCCCCCTCTCCCCAGTTGAGGTCTACATAGTCCTCAATGGCTGTTTCCACGTGTGCTTTACCTACTTGATCGCTGAGTACATCTACCGGGAGCCTCCAAGTACGAGGATGGGCAATCGAAGGCCCCCATTGAACCACGCAAGCCACTGGTGAGTGATCTTATAAAAAACGAGCCAGATGGGTAACATCCACAGAGACATTAAGCTCAGCATTTGCCACTAAAATTCTATCTAAGCGGCTGTAAGTGTTGTGTGTGGGGGAGAAGCAGGTATATACCTTCTGCGTTGGATTCAGTTGGCGCCAAATATCTGTTGCCCCTATGTTTCCCATGACCTCCCTGAGTTGTACTGTCATACGGGGTTGCATGCCCTCCAGGGGCGGGGACCTATACAGTGCCGGGTCAAGAATACAGTTAAAGTTCCAATCCAAAATGTCGGGGCCAGCAGGTCGTGTATCAAGACGTCTTGTATGGCCCTAAAGAAAGCAGAGTCATCAGTGTTAGGTGCATAGGAATTTAAAATGACGATGTCCCTGCCATCCAGTTTAGCCCTGAGGAGCAGGTATCGCCCATTAATGTCCACTTCCATGTACTGCATAGCGAACGGTACCCCAGGGACCACCCAGATAAGGACCCCTCTGGCATATGTAGAGAAGGACGCATGGAATATCTGTCCACGCCATTTCTTGCCTAATTTCTGCGCCCCGTCATCCACCAGGTGGGTCTCCTGGAGACAGGCAATGGACACTCTGTGTCTTCGAAGGAAGGAAGGGACTCTGTATCTTTTAGTGCATGTGCCTAGCCCCCTCACGTTCCAGCTCAGAAACTTGTGTGCCATGATTTCCCGCATAGTCTACTCCACTGCAATTGCCCACTCCCAGTGCCGTTCCCCTCCGGTGCCCGAGCTGTAATACAAATGATGCCGAAAGCTTTTCCCTTTAACATCCCCCCGAACAGTCCCCCCACCCCCCTCCCACGAGCAATATACCAGCAACAACCAAACATGCCAATATGCCCTTTCCCTGCTGGTCCCAGGACGTGCACAGCCACCCATTCGCCCAACGAGGCGATACACACTCAAGAACGAAAATAAGAAACTCCCCCCCACCCCGACTCCCCGCAAGGCCCGATTCAAGACATTTACACCGGGCTCATACTGTCTAGTTCGAATTTATATGTGTACTCCTACTCCACCTGACCATGCTGACTCTCACACTCTCTCACATAGCATACCTAGCGAAGGAAGGCCTCCTGCGTACATCATGCAACACTCACACCCCTTACTAAATCTATCCCAAAGAGGGCCGTGATCCTGCCTTATGTCATACACTCCTCACCCCCAACCACTCAGCTACTTCAAGAAGGATCCACCGTCTCAGGAGTCCCGACCTCCGCAGTCTCAGGAATCACCGGGTCAGTTAGTGACATGCCCTGTGCCGTGACCTGCAGGGTATCTGTGACCAATATTTCTCCGGGCGCCGTAGATGTCTGGGGCACCGCATCATCTCCAGCTTCGGACGGTTCCAGATGCAAGGCTCCATCAGCTCCCACCATTACTCTGCGTCTCTCCTCGCTTTCAGCTGTTTCGGATCGGCGTCGTCGCCTGTTCATACACCTTCTCGGTGGTTGAGTACCCCACTTGCCGCGGTGTCCACCACGTTCTCCCGGCGGAAGGTCGTCTTCCCTAATCTCCAGCCATTCCCAGACCTCCTCCGGGCAATCAAAAAAGTGCGCCTTCCCCTGAGCCAGCACCTTCAGTTTTGCCGGGTAGAGCAGCATGTACTGTAGGTGCATCTCCCGGAGTTTCTGTTTAATTCCCAGAAAGGACTTTCTTTGCTCTTGAACTTGCTGGGTGTAATCCGGGTAAATGGATATTTTGCTGTTTTCAAAGGTGAGGTTTGCCGATTCTCTTGCCGCCTTGAGGATACAGTCTCTGTCCCGGTAATTAAGAATTTTGGCGATTAAGGCCCGCGGAGGTGCCACCGGCCGTGGCGGCGGGACCCGTGCCCTATGGGCTCGCTCGATCACAAAGACCTCCGATAGACCCCTCGGACACAGCTGTGTACGAATCCAGTTCTCTAGGAAGCGCTCAGCATTTCCCACCTCCGCCCTCTCCGGCACGCCAAGGACCCTGATGTTACTGCGGCGCGCCCTCCCTTCCGTGTCCTCTGCTCTTCGCTCCAGGTCTCCAGTTGTGGCCGTGAGTTGTGCAACCGTTTTTTTGAAGAATGCCACCTCTCCTTACAGCTGTTCTATGTTTCCTTCTGCGTCAGAGACTTTATCGGCCACCTTGCGTAGATCCGTCCGCAACAGATTTACATCGATCGGCGCTGTTTCTATTTGGCGCTCCAGTGCCGAATGGGAGTCGTAGATCACCTTTAGCAGCTCCGCCCGGGAGGGCTCCCCGGGAGCTTCAGCCCCTTCATCTTGGCCTGACTGTTGTGTGATCCGCTGGGAAGGTAGTCTCTGGGTAGTATATTGCGTTATTGTGTTGGGCTGCGTGGAGCGCGTCATCCTATCCTTCCTCATTGCAGGCGCCCCTTGTATCTAGCGCGACTCCCTAATGAGCGGCGAGGCCCACGATGTTGATTGTGTTGTACTGCCTGTTGGTCAGTCTCCGATCCCAAGTACCCGGAGAACTCTTCGCAGATTTACATGTCCACCGGCCACCACGACACTCCCAAGGGACCTGTAACCGTGAGGGATTGTTCATTGGCCCAGGGGTGTCCCTCTCTGCCTCTCGCTACCCCTTCAGAGCGTCAATGTCCGTGCCCCGCCGCTATTCCACTCACCAGGCACCATCGCCTCACTGGGAGGGGGCGCCCCGGGCCCACAGGAAGGCTGCAAAGCACGTGAGTCATGCAATATATTCCATCCGTGACGGGCTCTTCGAATATGTGATCGCCCTCCCTGCCAAGGTTCCCCAGAGGTCCTGCATGTCTAACAGTCCGCAAGCAGTTTCCGCCCACCTATCCGCTGCACTTTATATGGAAGCCCTTGCTAGTCCCACCGCGGAGGCGGCGTGTTCCTCAGCGTTGTGCCTTGCTCGCCAGGGTGAATGCGGGCATGCCTGGTGATCTCATCATCTCGGGGCCGTCCCTCCAAACTGTGTTCTCAATCCGACTGATGCAAGAGGGTCAAGGGACAGCAGCCAGGTTCCGTACAGGCCCCCCAAGACCTCCGCAAGGATTCCGGCCCAAGGGAACCGCTGTGCCAGCTCTCCACCCACAAAATCCACTTTCGCTAAGGTTCTTCATACCAGATCTCGTCGACGAGTGTCAGGTCCTGGCCCTGCCGGCCGGTCCCGGTGGCAGTCAGTTCCAGGGCATGTCAGGCGCATTCTCAGCTGAGCCTAGCGCAACCTTCAGATCATGTAGGGCCGCCGTGTCTCCCCAGCGCCAGCCGGCTCGGTGAGTCTCCTGAATACCTCCCTGCCGACGGTCCCACTATGGCAGTCCTGCACGTTCCGGGCCCCCAGAGGACATCATGCCCCTCGCAGGTTCGACTCGGGTCTCTGTTCCAGTCGCAATGGCTGTTTGTACTAGGCCTTGAGGCCCCGCCCCTCCAGAGGTGTAGGCCGCAGTCCGGGGCCTCGCCGAGCAACAGGCTGCTTCCTCTCCCCCACGACAGGGCTCGCTAGGCACTCTGAGGGCCCCCGCAGACGGAAGAGGATCCCAGCGGCGGTGCCCCCCGCGAGGGAGGCGCAGGTTATGGGGTCTCAGCCGCTCCGCAATTCACCCCCTCCGCCGCAGCAGTGCCGGCAGCGAGGGCTCCCTCAGCTCAAGGCTCCTCACCGCGTCGCTCCGGTCGGGCACTCACCGGCCAATGTGCTGATGCCGCCGAGGTAGATCTCAAGCCTTCGGGCCTCCACAGGTTCTTTTCCACCAGTCCACGCCGCTCTCCAATAACAGGCCTCACACCCCGGCCCCGCGTAGCAGCAGGTCCGGGGCTCCGCAGTGCAGGGAATCGTTTCGGCGCCGCCGCCTGCGGGTCGCTCAAGAACGCCCAAGAACTTGCCCCCAGGAGTCAGAGGGACGTTAGGCACCCGATGTTACTCCACAGGAGCCCCACTCGGGTCTCAATGGCCGCTTGTCCTAGGCCCTGGGGCACCGCCCCTCCAGAGATGTAGGCCGCAATCCGGGGCCTCGCCTGCCGACGGGCCGATTCCACTCTTCCCCGGCAGGGCCCTCCGGGCAAACCCGAGGCTTCCTCAACCTCCGAGGGCCCCCGCAGACGAAGGAGAATCCCAGCTGCGATGCCCCCCGCGAGGGTTCAGGGGTCTCAGCCTCTCCGCTGATTACGCCGTCAGCCGCAGCAGTGCGGCAGCGAGGCTCCGTTAGCCCAGATCGGGGTTCCCCTACAATGTCGCTCCAGTCGGGCACTCGCCAGTTGATGTTCTGGTGCTACCGAGGCGGATCCCAAGCCTCTGGGCCTCCACCGGTCCCTTCTCACCGGTCCGCCCCACTCTCCAGAAGCAGGCCTCAGGCCCTGGTCTCGCGTGGTATCGGGTCTGGGGCTCCACAGAGCAGGTAATTGTCTCAGCGCCACTGCCTGCGGGACGCTCAAGATCGCCCTAGGACTTGCCCCCAGGTGTCAGGGGGACATGAAGTACCCGATTTTACTCCGCAGGAGCTCTTCCAGGATGAATATACAGGATTTTAGGGCCGATTTGCCGGGAGCCGGAGGAGCTCACGTCCTGTCGGCCATGCTACTTGGCCACGCCCCCCAACTGGCACAGTTTAAATAGTAATCCTACACAAACACACAAGTTACCAAAACCTTTATTCGCACATCGACGGAACAAAAATATAAAACATTTGATTGTTCACTCCAGGTTTGAGAAAAACTCTGCCAACTCTATGTTAGTTCAAAAATCAATTGATGGCACTTTGCCTATCAAAGGAACAGTAAGATGCTCCACATGCAAATCCTGTAACATGATCATTGAAGGAGAATCTTTTACTCACAATGATTTTACCACTAGAGCAACCCATATGTAAAATTGCAAAACACAAAACACCATATATTTTATTTTGTGCCCCTGCTCATTGGGTTATGTGGGTGAAACATCACGACCGATCCAAACTAGGATGACTGAACATCGTTCGGCCATTAGAACAGGTAAGATTCAAGCACCTCTGGTGAAACATTTTATTGAGAAAAACCACAAACCAGAAGACTTTAAGTGGAGAATCTTGGAGAGAATTAGAATAGCAGATAATAAAGGAGGACACAAGATACGTAAAAAACGAGAAGTTTATTGGATTTTCTCTTTGGATACTTTCAAGAATGGTTTAAACAGCGAGATACCTTGGGAAAATGCAATAATTTATTGAATATAAGTATAGCGATCTGGAGGATTAGATATTTTACTGACCATTCCTGTTTAACTGCTTTTTACTCCTATGTTATTAATTAACTAGAATAATACTTAGGGCGACCGTTAACATTGGGATAATATCCCCGTTATTAGGATGACATATAGTTCTATTCAGGATTTCCTTTCCTTACAATATGAGTTCATGTAAATTTGGTGATTTATTTGTATCCGACTCGAATATAGAACTAGAATTTTAACAACAATTAAGTTGGTTGCTTTATTTACACATTTAAACTGGTTATAGCCCTGCTTAAACTAACAAAGTTTAGTTGAGGGAGGGAGAGGAAGGGGGTAAATAAAATACATTCTTCCTAACACTAGGGAATGAACACATTTGTCTTATTTCTATGTCAGTCTCCCCGGCTAAACATTGTAAACACACCCCCTTTTTTATATTTTTTTCAAGTGAAGTTTATTAATGGGAACTATACCTAGAGGATGCAATTTCTCGTTTGTCATACCGACACTTGGATTTTTATTATAGCTAGCACCGCATCTATTCTATTTTATATATTTGGGCTCTCAGAATTCGTCACGTTATTAAACACGTGACCCGTTAGAGAAATATTTAAGAGTCATGAACCTGGAAGGAGATGAATATCTCCTCCCACATGACGTAACACGCCAGCAGCCATCTTTCATCTCGCTACCGTGACGGATCCAACATCATCGTGAGGTAAATGTTTTCCTTTGATAAGGATATATAGTTTCCGCACAGTAAATGAGCTGGGCATTTAACTCCTGATACTGGTATATATATTTTTCCTTTTTTAGATTAACACACCTAGAACACATCTTTTCGTGAGGTTTTTGAACATTATCAGCATATCTGGAACATTACTTTTTCAACCAATTATCCAGGTAATGCGCGGACTTTTTCACTATTCACATGCAATATGGCACACTTTCCATTAGGAAACAATCACTATATAGTACTATTGTTTTTTCTCGTTTTGACAATCCAGACCACCCATCCTAAGGTCATCGCCCTCGCTACATTTACGGTATTGTGGGATTATCTTTTCACCCAGGTAATGGTTGGGTTTCTTAACAATTCACATATCATTCATGTTTCTGGCATGTAGGTTAGATCAACATTATATGCCTGTTGTGTTTTTCTAGATCTGTTGGTAGCTTTTAGAATACAGACCACCTAGGTTAAAGCTGCTGCCCCTGTCGTACTAGCCTTACCGTGGGAATATCGTCCTATTGGACCTGGCTTTCTATTTAATCAGGTACTATTTGAAGTATTCTGTAGTCAAGAGACAACATTGCTGCACTAAAGCCTAAGAAAGAAATACCAATGTTGTTTCTCCTCTTCGTCGCCGCAGTTCACTCTTATTGAATACTCTTCCGTCACTCTAGTATCACCGTTGGATGCGCCCTCAATTAAGATATGGATTCTTTTTGAGATATCTTCTTATATAGGCATTCATTTAACTAATATAATATTTAGATAAGAGGACATTAAACAAGTTGTGAACACATCAGAGATTAATAGATCAGACACAAGTTGAGAAGGCAATATATATATCCTATGATTATATGTTTTTGTCACCCCATCTAAGGAACAGACTACCTATCGTACTTCGATCATAAGATCTCCATCTCCAGGTCTTTTTTTTTTTTTTTTAGAATTATCGACTACTAGAGAATTGAACGTAAGTTTCCCTTACATATACATTATCAACAGGTAGATGTTTGTTATGTCTAGATATCTGTTGTACCTATAGGAATGTTTATACCCTATCCACCAATGAGATCTCTCTTACAGATAGATGTTGGGACAGGATTTGTGTTTTTTTTTCTACATATTGGATTCACAGTATTTAGACGTCCATTTTATTCACTAGTATGTCTGCATTCGAGACTACAGGCTTTGATCAACACCATGTTATCTTAGTAGATGTTCAGTTTCTTTCTATTATGATATTCTTGGATCTGATGATTTTAGTTCATAGAGAGCTACTTAAAAACACTTGAAATTTATCATTACGATCTTAACAGTAGCCTCTATTTCTAGCCATCTCGGTACAGCCATCAAATGATATGAGTACTCAGATATCAGAATTTTCTGTAATGGAAACTTGAGGGAAACATCGTTTAGAACGCGGTGTTTACACCGCAGTGCCTTTATAACGCTGCCATTACAACGCAAGTCGTTACTACGACTTGCGCTGGATGGCGCTGTTGGGCAAGGAATGTTGTAATTTTATATTCCAACACCTTCCCTACTGTTTCGTGGACTGGTGTTGGAATATAAAATTATAAGATTCCAAAATCCGCGCCCTCCAACGCAAGTCGCTGTAACGACTTGCGTTGTAATGCCCGTGTTGTCAAGTACCGCGATCTTTTAGATCGCGTTGTACTGACATACATCCGAAACTTGATGTAGTACAAAGGGAATAGCATGGAATACAGACTATGATTTTTTAATAAATAGATGTGTTATGTAACTAATGTATTATGCAAGAATAATATTCAAGAAAATGATGACTAGATGTAAAAAGCATATGTGATAAAAATGTAATATTAGAATGTATATTTATTATTATTTACAGGTATATGTGTGGCTTCTCCTGAAGAAGGCACTGTGTACGCCGAAACGCGCGTCGATTTGATTTATGCCACCAAGTGTATTGATTTTCTTCCTTGTTTTTTTTAAAATAAATTTTATATGTGATTTATTTTTAAATGTACAATTGTATGTATTGTGTCACAACACTACTTTTTATAAATATTTTTTAATTGATGTCATTAAAATGAATGTTTTTTATATATATTTTGTTTCCTGATCATTCCCTTACTGACTTGTTTCCTTCGATCAATTGCCTAGGAAGCTTTTTACTTGAATTGATACAGCGGGTGTACCATTGCTTACAAATCCTACTGCTGAACTGTTAGACAGTATTGACAATACTATGGGTGATGCTTTACTCCTCGCAGCACCACCAGTAAAAAAGTAGAGGGATGGAGGGAAAAATTTGATCAGTCACCCAAGAAGACTACTGGTCCATTAACGACTGACCAGTTGGACTTGTGCCAGGCTGTGGATAAATTAATTCCTAAATTCAAATCTGTGTTACAATCACTCTTGGCCCCTATCATATCATGGCTCACAGGGATAGAAGCTGCATTTACGCAACTCACTAATTTCACAGGCACCCTCCCGAAAAATCTTTAGGCCGTGGTGGGAGACATGGGGATTAGTCATGTGGCGGTACATGTACCTGCTGTACCCTCCAGTGAGGGCTGCAAGCCCTTAGGGTGCAGCAACTCCCAACAGACTGGTCAGGGAGACAAATGACCTGCTCAGGAGGCGCCTCAATCCAGTAAGGGTCTGGGTCCACCGAAACCTGTAGGAGCAACGGGGGATAGTGTGGGTTTAGTGTCTCAGAGGCACCCTGCTGGCCAGAGTACAGACCTTCATACCGTGCCTCTACTTAGAGGGCCTAACTCATAGCCCTCTCCCCCGAAGACCCCGGGGGAGAGGGCTATTTTAAATTTGCCACGGAAATCTGCTACTCTGATGGCTGTCTTGACAGGTGTTCCTCCCATTAAGCAGGGCACAATGGAGTGCACGATAGACCTGTTGCACAAAGTTACCCACTGGTGTGACAACATGTTAGTAAACGGACACGGAATATCTCCACATATCATCATGTCCAGAAGAGTAGGATGGGTTGGGTCTTCTGTAAAAAAAAAAAGGATAGGGACGGCAACTGTATTGTCATTAAACTTAGACACCCCGATCACCCAAGAGCTATGATTGAAAGCCACTATATGAAAGAGTCCAAATCTTCCATTGGGGTTGTCCTGTTTCACTTTGTCTATTCTAAGGGCATGTCTAACCCCGTGAGCTCTCATATCAATAGCTCTTTCTCCCCAGCAAGGATTTCACAACATCCGTTTTTTAGATCAATTATTCCTTTGACCAACAGATATGCCCCACTGGAGGACCTAGACACTATAGATTGACAAGTGATATCTTCAAGGGGAGTGCAAACCACAAGGTCTCCTGTTGTACCAGTTGAACTGCCTAGGCCATTGCTACAGACTGATCCCACCTCCCCCAGTCCTTCCTTCATTAAAATAATTACCTGAACATCGCAGGCTTGAGGGCTAAGAGGGGTGAGGATCAGTGGTTAGCAAGGTCTTGCGATGTGGTTGTACTGCAGGAAACTTGGGATTAAACTGATTCCTTTGTTTTTGATGATTTTAGTCCTTTTTTTAAAATAGATTCTCCCTCTATAGTAGGTCACGCTAAGGGCAGCCTGCTAACCTTGATATTGCTTAAAATTGCTTGCACCATTAAGATGATGATATGCCACTTCCCCATTTGGTGGTACAAAAGGGGGTGGTGATGGACGGAGCATCTGAACCAATCAAACACTCACACCCAGTCAAAGGATCTGGGTTTGATCCATCACCGTTCTATAGCCCACTCTGCCACCCCAGTTCAGATATGGCTATATGCAAATCAGTCTGACCCTGTGCCTCATGGGAACAGTCCAGTCTGAACTGCCAAGCCATGTCTTCCCTGGACCGGAAACAAGCTTCCGAGGACCGGTTTCTGACATTCCAAACGTCTTCAGCCCGGCTTGCTTGAATCCAGTGGCAAAGTGAGCAAGGGACTCACGTCTGAGCATACCCTGCCACACTTATGGCGGCCAGAGCGGTACAAAAGGGGGTGGTGATGGACGGAGCATCTGAACCAATCAAACACTCACACCCAGTCAAAGGATCTGGGTTTGATCCATCACCGCTCTTTAGCCCACTCTGCCACCCCAGTTCAGACATGGCTATATGCAAATCAGTCTGACCCTGTGCCTCATGGGAACAGTTCAGCCCGAACTGCCAAGCCGCCATAAGTGTGGCAGGGTATGCTCAGACGTGAGTCCTTTGCTCACTTTGCCACTGGATTCAAGCAAGCCGGGCTGAAGACGGCTGTAATGCCAGAAACCGGTCCTCGGAAGCTTGTTTCCGGTCCAGGGAAGGCATGGCTTGGCAGTTCGGGCTGGACTGTATTCATGAGGCACAGGGCAGACTGATTTGCATATAGCCATGTCTGAACTGGGGTGGCAGAGTGGGCTAAAGAACGGTGATGGATCAAACCCAGATCTTTTGACTGGGTGTGAGTGTTTGATTGGTTCAGAAGCTCCGTTCATCACCACCCCCTTTTGTACCGCTTTGGCCGCCATAAGTGTGGCAGGGTATGCTCAGACGTGAGTCCCTTGCTCACTTTGCCACTGGATTTAAGCAGGCCGGGCTGAAGACGGCTGTAATGCCAGAAACCGGTCCTCGGAAGCTTGTTTCCGATCCAGGGAAGTCATGGCTTGGCAGCTCGGGCTGGACTGTTCCCATGAGGCACAGGGTCAGACTGATTTGCATATAGCCATGTCTGAACTGGGGTGGCAGAGTGGGCTAAAGAACGGTGATGGATCAAACCCAGATCTTTTGACTGGGTGTGAGTGTTTGATTGGTTCAGATGCTCCGTCCATCACCACCCCCTTTTGTACCACTTCCCCATTTGGTAGCAGTGGAATTAACATTCAGTTAATGCCCTACTTTGTTTGTGAATAATTTATATAATTCCTTTTCTAGAACCAGTGTAATTGAACACATTGCTGCCCTGAAGGGATTTTAGGGCACTATGGGGAGGTGGAACGCCCATATTATGAGGTTATCATTCTGTGGGACTTTCATGCACACCGCTGTCAACATAATTGCACTTTAGTTAAGGGACCATGGGATGCCTTATCATCTTCAGCTCAATTTGAGCATTCGGTCCAAGGTCTTCGGCTAGAGAGTCTGCTTGCAGCTAATAACCTGTACTGCCTTGAAAAAATCGGAAAAGTAGATTCTGTACAAAAATTTACTTGCAGGAGTTGTTTCTCTACCATTGATTTTATCTTGATAGCTTCCCCTTTGCTCCCTGTTGTGCTCAAATTGTACTCTTGTTGGAATAACTTTAGTGATCATAATCCAGTCATTATGGAACTGAGAAGGGCTCAGATCTTCCATGGTGTGGAGGGAAAGAGCATAGCAAATGGGGAACTAAACAAAATAGATCAGGCAAGTAGAATGAAATGGGAGAAGATAATACCAGATGTTTTTTTAGATAAGCTGCATGTATTAGGCGCGAAATACATTAAACTCTGTCTTGAAATTGTACTCAGGATAGTGTGGTTTGGATGCCTATAGCAACGTAGTTAACCCCTTCCGTGCGGGGCTAATCCCCCTGCTGTGCTGGGGCGGGGGCGCGCAGTGCCCCGGTGCTCATGACGAGCTGAGCTTGTCACGGTCACACCCGTTTATTTAGAACGCTCAGCACAGCCGGTGAATTAGCCCCATGTGCGAGCGTTGCGGCCGTTATGACTAGCTCAGCTTGTCATGAGCACACGACCAACCCAGGGATGTGGGGAAGGTTAAGGCTTGTAGGAGAGCCCATTAATTAGCACTCAAACAAAAGAAAGATGTCATAAGTATCAGGCATGGGATGGTTTGAGCCAGGGCAGTGTATTATCTAATACATCCACATTTTAGGAAGTTATTAATAGACCTTTCTTTGTAGATCAACACTCGTTGAGTTGGAACAGTACCATCCAGGCTGATAAATGGGTCCAACATTTCGAAGAGATTTATAGAGGGGTGGATACAGAAGTAACGGATTCCCCCTGGATTCCAAATGCAGACACGCAAACTGTGATCTTCAGGGCAAACAAAGTGCAAAAAACCATCATGGCCACAGTTAGACAGAAATCAACGGGGTTCCGTCGGATCTTTATAAAGCTGATCCTGTGAGGTGAGCCAAGATCCTGACCCGGGATTTTAATGCAGCAAACCTGAGTGGCCTGCCGCCCTCATGGTCCACTGCAATTATCTTACCATTCTTGAAAAAGGGAGCGAGGGACTTTTCAGGCTGCTATCGCCCGATCTCCTTACTTGATTTGGCTGCAAAATGTATGCATAAGGTGATTTTGGACAACCTAACATTATGGTTAGCAGATTATTTTATTATTTCTGAACTGCAATACGGTTTCAGGAAAGGGATGGGATCTTTGGATCAATGTAACAATTTGCTCCTGTTGATCGGTGAATATACAAATGCCAAAAAGGGAAATTTGCATATGGCTTTTATGGACCTCAGGTCTGCATTTGACCGTGTTAATAGGTCCAAACTATGGCCTTTGCTACTAGAGATGGGCATGGGTGCCGATTTGGTGGCTTTCTTGCATTGGTTAAATCAAATCTGAGAGCCTCTGTTAGATAAAATGAAAACAGCTCATCCTCAGCATCCTGGAAAGTCAAGCGGGGGTCAGACAGGGATGCATTTTAGCCCCAGTGTTGTTTACTCTAATAATCAATAAACTTGGGGAACATCTGTCAGCTGCATCTAAATACATCCCCAGAGCATGATCTAAACTTGTTCCAGCACTGCTGAATGTAGATGACGCAGTGTTACTTGCCAGAATGACTGCAGGGTTGCAAAGGCATAGAAACTTTTTAATAGATTTTATTGTCTCACTTGACCTTTCTATTAATTACTCTA
This sequence comes from Lissotriton helveticus, assembly GCF_964261635.1. Classification (NCBI taxonomy): domain Eukaryota; kingdom Metazoa; phylum Chordata; class Amphibia; order Caudata; family Salamandridae; genus Lissotriton; species Lissotriton helveticus. The sequence goes on from NC_136063.1 coordinate 228,396,732, forward strand.
CGTCACATATAATGACGACAGGAAGAACAAAGCTCTTCAAACGTAGGCTTTTTATATAGAGGAGATGAATTGACTAAAGTTTCTACATTCCCTTACTTAGGCGTCCTGTTTGATGAAAGGGGGTCCTGGGTGGCTTAGAGGGCACTCAAAAAACACACTGGCCACAGCAGCTGGAGCCACTATGGACTTTGCCAGGAGACTGTGATCTAAACCGTTACCTGCCCTATTGAAGGATTATAATGAGAAATGTGTACCCATTACTTTTTATGACAATGATGCATGGGGCTACAAACATATTAGTGAATTGCATGCTACTGAGAATAAACATCTCCACAGACTCCTAACAGTACCCACCTGTACTCCATCCTTTATGGTACATGAGGTACTTGGGTAGAAGGATATTTCTGATACTACTACTACAGCCCCAGTAATGAGTTGTTTGAAAATCTTGTCTAACCCTACTCTCACGCTGAACCATCCTATCCTAGAGGACTGTATGAAACTTGACGGGCCCTTCATATCCCATGGCTCGGCTATGTCTTAGAGCAATTGAAGATTCTAGGCCGTCACGAGTTGTTCACAAATCATAGGCCAATACGCCCCAATGAGCTGAGAGATATAAGATCACTGTTCTTAGTAAGAAGGATAGTAGAAAGAGAAAACAGGAAACTCACCAAGCCTACATTAAGGCAATATGTAATAGTGAGCCCAGGAGAACCTTATTGGACGTACATCAAGAGCCAGTATCACCACTTTCTTTTAACCAGGTTTTGGTTTAATCTTATTCACTAGGGTCTAACTGTCCCTTGGAGCTTTTCCAAGATGGGTGCCTTAATGCCTTGTTCTTGTGATCATTTTTCAGAACTAGACCCTTTACACACATTTTTTTTTCTGTGTTTTTTTATTGCAACTTACGGAAAAAATATATTCTTCCATTGTTAAGGCATTGTAAATGTGCACAATGAAACCAGCCCTGATATTGCAGGATCACTGACATAATATAGAATGATAAAATATAGACTTACCAAAATATAGTCACCAAAATATAGAATGCCAAAATATCGAATTCCTATCTACAAACAGGTAAGTACAAAAATATTGAATCCAAAATATAGTCTGTAAAAAATATAGTCAGTCAAAATATCGAATTTTTTTAAATGTCTTAAAAGTAATTTAAAATTAATGAAATAATAAATATAATTAACTAAAACATACTTAAAAATACTCAAATAACCTTAAAATTAAGATATAATCAATTTCATTTATTAATAAAAAATGTTCAATATTTTACCGTAGGATAGCAGGAGGGTAACATTTATTATTACCACTCCAGTGAGTGCAACAGTAGGGAAAGCGTTGGATAGCGTAGGGGTAAAAAATACTATTCCCACTCCAGTGAGTGCAACAGTAGGGAAAGCGTTGGATAGCGTAGGGGGTAAAAAATACTATTCCCACTCCAGAGAGTGCAACTGTAGGGAAAGCTTTGGATAGCGTAGGGGTAAAAATTACTATTCCCACTCCAGAGAGTGCAACAGTAGGGAAAGCGTTGGATAGCATAGGGGTAAAAAATACTATTCCCACTCCAGTGAGTGCAACAGTAGGGAAAGCGTTGGATAGCGTAAGGGTAAAAATTACTATTCCCACTCCAGAGAGTGCAACAGTAGGGAAAGCGTTGGATAGCGGGAGGGTAAAAAATACTATTCCCACTCCAGTGAGTGCAACAGTAGGGAAAGCGTTGGATAGCGTAGGGGTAAAAAATACTATTCCCACTCCAGTGAGTGCAACAGTAGGGAAAGCGTTGGATAGCGTAGGGGTAAAAATTACTATTCCCACTCCAGAGAGTGCAACAGTAGGGAAAGTGCTGGATAGCGTAGGGGTAAAAAATACTATTCCCACTCCAGTGAGTGCAACATTAGGGAAAGCGTTGGATAGCATAAGGGTAAAAATTACTATTCCCACTCCAGAGAGTGCAACAGTAGGGAAAGCGTTGGATAGCGGGAGGGTAAAAATTACTATTCCAACTCCAGAGCGTGCAACAGTAGGGAAAGCGTTGGATAGCGTAGGGGTAAAAATTACTTTTCCCACTCCAGAGAGTGCAACAGTAGGGAAAGCGTTGGATATTGGAAGGGTAAAAATTACTATTTCCACTCCAGAGAGTACAACAGTAGGGAAAGCATTGGATAGCGTAGGAGTAAAAATTACTATTCCCACTCCAGAGAGTGCAACAGTAGGGAAAGCGTTCGATAGCGGGAGTGTGAAAATTACTATTCCCACTCCAGATAGTGCAACAGTAGGGAAAGCTTTGGAGAGCGTAGGGGTAAAAATTACTATTCCCACTCCAGAGAGTGCAACAATAGGGAAAGCGTTGGATAGCGTAGGGGTAAAAAATACTATTCCCACTCCAGAGAGTGCAACAGTAGGGAAAGCGTTGGATAGCGGGAGGGTGAAAATTACTATTCCCACTCCAGTGAGTTTAACAGTAGGGAAAGTAATGATTTAAAATATTATTAAAAATAAATTAAATATCAATACCAATAAAACATTCATTGAAATTAATAACCAATTTAATATTATGTAATAATTAATTAGAAATACAACTACATATTAGTTATTAAAAATTAATAACCTATTCATAATTATTTAACAACTAATTAATTTTCAATACCAAAAACTAATTAATAATAAAAATTAATACCAATTAAAAATTAACAGTAAATTAATTATCAATACACAAAAAGTGTTTTTAATATGTAATTAATTACAATTACACTACTTCCCACCCTATTCCCCTATAAACCCACATCCCACTACAGAAAATACATTAATACAATTATCATAATTATCAAATATTTCATTAATACAAAATAATTACCAATTAATAAAAATTAATTGCCAAATAATAGAAATTAATTGCCAATTAATTGAAATTAATTACCAATTAAAAATAAATTAACAATAAATGTAAAATCAATACCAATAAATGAAAAAAAGTATTTACTTAATTACAATTAAAATACTTCCCACCCTATTCCCCTATAAACCCACAACCCGCTACAGAAAATAAATTTAGAAAATGAACATAATTAACAATTAAACAATTAATACAAATTAATTGGCAATTAATAAAAAATAATTACCAATTAAAAAATAACAATAAATTCAAAATGAATACCAATAAATAAATAAAAATACTTAATGAATTACAATTAAATTACTTCCCACCTTATTCCCCTATAAACCCACAACCCGCTACAGAACTAGAAAGCAAAATTTAATTAAAAATTAATAATAATTGCTAAAAAAGTAATATTTAATTTAATATAATTAAATTACTTCCCACCCTATTCCCCTATAAACCCACAACCCGCTACAGAATTAAATTACGTAAAATTTAAATAACATAAAATTCATTACTTAAAATACATTAAACATACATTACAAAAATTAATATACACTTTTCACACATATACTAACATACAAAACACTTAAAAAAAATTTATATTATTAAAAAATCGATATATTTAATGCCTATATTGTATACTTCGATATTTTGACTTCTATATTTCGAAAATCGATATTACTTACCTTAAATTCGATATTTTTAACCACTATATTGTGTCCATTCGATATTTTGTCCAGTCTATATTTTTACTTCGATATTATGTCCATTCTATATTTTGGAATCGATATTATGACTGTTTACCATATTTGCAAATGCTGTCCTCCCCTCTAATTTGTTTTTGAGTCGCCAGTTTTCTATCAGGTGCTTTAAGACTTCTGACAGCTTAAGTGTGTTACTTTTTGGTTCTGTTCCCTCACACCATTTTTTGGCTTTTTAGCACTGAGTTGTTTTAGTAGTTTTATTGTATTATACTAGTGGCTTTTATAGATTTGTTCTGCACTCTTTTGCACTTTACAGAGTGGTTTTAAATTTCTAGTGTCGCTGTTTCCCGAGCAATATACCTGTATCTGTCTGATACAGCTATATGAATTATTAGTCTGTGCTTTTTAATATATTGAATTGATCCGTTTTGGTATTTTTTTCTTAACTGTGTGTTTTATCTGCTTTTATGGTCTGGATTGGCCGTAAAAAGTTTTACATTTACTTTCTTCAGCTATTAAAATGTTGGGGTGTTCAGCTTCAGCTTCTCTGTGTGGGACTGTAGTTTGATTGTGGCTTTCACCAGAACGGGGATCCTTAGTTGTTAGTCATTTCAGCTTCACGTACATGCAGGCTCAAGGATAAACTGCAACAGAATTCAGTGATTGTCCCTTCTTTGAAATGGCCCTTTCTGCAGGGAAACCCCCAAATGGTTTGCCTTCCTCCTCCCCTTTTTGCTGAATTAATTTGTGTTGTTTTTTAGGACTCTGTGCATGGTACATCTGCTAACCAGTGCTAAAGAACTTGTGCTCTCTCCTTAAAACATGGTAGAATTGGCTTATACCCAAATTGCATACTTAATTTACTCATAAGTCTCTTGTAATGTGCACTACGTGTGCCTAGGGACTGTAAATCAAATGCTACTAGTGGGCCTGCAGCACTGATTGTGCCACCAACTTAAGTAGCCCTGTAAACATGTCTCAGGCCTGCCATTGCAGAGCCTGTGTGTGCAGTTGTAAACTGCCATGTCAACCTGGCAAGTTAAACTTATTGCCAGGCCCTAACTTTCCTTTTTAGTACAAAAAGCAACCCTAAGTTAGGCCCTGGACAGCCCAAGGGCAGAGTACAGTGTATTTAAAAAGCAGGGCATGTACTTTTAACTTTTACATTTCCTGGCAGTGAAAAACTCTTAAATCTGTTTTTCACTACTACAAGGTGTAGTATATCTCCTGTAGGATAACATTAGGATTACCTTATTATTACATTTTATGAGTGTAATTCCACATGGGAAGAAAAAATGGATCAAGTTTTATTTCTCTTGACTCACTATTTAAAATCTCAATTTGTTGTGAAGTCAGATTTGTAATTGCAGTTCTGAGAATGTCACTTTCAGAAAGTTGTCATTTTCTTATTTTAGCCATTTGGGGCCTGCTGCCTATCTCTGCTCACATACCTGTAGTGGGTGACAGTTGGGCTTTGTGTATTACACCTAGAAAGCCACACACAATAGAAGCTTCAGTGTGACCAGATGGGCCATCCTGGCAGAATGGGAGGGAGGAGCTGGGCACAATGTCAGTTACACTTGAATAGGCTGTGTACTGTCCATGCACAAAGGGCTGCATAACCCCCTGTAGTGAGTCTGGAGCCAGGGCGGGAAGGACAGGGACTCTGTGCACGTCAAAGGCCTAACTTTGATGTCTCCCCCACTTTAAAGGCACAAATAGGTATACGTATTTGACCTCAGACACCACCACTTAAGTACACTTCTGGACCTGTGGATACTCTGCAAGGAAGAAGGACTCCTGTGCTGCTGAAAGGACTGCCACTCTGTAGGACTACTACTCTGAAGGAGCTGCTTCCTTGCTGTGCTGACCTGCTGGCTGCTCCCCTCTTGCCTGGGGAAGAGGAATTGGACCTGAAACCCATCTTGAACCCAAAACCCTAGAGTGACTCAACAGACTATTATTATATGGCCTCCTGATCTGAGCCTCAGGGATATAACAAGCTCCCCCATCTTTAATGAGCTCCTGACCCCTAAGGTGTGCCTCTCAGGTCTTGAGTCCTTTGAAGTGGTCTTTTTGCTTCATGGCACAAAACTCTCTGGACTGCTTCCACTTTGGTTTCATGATCTAAGTCTCAAACACCATTGTTATTGTTATTGTTAACTACAGCTTATATAGCGCCAAATCACCATCAGGTCTCAAGGCGCTTTTGACAGAAGAAAGCTATACTGGCAGAATAGAAAGGTACGTAAGGTAGTGGCATTAAGCAGTGCATAGGGCTTTCCTAAACAGGAGTGTTTTTAAAGATTTCCTAAAATACAGCAGGTTTGATTCCTTGTGAAGAGACTCAGGAAGTCTATTCCAAATCTGTGGAACCACCACTGAGAAAGATCTGCCACCCTTCGTTGCTAATTTAAAATGGGGACAAGACAGCAGTTGGGTGTTTGAAGACCTTAATGATCGTGTGGGTTTGTAAACTCCAAGGCGTTCTTTAATGTAAGCAGGTGCTTGACCATAGATTGCCTTATGGGCAATGCATAAACTTTTGAACTCCACCCGTTGTTTTATGGGGAGCCAATGTAGCTTACATAACAGTGGGGATGCATGGGTGCGTCTCGGTAGCCTAAAGATCAGCCTAGCTGCATCGTTCAGAACTACTTGTAGCCTATTAGTCAATGTTTTTGGAAGACCCAAATACAGGGCGTTCCCATAATCTAATCTGGAGATTATTGTGGCGGAGACAATTGTACGAAGCGTGGAGGAAGAAAGAAGAGGGACTAGCTTACGTAGCTGTCTGATTAAATGAGTACAGGTCCCAACCACAGAGGAGATCTGACTAACCATTGACAGCTCATGGTCGATCTTTATGCCTAGACTTTTTACAGTAGAACAAGGTTTAGGGGTCGGGCCAAGGTCTTGAGGCCAAAACAAGTCACCCCAAGGAGGCGCCTCGGTTGAAACCACCAGAACCTCAGTTTTGTCTGGGTTGATCTTCAACGAATTCGCTGTCATCCAGCTCACTGTATGACTGAGTATTTTTTGGGCATGGGTCTGTGCAGATGCCGTGTTATCAATACTAAGTAACAACTGAGTATCGTCGGCATAGTTAAAGGTTCTACAGCCCATGCTTACCAGGGAGTTGATTAAGGGCTGCAGATAAAGGTTAAAAAGGAGTGGGGACAAAGCAGATCCCTGAGGGACTCCACACTTCAGGATGCCCAAATCAGATATACAGTCTTCCAATTGAATCCTTTGAGATCTTCCGGAGAGAAAGGATTTGAGCCATTTATAAGCTATATCTTGTATCCCGAAAGCGGCCAGTCTGTCCAGAAGCAGGGTATGGCTGACAGTATCAAATGCCGCTGACAGGTCTAATAATATCCGGGCACTTGGTTTCTTACTGTCAGCCATACCTCTAAGCTCATCCAGCACCGAAAGCATCACTAATTTGGTGCTGTGATGCGCCCGAAATCCTGCTTGACGCTCTTGGAGTAGATGGTGTGACTCCAGGAATGATCAAAGAGATATCAGAACATGTTGTTCCAAAATGTTGGACAGGAAAGGTAGCTGAGATATTGGCCTATAGTTTTTTGGGTCAATGGTGATTTGGGGATGAGAACATTGGAAGAAACAATTATCATCGTTAACTGTTGCTGGGGTGAGTGTACGGGGTTTTTTGTCTTCCTATTTCTCTCTCTGAGAACAGGAAGGAGGCATGTTGAAATGAGATATTATGGTACTCCGATCTACTCGCTCCAGTTCCCAGAAAGCATTTTTGATGGCACCAGGGGTGATTGGAATTTCGCCTGAGCACATTCACATGTACTTCTGGTTATCTGCTTAGCTGAGGGTGGGAGATTGTCCAAGTGTAATCATGAGGACTTAATTTGTACCATGTTCAGTCTGTATGCATGCCTGCTGCTACATAATTTGTACTGTCACTCACAGTATTGTTATTATCATTATTTTTGCTAGTATTGCTCTTTATGTCATCAGTGTGGTGGTTCTAAGCATTCTTCTCTGAAGTACCTAGACAGAGTGCGGGGAGAGGTCACCAAGAAAGGAGATACTCAGAGGGCTATCAAATTCAGTTAGTTCTGTTAATTCTCCAAGTTCTAAGTCCCTCGCCACCAACAATCCAACTTCTGGTAAAATGATGAAGACTCTTCCCATTCTGCATTTTATGGGCATTGAACCACCTGGAGAACAAAAGCAAGACAATCTCAGACCTATCTTTAGCCACAGTCTCAATTTCAAAGGGGAGCCTTTGTTCATGCCACATAAAAGTCTTGTAAACTGCATACTATGTGTTAGAACTGGGGGTCTCTAGTTGGCAGAGGTAGGTACCACTGTCCAAATAGGGACCCTTGCTTCTAGTCAGGGTAAGGAGGAAACACTCTTAGATAACCTCTGCTCACCCCCTGGCTACCTTGGCATGAGCAGTCAAGGCTTATCGAAGACAATGTGTAAAGTATTTGTACCAATACTCACAGTAACACAGTGAAAACACCACAAACTGACTCCACAACAGTTTAGAAAAATAAAGGTATTTAATCTATACTACACAAGACCAAAATGACAAAAATCCAACACACACTGTTCAAGTATATGGTTTCTAATGAGTTCTTAAGGTTGCGGTAAAATAATCCACAGTTGCGTCACGTTTTAGCCAACAGTACCTTTAGATGTGACAAAGTTCAAAGTAAAAAGCTGCAGCGATGAAAAGCAAGCGATGCGTCACTCCTGAGACCCTGGGGAGGCGATGCGACAACCCTTCTCGATGTAGCGGGCGTGTTGCGGTGACTCCGGTCTGTACGGAGTGGGATGCGATACCTTGCGTGGATTCCGGTGCACAGGTTTTCGTGAAAACGATCGCGAAAGGGGCGATGCGACGATCTTTGGGACAGCAACGATCTCCGGTGCGGCGAAGATGCACGGCTCAGCGGCGATCTTCTACTCTCGCGGCCCCTCGATGCGATGGCTCTGCGATGACTCTCGCAGCGACATGATGCGGTCCACAAGCAAGTGGTGCGGCGATCTCACCCAGTGACGGCAGGCTTTGCGATGATACGTGCAGCGATGATTCTCTTCCTGCACCGGTCTGGTGCGTCCCGCAAGCGAAGGATGCGACGCCTCTGGCAGCGGCAACAGGCTCTGCGATGATCTCGGCTTTCGTAGCGGTGGGAATTTCCTCGCACTGACGGGGATGCGCTCGGCAAGCGAGCAATGTGATAATCCTTGCAGAAGGTTCTTTGAAGCTTGATTTCCAGCATCCCAACACAGGTACAACTTCCAGAGGCACCACACATGGGCCAAGCACTCCAGGAAGGACAGAACTCTCTCAGCAGAGTTCAGGGAAGCTGGGGGTGAAGTCCTTTTGTTCCTGGGACTTCTTAACAGGGAGCCAGCTCTTCTCAGGCCCTGGGAGATTCCTTCAAGCTAGGGGACACAGCACAAAGTAAAGTCCTTCCACTCTCCTTGGCAGCAAAGCAACAGCAGGTCAGTCCAGCAGAGCAACAGCAGGACAGTCTTCCTTCTTCAGTACCAGCTTTCTCCTTGGCAGAGGTTCCTTCTTGATTCCAGGATGATCTAATTTTCTGTAGTCAGGGGTCCTGTACTTATACCCCTAAAAGTATTTGTTCCCTTTGTGCAGGAGGGCCATGAGCCCGGTCTGAACCAGTTCTGGGTGTTCCTTGAGCACTTTGTTTTCCTGGCCTCTCCTTTCCTTTCAGAGAGAGGGGCAGGGTTGTCAGCCACCCAGCAGGAGGTTGAGCCAGTATTGTGGAAGGCAGGAACAGCCCTATTCAGACCCAGGTGCTACCCCCTCCCACCACTCTAGATGCAGATGGAGCTATTCAGCCCAGGGATGGCTCACTCAGCCTCTGGGAGCCAACCAGCCCCTGCCACTCACAAACCAGACAGTCAATTCACAAAGAGGCCAAGGCACACAGAAAGGTCAGACAAGAGAACAGCAACTTTCTAAAAGTGCTGTTCTCACACACAGGATTTAAAAACCACCTTTCCTAAAAGATGTATTATTAAATTCTGAGTTCAGGGATACCAGACTTTTATGTCCTACTTTGCTCCTATGGGAAGATATGCTGGTAGCCACTGTAGCCAGCATTCCCCATGATAGCCTATGGGCAAGGTAGCCTTACAATATTGAAAAACGAAAATGGCTGTCATTAACTACCAGAGCATGTCACCTGCACTAGTAAATGCTCTACCATTCACATACACTGCACCCTGCCCATGGGGGTACTTTGGGCCTTCTATATGGGTGTCCAATGTGTACAGAAAGGGAAGAGTTAGGCCTGGTCAGTGGGTACACTGACCAGGAGGATATGGCAGTTCACAGACTGCACACAGGCACTGCGGTGGCAAGCCTGAGACACCATTTTAGGGCTACCCATGTGAGTGGCACATTCAGTGCTGCAGGCCCACTAGTAGCATTTTATCACCAGCCCTGGCACACTTGGTGCACTTTACTAGGGACTTCTTTGTGATACAAATATTCTAATCATGGATAACCAATTACAATCACAATTTACACAGGGAGCACTTGCACTTTGACACTGATCAGCAGTGGCAAAGTGCCCAAAGCATGTTAACCAGCAGAAGTGAAATCCAGCATAGCATAAAAAATACAGGAGGTAGAGGCAAAAAGACAGGGGAAACCACACCAAAGATGCCAGGTCTAACACTATGTTGTCTTTTAGGTGTTAGGTTGTGAATAGGTGTTCATGATGGGGCAGTGTTCGTTTTTCACAGTGCCTCATGAAGGGCAATAATTCAGAAAAGGGGGTGGTGATGAACAGAGTGCCTGAATTAAGCAGACCACTCTTACCCAGTCCAAAGATCAGGGCTTGATCCATCACCGTTTTTTAGCTCACTGCACCATCCCAGCTCAGAACTTGGCTATATGCAAATTAGTCTGTTCCTGTCCCAGTGCATGATGGGAACAGGGCAAACCAAACTACCAAGCCAATTCTTGTACTGGGAAGGAAACAAGCTTCCGGGGACCGGTTTCTGCCATTTCAGGCGTCTTCGGCCCGGCTTGCTTGAATCCTGATGGTGCAATGAGCAAGGGACTCACATCTGAGTATACCCTTCCACGCTTATGGTGGACAAAATGATTCAGAAAAGGGGGTGGTGATGAACAGAGTGCCTGAATTAAGCAGACCACTCTTACCCAGTCCAAAGATCAGGGCTTGATCCATCACCGTTTTTTAGCTCACTGCACCATCCCAGCTCAGAACTTGGCTATATGCAAATTAGTCTGTTCCTGTCCCAGTGCATGATGGGAACAGGGCAAACCAAACTACCAAGCCAATTCTTGTACTGGGAAGGAAACAAGCTTCCGGGGACCGGTTTCTGCCATTTCAGGCGTCTTCGGCCCGGCTTGCTTGAATCCTGATGGTGCAATGAGCAAGGGACTCACATCTGAGTATACCCTTCCACGCTTATGGTGGACAAAATGATTCAGAAAAGGGGGTGGTGATGAACAGAGTGCCTGAATTAAGCAGACCACTCTTACCCAGTCCAAAGATCAGGGCTTGATCCATCACCGTTTTTTAGCTCACTGCACCATCCCAGCTCAGAACTTGGCTATATGCAAATTAGTCTGTTCCTGTCCCAGTGCATGATGGGAACAGGGCAAACCAAACTACCAAGCCAATTCTTGTACTGGGAAGGAAACAAGCTTCCGGGGACCGGTTTCTGCCATTTCAGGCGTCTTCGGCCCGGCTTGCTTGAATCCTGATGGTGCAATGAGCAAGGGACTCACATCTGAGTATACCCTTCCACGCTTATGGTGGACAAAATGATTCAGAAAAGGGGGTGGTGATGAACAGAGTGCCTGAATTAAGCAGACCACTCTTACCCAGTCCAAAGATCAGGGCTTGATCCATCACCGTTTTTTAGCTCACTGCACCATCCCAGCTCAGAACTTGGCTATATGCAAATTAGTCTGTTCCTGTCCCAGTGCATGATGGGAACAGGGCAAACCAAACTACCAAGCCAATTCTTGTACTGGGAAGGAAACAAGCTTCCGGGGACCGGTTTCTGCCATTTCAGGCGTCTTCGGCCCGGCTTGCTTGAATCCTGATGGTGCAATGAGCAAGGGACTCACATCTGAGTATACCCTTCCACGCTTATGGTGGACAAAATGATTCAGAAAAGGGGGTGGTGATGAACAGAGTGCCTGAATTAAGCAGACCACTCTTACCCAGTCCAAAGATCAGGGCTTGATCCATCACCGTTTTTTAGCTCACTGCACCATCCCAGCTCAGAACTTGGCTATATGCAAATTAGTCTGTTCCTGTCCCAGTGCATGATGGGAACAGGGCAAACCAAACTACCAAGCCAATTCTTGTACTGGGAAGGAAACAAGCTTCCGGGGACCGGTTTCTGCCATTTCAGGCGTCTTCGGCCCGGCTTGCTTGAATCCTGATGGTGCAATGAGCAAGGGACTCACATCTGAGTATACCCTTCCACGCTTATGGTGGACAAAATGATTCAGAAAAGGGGGTGGTGATGAACAGAGTGCCTGAATTAAGCAGACCACTCTTACCCAGTCCAAAGATCAGGGCTTGATCCATCACCGTTTTTTAGCTCACTGCACCATCCCAGCTCAGAACTTGGCTATATGCAAATTAGTCTGTTCCTGTCCCAGTGCATGATGGGAACAGGGCAAACCAAACTACCAAGCCAATTCTTGTACTGGGAAGGAAACAAGCTTCCGGGGACCGGTTTCTGCCATTTCAGGCGTCTTCGGCCCGGCTTGCTTGAATCCTGATGGTGCAATGAGCAAGGGACTCACATCTGAGTATACCCTTCCACGCTTATGGTGGACAAAATGATTCAGAAAAGGGGGTGGTGATGAACAGAGTGCCTGAATTAAGCAGACCACTCTTACCCAGTCCAAAGATCAGGGCTTGATCCATCACCGTTTTTTAGCTCACTGCACCATCCCAGCTCAGAACTTGGCTCATGAAGGGCAATAAGCACACATAAATGCAGTTTGCAAAAGAACACAAAACACATGTGTTCGGACTACATGCTCATCCAATACAATATGTCACAATAGTAATTATGATTCCATGAAAAGGCCTGTGAATAAAATAAACAGCTGTAGAAATATTCATAGTACACATATCCCAATCTGGATTTCTTTTCCTCCACGGCTAGCTTCTTGTTCTCCAGTGACAGCTTCCTTCACTCAAGGATTGTAGCAGCCAGCTAAGGCAGATAATCCATCTCTGACTGCTTGGTTATCCCATATGGCAGACTGTCAGCTCAGAAGGCTCAGGCTGTGGGAGCCTGCCTCACTTCCAACCTTGGAAAGAACACTCGAGTGTCCTTTTTGAGATGGATCATGCCCTGCCTTTTCATGATTTTGTTCTTATTCATTCTCCACATCCAACTCTGGGGTCTGTAGCTGGCAGACTACTTCCCAGGCCCTGAGGGCTGTTTGAAAAGCCTCCCTCCTAAACTCCCTGCCCAACTTCAGCCCTTGCATCTGCTCCTCAACTCTGCAATGCTAAGTCTCACAATAGCAGACAGATCCACCCCATGTCCCCAAAAAGGTATGGTGCAAATATTTGAATAAAATATGAATTTGTAAAAATAATTTTAAAATTACCCAATTAAAGACCGAATAGCAATTACAAATCAACAACCAATTTATGCTGTTACTTTTGTATAGTTATTTTTAAATGTGACTTTTAAAACTGAGTAACACTGATAAACAAGTTCTGGATCCCACCACTGAACCTCATTAATTGAGAGAATACAGCTACAAACATTCCAGGATAAAACAGAACTTCAATAATTAAACCTGGGCTCCACTCCCTGCTATTTATGTATGGCACAGACCAGAAAGTTTTAACTTAGGAAAATGTTTAAAGTATTTAGCAGCAGCAAAACACTATAAAATCCACTTCCGTTTTCTAAAAGCAGAGAAAGATTTGGAGAGAAAAATGACACCAAAATGCCATAAAATCCTATAAGGGAAACAGAAATAGATTTTTAAAGTTGCATGACAAAAAGCGCAGAAAAAATGTGATGTGCCAATTAGTAGTCACTGTTTGCAGTTGACCGCAACATAGGCTGACTATAATGGAACCTGGGTGATCCAAGTCAAAGATTATACCTTCGAACTTATTGACTGAAATGCCAGTTGAAATCCTCCAGCTGGGCAAGGAGCAGGCTGTATCCAGGTAAGCCATCTTGAAGTTATAACTATTAAAAGAGGTCCAGATGAAATCATTGGTTTTGGTAGGAAAAGCACAGAGCGGGAACATTCTAATTTCACTGCTACTTAAGTCCTCTCGTTGCACCTTTACCAAGTAAGGGTACCTTTGGCATTAGCCTATTTTTTAGAGCTCAAAATCATCCAGTAGGGCAAGAATGGAAGCTGTATCTCTCATAGTCTGACAACTTATCTGCAAGGTCCCGCTGAAACTCTGGAGGTCTTGGTAGTCAAAAAAGCTGCAACATTTCAAACTTTTTGTAGCAGCTCCTTTTGGCCACTTCTAATCCCTCCAGGAGCTCAGGAAAAATACATAGGAGATGCGACTCACTCTAGCAGAGGCCTCCAGGAAGGTCCTGTTGCTACTGGTCAGCTGGGCACTTCAGGTAAAAGTCCTTTTACAGCTTGTTGTGTCCCTAGTGTCACACCGGAGGTCTACCAACTGACCCTTGGAGTCAACTTCTTAATCCTGGTTACAAGTGGGAGCAGGTCCAGACACAGGTCTCAAACATCAAGTCCAGGGTTCTTCTGTTTATCAACAATGGCCAGATACAAAATGCAAACTCTGTGGGTGGCCATGTGAAACCTTATTGCACATAAAATGTGCATGTCCTAAATTGCCTAAAAACCTTTATTCCTGAAGGCTGGGGTAAAATCCGCCCGCCAGGCTCTTATTTTATGTTTATAGGGTGAGCCAATTTCATTGTTATGCCAAATTATACATTTTTGTAACTAATATTGAACAATTGCTGGCGTCTGCAACCTAAGGGTAGTTTTTATGGCTATAAAGAATACATGAAAGTAAAGAAGCACTTTTACTGCTTATTTGCACACTGCCATGCAATGTTTAAAGCTCTGACCCTTAGATAATTTAAGACATCAAGCTTCAACAGCGTATAGAGGCACTTTATTGCTCATTTGAAGAATGGTACACAATGTTTACAGTTCTCGCACCTAGGCAACTTTACAGCTTATGTGCACCATGTTATATAATGTTTATAGTTTGTATTGTATATTCCTGGGAATGTGACTATATTTTATTAATTTTGTGATTACAGTGCGACCGTGATAAAAGATGTTTATATGTGGTATCAATGTTCTAGTATGGCATGTAACCATAGAAACAATCTTTTTTTGTACTGCTGTACATCGATCAAAGTAATAGGGAATTGTGTCTTTTTTCAGGATATTAATGTTTTAATTGCAATGATTTTGTTAATCAAGCAAAAAAGAAACTATTACTGTGTTCTGATGAGTTATGGGTGAGTTACCACTTTTGTAGGATTTACTTGCTAGTGGGTGGGGACACTGCCTAACCAATGAGAAAAACGATGCCCACATGCTACCCTTCCCCTTTCTGCAAAGTATCCTGCAGTACATTTTTCTGAGGCAACGCCAAGATGAAAGAACCTTTTTGCCACTGGAGACTGATGCTGTGCCAGCCAGTGGCATGTTTAAGGAAATAAACAGTCCTCTCCTCCACAGCTACTTGAAACTGGTTCTGGGACCAGATCCCGCTCATACTGGGCAAGTGTAAAGTTGGCTACAGATGGCAGAGGAAAGCTTCTCTTACACCTAACTATTAATGGACAGGGGTCACCCAGGACCCTTTCAAGGTAAACGTGTCCTGAACCCTCCACAACTTCCCTTACTGATTTATTTATTTATTTATTTGTGAGTTTGTACCGCGCTGGAATCGACTCCCGAAGGAGTATCTCCGGGCCCAACACTAGTGAGAATCAAGGGTGGAAACAAAGAGAACTGATTTGGGTGCTAAGACTGAAACAAAAAAGTTTTCAGCCTTTTCCTGAAAGTCAGATGGTCCGTACACTGTCTAAGAGAGATGGGAAGTTTATTCCATAGAGTGGGGCCAATAAAAGATAGGGCTTTTCCCCCCTGCCTCACCTTCTTTACTGTGGGTACTTGCAGAAGAAACTGGTTACTGGACCGGAGGGTACGTGCTGGAGTATAAGGATTGAATTTTTCGGCCAGGTACGATTGGGTAGGAGTCACATACCTCACACCCTGCCAAAAGGTCTGAGACATTGTTTCTGTGCTGGGAGCAGCTTTTACACCTCATGGATAGGAAGCACTGATAGAGGCAGCTCCTTGAAGGCAAATGCATATTAGC